>NC_056006.1:17528064-18181814 GCF_018446385.1 Zingiber officinale | reverse complement strand
CTGAAGAAGAGGGTCGGACGGTTCACCTTGATCGGAGACCAGCTTATAAGAGAGCCTTCTTCAGGCCCCTCCTCAAGTGTGTCGGATCGGAAGACGTCGAATACATCCTGAAGGAGGTGCACCAAGGCTCTTGCGGAGGTCATCCAGGCGGTCGAGCATTAGACCGAAAGATAGCCCTGGCCGGATATTTCTGGCCTACCCTCCAGGAGGATGCAGCTCGAACGGTGGCCACTTGCTTGTCCTACCAGAAGTATCACAATATGCCGCACCGATCGACCGAGAAAATGATAGCGTCCACGGTATCATGCCCGTTCAATCAATGGGGCATGGACTTCGTCGGGCCTTTCCCCATGGCGACTGGTCAGCGGAAATTTTTGCTTGTTGCAGTATACTACTTCTCAAAGTGGGTAGAAGTCGAGCCGCTGGTAAGAATCACCGAGAAGATGGTCATCAAATTTATTTGGCAAAACATTATTTGCTAATTCAGAATCCCATGCCGACTCGTATCCAACAACGGATGACAGTTCGCCGGCCGAGAGCTTAGAGAATGGTGTTAAGGCTATGACATCCAACAATCCTTCACGACGGTGGCCTACCCTCAGTGCAACGGGTAAGCCAAAGTCGCCAATCAAAAGATCCTCAGAGTCTTGCGTGCTCGGCTCGACCACATGGGAGGCAGTTGGGTCGATGAGTTCCCTAGTGTGCTATGGGCTCTTCGTATAACTCCAAAGGAGACAACCGGTGTGACCCCATTCCAGTTGGTGTACGAGAGCGAAGTAGTTGTCCCCGTGGAGGTCGGAGTAGAATCCGATCGGGTGCAGCTCTACGACGACGAAAACGCCAAATGGAGGCTCATGGAGCTGGACTTGGTGGATGGAATGTTAAACTCTTGTCTCCACCAATGATCGAATGACGACCTTAAACACGAGATCACATCAAATCATCAAGCGGCGATGTTAAATGCATGTCTCCATCGACGGTCGAGCGGCGACCTTAAATGCGTGTCTTCATCGACGGTCGAGTAGCGACCTTAAACCCTTGTCTCCATCAACGGACAAGCGATGAACTTAAAACCCTGTCTCCATTAGTGGTTGAGCAGCGACCTTAAACCCGAGTCTACGATGAATCGTTGAGTGGCAACGTTAAATCCGAGTCCACAACAAAACGTCGAGCGGCAATGTTAAACCCCTGCCTCCCTCAGCGGTCGAGCGACGACCTTAAACTCAAGTCTTGCGCACTCTGTACCAACGGTCAACCGGCAACCTTAAACACTCGGCTCAGTGAGAAGATAAGCAATTTCTACTCAAAGGCCTAAGTCTGCAAAATGCAGTGACCGTTTGGCAATGTTCTTCAAAGGATCCCCAGGACTGATCGGCGGTGCATAGAATTAGTGCGCCACTGAATTCGAAATGATCGGTTGGCTAAGTTGACCAATTGTGGACGATCAGAGTCACAGGGCCACGAGTTCGTTTCAAACTTAGAAGGAGTCAAAAAAAAAAAAAGAAAAAAAAACATGCAACGAAATAAAGCTCGTCCGAACGGACGAGCATTCATTAAAACTTTGGGATTACAGTTTACAAAGCTTTGCCTCACTCAAGATCATCCATGGCATCATCAGGCAGCATAGTTGTAAGCTTGTCTCGATTTATGACCTTACTAGTCAGATTGGCTGGCAGATGACCTCTCTCGCGAAGTTGATCAATCGTCCCGTCGATCGGCAAGTCAAATAGTCGGAGGGCCTAGTCAGTGACTTTGTCACAGAATTCATCCGAGTAGATGTAGGCTTGCTTCTGGACGTCAAACCTACTCGACTCAGCCTCCTGATAGGTCTTCAGGGCCGCTCAGGAGGCCTCTAGCTCATCCTTGGTGGTGGACAGCGCTGTATCTCTGAAGGCGATTTGGCCGCGAAGGGTCATTTCTTCGGCCGATTGGTCATTCCACTCAGCGATCAGGAAGTTTTCGGCCTCCTTCAATTTCTGGGCGAGAGCGCAAGCCTCTTTAATCTTCTCATCGAGGTTAGCGATAGCCCGTTTCTTCCGCGTGTTCGCTGACCCGGTCTTATTATCGAAGGTGGTGACTTGCTTATTGAGTCACTCCAGCATAGTGGCCTGCCTGGCGCTCTTGGCTCGTTCGACCTCCAGCAATTTATCGCTCTTCTCTAGAGCGGCTTGAAGCCTGGCCACCTCAGCGTCTGTCTTTTCCTGAGCGGTGGAGGATTGGCCGCTCGACGCCTTCATCTTCTTAACTTCCTCCTCCAGAAAGGTGAGCCTCTGGCACATAGCCAGACCCTCCACCCAGTACTACAGACAACAAGCAAACATGAGCGCTGATCTAAGGTGAAACTTACCCCAGGGACATCTGAGTGTCGCTGTCCGTGAGCGCCCCGGGAGGCATCATCGCCGCGCGGGCTCGAGCGTCCTCCCAAATCTTCATGAGCGGCCCTTGGATGTGAATTTGGTGCTTAGGTGCTCGAGACTCAGCACTCGACTCGCGATATTCTTTTGTCGACGGATGGAGGATTGTCGTGATATGTCGTTGCCCGCTCGGGGCTGACTATGCTGAGGTCGCCCAACCGGACAAGCGAGACGCGGACGTCGGTCGGATGCCGGACTTCTTAACCTTCAAGGGCTTTGAAGGTGATGACATGAAGGCCACCGAAGGTGTGGTGAGGGTTCCCTGCGACATCTCAGCTAATGAGGGAGTCCGGTCGGATGATGTAGTGGTCGTAATGTCTGGAATATGGGTTGAAGTCTCGACCCGCTCGACAATCCTCACCCCCGAGGAAGTGGAACACGACCAAGGCTCCGCGTGGCACCTTTTTCAACGGATCAGCGGCTCTCCTGTGGAAGCCAAGCTAGATGCTTCCTCAACTTGGACAGATTTCAGCCGCTCGGGAGGTTGCTGCGAAACCTCAGCCACCCCAATGGTGGGAGCCTGGCTGGTCATCCCTTCACCCACCACAACGGGCGTTTCCTCGCTCAGGCCGAGCGGATCTTCATGAGAGCCGACCGATTGCAGGCCACGGCCCGCTAGTTCCCGATGGCCACCGCATCGATCGCTATGTCCTAGAGCTTCGCCTTGCCGGCCACACGTGCTTGCATCATGACTTCAATTGTAAGAGAGAAAGAGAAATCAGTTAGCATAAAACAAAGAATTAAATGAGCTTCATACCTAAGCTGGTCGATAGCTAGGTGCAGATCGGACTCAGGCCAAAGATGTATAAGACACCCTCCAGTAGAAGCCTATGGATGTTGTATTTCTAACTGGCCAGCATGGTGGCTATGTTCAAGTAGTCCGATCGACTCTTGTAGCTTTTCAGAGGAGGCTGAGACACCACTTCAAGCTGCCAGTGGGTCGTGAAGTCTGGTCGCTCGGAAAGACGCATAAAGAAAAAAATACTCTTTTCAATACTTGTTGGAGGTTCACATCTTGTCGAAGAATACCAAACCGACTCGAGACTGGAAGAGGAAGGTCCCTGGATCGGACAATTTAAGATAATAAAAATAATGAAAGATCCGGGGGTAAGAGGAATGTCGTGCAGACGGAATAGGATGATGACTCTACACAGCAGCCGAAAGGAGTTCAACACAAGTTGAGGAAGGCAAATGTGAAAATATTTACAAACTGCTAGAATAAAAGGATGAAGAGGAAACCACAGACCGACGATAAATTAGTCTTGGAAAAAAACAAAGGCAGTCGGATGGCGGGGAATTGGGTTGATCGGACGAAGAAGGCAGAATGATCCAATGATCAGAAGGAATTTCAAAAGCATCGTGCAAGCTCTCAGCGTCGCCCCCATCAAACCTAGACTCCATGGATGTGTACTAGAGTCCAGGGGCAGAGGCAGACGACTGCGAAGAACTTACCATCGCGAAAGCAAATAACGGAAAGAAGGCAGAGGGGAAGAAATACGATCGAATGAAGAAAAAGGTCGCTGGAATGTCACCGGAACAAAAAGAAATGCCAAAAAAAATCAAAGGTAGACACGATGGGGAGAAGGCTTACGGGAGAAAGGTCACCGGGAAAGCCGAGATTGCTGGATCAGAAGCACGGAGCGTCGACGGAGAGTGAAGAAAACAGAAGCAGATGGCCGTCGGGAGCGATTGAAGAAGTGTAGAAGAGGAGAAGACGCAGCGGGCTTATAAACTTTAAGCTCGGTCGACCGGAGCCATCCGATCTAGGTCACAGAAACCTAGGCCAAGATCTCACCGTTGAATTCAAACCACCAAACATCACATCACGCCTGTCAAGTTAGGCATGCGGCGGCAGCGGGCATGACACGTGGCGCACCACCACGGGTCGACATTTAATGACGGCATGGAAGCGCTCTCAACCTTAATGTGCAGGGATTTTCACAATTTCCCAGAAATATACGTGACGTCAATCGAATCACGCTCGCCTAGCGAAGTCTCAGAAAATAAGCTCAAGTGCGAAGGCCTGTCATGCCAATCAACTTAAGGGAGCTCACCTACAGTAGAACGACAAACTGCAATAGGTCGATCGGCGAGGATCGGTATTATCCTGATCAGAGACCACATAATGACGAAGGACGATCAGAAGAGAATCTACTCACACAATTGTCCAGTCAGTCAGACTTACAACCTCCTTCAACTTGAATTGAGGAGGAGGCTTGTGATGCGGTGATAATGAGGGGCCCCACTTCGCTGCCACGGTGGAGGTCAAAGGAGGTCAAAGCCAAGGAGGTCAACACTTATCGGGCATCGGCCGGGGAAAAGCTTTCAAACACGATGCTTAAGGGATGATGTGCAGAAGTCGAGCCGAGCGACTACCCCCACTCGGTCAGACAGCAAGACCTGGCACCGACAGATTTCAACTTCAGCCGAGCGGCTACCCCGCTCAACCTAGCAGCAGACTCGGCATCAGCCGAGCAAACGAACAGTGAACTTCCCGTCGAGCAGCTATACCGCTTGGCCCAGCAATAGAGCATGTGGACAGTGGGCTGCCGGCCGAGTGGCTATCCCGCTCGGCCCGACAACGGACAACACTTGGACAGTGGACTTCCAGCCGAGCGGCTATCCTGCTCAGCGCGATAGCAAACAACACATGGATAGCAGAATTCCGATCGAGCGACTATTTCGCTCAGCCAAGCAACATACACAGCATGATATCTTTGGACATCCTTATGAAAGCTAGTACCGCTGACAGGCGGCATGGTCAGGCAAAAGATTGTACGGTGGAAGCTTCCACTATCACTTCAGAGATATGCTTGGCCCGTTAAGGTACGATGTCAAGAACACTTTATTGACACGTCTTTTCAAAGAAAGCTTTGAGATGCGTGCTCGCCTTGGAGGTATGCGTTATAAAGGAGGGTCGAAGCATCCGTGGAGGTATACGTTATATGTGATATTTACTTTTGTGCTATAGTTCTCATTGCTTCTTCTTCCTCTTGCTTCGTCGGAGACTGACTTGAGCATCAGAGGGCCATCACCGGGGAGCCCTTCCCTGGCTCAGCACTGACGCTACTTGTGTTACAAGTCTGAGCGATGTCTACCGGAGGTCAACAGAAGTGCCACATCCCAGCATCCATCTCTCATGCTGATCGGCTTAAGTGAGCTCACCTACAACCGAATGACAAACTACAACTAGCCGATCAGCAAGGATCGGTATTATCTCGATCTGAGAGCACACAATGAGGAAGGAGATAGGAAGGGAATCTGCTCACACAATTATCTAGTCAATCGGACTTACAGCCTCATTCGACTAGACTTGAAGGGGAGCCTTGTGATGCGGTAATGATGAGGGGCCTCACCTCGCTGCCACGGTGGACGTCAAAGGAGGTCAACGCTTATCGGGCATCGGCTGGTTGGGCGAAGCATGCCCCGACCGGGGAGAAGCATTCAAACACGGCGCTCAAGTGACGATGAGCAGAAGTCGAGCCGAGCAGCTACCCCGCTCAGCTAGGCAGCAAGACCTGGCACCGATAGATTTCAACTTCGGTCGAGCGGCTACCCCGCTCGGTCTAGCAATAGACTCGACATAAGTCGAGCAAGCAGAAAGTGAACTTCCCGTTGAGCGGCTATCCCGCTTGGCCCAGCAATAGAGCATGTGAACAGTGGGCTGTCGGCCGAGCGGCTATCCCACTCGGCTCGACAACGGACAACACTTGGATAGTGGACTTCCAGTCGAGCGGTTATCACACTCGGCGCGACAACATACAACACATGGATAGCAGAATTCCAACCGACCGGCTATTCCGCTCGGCCAACCAACAAACACAGTAGGATATCTTTTGACATCCTTTTGGGAGCTAGTGCTGCTGACAGGCGGCATTGTTAGACAAAGGATCGTACGACGGAAGCTTCCACTGTCACTTCAGAGATATGCTTGGCCCGTTAAGGTACTGTGTCAGAGATACTTTACTAACACTTCTTTTCAGGAAAAGTTTTGAGATGTGTGCTCATCTTGGGAAGCATGCACGTGCGCTTCCGAAGCTCTATATAAAGGAGGTCCAAGCATCGGCGACGGTATGTGTTACATGTGATATTTACTGTTGTGTTACAGTTCTCGTTATTTCTTTTTCCTCTTGCTTCGTCGGAGGCTGACTTGAGCATCGGAGGACCATCGCCGGGGACCCCTTCCCTGGCTTGGCACTGACGCTGCTTGTGTTGCAAGTCGGAGCGACGTCCACCGGTGGTCAACAGGAGCACCATATCCCCAGCATCCATCTCATCGACTTTCGGATAGGATCAATTTAGTTTATTAAAAAAATCAGTTTGGTTCGATCAAACAAATAACAATAGTATACAAGAAAGGAGTTGTTCTATAGTAATCTATGTAGTAGAACATAATTACTAATGCTCATCAAACAAGATAATGGATGAATAGAGGAATCTCTTTAATTTTCTCTTTAAACAAATGGCCGCAGGCTATTACCAGAGCCTAAGTCATCACCTCAAAATAGTCGAGGTAGATGGAACACGAGCTATCTTCTTCCGTAGTAGTTACCATCAGGAGTCCCTCCACCGTAGCTGTGGATGCCGGCCTCCCAAGGCACCGAGTAATGAAGTTGGCTGGCAGAAGCAGAAGGAGTAATGGGGATTTCAATGACGGAGAAGAACTCCATAATGGCTACCAGCGCTGTGATCGGAAATAGGCCGAGCACTGCGTAGGTGTATCTACGAAAAGCTAGCAAGAGAAGATCAAGGTCGGCAAGGCACACGTGATTCGCGGCAATGTAAGATAACATTTGTTGCATCTGCTCCTCCCAAGTGGGGTGATGGCTGATGTGTCAATAGGGTTGGGGATGGTGGAGTGAGCATGCTCGGCAGTGACGTGGTCAGAAGAAGAAATCGTCTGGCGGCAGAAGTGCGAGATCAATTGGGGCTCGATGTCTTGATCAGGCTGCCAAATGCGCATAACGACAGAGAAGAACTCCATAAAGACCAACTCCATGATTGGAAATCAGTAGGTGTATCTGCAGAAAGCTTGAGCGAGGAGGTTGAGGTTGGCAGGGCTCACGTGATTGGCCACCACACGGAAGAATGATAAGCCGAAAAATTGAGTGTCACGAAGGTACTTATCAAATTAACAAATGATATCCACTGAACCCCTTAATCTACACAATGATGTTGTAATAACGAGCCCAGGATCGATCTCTCGAGGAACCAATGGTAGGATGTAATCTAGGATTGTATTTTATTCCTATTTTTGGGGTTTTTAACATGAAAATGGGGGTTTAAGCTTTGAATCTAAATCTAACAAATGAAAATCACAGCGAATAAGAAACTAATCTAATGTATAAATGAAATCTACCTAGGTGTCAACAATCAAACCATAACGCATTGTCACTCTACGTTGTGATTAAATCATTAACACACTTAAACTAAAAATGAAAAAACAAGACACAATTAAATATGTTCTAAAGCAAGAATTAAACCCTAACTTAAAACTAAACCACTTAACAATTAACTAAACATCAAACAAACTTAAACTAACTAGCATCAATGAAATTATAACTACAAAACATGAATTAAACTTCAACAAGACAAAGAAATGCTAGATTACTTAATAAGAACATAACAAACATCAAAGGAAATGTGTTCCAGCTACAAAATAGTAACAAAGTGAAATAAAATGATAACCATTCCAATCTCACAATCAAGCCAACAATCTTCATACTCTTGCCGTCACACAAGAGGTTGGAGACGAGAACGCCTAGCTCCGGTCATCAGTGGAGAACCTCAGCGGTGTATCAGCTCCAGGAATGCTCAGCAACACCGGCGGAATGCCTCCGGTAAGTTGGAAACAACCCTAATCTAATCAAGTGCCAAAAATCTAGACTGCAAACCTTCAACTCTGAATCTGAAATGGAAGCCACGGATGATGGATGATTGTCAGAAGAAGCTCAGGAACACGAGAGGAACGCCGCCAATGCTTTCTCATGGGAAGCGCAACCTAAGATTGGAGGAACGCCGCCAAATCTGAGATGGAACAGGGGATTGCCGAGAGCCAAATTCCACCGGAGGGAATGCCCTCCGATGGCTCCAGATGATCGGGATGAAGCTGCCGTGAAACTCTCCACCGAGGTTGAAGGTTGAGAGGATGATCGGAGAAAGGAAAGGGGTCGGAACTCGTCGGAGATGCGCCGCGAGATGTGAACAACGTGCGAAGGAGTCAACGAAGAGAAAGGGTATTGTAGCTTCTGTTTTAAATCTGACCCAGATCTGAACGGACGGCTGTGATTGATTTGGACTTGATCAACAGTGGAAAGTCACTTAAAATCCGATCCGAAGGTGTTGATCTTGATCAAGGGTCTAGATCTACTCTCCCTTAGGCTGGATTGACCAGATCTTCACTGGATGGTTCAGATCTATCCAATCATTGATGAACGGTCCATAATGCTCCGCGCTTGATCTTCTCGTTTAAACTCCGATTCGAGTACAACTTCGGTTTGAATAGATCCAAATCCAAGATCCTTTGATGCCTACAAAATAAGAATCAAATATTAGCATCAAATAACATAAAAATAAGATAATTTGCAATTAAGTCCAAAATTGATACAATGCATAAAATGTGATGTAACCATGATTTAAACCTATGAAATCAACATCAAACCATGCATATATGAATCAAAATAATACAGTGAAATCATGGTTATCAAAGAACATCCGCTCCGTTTGCTCCTCCCAGGCGGGTCGATGGCTGGGGGATGGTGAAGCGTGCGTACTCAACAGTGATGTGTTCAGAAGAAGAAATTGTTTAGTGGCAGAAGTGCGAGATCAATTGCAGTTGTTGTTGACAGTTCTAAGCATGAAAAATAGTAAACATGAAAACTGTAAACACTTACAGCAATCTCCCACAGATCTGCAATCCACGCTAGTAAGACTTGCTGACAGAAGAACAATCACTGAATCAGAAAGCTCTTCATAGTTCACAAACCAAATCCCTCTTGTGAGATTGGACAAACCAATCTTGAATGTTCTTTTATCCTCGTACAATCTTGTGCACATGGACGAACCTTGCACAATGACCTTTCAGATATGGGACGAACCCTTTCTCAACCTTGCACCAGCAAGTCCCATCCCCCTTTTTTTTTCTTTTGCTTGGACGCATATATATATTGAGGAAGATGACTCTTCCTCTTCCTCCATTAATGGAGGAAATGAATGGGCTAGAAGATGAAGGGGAAGGGGTGCCCTTTCATCTTCCAACATTGCCCTTTCATCTTCCAACATCTCACACTTGTCCAAGTTAATCCATAAAGGTCATCTTGTCACAAAGACCATGTAAGTAAGTCACTTAGACTATATTGTAATCAAGTCACAAAGACTAAAGGAAAACATTAATTAGTCACAAAGACCAAATAAATACTAGTTAGTCACAAAAACCAAATAAGAACATTCAATTCATACGTTAAGGAAAATGGTTTGTGCGATAGCAAGCACACTGAGCAATTATTGCTAAGAAGATTGTTACACCTTGCATATCTACTCTCAGAGCGATCAATGCTAACAAAGTTGTTACACTTTACTTAGCTGCTCTATAAAATGAATTAGAGACACTCTCGTAATGGCACATAGCCTCTCTTCTGACGGAACATATCCTTTATCCAGAAAACATGCAATCTCCCAGTGGCACACAACCATTATCTTAGAGATTTCCATGTCTTGCTTTTTACCCAGATTAACTAATCTTCATTTACATCAATATGAACATCTCTAATCCCTTACAATGATCATTATGTCAAGAGCATGTTCTATATTCAATATTCACATTCATTTCTATACATAACAGAAATTGGTCGACTAGTGAATAACATCGAAAGATGTAACTCTATTTAATCTTCCTTTTTAGCTAGAATTTATTTATTTCAATCAATCGCTTTCCTAGTTTTGTTCCATAAATCGAATCATTAATAGTCATAGGATATATGCTAAAGTAGCAAACATTGATTAAAACTTCAAGTAAACAGCTAAATAGTCACTAAGGGCAAAAACTGAGATTAACTTATAATCTCAAAGGTCTCACATAATAGAGAAACAGGGATCCATTCTCCTACTATCCTTCTTGTCGCTATAGCACATGTGGTATGAATCACATACTACGATATTATTCTCTTTACAAAAAAAAGAACGCATGTTGTTCTAAAATTTTAACATCGTACAGATTTCTATCTAGACATACCTAATGTATAATCCTGAATTCAACATATGAATTCCAATCTGGCTTTCTACAGGTTTAGTAAATGGTGGGTTCATTTACTTCTATCATTACATAAATGATCTCATCTTGACACAATTATCAAGGTGACCTTAACTTATAGGTATATCTCTATTCACAGCTATATAAGTTGTCCCATAAGTAACGGTCTTACCTCTATTTATACTCAACAAATAGAGATGATTGTCCATGTGAGTGGCTCAATCTCAACCTGCCAACATGCTCATCGAGACTTTAATCCAAAATATAACAACTTATACACTGAATAGATCATGACATTTTACAACGTGCTACATTTTACGAAGTCACAAAGACTTCCCATTCTTTGAAATGACTCGTTAGTCAATGGCTTAGTATAAGGATCTGCAAGCATAGTACATGTAGGAATATACTCAAGAATTATCATTTTCCTGTCTACAATATCCCTTATAAAATTATACTTAATTCTATATGCTTGCCTTTGTTGTGATATTTGGGATCCTCATCTTGACCGTTATAGTACACTATAACAGGACTCCCACTATTCTCAGCAATCTTCAAATGCTTCAGGAACCTTTTTCAACCAGACAGATTGTTGCACAACTGATGCACAAGCCACACAACTTCCATTGTCGATAAGGCTACACAAGCCTACTTCTTGCTATTCCATGAGATGGCACCATCATTTAGCAAGAAGGTATAGCCTGATGTGGATTTTCTGTCATCAAGGTCTCCTTCCCAATCTACATTTGTGTAGCCACTCAGGCTCATCTTAGATCCTTGAAAAATAGATACATAATCTGTTATCCTTTTGAGGTATTTAATTATCCTCTTCATCGCTTTCCATTATCTCGATCCTGAGTTTAACTGGAAACGACTAACTAAGCCAACACCATAGCTTATATCAAGATAAGTACACAACGTAGTGTACATCAAACTACCAATAGAACTGGCATATGATTTTTTTTCTTCATTTCAGCTATTTCCTCAGGCGACTTGGGATTTATACTTTTGCTCAAAACAGTACCTTTCACTACAGGTGTCTGTTCAATATTGTAATTTGACATATTGAAGTATTGTAGCATCTTAGTAATATAAGCTTCTTGAGATAAACCCAAAAACCTTTTAGAACGATCTCTAATAATCTTCACTCTTAAAATGTACTCTGCTTCTCCCATGTCTATTATGTCAAATTGTGATGAAATCCAGGATTTGACTTCTATCACACACTTTATGTCACTTCCAGCTATAAGCATATCATCAACATATAATAATAAAATGACAAACTTTCCTTTTTTCCTTTCTTAGGTAAATATAATGATCCTCATTGATCATTTTAAAACTATAAGAAAAAATGACTTCATTAAATCTCATATTCTATTGTCTTAATGCTTGCTTTTGTTGGTGCAGCGGGGTCGGCAAAAGGGGAGGGGTGAATTGCCTGCAAACAAAAAGTACCCTCCTCAAACTTTCAACTCTAAAATAATAGCAACAATAAAAAAACTAAATCAATTAATAGAAAAGCAGGAAGAAAGACTCAGCAGTTGACTTGGTTACAACCAAGAAGGTTATTAATCTAAGGTGGTGGAATAGCGCACTATCAATCTCCTTCTCTAAAGGCGGAGAAGCCTTTTACACACTAAAAGCTCTTACAAGTTGCTAGGAATTGAATACTTAGTTGAATAAATTATTTCTTAGCTCCAGGAGCCTTTATATAGCTCCTGGAAATCTTATCTCTAGCCTTAAGTGTGCCTCCAATGAGGTTGAGGGCGCCTCTAGCCGAGGTGAGCGGATAAAACTTTATCTGCGCGCAAACGGTCGAGTTGACCAGGCTGAAGGCGCCTTTAATACTATTGAAGGCACCTTCAATGTTGAGGGTGCCTTCATCAGTGTTGAAGGCGCCTTCAACGTTTAGGGTGCCTTCAACACTGTTGAGGGCGCCTCCAATGACTTCTTCAGCTCCTTTTGACTTGTTCTCTTCTTTTGAGGCTCCGATTGCATGGGTGATTGCGGTCAACCGAAATAGGGCTCACTCGAACCCAATTTCTGGCCTTCTCCTCGAGCAGGCTTCCGACCCGGCTTCTCATCCCTCGAATGTCGTGCATATTCTTCTCATCCATCGGTGTACTCTTCCGCAGCTCTCTCGTCCTTCGGGCGCACTGAGCCCGTCGGCTCCCTTCCTGTGTCGTCCTTCTCGCTAGTTGCATCTTCCGCTCGGCTTCCTACGCTCTTAAGCTCCTGCACACTTAGACACATGAATCAGATAACAAACAGGACCCAACCTAACTTGGTTGATCACATCAAAACAACCACGGGGTCCAACAATCTCCCCCTTTTTGATGTGCATCAACCCAAGTTCAAGTTAGAGAACAAAATAGACAAGTAATTTAAAGAAATTACTAAACTAACATTTTAAGCAAAAAGGTTGCAATAAAAGAATTTGCAACACTAAGTAAAATAAAAAAAAATTAAAAAATATTAACTCCCCTAAAACTCTCCCTAAACTTGTACCTATATCTCCCCCTTTGATCACATCAAAAAAATGGGGTAATAATTTTCAAGTTTTAAAATAAATCATTTTAAAAAAGTTTTATTAAGTTTTTGCAAACACAAATATTTTGGAAAATTAGAAAAAAAATTTAAGCAGGAAAATTTCTAAATAAAAGGAAAATTCTAACTTAGGCAATTTTTTAAAAAAAAATTGAGCAATTTCCAAAAAAAATTATTTAAAGCATTTTCTAATCTCTATTTTTATGCTTTATCAGTAAGTTAATTATGTTGGTGCAACCTTAGGTCAAGGTTGACCTGGTTGACCCGACTCGAGTTGACCTGACTCGAGTTGTATTTTGATGTTTGACGAAAACAGAAGAGTTGTATTTTGATGGGAGATTGTTGGTGCAACCTTTGGTCAAGGTTGACCTGGTTGACCCAAAGTGAGTTGACCTGACTCGGAAAAATCCAAGCAAGGGGTTTGGCATGGGAAAAGTCCAAGCGGGGAGCTTGGCACGGGAGAAAGTCCAAGTATGGAGACTTGGCACGGAGAAGTCCAAGTATGGGAACTTGGCAAGTGGAAGTCGGAGAGGGCTCGGTAGCTCGTTCTCCGAACTGTGGTCAGAGAGGGCTCGGTAGCTCGTTCTCTGGACCGGAAGTGGGAAAGTCCTGGTGAGTGAAGCCAGGCAGTTGTGAAAACCCTAGTGAGTGAAGCTAGGTGAAAGTCCTGGTGAGTGAAGCCAGGCAGTGGGAAAGTCCTGGTGAGTGAAGCCAGGCAGTTGTGAAAACCCTAGTGAGTGAAGCTAGGTGAAAGTCCTGGTGAGTGAAGCCAGGCAGTGGGAAAGTCCTGGTGAGTGAAGCTAGGCAGTTGGAAAGTCCTGGTGAGTGAAGCCGGGCAGATTGGAAATCCTGGTGAGTGAAGCCAGGTGAAAACCCTAGTGAGTGAAGCTAGGTGAAAGTCCTGGTGAGTGAAGCCGGGCAAGGGAAAATCCAGATGGATCAAGGGTGATCGGACATCCGGTGTTGAGAAGGTCAAGTAGGTCAAGGGAGTGATCGGATACTTGACACGAAGAGAAAAGTCCAAGTGGGTCAAAGGGATTGACCGGACACTTGGTGGGGAGTCTTAGCAGGTCAAGGGAGTGACCGGATGCTAAGCATGATGTACCAACAGGTCAAGGTTGACCGGATGTTGGTTTGGAAGGCTTGGGACTTGGTTTGGGCGAAAACCAAGCTCTGGATCGATCAGTGGATCGATCCAGTGATACACTGGGTATCTGGATCGGTCTGGTGACCGACAAGAACTACACAAAGGAGCTTCGTGTGTTATCTAATCGATCAAGACCGATCGCGATTGATCAAGAGCGTGAAGTTCCTGATCGGTCTGCAGACCGATCAGGAGACGATCAGAAGGATAGAAAGGCCCTGATCGGTCATGGGACCGATCAGGGAAGGACCTGATCGGTCACCATGACCGATCAGGGGAGGGCCTGATCGGTCTTGTGACCGATCAGGACCCTTGTGGATCGATCAGGATGAAGCCTGATCGGTCCACATCCTAGCCGTTGCGTAGCAACGGCTAGTTTCTGTTGTGTCTTCTTCGCAGGTTATAAAAGGGGTTGAGGAGCTACTGTTCTTTCTGCTTCTTCTTCCTCTCTGTTTCTTCTTACTACTTGCAAGTTCTTTCTGGTTGCTTCTGCGAGCTTTGTTGAGCTCTCACTGCCGAAGCTTCGGGTGAGCTTCCTGCTGGTTTTCTAGCTGAGCTTGGATCCGAGAAGTTGCTGCTTCATCAGGATTCCAGTCGACAACGAGAAGGCAAGCAAAGGGTTTTACATTTCGATTGTTCTTGTTTGCTTTCTCTACTGTTGTACTCCTTATTGTTGTTGCAAAGTTTTTGTGGCGAGGTTTCTCCACCCATAAGGAGTTTATATTAGCCGATTTTCCGGGGACTCATCCACCGACGGATTGATAGGCTTCGTCCACCTTACGGACACGCCGAGGAGTAGGAGTTTCATCTCCGAACCTCGTTACATCGACGAGTTTGAGGTTTGCTATTTTCCGGTTTCGTTTCTATTTAGTTATTTCCGCTGCGCTAACCCTAATCGTAGGAAGAAACGGGAAGAATTTGGGTCGGCTATTCACACCCCCCCTCTCTAGCCGCGATCATCGGTCCTAACAAGTGGTATCAGAGCGAGGCCGCTCTTCGTTGGATCAACAACCAGGGGAGCACGAGCTAGAGAATGGATCTACTCGGAGAAGACATCACAATTCCACCCTTCTACGATCGCGACGACTTCGCGTATTGGAAGGTAAGGATGAAGTATTTCCTTATGACTAACATTGAAAATTGGAGTTGTGTACAATTAGGTTTCACTCCTCCGATGGATAAAGAAGGAAAACCTCTTGAGAAGAAGAAGTGGACGAAGGAGCAAAACCACCAATCCACAATCAACGACGAGGTAATGAAAATATTTGAATTCTCATTACCTAACGATATATTGTGTAAGATAGGTGGTTACAACAATGCCAAGGAATTGTGGAACAACTTGGCCAAGTTCCATGAGGGGAGCTCCACTTCAAGCCATGAAGAGGAGTCAAGTGAGCTAAGTAGCTCACACCATGGAGATGTGGAATTAGAAGTTGAGGGTTACTCAACATCTAAGGAAGAAGAGGAGGAGAGTTCTTCCTCAAGATCGGAGCAAGAAGAAGAAGCTTCTATCTCCGGAAGGGATGAAGGAGAAAGCATACAACCATCCTCAACCCTAGGTAACTCAAGCATTTTAATTTCGAATAAATTACACATAATGTGCTTTGAGTGTAGGGAATATGGACATTACAAGAGTAAATGTCCAAAGAGGATAAGGAAGACTCCACTGGCACCAAAAGTCAAGGAAGCCGGAGTCCCGATACGCAAGAGCAAGGAGCACGTGGTGTGCTTCCAATGCAAGCGAAGGGGACATTATCGGAGCCAATGTCCGAGGGGGAGGCAACCTCACAAGGACAAGAAGACGAGCACATCGATAGGGGGAGCTAAGGCAAATCCTAAGGTAATCTCTAAGGCACATTATTGCAATAATAATAAGACACATGCTAGTAGCCTTATTGCTATTGTTAATAATGGTGAGCATGATAACATTAGAAATCGATACACATGCTTAGGTGCCAAACATGTTAGCTTGAATAAGGACAACTCTAGAAATGTCAACCTTAGGATTAACTCATCTAAGGTTAAGGGAAACCTAGGTAGGAATCCCAAATCAACTAGACACATGCCTAGGAATACCTCAAAGAAAAATGAAAAATGAAAAATTGAGGTATTAGAGAAGGAGAATCAAGTCTTGAGGTCAAGACTTGATACTTTGGAAAAGGCTCTTAAGAACTTGGAGAAGTCATCTCTAGGGTTTAAGGGTCAAAAACCAATGTCCAAGGACAAGAAAGGTTTAGGTCACAAACCTAAGTCCCAAATGGTCAAGCCCACTTATCACAATGTTCCATTCGATTATGGAACAAAATCTAGGGCTAGGAAGACCATCACCAAGGTCACAAGGGGAGTCACCCCTAGAGTTGATCTTGATGAGTCCCAAATGACCAAGGCTTTAAAGCCTAGGAGGGTCATTAGGAGGGTTGCTAGGGAAGTCATCCCTAGTGAATACTTAGTGAACCCAATGAGCTCCAATAGGTATTGGGTTCCTAGGAGCGTGATTTCATCACGTTAGATGAGTTAGGGTGTGCCAACCTTACTTGAATAGGTAGTGAACCTAATCATGGCAAAAGGTGGCATGTTAGGAATTTTCAAGGTGCAATCAAGCCTTGAAAATGAAATTGAAAATTATTCCTAAGGTGATTAGGATGTGCCAATCACATTTGAGGAGTTCTCTTAGGTCAATTTAATTGGCACATAGTGATCTAAACATCCTTGGTATGTGATTTTAGGTCTAATACACTTAGGAATATGGATTTTATGGCAAAATGATCAAAATTATCAAAAATGGCAACTAAGGCTAGAATTAGGTATTTTCTATACCTTTATATGTTATTTGTCATGTATTGTTTGTCATATGTCATGTCATGACATCATATTTATTTTATGATCATTTAAAATGTCATGATAATGCTTAGGTTAGTTAAATGTCATGCTCTATTTAAGTTTTATACTTTATGCCATGACATCATGACATTGGCACATGTTTTTACTTATGATATCATTATATGCCATGTCATTATTTCTTGCATTTATAATCAATGAAATTTGATTTAAGGTTAAAAACATAATTTGATATGGAGATCAAATTGATATTTAGAAAATGCATGAGACCTTAGCCTAAGATAACCTAAACCCATATCTCACATCAAAATTGACTTGGATGTGTTTTTGATACACCTTAGATGTGTGTGAGATATTAGGATGATGAGTTAGGATCAAGGTGCATAGTTCTTGTACCTAGATGAGCCTAATTCAAAATTAGGGATCATAGGGAAAGCTTATGTACAAGTCATGTACATTTAGCCCAAAGATTATGGTCATAAATTAAATGGTTTAAAATCATTTCAAAATTGATTTGAAAAACCTTGATGAAGCTTTTCTAGTGATAGCTTTCATCATTGAACAAGTTGATACAAAGATGAGTTAACTTTGAGCTATTTCAAAGACTTGTGAACTTTGTATCAAGATTGAAAAATGGAAGATATTTTCATAGAAAACTATTTTTCCTTGATAGTATATGTTATGAAGAATGTATCCTCAAAATTTCATAATTTTTGGAATTTTCTATAATTTTCTAGAGGTTTCTGAATTTCGGGAGAAGAAAAATTCAGAAATCAGAAATCAGAGGTCGTGGACCGATCAGGAGGTTCCCTGATCGGTCCAGGTCTGTGTGGATCGGTCACTAGGACCGATCCAGGAGAGTGTAGATCGGTCTGGTGACCGATCCAGTGAAGGCTGATCGGTCTGGTGACCGATCAGCGCGTGCCAACTTGCTGATTTTCGACTGTTTTGTCTGAAATTTTAGCTGGGAGTTGGTGTTTTGGATTTCTAAAGGTTTGAAACTCTCCAAGACATTGTTGGTGCAATGGTCAAGGGGGAGTTGACCTTTAGGGGGAGTTTTACCTATTAGTCAAGGGGGAGTTGACTTTTAGGGGGAGTTTTTACTCCTAAAAGACTTGAGTGATATGGGATTATCACTAAGTTAATTGTTGGGACTTTCAAGGGGGAAATTAAGAGTTTCAATGAAAGGTATGGGACTTTCATTAGGAAGAAACTTTTGACCTTGATTCACTCTTTTTGATGTGTGTCAAAAAGGGGGAGAGTGTAGGTTTGGGGAGAATGTTCAAGGAAGAACATTAGAAAACCTAAGTTAGGTTATGGTTTTGTCAAACATCAAAAAGGGGGAGATTGTTGGTGCAACCTTAGGTCAAGGTTGACCTGGTTGACCCGACTCGAGTTGACCTGACTCGAGTTGTATTTTGATGTTTGACGAAAATAGAAGAGTTGTATTTTGATGGGAGATTGTTGGTGCAACCTTTGGTCAAGGTTGACCTGCTTAACCCAAAGTGAGTTGACCTGACTCGGAAAAATCCAAGCAGGGGGTTTGGCATGGGAAAAGTCCAAGCGGGGAGCTTGGCACGGGAGAAAGTCCAAGTATGGAGACTTGGCACGGAGAAGTCCAAGTATGGGAACTTGGCAAGTGGAAGTCGGAGAGGGCTCGGTAGCTCGTTCTCCGGACTAGGTCAGAGAGGGCTCGGTAGCTCGTTCTCTGGACCGGAAGTGGGAAAGTCCTGGTGAGTGAAGCCAGGCAGTTGTGAAAACCCTAGTGAGTGAAGCTAGGTGAAAGTCCTGGTGAGTGAAGCCAGGCAGTGGGAAAGTCCTGGTGAGTGAAGCCAGGCAATTGTGAAAACCCTAGTGAGTGAAGCTAGGTGAAAGTCCTGGTGAGTGAAGCCAGGCAGTGGGAAAGTCCTGGTGAGTGAAGCCAGGCAGTTGGAAAGTCCTGGTAAGTAAAGTCGGGCAGATTGGAAATCCTGGTGAGTGAAGCCAGGTGAAAACCCTAGTGAGTGAAGCTAGGTGAAAGTCCTGGTGAGTGAAGCCGGGCAAGGGAAAATCCAGATGGATCAAGGGTGATCGGACATCTGGTGTTGAGAAGGTCAAGTAGGTCAAGGGAGTGATCGGATACTTGACACGAAGAGAAAAGTCCAAGTGGGTCAAAGGGATTGACCGGACACTTGGTGGGGAGTCTTAGCAGGTCAAGGGAGTGACCGGATGCTAAGCATAATGTACCAACGGGTCAAGGTTGATCGGATGTTGGTTTGGAAGGCTTGGGACTTGGTTTGGGAGAAAACCAAGCTCTGGATCGATCAGTGGATCGATCCAGTGATACACTGGGTATCTGGATCGGTCTGGTGACTGATCAGTAACCACACAATGAGCTTCTGTGTGTTATCTGATCGGACTGAAGACCGATCAGTGATTGATCAGTAGCATACAGTGAAGTTCCTGATCGGTCTGCAGACCGATCAGGAGACGATCAGAGGGAGACGATCAGAAGGAGGGAAAGGCCCTGATCGGTCATGGGACAAATCAGGGAAGGACCTGATCGGTCACCATGACCGATCAGGGGAGAGCCTGATCGGTCTTGTGACCGATCAGGACCCTTGTGGACCGATTAGGATGAAGCCTGATCGGTCCACATCCTAGCCGTTGCGTAGCAACGGCTAGTTTCTGTTGTGTCTTCTTCGCAGGTTATAAAAGGGGTTGAGGAGCTACTGTTCTTTCTGCTTCTTCTTCCTCTCTGTTTCTTCTTGCTACTTGCAAGTTCTTTCTGGTTGCTTCTGCGAGCTTTGTTGAGCTCTCACTGCCGAAGCTTCGGGTGAGCTTCCTGCTGGTTTTCTAGCTGAGCTTGGATCCGAGAAGTTGCTGCTTCATCAAGATTCCAGTCGACAACGAGAAGGCAAGCAAAGGGTTTTACATTTCGATTGTTCTTGTTTGCTTTCTCTACTGTTGTACTCCTTATTGCTGTTGCAAAGTTTTTGTGGCGAGGTTTCTCCACCCATAAGGAGTTTATATTAGCCGATTTTCCGGGGACTCATCCACCGACGGATTGATAGGCTTCGTCCACCTTACGGACACGCCGAGGAGTAGGAGTTTCATCTCCGAACCTCGTTACATCGATGAGTTTGAGGTTTGCTATTTTCCGGTTTCGTTTCTATTTAGTTATTTCCGCTGCGCTAACCCTAATCGTAGGAAGAAACGGGAAGAATTTGTAGTCGGCTATTCACACCCCCCCTCTCTAGCCGCGATCATCGGTCCTAACAAATTAAACATTTTATTTCAATATTTTGGCTTCTAGGCAGTGGCGAGACACTAGTCTTTCTTGGTTATTGGAGCAATAACCACTTTCTTAGACAAAACCTCAAAAGAAATTAATTGTTTAATTTATCTTGCTGAAAGCACTAACTTAGAAAAATTTAATCTAGAAAGGTTTTTGGAATCCAGTATAGGTTCTGTCCTACCAGATTAATCAAAAACTTAGGGGGTACATAACTTTTAGGAACTTTTCTAAGTTGTCCTTGATGTTTTCTAATATACCAATTCAATTTTTCATAAATTCTAAGTTTTGATTTTGGAAATTTATTTAAGCATGCATTATTTTTCAATTTTTTAATTTCTGATTTTCTGATTTTAGATTATCGTGCATCTCAAGAGGACATGCCTTTGCTAAGTTTAATTTTAACATATCATTTTCCTATTCTAATTTAACTAAATCTTTTGTAAGCACTTTAATAAACTGAAAGGACTGCTTGGGAGTTAAAGAACGTACCTTACTTACCTCTATTTTTGATGCTCCCCCTTCATTGCAGCTTTCTTCTTCTGATGATTCTCCCCCTTCATCTATGCTCATCTTCGAGCTGATTTCTTCGAAAAGATGGTTGGCCATCAGTGCTAATCCCGAGAAGGCTTCGACTTCTAATTCCGAGGATGATGATTCATCCCATGTAGTTTTCAGACTCTTGCGCTTCGAGGACGTCAGCTTTTGAGACTTCTCCTTGTCCCTTTTCTTTAGTCTTGGGCAGTCATCCTTGATGTGCCCTTCGTCGTTGCAGTTGTAGCAACGAATCGTCCTTTTGCTACATTGATGCCTTTTTGACTGCGATCTAAATTTATTAGTTTTAATAAATTTATTTAACTTTCTTACCAATAGAACCGCTTCAGACTTGTCGATCAACACTTCAGAGTAGGGATCGTCCTTTTCGGCTTGTAGGGCAATATTGAGATTTAGCTTCTCTACTTGTTTAGGCTCTGCAATTCGAGATTCATGAAGTTCAAATGTAGAAAATAAATTTTCTAAAGTACTTACCTCAAGGTTCTTAGAGATGTAGTATGCATCTACTAAGGACGCTCATTCTGGAGACCTTGGGAAGGCGTTGAGCGTGTACCAGATCGAGTCTCAGTTTGTTACCCATTCTCCGAGGTTATTTAGTAAGTTATCAACT
The DNA here is from genome assembly GCF_018446385.1 of Zingiber officinale. NCBI lineage: Eukaryota > Viridiplantae > Streptophyta > Magnoliopsida > Zingiberales > Zingiberaceae > Zingiber > Zingiber officinale. Next base: position 18,160,184 of record NC_056006.1, on the reverse strand, counting down.
CTTTGATTCTCGCTTGGAGTTGCGCTACCTTCTCATCGTTGTTCATCTGGAGATTCATCAACTGAGTCCGGAGGATGTCCCACCTTGCTAACTTCGCTTCTAAAGTGCCTTTGTGAAGCTCCAGGAATTTTTCCCAGAGGTCTTTGGCGGAGTCGTAGCTTCCGATCCGACTTACCTCCTGGGGCGGCAAAATGTTAAGCAGGTGAAATTCTGTCTTTCCGTTGGCCATGAAATCGGCTTACTCCTTCTTCGTCCACTGATACTCTTCTTTGTCTTTTGGAGCTGTAAAACCAAATTTCATAGTTAGAAGAATGTCAAAATCCGTTTTAAAAAAATACCTCCATTCTTCGTCTCCATGTAGCAAAGTCTCCTTCGAATTTTGGGGGATGAATGTTTGTTCCGGCCATCGTCTTGATCTTGATGCTTCGGTCAACGGTCAGTCCTTCTTAGGCAGTCTGGCTCTGATACCACTTGTTGGTGCAGCGGGGCCGGCAAGAGGGGAGGGGTGAATTGCCTATAAACAAAAAGTACCCTCCTCAAACTTTCAACTCTAAAATAATAGCAACAATAAAAAAACTAAACCAATTAATAAAAAAGAAGGAAGAAAGACTCAACAGTTGACTTGGTTATGACCAAGAAGGTTGTTAATCCAAGGCGGTGGAATAGTGCACTATCAATCTCCTTGTCTGAAGGCTGATAAGTCTTTTACACACTAAAAGCTCTTACAAGTTGCTAGGAATTGAATACTTAGTTGAATGAATTATTTCCTAGCTCTAGGGGCCTTTATATAGCTCCTGGAAATCTTATCTCGAGCCTTAAGGATGCCTCCAACGAGATTGAGGGCACCTCCAGCTGAGGTGAGTGGATAAAACTTTATCCACGTGTAAACGGTCGAGTTAACCAGGCTGAAGGCGCCTTCAACACTATTGAAGGAGCCTTCAATGTTGAGGGCATCTTCATCAGTGTTGAAGGCGCCTTCAACGTTTAGGACACCTTCAACACTGTTGAGGGCGCCTCCAATGGCTTCTTCAGCTCCTTTTGACTTGTTCTCTTCTTCCGAGTCTCCAATTGCATGGGTGATTGCGGCCAACCGAAATAGGGCTCACCCGAACCTAATTTCCGACCTTCTCCTCGTGTAGGCTTCCGACTCGGCTTCTCGTCCTTCGAACGCCGCGCACGTTCTTCTCATCCACCGGTGTACTCTTTCGCAGCTCTCTCATCCTTCGGATGCACCGAGCCCGTCAGCTTCCTTCCCGTGCCGTCCTTCTCGCTAGCTGCGTCTTCCGCTCGACTTCGTCCGCTCCTAAGCACCTGCATACTTAGACACAGGGGTTAGAAAATAAACAGGATGTAACCTAACTTGGTTGATCACATCAAAACAACCACGGGGTCCAACAGCTTTAGCCCATATATAGACTTCCTAAGTCTACATACTCTATTCTCTTGGCCTTCAGCGACATAACCTTCTGGTTGTACCATATAGATTTCTTCGTCAAGATTACCATTAAGAAAAGACATTTTTATATCCATCTAATATAATTCCATGTTAAATTTTGTTACTATAGCTAGGATGACATCTATTGACACAAACTGGGAGAATCCTCATCATCAACTGTTCGAGATTCCTCATCATCAACTGGGAGAATCATCAATGCCTCATTCTCAATATCAAACCTTCTCCGAGGAATAATTTGACGACTACTTCTTCGTAGGTTAGACTATTGAGAAACTAACTCATTCAGTGGTAAATTATTCCCACTATGTTGACTAGATTCATGCATCTCCTGATTTATTGATAAAGGAACATTATCCTCCTCCTCTATCTCATATAAAAGAATTGCCTTATCAACTTCACCTCGTGTTGGGAACTCAGTTTCAAGAAAAGTAGCATCTCTTGACTATATTTCAGAGATAGTTCCATCTTGTCGCTCACCAATAAAAATATTACCCTTAGAAGTCTCAGAATACCTTATATAGATACACTTCTTACCTCTGTGTCCTAATTTTCTATGTTCGTGAGTCTTATCATGAACATAGGCAGCTGACCCCCAAGGTCTCAGATTACTTAAATCTAGCTTTTTGTCTGTCCAACGTTCATGTGGGGTAGATGAAACTGACTTTGAAGGCACTTTGTTAAGTATATAGGTCGCAACTAATAATGCTTCTTCCCAATAAGAGATTGGCAAATTAGCCTACGCCATTATAGACCTAACCATTTCAAGAAGAGTCCTATTTCTTCTTTCAGCAACCTCATTTTGCTGTGGAGTTCCAGGGATAGTTAACTATTTAATAATCTCTTTCTCATTACATATTGCCTTGAACTGATCAAACAAATATTCACCTCCACGGTCAGTGCGCAAGTTTTTAACCTTACGTTCCAATTGATTTTCAACTTCGTTCAAGTAACGAATAAAGTAATCTAATGCTTTATATTTGTGAGAAATTAAATACACATGACCAAAACATGTGAAGTCATCAATAAATGTAATGAAATAAGAATTTCCATTTCTAGCCTTCATATTTATTGGACCACAAATATCCGAATGAATTAATTGCAATGGTGATTATATTCAGCCCTGATAGCCTTGCTAAATGGTTTCCGAGTTGCCTTTCCAGCAAGACAATGCTCACATATAGACAAGTTAATCTTAGCATGAGTGCCTAAAAGACCCTCTTTAGCTAATCTATTCATTCATTTTTGTCCTATATGTCCTAATCTAGCATGCCAAATTTCATCATTAACATCAGCATTACTAGTAAGAGCAATATTTGAAAAACAACCATCATTATTATTTGGTTCTACAACAAGAACCATAAAATCATTTGCTACATAACCTTGCCCAATTAAGACAGAGTTAATTCAAAGTTCCATACAACGGTTATAAAAATTTACACAATAACCTAAATCAAGAAGACAAACGATGAAAATCAGATTTCGTAGAATCTCAGGAGCATACAGGACATCATATAGAAGCAAGGTACACCCACCACGTAGGTTGAGCTTGCAAGTGCCAATTCCTTTGATTTCAATTATTGCATTGTTTCCTACATATATCCATTTATTGCCAGCTAGTACCCGTCAGTACTCTATAAATGTAACTCACTCCTGAGCTACATGGTTGGTTTCTTCCGAATCTATAATCCACAAAAGATAAGAATCAGCTAACAACACTGAACTAACAACAAAATGCTCAAGAAAAGAAGACACACTTGCATTGTTTCAATCTGGTCTTCTTTCCTTCCTTCTTGATTGGGTCTTGTCCCACAACAGCAACTTCTTTCTTCTTTCCCTTCCCCTTCTTGAACCATTTCTTTTTGTTGGATCCAAATGATCCAACAGAACCAATAGCCACATAATCTAGTCTAAAAATCCTTGTGGATTCAACTCTCTCCACCTCTAATTCTACATGGCGTGAGATGTCAATGAAAGTCTTAATACTCTCACTGTGAGTTAGGGTCTGTTTCATGGTCTCTCAAGAATCTGGAAGGGAACGAATAACTGCTTGAACCTGTTGTTCATCAGTCAATTCATGACCAGCAGTTTTAAGCTCCTGAATCATGTTCGACATCTCCCTGAGATGTTGAACAATTGAAAGATTCGGACGCTTAATGTAGCTGTCAAACTTAATCATTAGCTATCGAAGCTTGCTCAGACTTCCTCCATTGTACTTTTTTCTAAGGGCTACCTAGACAGCATGAGCTGATGGTAATGGCTCATACTCAAATACCAGGTCATCCATCATTGAACTAATCAATATTCCCTTAGCAATGGAGTCCTTCTTTTTTCATGCCCTATAGGCATTGAGATCTCGTCTGTTCTGTGCAGTGGGATCTACAGGTCTTCCATAACCTATTTTATAGCCTCAAGAACTTCTTTATCCTCAAGAACATATTATATCTTGAGTTGCTAGATTTTGTAGTTATCCTAATATAAGTTATGATGTTCTTATTTGTCATAATCTTACATAAATAAACATATTATTTAGTATTCAGTGCAATTCATATGCATGCAATTTATGATTAACTCAATATTAATTTGAATTGGTTTATAAAATCAAGTGAAAACTACGTTTCCACTCATGATTTGTATGGTCCAATCAAATCAACATTGATCAATACTATTACATATATTCCAACAAATGAACTAATCATCGTTCTATCATGATTTCTCTAATTAAATGAAATAATCATTTAATAAAATGAACTAATCATTTTTTTATGTATCATGAAGTAATCAGCATATGAATGAACATATCATTCATATAAACATGACGCATATGTTAACATATAACAAACGGACATGAACTAAATGGACTATTACTGTTCATATATAATGACAGCAACAATAATAGAACTCTTACAAACAAGATAGGTTGACACCACTCCCACTTGGACAGACACTAGTGCAGTGGCCAACATAATCTCCTTCAATCTGGACTCATTTGAGGCTATCTCAGATAGAACAATTTCAAGATTTTTAATTTGATCTATCATTGAAATTTCTTCAGAATCCTCTTTAAATTCTTCAGGATCCTCCTCTAGATCCTTCTCAAATTCTTCAGGATCTTTCTCTAGGAACTCATGGTGAAGTAGCTCCACACACAATTGTGCATATAAGGTTCTCCCTTCGGAAAGCCTCCATATCTGGTGTGCTACCACCTTAGGATTCTTCGGCAGTGAACGAATCAACACCTAGATCCTATAATTATCCAGGATTAGAAACTCTTCTTATTCAAGTTTCCAGGATTGGTAATCATCCATGCCAACTTTAAATTGAAATTAAATAAGTTAGTACAAAAACAACTAACCAGTACAAAACCAGCTTTATTTAATTTATATAGGCATGGAACCAACATTATTAATCAAGAAAAACAAATCTTCTTGATTTACAGGAGTCTAAATCGACTGATCCATTTGATCGATTGATTGGGAATCTAGATCCTGAGCTCTGTCCAATGCCCTCATTAGAACTAATCTAACTGGACTGGGATTTCTTACCTATGTTTTGTTGATCTAAGCCCATTTAAGTCAATTTCAGACTTATTGATCAAACTCAGATCTATTTGATCAATCCAATGTTTATTGGATTAAGTCTAACCCATTAGAACAAATCTAATCATTTTGGTTAAACTAACTTATGTAATCAAAATCATCCCAATTAATTCAATAATAAACCAAACTGGTTAAACCAACGAATGATTTAAGCTCGATCTAGGTATTATTGAATTAAACTGGTCTAATTAAACCAACCAATGATTTGAATCAGATCTAGGATCAAGCTGGTATAGTTCAATTTTCAATTAATCGAACTTTGATGAATCAATTTCAATTGATTAAATAGTGAGCAATCGGTTCACGCATGATTAGCATAATATAATGTTCATGCATGAAATCTTAATCGATTAAAACAATCATTTTCAAACAGTGTTGACGGATGAACAGTAATTCATACTATTCATTTTCATTTAATCAATTATCTCAATTGATTAAAAAAAACTATTTAAATCATTACTCCAATCGATTACACAGATTCACTGTGCTTCGTTAGTTTAATCAATTGCACGGCTTCTTCTCTTCTCTGTCACGATCGCGACACGCTCTTTTTCTGCCGCAACGAATGTGATTGTCATTACCTTCGATTGTCAACCTCTCGACGTGGTCGCCGGCACTCTCCGGCCACGAAAGCAGATAGCCAACAACTTCTCGGGGCTCGACAACTACGATAGATCGCAACCCAGTCGCGATCTTGCCTAGCGACGGCGACAAAGAGATTTTCATTTCGACGAAGAGATTATTTCATGCTTAGGCATCGCTCTGATACCATTGTTGACAGTTCTAAGCATAAAAAATAGTAAACACAAAAACTGTAAACACTTACAACGATCTCCCGCAGATCTGCAATCGGCGCCGGTAAGACTTGCTGATGGAAGAACGATCACAGAATCGAAAAGCTCTTCATGGTTTACAAACCAAACCCCTCTTGTGAGATTCGACAAACCAATCTTGAATGTTCTTCTATCCTCTTACAATCTTGTGCACATGGACAAACCTTGCACAGTGACATTTCCGATATGGGACAAACTCTTTCTCAACCTTGCACACAGCAAGTCTCATCCCCTTTTTTATTTCTTTTGCTTGGATGCATATATATATTGAGGAAGATGACTCTTCCTCATCCTCTATTATTGGAGGAAATGAATGGGCTAGAAGATGAAGGGGAAGGGGTGCCCTTTCATCTTCCAACATTGCCCTTTCATCTTCTAACAGTTGTATCTCTTGATCAAGCTGCGAGAGGCGTGCCACCACTCGCACATTAATGAGAAGAGTGACATCGGCTGTGTCTGCTGCCCAATCAGGAATCTCCCTCAATGAGACGGCGGTGTCTGAGTTGATCCTCCTGGCTAAAGGATCCATGAAGAAGAAGAAGAGAAGAGATGGTTTAAGGGAATCTGTGAAAAAATAGCGATGATGTGCATTGTGTTAGCAGACGACCTTGTTTAAGTTATATAGAATCCTTATATTAGGCTAGTGAGATCAAATGAAATCAATTCAATCTATTGGATCCTTACCGTGGAGGTCGGAGTAGAATCCGATCGGGTGCAACTCTACGACGACGGAACAACACTTGGAAAGTGGACTTCTAGCCGAGCGGCTATCTCGCTCGGCGCGATAGCAAACAACACATGGATAGCAGAATTTTGATCGAGTGGCTATTCCACTCGGCCAAGCAACAGACATAGCAGGATATCTTTTGACATCCTTTTGGGAGCTAGTGTCGCTGACAGACGGTATGGTCAGACAGAGGATCGTACGGCAGAAGCTTCCACTTTCACTTCAGAGATATGCTCGGCTCGTTAAGGTACTATGTCAAGGACACTTTATTGACACATCTTTTCAAGGAAAGCTTTGAGATCGTGCTCACCTTGGGAAGCGTGCACGCGCGCTTCTAAAGCTCTATATAAAGGGGGTCCAAGTATCAGCAAAGGTATGCATTACATGTGATATTTACTGTTGCGTTATAGTTCTCGTTGTTTCTTCTTCCTCTGCTTCACCGGAGACTGACTTGAGCATCGGAAGGCCATCGCCAGGACCCCCTCCCTGGCTCGGCACTTACGCTGCTGTGTTGCAGGTCAGAGCGACGTCCATCGGAGGTCAACAAGAGTGTCATATCCCTTGCATCCATCTCATCGACTTTCGGACAGGATCAATTTAGTTTATTAAAAAAATCGATTTGGTTCGATCAAACAAATAGCAATAGTATACAAGAAAGCAGTTGTTCTATAGTAATCTACAGTAGAACATAATTGAACAATAGTATACAAGAAAGGTGTTGGTCATTTTCATGTCACGTGGCACATCAAATTAATTAAGGTTAGGAACTCAACTAAACTAAATGAAACACGTGTAGTATGGAGTCTCAAGTTGTATTTTTCCAAGGATGACTAGTAAGTGTGTGAGGATTTTAAAATTGATTCCAATCAAAATCTAATTCAACTAGGTCAAGAATAGCATCAAAGAAAGTTCATTTTCATCCTATCACGTTACATTCAAAATCTTATTGCAATTCCAAGAACCGAACCTAACATTCCATCACCATCACATTCAAAGTTAAAACTCAACTCAATCACCAAATCTTCTATACTCAATCACAATCAACAATTAACCTCAAGAGCTCAGACATAATGATATTGAACAGAGACAACAATCAATTCAAAATTTCAATCAACTTTAACAATCAATATTCAACAACATAATCGAATTAGAGATAATAACCGGAAACTCAAGTAGCATTTAACATGTAAGCAAGATCACAGTAACAATGATTGATTATAAAGAACTCGGAATTAATAACTGAATAACAAAATCCTATAACTAGCAGTGACTATAAACAGAATAAATTGCAAGAGTTTAATAGGGATGGAATTTGGAAGCAAGAAATCAAAATTTGTAATGCAAAAACTTAAACAGAAATGAAATATCAATGGAAGGATTCAGATCTGAAGATCTGAACTAATTCAAGCACGATTCAAAAATAGAAATGAAGAAAACAAAACCTAACATTCCTTAAACCAAAACCCGGATCAAAAACTCCTCAAATCTGTTGTAAAACAGTGATGCCATCGGAAACCTCCCCTCAAGCATCCAACAACGATCACCAAGCTTCCAACTATTATCAGAAAGCTCTCACAGCTATTGGAAACCTCCCCTCAAGCTCACATCTATCTGATAATTCCACCAGCCGAAGAATAGAGCTCAAGTTCTGGAAATTGCAAACCAGATCGTGTGGCCAAATCGACCCAAGTTAGTTGCGGAATGGAGATCGAAAATGGATCAGAAACCTCCCCTCAAGCTCTGGTGGATGCGAATTCGCTGATCGAAAACCTCCCCTCACAGGAATATGGCGATGGAACAGAATTGAAATCGCGGCTGAGAAACCTCCCTCGCTGCTCTCTGTTCACCGGAAGATGGACGCCGGAAGCTTAAGATCGCCGTCGTCGAAGAAATTTTAGTCTCAGATCTGGAATTCGGGAATGGAGTCTCGGTGTTGCGGAGAAGAAGAGAAGAAGACACTATAGTCGCGAAAACGCCGAGCCCAAGTGTACACTGTAGCTTCTCAACGTTTTAAACAACTTCAGTTCTGTTCGGACGGCTGAGGATTCTCGGCGCTTGATCAACGGTGGAAAACATCTCAGATCTGGATCAAAAGATACTGATTTTCATGTATGGTCCAGATCTACTCCTCATTAGGTTAGATGAGCCGGATCTTCAACGGATGGCCCAGATCTGCTTGATCTTCAATGGACGGTCCAAAACACTTCAAGGCTTGATCGCTTCGTTTAGCCCTAGATTTAAGCCCAAGTGTGGCCTGATCTGATCGGGTCCATGACCCTTTTGATGCCTACAAAATCATAATCAAATATTAGCATCAAATACCATGAAAATAAGTTAATTTGCAATTAGGTCCAAGATAAAATGAAATTATGAAATATGGAGTAAATATGACTTTAAGCTATGAAAATATCATTAAAAACATGCATTATGAATCAAGATAATATAGCCAAAATCATGGTTATCAAATCCCCCACACTTAATCTTGGACGTCCCGTTCAAGTCAAGAAAAAACTAAAAATCATCTCCATAGTAATTCCCTAGCAATATCTAGAAAATAGTAAAAGGTAATTAACTAAGGTCATCTTGAAGATCACAAACAATCATGAATACAATCCAAACAATAATCAGTAGATATGGTAGTTTCAATCCAATTGAAAAATTAAGCAAGTTGCAATCTCACAAAGTATTCACCTATTCTAGCCGTCACACTAAAAAATGCCTTTTAGTGGAGCTCACTCAATGTCACTCACAACATTTCACTACCATAAGCTTGCTTATTTTCTAATTCTCCACCACTACAAACATAGCATACATGAATCAAAAGGATTTTATCATGAAGAATTGAAATGGAATAAAAAAGAACAATGAAAATGAATGAAATAGGCAAAAGAAAAGAATTCAATGAAGTATATGAGAAGATAAGAGTATTGGAGGAATATACTTGATGAGTTGACCAATTTGATGTAAAAAGAGATGAATACCATTTGTTATTACCAATTCAAAGTATCAAGCTAGCCTCTCCTTCAATTTGATGGCTAACAAAAAATTTTGATACTCTATCTTCACCTTTGATACATTCTTGATTTGCCAATTTTTACTGTTTTTTCTGGTTTCACTATTTTCCCACTTTAATTTCAGCTTTCACACTTCAATTCCAGCATTTTGAAACTCAAATAATCTCACATCAGCTTGCCAAGAAGAGTTCCCAATCCCCCACACTTAAAGTGTTGTCCGTCTCGGACAATGAAACACCACATTGATTTCCAATGACTAGATACTCTTTAAGTCACTGTTTTTTTTTTCATTCTGCAATTTTTTCTCTATTTCTGTTTTGGCATATTCAAAATCAGACTTTTTTTTCCTTTCCAACAGCAACATCTTCCTGGCTGAACAGTCATCCCAAATCAGTAAAATCCTCAACCAACATAAGAGTTCAGAAAATAAAACTAGTTACTGAACAATCATTCACCTCTAGCAGATTCAGTTCTGCACTTACTAAACTTCTCAATCTCTTTACTAAATTTAAGTAATATCCATTCAGAAAGTAAAACATCCATCAATACAGCTTCAAAGCCTCCAATTCCAATCTATTTCGAATTCAATCTTGAAGTTGTTGCTGGCAAGGAACTTTAGCATAAAGCAGCTTTTAATCACTAACAGTACAGTAAAATCTTGCAATTCAGAATTTGAAATCCAAGTAATCTTTGCACTGAAGTTGAACTGATCAATTCATAAAGTTGTCAGCATGTGTATCACTGTGGAATCTGCAGGTCTCTGAATTCATCAAAGAACGAATACTACTTGACATTAAGAAAACAAAAAGTTCCACTTAGACTATTTGCTAAGTTCTGAAAGTTACAACTCCCAATAAATGAAGGATCAAACTATATTCTACAGTAATCCAACTGACCCTTACACATGATACCCAGATCGTTTCCTGCACACTTCACAGTTTCCATAAATCTGGACAAGGCAACACGTTCACAGAAATTCAGAAAGTTTAGCTCCAGAAAACTTGATTTAAATAGACTCAAATTTCATTTAGTACTGTCATGATTAGAGCTTCATTTAAAAACAATGCTGAGCAGACAATATCAACACTTGGAAAAATAGTTAAATCCTCTAAATCATTTCCATCAAGTACAGCACAAGAGACCCAAATGCATCAAGTTGATTCGAACAGCTTCTGCACTTGCAGCTCCTTAACCAATTCAGAAATTAATCTCCTTGCATTCCTCTCTAATTTGTAATTCAACATCCAACAAGCATTGGTAGTCCCTTGCATTTTACATTTGATAGCAGCAAGAACAGATATAGCTTCTTGGATTCAATTCAGTAATTCATTGCTAGATTTTTGTGTAATACTAAATTTCTGCTTTTGTTTAAATTCTTCCATATGTAGTACCCTCAACCAAACCACTTCAAGCTGTCAATTTCAGCAAGAATTCAAGAATTTGCAGCTTCCGAAAGCTCATGGTTCCCAACTCAGATTCTTTAGGAGAATGCCTGCACTTCAAAATTCAGGAAATTAGTTCAGCTTCCCTGTTTCAGAATTTTGATTTGCAAAATATTTGAGTTTGATTCGGATAGAGCTGAACAAAAGTTAGAAATTCATTTGACACTCAATTGTTTTGAACTTAAATCCAGCTTGCTGCCATTCACAAAACACCATAAAGAGTTGGCACAATTCCTTTCCACTCTAACTTTCTGATTTTTCTGTGCTTCCTTGCTATCAAATGTCATGACTCTTTCATCTTCTCCGTAAACTGCAACTTTGTAGAAATCAATGATACTAGAATTCTATTTGTTACTCCATTCATTCCAATTATCTGCATCTGCTCAGTTTCCAACTTCTCAGAATTGCATAGTTCTGCTTACATCTCACAGGGGTCTGAATTTCAGAATTTATTTCAGCTTAAGTACATCAATTAAAAACTTACAACAACTTTAGAATCCAGCAAGTTGATATTATCAGCATTCTGTCCGACAGTTTTGCAAAGAATGAAAAAGAAACAATTAACAATTGTTGCTGGAAATTCAAGAGTTTCACTTAATTCCCAAGGAATTAAAAGTTGAACTTGATACCATATGTAGCTGAATTCTGTTTCCAGCATTTGTTTCTTATTCCAGATAAAGGTTCTGAATTCTTCTTTTCTTGTCTTGCAGATGCTATGAAAAGTGAACATACCATTTGTTTCCAGCTTATTCTTGAATTTCAATTAAGCTTCCTTCACTTGAATAATGCATTCCAAATCTTGATACTTCTTTGATACAAACTTTCCATTTCCAATATTTCTTCACTACAATATTTCTACGGAATTTTGCATTGTTGTTGTTTAATTCGAGTGCGTGCAAAACAATTTCAGATTTCTTCTTAAAGAATCAAACTCAGGGATTTAAAGCTCAAATTCAACACTTTGTTTGATTTCCTTTTAAATGCCTGAATTTTGAACTCCATAGTTAACTTTTCTACTTAAAAATTTCTGCTCTAGAACTAGCCAACCTTAATTTCATAACCCTGGATTCTGCACAGCATTATCACACACTTAAAAAGTTCAGATTCAATGATATTTCTGAATTTCAGTGGTCTCCATTAGCATTCCATCACTGCACAATAGAAATAATCAGATTGAACTGCTTCTGAAATACTGCACAATACCAGCAAATAGGTTTCTGCATTTCTCCAATTTCAGAAAAAACAAGTTCAGCACACTTTCACTGACCAGTCTCAGAAATTGCAATTCAAAAACAACTCAGGTTTATACTCTCCTCTAAGGTCTTCTCAACTCCTACACTTTTGATGCTAGTGTTTTGAACATTGCTATATTCTGAAATTTTAATGTACCAGTTCAACATCTAAAAAAAAAATTTCCCTGCTATTAGCTTTCCTATGTTCAACAACTCATGAACATTTACTCCCATAGAGTTTACCAACTTCCTTTTAATATAATAACTCAGAAATATTCATTTGAAACCAGATACTGAAGTAAAGAAGTCTGGTTCAAGGAAATCAACTTGAGGCTGTTACTGGTAAGAAAACTGCTACAAAGTTTGACACCAATCAATTTGCATTTGATTCCAGAATTCTGCTCTCACTACTATTTTTTTTTCTTTTCTTTCTTGTCAACCAAATCAACTTGATAAGTCCTCTAGAATTCTGAAAGTGCTAGCTATGAAGCTTTTAATATGGAACTAATCTCTTCAATTCCTGAATTCTTGCTTCCCTTCTATATTTTAGTGCCTTGAGGACAGCTCAAGACTAAACTTCTCTATCCATGGCTAGCATAGTTTCAAGAATCAAATTCAACCATCAACTTCAGAATTTTCCAAACAATTTGAAGTAGGAAACCTCAAGAATCTCAAACATATACAATTCTCCCCCACACTTAATTCTTTGTTCATCTAGTTGATCCAACTCATCAAAAATTCAACCAACACTTCCAAATGGAATGAAAGCAAGGAAAGTGATCCAAGAGTTAAAATGCTAGATGAGAATTAAAGAAAATTGTGAAGAAAGGAATTGGAAAGTATGAAGGGGAACAAATTTGACAAAATCCTCAATTTCCATGCATACCAATGTTATTGTGACTTTGAAAAGAAACTAGGCAAGTTCTAGAGTTTCAATTGCTATGAGTGCATGTCACACAAAGAAAATAATAAAGTGTAGGCTTAAAGTGGTCCTCTCTAGGTAATATTCATGCAAACAAGCTCAATTGATCAAAATTGAAATCCACTAACACACTAACCAATATCATGCAAGAAAAACATTCAATCATGTTAAATGACCTAAAATTGATGATCAAATTTAAGAAGCTTTTACCATCTTAAAAATATTACTAGAAAATTCCATGGAGGATTTATTCAAAATAAAATGTTATGTATTAAACAAAATGCAAAGTATGGAAATAAAATGCAATTGCTAAGTATAAAACTAGAGGAACGTATAAAGCAAGAATTTATTAATTAAGTATGAATTAAAATGCAAAAGAAAGTGAAATTAGAACCAACTCCCCTAGATTCCGGGCGGTTGAAGTAGATTTAAAAGAAGAATCCACCCCGGTAGTGGAGTATCCATGGTTGTAATCAAATTCTTTTTATTCACCATTTTTCTATTGCAAATTCTTTCTAGAGGTCTGAGACGGTTTAGTTCAAGCATCCACTCTGGGAGCTTGTATTCTCCTACAACATCATTAAAGGAAACAACCTCCCACACACATTTGGGATAAAAAGAAAATAGGAGAATATTAGTGTGGGTAGAAAATTTATCAAGAAATGAATCACACCTAATGAAATCAATGAACGGTACCTCTATTGAATTTTCTGAAAAATCACAAGAAAGACTCACCTTGTCATGTTTAAAGATACCTGGAGTGGTGATTGTTACCTCTTCTTCATCATGATATGGCTCAAGCTCTTGTTCTGTTGACTGTACATCCTCATGTAGCGATTCTTAGGTGTTTGGCTCCATAGCACAAGTCCCTACACTTACATCTTCAATTCTTGGTGATTCTTGAGGTAATGCTTCCAGTAAGCAATCCCCCACACTTAAATCAACTTTTGCTTCAAATCCTACATAATTTCCAACGTCTAGAGCAACATCATTAGTAGAATCAAAATTATATTCAACTACATCATCACAACAATAAAAAGTACTTAAAGAATCTAGTGAAGAAGTAGATGCAGTGTCAGGCCTAACTAGATCTCCACAATCCATCTCTTCACTGGCGGTTTGGGTTTGTAATTGTTGAATGGATGATGCAATCTGATCTAACTGATTCTGTATATTCTGTATCCTTGAGAATTGTTGCTCTTGATGCTCACTCATTTGTTGCATAATCTCTCTGAGTTTCCATGCTGTCTCATTCATCTGAGGTTCATTTTGTTGAAAAGGTTGTGGGATAAAATTTGTTGAAACTTCTTGAAACCCATATGAACTCTGGTAGGTTGGATATGGCTCCACAAATTGTCCTTGAGCACTTTCATACCTGAAACATGAATTATCCACCCAATTAGCATTAAAACCATTTGAAAATGATTCATACATATTTTGTTGATCCGTGTTTGGGTAAATTTGATACTCAGGCTGAAAATGATAACTCTCCATTCCACCTCCAAAATTCTGAAAATATGGATCCATGCTAAAAAAATCTCCTGTTCTTCACTACAACACTAGAAATCAAGATTAGAAGACTCAAAAGCATAAAGTTTCAAACACATGAAAATATGAACATTAAAAGCACTTAAAAATTCAAGAACAAGCCCACATGAAAATACAAAAAGAAATAAGCAATCAATCAATCAACATGCTAACAAATAAAATCAATCAATGCACAATCTAAAATTAAACACACACTACTAGTTATTTCCCGAGCAACGGCACCAAAATTTGGTCTTGGCCATTTTCATGTCACGTGGCACATCAAATTAATTAAGGTTAGGAACTCAACTAAACTAAATGAAACACGTGTAGTATGGAGTCCCAAGTCGTATTTTTCCAAGGATGACTAGTAAGTGTGTGAGGATTTTAAAATTGATTCCAATCAAAATCTAATTCAACTAGGTCAAGAATAGCATCAAAGAAAGTTCATTTTCATCCTATCACGTTACATTCAAAATCTTATTGCAATTCCAAGAACCGAACCTAACATTCCATCACCATCACATTCAAAGTTAAAACTCAACTCAATCACCAAATCTTCTATACTCAATCACAATCAACAATTAACCTCAAGAGCTCAGACATAATGATATTGAACAGAGACAACAATCGATTCAAAATTTCAATCAACTTTAACAATCAATATTCAACAACATAATCGAATTAGAGATAATAACCGGAAACTCAAGTAGCATTTAACATGTAAGCAAGATCACAGTAACAATGATTGATTATAAAGAACTCGGAATTAATAACTGAATAACAAAATCCTATAACTAGCAGTGACTATAAACAGAATAAATTGCAAGGGTTTAACAGGGATGGAATTTAGAAGCAAGAAATCAAAATTTGTAATGCAAAAACTTAAACAGAAATGAAATATCAATGGAAGGATTCAGATCTGAAGATCTGAACTAATTCAAGCACGATTCAAAAATAGAAATGAAGAAAACAAAACCTAACATTCCTTAAACCAAAACCCGGATCAAAAACTCCTCAAATCTGTTGTAAAACAGTGATGCTACCGGAAACCTCCCCTCAAGCATCCAACAACGATCACCAAGCTTCCAACTATTATCAGAAGGCGCTCACAGCTGTTGGAAACCTCCCCTCAAGCTCACATCTATCTGATAATTCCACCAGCCGAAGAACAGAGCTCAAGTTCTGGAAATCGCAAACCAGATTGTACGGCCAAATCGACCCAAGTTAGCTACGGAATGGAGATCGGAAATGGATCAAAAACTCTCGGAAACCTCCCCTCAAGCTCTGGTGGATGCGAATTCGCTGATCGGAAACCTCCCCTCACAGGAATGTGGCGTTGGAACAGAATTGAAATCGCGGCTAAGAAACCTCCCTCGGCTGCTCTCTGTTCATCGGAAGATGGATGCCGGAAGCTTAAGATCGCCGTTGTCGAAGAAATTTAAGTCTCAGATCTGGAATTCGGGAATGGAGTCTTGGCGTCACGAAGAAGAAGAGAAGAAGACATTGTAGTCGTGAAAACGCCGAGCCCAAGTGTACACTGTAGCTTCTCAATGTTTTAAACAACTTCAGTTCTGTTCGGACGGCTGAGGATTCTCGACGCTTGATCAACGGTGGAAAACATCTTAGATCTGGATCAAAAGGTACTGATCTTCATCTATGGTCCAGATCTACTCCTCATTAGGTTGGATGAGCCGGATCTTCAACGGATGGCCCAGATCTGCTTGATCTTCAATGGACGGTCCAAAACAACTCAAGGCTTGATCACTT
The DNA here is from genome assembly GCF_018446385.1 of Zingiber officinale. Classification (NCBI taxonomy): domain Eukaryota; kingdom Viridiplantae; phylum Streptophyta; class Magnoliopsida; order Zingiberales; family Zingiberaceae; genus Zingiber; species Zingiber officinale. Next base: position 18,143,665 of record NC_056006.1, on the reverse strand, counting down.
CGTTTAGCTCTAGATTTAAGTCCAAGTGTGGTCTGATCTGATCGGGTCCATGACGCTTTTGATGCCTACAAAATCATAATCAAATATTAGCATCAAATACCATGAAAATAAACTAATTTGCAATTAGGTCCAAGATAAAATGAAATTATGAAATATGGAGTAAATATGACTTTAACCTATGAAAATATCATTAAAAACATACATTATGAATCAAGATAATATAGCCAAAATCATGGTTATCATCCATCTCATCGACTTTTGGACAGGATCAATTTAGTTTATTAAAAAAATCGATTTGGTTCGATCAAACAAATAACAATAATATACAAGAAAGGAGTTGTTCTATAGTAATCTACAGTAGAACATAATTACTAATGATCATTAAACGAGATAATGGATGAACAGAGGAATCTCTTTAATTTTCTCTTTAAACGAATGGTCGTAGGCTATTACTAGAGCTTGAGCCATCACTCAAAATCGTCGAGGCAGATGGAACACGAGCTATCATCTTCCGTAGTAGTTACCATCAGGAGTCCCTTCACCGCAGCTATGGACGCCAACCTCCCAAGGCACCGAGTAATGAAGTTGGCTAGCAAAGCAGAAGGAGTAATGGGGATTTCAATGACGGAGAAGAACTCCATAATGGCTACCAGCGCTGTGATCGGAAATAGGTCGAGCACCGCGTAGGTGTATCTATGGAAAGCCAGCGAGAGAAGATCCAAGTCGGCAGGGCGCACGTGATTCGCGACAACGTAAGATAACATTTGCTGCGTCTGCTCCTCCCAGGTGGGGTGATGGTTGATATGGTAGTAGGGCTGGGGGATGGTGGAGTGAGCATGCTCGGCAGTGACATGGTCAAAAGAAGAAATCGTCCGGCGACAGAAGTACGAGATCAATTGGGGCTCGATGTCTTGATTCAACTGCCAGATGCACATAACGACAAAGAAGAACTCCATAAATACCAACTCCGTGATTGGAAATCAGTAGGTGTATCTGTAGAAAGCTTGAGCGAGGAGGTCGAGCTTGGCAGGTCTCACGTGATTGGTTGTCACACGGAAGAACATCCGCTCCGTTTGCTCCTCCCAGGCGGGTCGATGGCTGGGGCATGGTCAAGTGGGCGTATGATAATGAGCATTTTTATTGGTTATTTTGGCTCTTAGACTTAGCATTTTTACCTTCTCACATGCTTAATTTGGTGTTTATATTATATTTTGTGAGTAGGAATTCATTTTGGAATTAAATGTAAATTTCCTACAATTATGTAATTTAATCTCATGTTTTTTTGTGGTTTTGTAGGAAATTCAAAGAGCCATGGATTAGGGTCGAACCGGATCGAATTTGATTTGATTTGGAGGTCAAACGGAGGAGATCAAGCTGAATTAATATGAACCATTGATTCAGATCTAGTGAGATCCTATCCCTTCATTCAGATCTAAGTGATCCAGCCCTTCATCATGATTTAAAGCGATCTTGACCATTGATCTAGAGCTTAAGGCATCCAAGGGTTCATCCAAGAAGTGAAGCTCCAATTCAAACCCAATCCAAAAGTCCACTCTTCAAACCCAATTTCATCCTCTTAATGGATCCAGATCCTATTAACCCAAAACCTCAACTTCTCAACCCAATATCCAAAAGTCCACTTTGAATCTATTGGTTATTGGATTCGGATTTTCCCTTAACCCAAAACCTAACTCCTCAAGATCCGAAACCCATTAAGAAAGCCATTCCCCCTTACCTCTTCACGCGGAACAGAACAGGATCTTCTCTTGACTGTGCTCGTTTCTTCCAGCAGCTAGGGCACGCGCGACTTCTCCACACCGCCGGCCTTCTTCCTTTCTTTCTCCGGCCGGCGGCTCTCTTGTCTTCCCTTGCCGCCGGCCGGCCATCCACAGCCCATCACCTCATCTTCTAGATCCCAATCGGCGACGGCAGCGGCACTCTTCCAGGCAGTTGCAAACGACGGCGACGATTCCACCTCACCGGAGGGGTTCTCCGGTGAGACCTCCACCTTCCGGCGTTCTTCCTTCAGTTCTTCACCACCTGGGGTTCAGTTGGCAGCAAGAAGAAGGCAGCACCGGCAGCCCATTCACAGCACCTTCATTTCCAGCCACTTCCATTCGAGGGGGTTCCTCGGTGAAGATTGCATTCATCTACGTCGGTGATGAAGCTAGCAGCAAGTCCATCAGAGTGCTACTGTTCACTGGTTCTTGGGGGTTCCGGAGCCGGGTCCTTGTGTGACGGCAAGGGTAGTCATTGGTAATCGGAAGCGAAGTGTGAATTGTGGTTGGATTAGTTTAGTTTTCTTAGTTTAATTCTGCATTGTGTTAATTTACTTGTGTTGGAGTTTGTTTCATTGAATATTTGTATTGAACTAGATTTCCATGTTTAAATTGCACTTACTATGCTTGATTAGTTTCACGCACACAAAGTGTTCGATGAAATGCTTCAACCAATAGTTAGGTTCAATTTAATACATTTTAGTTTATTGAATTCTTGCTTTGTCTTATACTTTCAATTTCGTTAGGTTCTAGCTTTGATTTAATGCAATTAGGCTAGATTAGTTTAGACTTTCATTACATGCTTTAGGTTTCATTGCATTCTTAGTTTCGTTAATACTTTACTTTATGTTATGCCCATTGATAGATAATCTTGTATCGTAGTGTGACAATGCGATGTAGGAAAATCGTCAATGGTTAGATAGGGATTTCTTTACTTGCAATGTCTTTTATTCATTAGGGTTAGTTTCATTACTTGTATTGTCTTTCATTATTTAGGTTAGATTTTATTTGATGCTCCGCTATTTCATTCCCTAGATTAATCGTGTTGATAATTAACCCATAGCGTAGAGTGACAATGCGTTGTGGATTAATTATTTGCACCTAGTTAGATTTCGTTCCACATTAGAGTAATTTCTTACTTGTCTTGCTTTTAATTTGTTAAATTTAGAATTAAAATCCAAAACCCCAATTCTATATTGAAAACCCCAAAAAATAGAAATAACATTCAATCCTAAGTTTACCATCCTATCGATACTTTCGTTGGCGGACGACCCGAGTCATTCCTATGCTACATTAGTGTAGGAGGGGTTTGGTATTCATCATTTGATGCCCAATTCGCGACTAAATTGGGCGTTATCAGCGTACTTAGCAGTGACGTGTTCGGAAGAAGAAACCGTTTGGTGGCAGAAGTGCGAGATCAATTGCGGCTGTATCTCTGATCAGGTTGCGAGAGTCGTGTCACCACTCGCGCATTAATGAGAAGAGTGACGCAGGCTGTGTCTGCTGTCCAATCAGGAATCTCCCTCGATGAGACTACGGCGTCTGAGTTGATCCTCCTGGCTAAAGGATCCATGAAGAAGAAGAAGAGAAGAGATGGTTTAAGGGTGTTCCTGTCGAGAATCTGAGAAGACGGACCTGTCGGTGCGACGTGTTTGGAATGTTGACCGCATCTCCATGACCTGGATGGTGGGCTGTCTCCCGTGTTGACCAAGTCGTCCAATGTCCTCTGGTCAACACTACCTGCAACCAATGACCGGGTCGCCCCGGTCTCTGGTACCCCGATACTTGAGGCGGCTCCCACGAATATATAAGCTACCAAACAATGATAGCACAACTAAATAAATACAAGACGAGTATAGTGACGTACCCTGGCCCCAGGGGGCGTTCTCGGATGGGTCAGCGAGCTGATCGAGTCATAGCGGATCGGACAAGTAGATGGGTGTGAGCCAGCTGAGGAGCCAAATCTGAGGGCGATGACACAAAATCCAGCGCAGCAGGGATTCAAAAGGACAGCACGCAGGCCGAATATGATAGCGGCTCGCGGGCCGGCACACGACACGCAGGCCGGATAATACTAATAACTCACAAGCATGATAATGGTACGAAACAAGATAGAACGGCTCGATGGTCGGCACACAGCAATGGTCAGATCCGCACAGAAAATGGGGGGCACCGGCTGTAAAGCCTTCGGAGTCGATTGTGGGTATGCCAGAGTTGGCTGTAAGGCCACAGGAAGAGGTGATAGCGGCTGGGAGAGGCGGCAGTGGGCGTTGTACATCGCCAGACGCGGGAAGAGGCGGTTGTGGGCAGTTGCAATGGCCGCTGGAGGCGGCGCCGACTGCCAGAGAGAGCGGCGGTGGCCGCAGGAGGCGGCGCCAGCCGTTAGGGGTAGCGGTGGTGGGCACTGGGGGTAGCAGAGGTGGCCGCCGGAGGTGGCTCCGGCCACTGGAGGCAGCGGTGGTGCCCGCCGAAGACGACGGGTGAGCTCCTGGGCGATGCCAGTGTAGAGAAGGGACTCCTCCCTCGCGTGCGAGCTTGGCGGCGGAGACAAAACGAGCGGTCCCCCCCCCCCCCCCCCCCTTCTTTCCTAGTGGCAGTGCTGGAGTGAAGAGGCCGGAGGAAAGGAGGTAGAGGAGAGGAGGAGGGGAGCGGCCAGCGGCTGGCGTCGGTGCCGGCGAAGAGGAAGAAAGCTCTTCCTTGGCGGCGGAAAAACGCACGAATCGGCCTCCTCGCTGGATGAATAGTGCTTCCCTACTAAAAGCCTTAAATCCCTAACATGCTAAATGACGAAAGTGCCCCCCTCGGTCTATGTAATCTCACTTATGCCATATAAGACATCCGCATCACAAACCTCCCCTTCAAGTCTAGTCGAAGGAGGCGCATGTCCGACTGACTAGACCAAGTCTAAGGTAAAGCAAAATCACCCCTGAATGTAGAGCCATATCATTGGGCATGTCTTATAACGTCGCATAAATAGCGACGAATGGAGAGAGTCTGATAGAGCGACGAGCAAGAATGTAAGTGCAGACTGAGCGGCGAAAGAATAATGTCAAGCGTATGCCAATCAATCGGTCAAATGCCTAGTGAGACCGAGTGATATCGAACAGACGATCGGGCGATGCTTAGCAGAGCGATCGAGCGTGATCAAGAAAATTGTCCAAGTGATATTGATCAGATGGCTACGAAGATGCCGAGCAAACTACGAGAAATAACACTGAGTCGATAACCAGACAGATGTCGAGCGAGCAGTCGGGCGACACGTGGGACGTCGAGCAGGATATCGAAAAAGTGTCGACCGAGGTAGTCGGAAGAATGCAGATGAGGCGGAGAGATGCTGGGCAAGTGAGGCAAAGCATGCTACCACGAAGATGCTAATCGAGAGATCAGGAGAATGCCGACCGAGCGACACGTGGGATGCCGAGCAGATCGAGCGAACGAGTAGGCGATGCTGAACGCGCTACAACGAAGATGTCGACTGGGCGATCGGAAGGAGGTCGATCGGGTGGATAGATGCTGGGCGGACGATGCTGACCGGGCGACCGAGAAAATATCGACCAATAGATTGTAAAATGCTGACCGATTGAACGAGCGGGCGAAGCCGAACAGGCGGCCGAGAAAATATCGATCAATAGATCATAAAATGCTGACCGGACCATCTAGAAAATGTCGAGCGCTCCACCCAAGTAGTTTAAGCGTGTGGCCGAACGGACTGCTGAGTGATACCGGTCGAGCGACTATGAGAGTGCTGAATGAATGACGCGTGCTTGGCAGAGTAGCAAGAAAAACATGTCGACCGAGCGGTGAAAAATAGTGTCGAGCGGATGTCACGCAAGCTATTGGGCGAACGCCAAGTGAGCGCCCGGGCAAATACTGAACAAACGATGAGGCAATGTCGGGCGGAAGTGGAGCTCGAAAACGGAGCGGAAGCATAGCCCGCAAAATTACATATGCATAGAAACAAAAATCGTGAGCCGAGCAGGCGTATCATATGTGAACTGAACGGGAATATAGCCCATGAATTGAAAGTGCACGCAAGCAAAAGTCGTTAGCCGAGCGAGCGCGTTGCCCATGAGCTGAACGAAGGTGTAGCCCAGGAATCGAAGACGCACGAAAGCAAAAGTCGTGAGCGGAGCGGGCGCAGAGCCTATGAGATATTCTGGCCCGAAACCAGTGCAGATACTCTTGTTCGTGACCATTGTAGATAGCTCTACCCTGAACGGGGGAGATAAGCTGCTCTGATATGCTCCATGGCCAATGAAGACCTCTTGACCCGAACGGAAGAGATATGAGATCCGATGAGCTGGTCTGAGACCAGTGAAGATCACTCGACCCCGAATGGGGGAGATAAGCTGTTCTGATATGTTTCGCGACCAATGAAGACCTCTCGACCCCGAACGGGGGAGATATGAGATCCGATGAGCTGGTCCGAGACCAGTGAAGATCACTCGACCCCGAACGGGAGAGATAGGGGATCCGATATGTAACGATCGCTCGACCCCGAATGGGGGAGATAGAGGATCTAATGTGCCTATCGCTCGACCCCGAACGGGGGAGATGGAATATCTGATATGCTGATCCGTGATCAGTGAAGACCTCTCGACCCCGAACGGGGGAGATAGGAGATCTGATGATGTGACGATCGCTCGACTCTGAACGGGGGAGATAGAAGATCCGATGTGCCTATCGCTCGACCCCGAACGGGGGAGATAGAATATCTGATATGCTGGTCCGCGACCAGTGAAGACCTCTTAACCCCGAACGGGGGAGATAGGAGATCTGATGATGTGATGATCGCTCAACGCTGAACGGGGGAGATAGAAGATCCGATGTGCCTATCGCTCGACCCCGAATGGGGGAGATAAAATATATGATATGCTGGTCAGCGACCAGTGAAGACCTCTCGACCCCGAACGGGGGAAATAGGAGATCCGATGATGTGACGATCGCTCGACCCCGAACGGGGGAGATAGGAGATCCGATGATGTGACGATCGCTCGACCCCGAACGGGGGAGATAGAATATCTGATATGCTGGTCCGTGATCAGTGAAGATACGGGTTTAAGGTCGCCTCTTGACCACCGGTGGAGACCTGAGTTTAACGTCGCCACTCGTCAGTCTTCAAGGCAGGGTTTTTATAGTCGCCGCTTCGATTCTGGGGTTTAACGTCGCCGCTCGATGGTCTTCAAGGCGGGGTTTTTATAGTCGTCGCTTCGACTCTGGGGTTTAACGTCGCCGCTCGACGGTCTTCAAGGCGGGGTTTTTATAGTCGCCGCTTCGACTCTGGGGTTTAACATCACCGCTCGACGATCTTCAAGGCGGGGTTTTTATAGTCGCCGCTTCGACTCTAGGGTTAAACGTCGCCGCTCGACGGTCTTCCAATATAACTCAAACTCGGCCGATTGGCACGGGAGTCTTTGACAACGAACTCATGGCTCTAATAAAATATAAGCTTGGCCGATCAGCACGGGGTCATCGACAATGAGCCTGTGGCTCTAATATGATATAAGCCCGGCCGATCGGCACGGAGTCTTCAACAATGAACCTGTGGCTCTAATATAATATAATCCCGGCCGATCGGCTCGGGAGTCTTCGCAAACATAATCCCAGCCGATCAGCTCGGGAGTCTTCGCAAATATAATCTCGGTCGATCGGCTCGGGAGTCTTCGCAAATATAATCCCAGCCAATCGGCACGGGAGTATTCGACCGGAGAACTATGGCAGATCCTATGATCGAAAGAGAATACAATGGAAAAATTGGCCTGCCGTCCAGCAGAGGATCTGACTCAATTCATCGACTCCCGAATACCCGTGTAGTGAGGAGAATACGATATACTCGTCGAAATCCATCAAGGTCATGAGTATGGCAGAATTTTCCGGCGTCGTCCATCTTCAAATTCCAGATCAAGTGTGTTCCCACAGACGGCGCCAATTATGTTCCTGTCGAGAATCTGAGAAGACGGACCTGCCAGTGCGACGTGTCTGGAATGTTGACCGCATCTCCATGACCTGGATAGTAGGTTGTCTCCTGTGTTGACCAAGTCGTCCAATGTCCTCTGGTCAACACTACCTACAACCAGCGACTGGATCGCACCGGTCTCTGGTACCCCGATACTCGAAGCGGGTCCCACGAATATATAAGCAGCCAAACAATGATAGCACAACTAAATAAATACAAGACGAGTACAGTGACGTACCCTAGCCCCGAGGGGGGCCCTCAGATGGGTCGGCGAGCTGATCGAGGTGATGATCAAGTCATAGCGGCTCGGACAAGTAGATGGGTGTGAGCCAGCTGAGGAGCAGGATCTGAGGGTGACGACACAAAATCCAGCGTAGCAGGAATCCAAAAGGACGGCACGTAGGCCGAATATGATAGCGGCTCGCAAGCCGGCACACGGCACGTAGGCCGGATAATCCTAATAACTCACAAGCACGATAACAGTACGAAACGAGATAGAACGGCTCGATGGCCAGCACACAGTAATGGTTAGATCCACACAGAATGTTGGACCCCGTGGATGTTTTGATGTGATCAACCAAGTTGGTTAGGTCCTGCTTTGTGTTTGATCCCTGTGTCTAAGTGTGCAGGAGCTTAGGAGCACAGGAAGTCGAGCGAAAGACGCAGCTAGCGAAAAGGACGGCACGGGAAGGGAGCCGATGGGCTTGGTGCGTCCGAAGGACGAGAGAGCTGCGGAAAAGTACTCTGGTGGACGAGAAGAACGTGCATGGCGTTCGAGGGACGAGAAGCCGGACGGAAGCCTGCTCGAGGAGAAGGCCGGAAATTGAGTTCAGGTGAGCCCTATTTCGGTTGGCCGAATCACCCAAACTATCGGAGCATCGGAAGCCAACGCAATGGAGCTGGAAAAGAAGAACAAGCTGGAAAACCAGCTTGACGGCGCCCTCAACATGAAGGCACCTTAAAGCTTGATGAAGGTGCCTTCAACAGGTCAGTTTTGACCATTTGCGCTGCGGATAAAATTTTATCCGCTGACCGAGCTAGAGGCGCCTTGAACCTTGTTGGAGGCACCTTGGACCCTCGGGATAGACTTTCCAGGAGCTATATAAAGGCCCCTGGAGCTAGGAATTATTCATTCAACTCAGTATTAGATTTCCTAGCAACTGTTGAGCTTTCTAAGTGTGTAAAAGGCTTCTCCACCTTCAGAGAACGAGTTTTCTTACTGCGCTTTTCATCGCCTAGAATTAACAACCGCCTTGGTTATAACCAAGTTAATTTCGGGTCTTCTCTATTTCTTTTTTCTTAATTGTTTTATTTTAGTGTTGCTATTTTTGAGTTGAAAGTTTGAGGAGGGTATAATTTTTATTTGCAGGCAATTCAACCTCCTCTTGCCGACCTCCGCTGCACCTACACAGAAAACGGGGGACACCGGTTGTAAAGCCATCGGAGTCGGACACCGGTTGTAAAGCCATCGGAGTCGACTGTGGGTACGCCAGAGTTGGCTGTAAGGCCACAGGAAGAGGTGGCAGCAGCTAGGAGAGGCGGCGGCTGGCGTTGTACAGCGCTAGACGTGGGAAGAGGCGGTGGTGGGCAGTTGTGATGGCCGCTAGAGGCGGCGCCGACCGCCAGAGAGAGCGGCGGTGGCCAGCGGAGGCGACGGCTGAGCTCCTGGGTGTCGCCGACATAGAGAAGGGACTCCTCCCTCGCGTGTGAGTTTGGCGGCGGAGACAAAACGAGCGGTCCCCTAGTGGCAATGCTAGAGTGAAGAGGCCGGAGGAAAGGAGGTAGGGGAGAGGAGGGCGGTGCCGACGAAGAGGAAGAAAGCTCTTCCTTAGTGGCAGAAAAATGCCCGAATCGGCCTCCTCGCTGGATGAACAGTGCTTCCCTACTTAAAGCCTTAAAGTCTAACATGCCAAATGATGAAAATGCCCCCCTCCTTCTATGTAATCTCTCTTATGCCATATAAGGTCCCCACGGGCTGGATCAGCTGATAGGGTGCCTGGACGCTTGCATCGAAGGTCATAGGGTCGAGGGTCGCCAGCTGCACACGGGCGTAAAACCTCGGTCTGCTGTACTTAAATTCCACTCGACCCCTAGTCACCCCTCCCGCCCAGCTTAACCGTGATTTATCCCCTCTGGACATCTGTGGGGCCGGACCCAGGGGGCGCTAAGGTGGCGGTTCCACCTTTTACATCTCTTATGCCATATAAGACATCCGCATCAAAGGGAATCTGTAGTGAAAAAACAGTGAGAATGTGCATTGTGTTAGCAGGCGGCCTTGTTTAAGTTATATAGAATACTTATATCAGGCTACTGAGATCAAATGAAATCAGTTAAATCTGTTGGATCCTTACCGGATAATTAGGATTAAACATATGCTAATAATATTTTATGCAAAATATTCGGACTAAGAAAATCCAATGGATTCAATATCTAATAACAAAAAAAATTGAAAAAAAAAACGAGACGGTAACAAAAAAAAAAAAGGTTGACTATTGACATTTCTTAATTGTTTTTATTTTTTTTATTCTTTAACTATTACCACATTGGTTATAAATACACAAGTAAATAAAAGAGCAAAAGTAAAAGAGTATTTTTTTCTATTGAAATAGTAAAAAAAATATTTTTTATTTACTATCAAAACAATACTTCTCATTCTATTTCTAATTTCAAAAATACATTTATTTTCAAAAGTATTATGTGGTTATGCAACCATAGATGTTATAAGTTGTGGTAGTTCTAATAACTGGCATAATATAATTTTATGTTATTCTAGTTGAAATAAAGCATATGCAAAAAGAAGAAAAAGAAATCACAACAAGAAATTAATGTAGTTTGTCATGAGCACGAGTAAAATCCAACTGATCATATTTTGTAAAGAATTTACTAATTAATCACGAAGTAAAAAATATGTGCACTATACCTATAATATCAATATGCTCTTAATCGTAATTGGAGCAAATGAAACCCTAATTAAACAGAGCATCTAGCAAGGAGTCTAAAGCAGAAGAAACCAAATGGAAGAATGAGACATATGAACGATGAGGAATCGCGGTTCATTGAGTCATTGTGCTACTAGTGTTCTTGAGGAAGTGAGAAGCGGCAGAGAGGGCATGAACAGCTCCGTTCCAGCCATTTCTTTAGACAGCCCGGATGAAAGAGATGGCTACAAGGCATCGCCAATACTGGAGCCGCCAGCCCCAAATCCTCTAGACATATGGAACAAAAGTCCGGTTTCTCAGCAGTGACCATCTTAAGGCCCTCCACCGCCACTGCAGATGCTGGCCCGGAACGTTTGTCGAAGTAGGCATGGTAGTCATCGTCGATGACTAAGCCAAAGTAGTCATCCTCATCGTCCTCATCATCGTCGTCGTCATCGTCATCATCGTTGTCATCATCATCATCGTCGTCATCATCGTAGTCATCGTCATCATCGTAGTCATCGTCGTCATCATCGTCACTGATGTTCAGGAGGCCAACGACAGCCGAATAATTTGTGCGGACGAAAATGGTGGAAGATAACTCCATCGAAACAACATCAATCATCAAGCTAAGACAGGCTCAAGGATAAGCTATTAAGGCCTATGCCTAGGGCCCCAATTATATTGGAGCGATTAATTAATTAATTGAAGATATTGAAAAAATTAAATTGGATAGTTAATATTAATTAATTATAAATATCTTACTAATTCATTAATAATACCTTATTAATTAATTCATTATTGACTTCCTATTTATACTTTATACTATCTTTATTTCCACATTAATTGCCTTCCATAATTTTATGAGATTATATTCTACCTTAAATATAATTCATTTCTTAATTTACATATTTCTTATTTTATTATTATTACTATTATTTTATAATTAGTAATACTATTCTATCTCTTATAAAACCTAATAAACCTTTTCCTTCTCAATATTTCTTAAAAATCCTAATCAATCTCTCATCTTCATGCCCTTTTTCTTTTCTCATTAGAGATTTATAATTTTTTAAAGAATATTTAATTTAAAAAAATCAAAAAAAAAATTAACCTATCATTTTCGATCCCAAATCCAAATGAAAAATATTAGAAAACATTTTAAAATATATTTAAAAACTTTATTTTTTTTAATTTTTTTTACCTAGGACCTCAAGTAACCTTGAGATGGCCTTTCCATCATGTATAACCAGTCGACGAAGAAGGAGGTGTACCAGCAGAATACTTGTGCAAAAAAGTGTAGGTTGACAGGCTTCCGAGATGGATACATCAGCAGAGAGAAGCGGATGGGCAATCTGGGCGGGGCTATCGGCAACGGAATCAGGCGACCTTGCTAAACGTGTGCCCGTGTCGTCAGACTACGTTCCACGCTACGTGAGATGAAGGTTCCATCGGGAGGACTGATTAAGAAGCAACAATGCAGACAATCGAGAAATGGAACATGCATGAAGTAGCCGGTGCAAGTTCAGTCTTCCGGTGGTATTATATATATAGAGCAACCATAAATCTGCGATATTTTCGATTAAACCGTTAAATTCAATTTATTTAAATAAAATTTTTGTTCTTCCATCTATTTTTCTGATAATTCCTCAACAACTTCAACTTCGAAATTAAATCAGATATATTGGTTAATTAAATTGCGGCAAATTATACATGATCACGATGATTCAGTTACTGATTATTGTTTCGTTAACAAAAATTCAATTACCAATTAATTGACTTTAAAATATTTAAATAAAATATAACCAAAATTAGATGCTAAATGTTATCAATAATCAAATTAGGTAATAAACAAATTTATATAATGCATTGATGATGAGGACAAAGCAACACAAGCTTAAATCATAATTGGAGCAAACGAAACCCTAATTAAACATAGCATCTAGCTAGGAGTCTAAAGCAGAAGAAAGCAAATGGACGGGAATGAATGAATAAAATATGAACGATGATGAGTCACGGATCGTTGATCAATTGCGGCTGTATCTCTTGATCAATTGCGACTGTATCTCTTGATCAGGCTACGAGAGCCATGCCACCACTCGCACATTAATGAGAAGAGTGACGCCGGTTGTGACTGCTGCCCAATCAGGAATCTCCCTCGATGAGACTGCGACGTCTGAGTTGATCCTCCTGGCTAAAGGATCCATGATGATGAAGAAGAAGAAGAAGAAGAGAAGAGATGGTTTAAGGGAATCTATGAAAAAATAGTGATGATGTGCATTGTGTTAGCAGGCGGCCTTGTTTAAGTTATATAGAATCCTTATATCAGGCTAGTGAGATCAAATGAAATCAGTTCAATCTGTTGGATCCTTACCGGATAATTAGGATTAAACATATGCTAATAACATTTTATGCAAAATATTCGGACTAAGAAAATCCAATGGATTCAATATCTAATAACAAAAAAATTTGAAAAAAAACGAGACGGTAAAAAAAAAAAAGGTTGACTATTGACATTTCTTAATTGTTTTTATTTTTTTTTATTCTTTAACTATTGCCACTAGGGCTGAGCATTCGGTCAAAACCGAACCAACCGAACCGAATAGACCAAAAACCGAATAAATCGATTTTTTTTTCAACCAACCGAACCGACCGAATTCTCTACAAAAACCGAACCGACCGAACTAATAAAAGATCGATTAATTCAGTTTTTGACCGAATTAACCAAATTTTAAAACTTTATTTGATTTTAATTAAAAAAAGAAGAGATTTTATTTTATTTATTATATTTTTAAATAAAAATAAATTAATAAATATTTTTATTCGGTTTAATCGGTTTTTTCGGTTTAACCGAATTATAAAACTTAAAATCGAAACCAAACCGAATTCACCGAAAATCGAACAGAATTTAAAAAAAAATGAAAATCGAATTAGCCGAACCGAATTCCTAAATTCGGTCGGTTCAGTTCGGTTAATTCGATTTTACCGAATTTTTGCACACCCCTAATTGCCACATTGGTTATAAATACTAGACAATGTGAAACATCAACACCATGTAATCTATTGCCACATTGGTTATAAATACACAAGTAAAATAAAAGAGCAAAAGTAAAAGAATATTTTTTTTCTATTGAAATAGTAAAAAAAATATTTTTTATTTACTATCAAAACAATACTTCTCATTCCATTTCTATTTTCAAAAATAGATTTATTTTCAAAAGTATTATATGGTTATGCAATATGTTATATGTTGTAGTAGTTCTAATAACTGGCACAATATAATTTTATGTTATTTCAGTTGAAATAAAGCAGACGCAAAAAGAAGAAAAAGAAACCACAACAAGAAATTAATATAGTTTGGCATGAGCACGAGTAAAATCCAACTGATCATATTTTGCAAAGAATTTACTAATTAATCACGAAGTAAAAAAATATATGCACTATACCTATAATATCAATATGCTCTTAATCATAATTGGAGCAAATGAAACCCTAATTAAACATAGCATCTATCAAGGAGTCTAAAGCAGAAGAAAGCAAATGGAAGAATGAGATATATGAACGATGAGGAATCGCGGTTCATTGAGTCGTTGTGCTACTACTAGTGTCCTTGAGGAAGTGAGAAGCGGCAGAGAGGGCATGAACAGCTCCGTTCCAGCCATTTCTTTAGACACTCCGGATGGAAGAGATGACTGCAAGGCATCGCCAACACTGGAGCCGCCAGCCCCATGCCCTCCAGACATATGGAACAAGAGTCCGGTTCCTCGGTAGTGACCATCTTAAGGCCCTCCACTGCCACTGCAGATGCTGGCCCGGAACGTCTGTCGAAGTAGGCGTGGTAGTCATCGTCGATGACTAAGTCGAAGTAGTCATCCTCATTGTCCTCATCATCGTCGTCATCATTGTCTTCATCATTGTCATCATCATCGTCATCATCATAGTCGTTGTCGTCATCGTCGTCACTGATGTTCAGGAGGCTAATGGCGACCGAATAATTTGTGCAGACGAAAATGGTGGAAGATAACTCCATTGAAACAACATCCATCATGCATAGCCAGCCGACGGAGAAGGAGGTGTACCAGCAGAATACTTGTGCAAAAAAATGTAGGTTGACAGGCTCCCGAGATGGATATGTCAGAAGAGAGAAGCGGATGGACAATCTGCGCGGGGCTGTCGACAATGGAATCAGGCGACCTTGCCGAACGTGTGCCCGTGTCGTCACACTATGCTCCACGCCACGTGAGATGGTTATGCGCGACGGAAGAACCACCAGAACAACGTCCTCTACAGGGGCAGTGACTGCCGGAGATGAAGGTTCCATCGGAAGGACTGATTAAGAAGCAGCAATGTTGAAAGTCGTGCAATGGAACATGCATGAAGTTGCCTGTGCAAGTTCAGTCTTCCGGTGGTATTATATATATAGAGCAACCATAAATCTGTGATATTTTCGATTAAATCGTTAAATTCAATTTATTTAAATAATTTTTTTGTTCTTCCATCTATTCTTCCGATAATTTCTCAACAACTTCAACTTCGAAATTAAATCAGATATATTGGTTAGATTGCGACAAATTATACATGATCACGATGCTTCAGTTACTAATTATTGTTTTGTTAATTTACAAAATAAATGTTATATGCAGTAGCCGAATTAGGTTATAACTACATGACGTACGATTCAATTACAAATTAATTGTTGTTGGTCGACTTTAAAATATTTAAATAAAATATAACCAAAATTAGATGCTAAATGTTATCAATAATCAAATTAGGTAATAAACAAATTTATATAATGCATTGATGATGAGGACAAAGCAACACAAGCTTAAATCATAATTGGAGCAAATGTAACCCTAATTAAACAGAGCATCTAGCTAGGAGTCTAAAGCAGAAGAAAGCAAATGGATGGGAATGAATGAATAAAATATGAACGATGAGGAGTCACGGATCGTTGAGCTGTCGAGCTAGTACTACTCTTCTTGAAGAAGCGAAAAGCGGCAGAGAGGGCACGAACAGTTCCGCACCAGCCATTTCTTCAGACACGCCGCATGGAAGAGATGACCGCAAGGCATCGCCAACACTCGAGTCGTAGTCCCAAAATCCTGCAGACATATGGAACAAGAGTCTGGTTCCTCAGCGGTGACCATCTTGAGGCCCTTCACCGCCGTTGTAGATGCTGGCCTGGAACCTCTGTCGAAGTGGACGTTGTTGCGGTCATCGCTCTGGGAAAACAAAGCAAACTCCTCCGGAGGCAGCCATATCTGGAGGCTGTAAGAGGAAGAATAGGGAGAGAGAAAGGAATAAGATGAGAATAATAAAATCTATTGTTCATTGATATTTGTCCTAAGGACAATACAATATATAATGTTCAAAAGTACTTGGTCAAATAACTAATTAATAAATAACAGAATTATTCTAAGAATAATTCTGAGAATAATTATAACAGAATTATTAGAATAATCCAAATACTAATATGATTTGATTTGGTAATTTGATCCGGTTAATTTGGATAATTCTGTTATATCTCTTTTACCCCCGACAAACTCAGCGGGAGATCTCTGACGTTGAGTTTGCTTGCTAACTTGTTGAAACATTGTCTGGATAGTGGCTTAGTAAAGATGTCAGCGATTTGATCTTCAGCAGAAATATAAGAGACGGATAACTGCTGAGTTTCCACACGTTCACGAACAAAATGAAAATCAATTTCCACATGTTTTGTACGAGCATGAAAGATTGGATTTGCTGTAAGATATGTTGCTCCAATATTGTCGCACCAAATTTTTGGTGCAATATTTGATGCAAGATTAAGTTCAGAGAGAAATGATTGAAGCCAAATAATTTCTGACGTTGTATTTGCTATAGCTTTATATTCTGTCTCAGTGCTTGAACGAGATACCGTAGGTTGCTTTTTCGAATTCCATGAGATAAGATTTCGTCCAAGAAATATTGCATATCCACTAGTAGAGCGTCTATCTTCAAGAGAACTTGCCCAATCCGCATCACTATATGCATGTAAATCTCGAGATGATTGGCGATATAAAAGAAGACCATGTAGAATAGTGCCTTTGAGATAGCGAAGTATTCTTTTTACATTATCCCAATTTTGTTCGGTTGGAGCATGCATGAATTGGCAAGCACGATTTACCGCAAAAGTAATATCAGGACGTGTGATAGTGACATATTGTAATGCCCCAACAATACTTCGATAAATTTGTGGATCAGATAGAGCAGGAGAGGATGAAGTTGGAGAGTTGTTTATAGCAATTGGCGTAGAGACCGGACGTGCTCCATCCATTTTGGCTTTTTGAAGAAGTCCAGTAATGTATTTGCTCTGAGAGAGAAGATAGCCATCCTCATGTGGAATAAGCTCAATACCAAGAAAAAAACGAGCAATACCCAAATCTCTAGTAGGAAATTCTTGATTGAGAAGACTTAATAAATTTGTGATACCCTTGTGATCAATGCTGGTTATCAAAATGTCATCCACATAAATAAGAAAAAATATCATATTTTCATCATTATATTTGTAAAATAGAGACGGGTCAGTCTTTGATCCAAAAAATCCTTGAGTTTGTAACCAATTAGATAGTCGATGAAACCATGCACGAGGAGCTTGTCGAAGACCATATAAGGATTTCTTGAGTTGTCAAACATGAGATGGAAATTGTGGATGAATGAAACCAGGTGGTTGCTCCATAAATATAGTTTCCTCAAGATGACCATGGAGAAATGCATTTGAAATATCCAATTGTCGTACAAGCCAATTAGAACTAACAGCTATTGATAATAATAGTCTGACAGATGTAATTTTGATGACTGGGCTGAAAGTGTCATTAAAGTCAATACCTGGTTGTTGACTAAATCCTTTAGCTACAAGTCGAGCTTTGTATCTTTCAAGAGAACCATCAGCTCGATTCTTAAGATGGAATACCCATTTAGAGCCCACAACATTCATTGAGGGAGTGCGCAGAACTAGAGTCCATGTTCCATTGCGAAGAAGTGCATCAAATTCTGTAGCCATTGCACTACGCCAGTTTGGATCCTTGTTTGCTTGTGTAAAACAGGTTGGTTCAATAGATTTGGAAGAAACTACTAGAGCTCGTGGAAGGGGATATCGAGTTGCATTTGGTGGGCAACGCTCATAAATATCACTAATGGGAAG
The DNA here is from genome assembly GCF_018446385.1 of Zingiber officinale. Taxonomy (NCBI): domain Eukaryota; kingdom Viridiplantae; phylum Streptophyta; class Magnoliopsida; order Zingiberales; family Zingiberaceae; genus Zingiber; species Zingiber officinale. The sequence goes on along the minus strand of NC_056006.1, from coordinate 18,125,851 downwards.
ATGCGACGAGGAGCATTATCATCTGAATCACTTGTTGATGACGACGAGGAAGTAGGCTGACATGGTGATGTAGATGACGGACTTGCATTATCCGAGGAACCAGAGAGCATATTATCTTCGATCGGCGAGACTTCTAAGATTGGAGCAGCAACCGGAGGTGATTCTAATGGTATAGGAGAGTTATTAGAGAGCTCCGGAGCAGGACCTAGAATTCCATCACTTCTGATAATATTAGGTGGCATTAAGAAGGTGTTACTTGTATCTGGAGGAGAGATTGAAGAAGCTACCGAAAAAGGGAATAAAGACTCATCAAAAGTAACATGTCGTGAAATATAAATTCGCCCTGTTGGTATATGCAAGCAACGATAACCATGGTGCAAATTGCTATAACCAAGAAAAACACATTGTAGTGAACGAGAGTCAAGTTTGTGCTTAGAATAGGGGCGTAACCATGGATAACATGCGCAACCAAAAATTCGAAGGAAAGTGTAATCAGGGGTTTGATTATAAAGTGTTTCAAAAGGACATTTATGATTGAGCAATGGTGTAGGAAGTCGATTTATGAGATATACTGCAGTGCTAACAGCTTCATCCCAAAATTTGCGCGGAACTGATGTATGATAAAGAAGAGCTAAGCCAGTTTCAATTATATGTCTATGTTTTCTCTCAGCAGAGCCATTTTGTTCTGGAGTGTGAGGATAAGAAACTCGATGAACAATTCCACAAGAAACAAAATGACGATGGAGAGCTTGATATTCACCTCCCCAATCAGAATGAAAAGAGAGTATTTTACGATTAAAAGATCATCAACTTGAATTTGAAAATTACAAAATATATCAAATAAATCAGATTTCCTTCTCATAGGATAAAGCCAAGTATATTTACTAAAATGATCAATGAATGTAACATAATATTGGAAACCTTGATTAGACAAAAGAGGTGCAGGGCCCCAAACATCAGAATGGATTATTTCAAGTGGAAAATTAGAAACATGATCAGATAAAGAGAAAGGTAGCTTATGACTTTTAGATTCCATGCATGCCCTACATGAATAAGATGGAGAGGAGGTAATAGAAGTAGGTAAACCATACCTATTGATGATTGACTGAACAATACGAAGGGAAGGATGACCAAGTCGAGCATGCCAAGCTGGTTTATTTGTGCGTTCACCAACAAAAGCTTTGATTGAAGAACTCTGAAGACAATAGAGGGCATTTTTTATTCTCCCATAAAACACAATAGCATTTGTTCCTCTATCCTTTATAAGATAATGATTATGATGAAATTCAAAAATGACATTGTTATCAAGACAAAACTGGCGTGTAGAAAGTAAATTTTTAGTGATAGACGGAACATGAAAGACATTGCGCATGTGAAAAGTTTGATTAGATAAATGAACATATGTGTTTCCAAGATTAGCAATTTGCAAACCTGAACCATCGCCTACTTGCACCGTATCTGAGCCATAATATGGCATTACGTCTGTAAGGATATTACAATCTGATGTGACATGATGAGTTGCTCCAGTGTCAATATACCAATCAGTAGATGAGAACTCTGGGTTTTTACCACAAGTAGGCACAGACGAAAGAACTTTAGGATATACTTGTGAAATAGATGGTTGTCTTGAGGCTGTAGGATCACCAATGAAATTTGAATCAAATGGACTAGGACATTGAATACCAAAATGTCCAATTCCAAGACAAATTTGACATTTTACCCTAGACCAATCAAGTCTTTTAGGGCATATATTTCCAGTATGACCAACGATGTGACAAATTTGACATCGGTTTGGACTTTGCTTTTGTCCTCTTTGATGTTGTCGAGTATTTGACATCTAAAGTAAAAAATAACTTATCCGGTGGTAGTGGAAAAAAAAATAGAGATTAAGGAAGAGGAAAGAGAAGCAAAGGGGTTGGCAGCGGAAGAAAATAAGTATTTTTCATTTGTTCTGAAAAATAGAGAAGAATAAGAAAATTAAAACACGTAGGAGAAAATAAGAGGCTTGAGGGAAAAATTTAAAATTCGCCGTTTATACGATCTCTGCCTCAAGAAATTGAGGGAAGATAAAAGAGAGAGAGAGAGAGAGAGAGAGATGGCTTTGATACCATGTAAGAGGAAGAATAGGGAGAGAGAAAGGAATAAGATGAGAATAATAAAATCTATTGTTCATTGATATTTGTCCTAAGGACAATACAATATATAATGTTCAAAAGTACTTGGTCAAATAACTAATTAATAAATAACAGAATTATTCTAAGAACAATTCTGAGAATAATTATAACAGAATTATTAGAATAATCCAAATACTAATATGATTTGATTTGGTAATTTGATCAGGTTAATTTGGATAATTCTGTTATATCTCTTTTAGAGGCGACTGACGCCCGAAGACGCGTTGGGACGAAAATGATGGAATATATCTCCATCATAATAGCACTCATCATCGGTAGCCGACGGACAGCGGAGGATGTGTAGTCGCGAAATGCCTCGGCAAGAAGTTTTAGGTTAGCACGTCGTACGTAATTGGCCGCCACACGAGCCAACATCACCTGCATGTGTTTCCCTTTCCCATGCCTATTGCTGCATGAGTAGATGGAAAGGTTGGTGGATGACGAAGCCAACGAGCTCGCCCGGGTGCTCCGGAGAAGGAAATGTACGCCGACAGACGCGGATGATCAATCGAGGCACCGGAGCTATCGGTTTTGGAACCAGACGATCTAGCCGAACATGTGTTCATGCCATCACACGTAGTTCAACGCCGCCTGAGATTGCTATCCAAGGCGGAAGATCGACCGGAACAATATCCTCGACGGGGAAGGCGGCCGTCGGATGTGAAGGTCTCATCGATGGGGGTTGATTAAAAAGTGGCGGTGGAAGTGTACTACTCCACCGGCATTATATAAAGCAAGCATGAATCCATTGGTTGCTCTTCAATCGGAACCGTTAACTTCAATTTTATTTAAATGGAAATTTTATGTCCGATCGTTCCAATCAAGCACGTGTTGCTCTCGAGGACAATGATAGGCAACTAGACCTATGATTTATTGTTATTTTAGGTAATTACCAAGCAAATTACAGTTACAACTGAGTTAATAATTATATACACTATATCTTGTCGGTTATTTTAGTTATATATATGTAATTTGATTCCAAGAGCAATAACTAATCAATATTATTTTATACCAAAAAAGTAAATATTATCATAATCCGGATAGGATTCATTTTTTAAAAAATAAATTATGATAGTCATTCCTAATTCTAGTGGGTCAATCTGCAGACTGCATAATTCATTCCTACTCGTTTGTGGTTCTATTACGTTCATATTTGTTTTTTGATAGTGTAATTCCAAGCATATTATGGCAGGCATTTCTTAATTATTTTTTCTCAATCACACTACTGGCCACCATTCGTAATTCTATATTGGATCAATTTATAATAATAAATTATGATAATTCTCATTAATTATTGGTCAAAATAGATGCTAAATGTTTTCGGTAACCAAATTAATTAGGTTACTAAACGAAGTCAGATAGATCCATCGAAATCTAATTGAGTCGAGTTCTTTTATTGAAATTATTTCGATTAAGCTAGGGTTCAATGGAAATAACATTCATCGTAAAAGTTGCAGATCATAATTTTAACGAGACAAGATCGTACAGTCTTGATGAGTTTTTCATAACAATTTCTTATGCAGCAGAATCCTCTGTTTAGAGAGTAATCAAATTGTAACTAAGGATTTCTCAATTAATCATGAATTAACATCAATATTCATCAAATTGATATTCTCATCCATCAAACAGACTAACGTAGCAATAGAATAGTAATGTAATTACAAATGATATCGATCATCAATAAACAAAATTAAAGGAATGGATGAATCTCTTTAATTTTCTTAGTTACGTTGCAGTAGATTGATCCAGTCGCTACTCTGTGGTGGGAAGTGAGAATCTACAGAGGGGGCAAGAATTTCTCCGTCGCAACCACTCCTTCAGACACCCCTCGTGAAATGAATGGCCGCAAGGCATTGCCAGAGCCCGAGTCATCACTTCGAAATCGTCGAGACAGATGGAACACGAGCTTTCTTCTCCCATCGTAGTTACCATCTGGAGCTCCACCACCGCCGCTGTGGACGCCGGCCTAGGCCCGTTGCTCAACTGGACGAAGTCGATATCTTCGTTGCCTCCGAAAAAATATTCATTGGCCTCCCGAGGAATCAAATAGTGAAGGCGGCCGGTAGAAGCGAAAGGAGTGACGGGGATTTCAATGATGGAGAAGAACTCCATAGAGACCAACTGCGTGATTGGAAATCGGTCAAACACCGTGTAGGTGTATCTTCGGAAAGCTTGAGCGAGAAGGTCGAGGTCGGCGGGGCTCACGTGATTCGCCGCGACATGGAAGAACATTTGCTCCGTCTGCTCCTCCCAGGTGGGCCGATGGTTGATGTGGCAGTATGGTTGGGGGATGGTGAAATGGGCGCATTCGGCAGTGATGTGGTCAGAAGACGAAGAAAGAGTCTGGCGACAGAAGTGAGAGATGAATTGGGGATCTATGTCTTGATCAGGCTGTAAGAGCCGTGTCACCACTCGTGCCTTAATGCGAAGAGTGACGCCGGCTGTGTCGGCCGCCCAGCCAGGAATCTCCCTCGATGAGACGGAGGCGTCTGCGTTGATCCTCCTGGAGTTGGCTGAAGCTGCAGGATCCATGAAGAAGAAGAGAAGAGAAGAGAAGTGGTAGTTTAGGAGAAGCTGCGAAAGAAAGAATTGATGGTGTAGATTGAGATAGGGCGGTCTTGTTTAATTTATATAGAATCCTCATTTCATCAAATGAAATCAGTTAAATTAGATTACTATTAGATTCCTAATAATTCGGATTAGACAGCTGTTAGGAATTTCTATGCAATAATATAATTTCAACTAATAATAATAATAATAATAATAATAATAATAATATAATAATAATGACAACGTTGATTGGTAAACTAGTCAAATTACATGCATGTCGATAGCATTCTACATTTTCGGAACTAAAAAATAATAAATAAACAGAAATGAATGGAAATAAAAAAAATCCGGGTAGGCTCTTATTTTATTTGGCATAAGACTCCTAATATTCTAATATTACTTATATTAAAAAAATTCTTAATTATTTTTTATAATTATATATGTTATTTTTTAAAATTAACATCCCTTTTCTCTCCCATGTTGATATTTTATTTTTCATGTTGATATTTTATTTTTTTTAAATCCAATCGATTCTCTTCCCCTCTCTTAGTCGTAATCTCAGGCTTTTCTCCTCCCTAATCAATGATTTTATACTCTTTATCTTTTTAGTCAGTGATCTCACTCACTTCTTCTTCCTTGTCCGTGATTCTATAATTTTGAAGGATGCTCTCCTCCTTCTTTGTTGATGATTCTTCGTCCATTCAATACAAAATAATATTTTTTTAAAAAAAAAGTGAAAATTAAATTCATTCTCATGCTCTCAAGATCATCTTTTCCATTTTAACCTATACAATAAATTATAAGCTATTTGATTTTTATTATAATTTATAATTTTTTATTGTTGATATTCTAACTAGTGTTGATTAAAAATCTAGATGCTTTTATAGATGTTTATTCTAATTAGTCGGTCTAAATAAAAGTTTTATTTGTTTGCTATTTTATTATATTTGTCTAGATAAGTAGCATCGGACATGATAGCAATATCCTACTAGTTGATGAGCAAAAGCAATTAAGGAGTCGAGAAGAGAAAATACCAACAATAAAAAGAAACTTCACATTCTCTAGGTTTTTATCAAAATATGAAAATTTTATTAAAAATAGAGAATTAATTTTCAAACAGCTAATTACCAAAACATGTTTTATAGACTTTAATAACCAAAGACAGGAAAAAAAAACCCTAATATATAGATTACAATTTCTATCTTGCAAAGAAATGAAAGAACTTCTAAAATAAAGAAAGAAATATTAACAGAGACAAAAAAAAATAAGTAAAATCTACTAGTAACTGTTGTACTTCTAGTAGTTCTTAACAATTCCATAAGAAATCACCACTAGACTTACTCCAACTTGGCCAGAAGTCCAGCTCCCAGATCTTATATATCTTCGAATAATTGCTACTATGGTCTGTCACATCTGACACATGTTCCTTTATCTTGATATGGAGATTCAAAGTCTCCTTTTGTTGTTCATTAAGGTCCAATAAATCGTTGTCAGTTTTTGTGTATACAAAGGCATAGGCATCCTCAGGTTCATTACACCCATCGATTCCAATCACTTCTCCATCAGTAGGAGGTTTATCCAAGAGAATCCTTGCACCACCATCGACGAGGTAGAATTAGGCGGCTAGGAAGGAAGAGTTGACCGCAAAGATTACCTTGTCAACTTTATCATAGTTGTACGCTGGCTTGTTAATCTCTTCAATCTTGCCTTCTAAGTCTTTCTCAATGGTATACAATAAGTTGCTTGATATAATTTGATAAAAGATTCAGAATTATCTTATTAGACATAACATGAATTAGGAATAAATAAAGGATCATCATCCAATACTTGGTTTACTCCATAAGACCATAACCCCGGACTTCCCTGCATCAATAAATCAGCTAGTGTAGCAACAACATCCAGCTCGTCCACGATCATCTTCTTGAATGCATGGGCAATAGAGAGGCTAGACATAAGACAATGTAGCAGCTGCATTCTTCACTAACCATTGCATGGTCGTCAACCCCTGCTTCTCTTTGTTCCATGCGGTCCTCCTACTGTTGGAGCCCAACTTGAATCCTCCCACATGAACACTCTCCAACTTGAAGCTCCTCTCCTCCTCCACTACTTCACCCAGCTGATCCTCTGCGATGGCTTGTATTGGAATCCCAAGGTAGTTTTGACGTGATCAACTAAGTTAGGTTAGGTCCTGTTGTGTTTAACCATGTATCTAAGTGTGCAGGAGCTTAGGAGCACAGGAAGTCGAGCAAAAAACGCAGCTAACGAGAAGAACGGCATGGGAGAGAGCCGACAGACTCGGTGTGTTTGAGGGGCAAGGTACTACAGAAGAGTACGTGGACAGACGAGAAAGAGGCGTGCAGCGTTTCCGAGGGACGAGAAGCCGGAGCGGAAGGTTGCTCGAGAATGCCGGAAGTTGAGTTCGGGTGAGCCCTATTTCGGATGGCCGAAATCACCCAAGAGAGTGGAGCTGAAGCGGAAGACCAAGACTGAAGCGAGCAGAACTGTAGCAGAGGGCCCGGATCCATTCCGGGCGCCCGAAGTCCGGGCATCTGGAACTCAAATATTATCATATTTGACATGGACTTTGACCGACACGTCGATGATAGAATTATATCCCATTCTACGTGCCTAGAACCCTTCTAGGTGCCCCAACCAAGACTATAAATACAATTTTGGTACGATTTTACTTTATGCATTTACTACTGATATGCTAGTTGATACTGGTAGTTCGCATTCCTTTATTTCTTGTGCATTTATAAGGGAGGTTGGTAAACTACCTATCCTTAGATCACGGCGACTGACTGTCGTCCTACCTTCCGGTGATACATTAGATGTCACTTAGGAGGTCAGAGGATGCCCATTGGACTTCTGCAACCATACACGCGTTGTAGATTTATTAGTACGGGAAATGGTCGAGTTCAACATTATCTTTAGCATGGATTGGCTGTCAGCATATCATGCCACGGTTGATTGCCAGGCGAGGGTGGTCACATTTTGACATCCAAACCAATCCTCGTGGGATTTTACTGGCATCAGGGATGACGGTATATCGACTATTTCTACAATTCAGGCTCAGAAATTACTGTCACATGGCTGTCATGAATTTCTATTATCGTTAATTAATGCTGACGACAGCAGTAGTTCTCAACTCTCAAATGTTCCAGTGGTCTGAGAGTATCCGGATGTATTTCCAGATAAGCTACCAGGCTTGCCTCTCTGAAGGCAAGTGGAATTTGCTATTGAGCTGATTCCGGGGGCCACGCCAGCATCAAAAGCTCCTTACCATATGTCACCGAAAGAGTTGGACAAGCTAAAGGTCTAACTCCAGGAGTTATTGGACAGGAGGTTTATTCACCCTAGTGTATCTCCGTGGGGTTCTCTAGTATTGTTCGTCAAGAAAAAGGATGGTACTTTGAGGTTGTGCATCGATTATAGACAGCTGAATCCAGTTACCGTCAGAAATAAGTACCCCTTACCATGGATCAAGGATTTGTTTGATCAGCTCAGAGGTACATCGATTACAGACGGTTCGTTGAGGGTTTCTCTCGTATTGTTATACCGCTCACACACCTGACTAGGAAAGGAGTGAAGTTTATGTGGTCAGAAGCTTGCGAGACCAGCTTCTAAGAGCTGAAGCGGAGATTAGTGTCGGCACCAGTTCTGGTTTTGCCCTCTGGAGAGGGCGGATTCGTACTCTACACCAACGCTTCTCTACAGGGTTTGGGCGCTGTTTTGATGCAGCACGGCAGGGTAGTCTCCTAGTCTTCTCGTTAGTTGAAAGAGCATGAGAAGAATTACCCAGTACATGATTTGGAGTTGGCCGCCATTATCTTTTCTTTGAAGATTTGGCGACATCATTTGTATGGTATTACGTTTATGATTCTCACTGATCATAAGAGTCTCAAATATCTTTTCACTTAGAAGGAACTCAATATCTGATAGAGGAGATGGATGGAATTCCTGAAGGATTATGACTATAATATTAGCTACCACCCAGGGAAAGCTAATGTGGTTGCCGATGCTGTAAAATACCAGAAAAATGACGAATAATGATAAGAGAATTTTTCGAAATTTCTGGAATTTTTCGGAAATTTTTTGGAGCTCGTATGGACGAGTTTACGGGGATAAAAACGGGGCCCAAGAAAGCCTGTTTAGTCTACCCATTTAAGAGAGGAAAAGTTTTATTTTTCTTTTTCTTTTATTATTCTTTTTCCTTTGTTTTTTTTCTCCCGCGTGCTTCCCTCTTTCTCCCCCTGCCGAACCCGACGCCTTGCCCTAACCCATGCGACACCGACGGTTCTTCCTTCCCCTTCCTCTCCGGTCGACGTCGACCAAGTTTCAGTTTCTCCGTCTCTTTCCCTTTTCCGGACGAGCAGCACCGACTCTTCCTCTTCCCTATTGCGCCGCTGCCTTCCTCCATTCACTCTCCGCCGCGCCGATCTCAGACCGCTAGCCACCCGAGCAACGCCGTCGACCACCAATGGCGTGAAGCAAGATCCGGGCGCCGACAGCCGACCAAGTTCCTCTACCCTAGACCTGCCGAAGCCCTCCAAGTCGTGCCCTAGTTATGTTTGGGTTGTTTCCAGCCAAGAGCAAGGAGGATTTAAATCCGATGTTTCTTCCTCGTGCCCTAGTTTGTGTTCCTCCTCAGTCGCCAACCCTTTTGCTCGATCACATCAGTGACTTGCTTGATCCGGTTGATATTAGTGGGGTTCAGAGAGGTAAGATGAAATCGATTGTTTTCTTGAATGATTGGTTGAACTCGTGATCATTTCTTCTTGGTTTGGTGGATGGACAGCAACTAGGTGAGGGCTGTGGAGCAATAATCACGGCTGTGAGGTATATGTTGTTGGATCGTGAGAGTTCGATAGAGGGGGGTGAATATCGATTCGAAAAATAACGAGTGTAAGCGCGGCGGAATTAAAAACAATAGACAAATGAACACGGTGTTTTTACTTCGTTCGGAGCCTGTGACGACTGTTGGAGCAATCCCAATGGTCCGCGGGACCATGTGTTTTGGTGTTTGGGCAAAAGGTTTAAGTTAGGTTTACCCTTGTTATTTGATATGTGTACTTGAGTTGTGCAGGACTGCAGGTGACACATGTGACTCAGGTTGACGGCTTCGGGTCCGGTGAAGGATGGAGCATCCGAGGGACCGTGGACAAGGCAGCGAGGACAAGAGCCGAGGGAAGCAACTTCGAGGCATACGCGAAGGATGGCATTGGGGACGAGCCGCGGGCTTGGATGCATCCGAGGGACGAGAGCCAAAGGAAGTAAGCTTGAAGGCAAGAGGTCAAGGCTGTAAAAGAAGAGTCAAGTGAGTCGTGAGGGTACGAGTGCATGAGAGATTGTACTCGGAGTAAAATCCTAGTTTTAGGGTTTTACTGTAGCGGCACTGTAGCAGTTACTGTAGCGCACTGTAGCAGTTACTGTAGCGTACTGTAGCAGTCGACTGGTGTATGGACCAGTCGACTGATGCACTGTAGCAGAGAGCCGTTGAGATAGCCGTTGGGCTGGCATCAGTCGACTGGTGCAAGGACCAGTCGACTGGTAACGGGCAAATCAGGTTCTGATTTGTTCCAAGCTCTATAAGAAGGAGCTTGGTATGGCCGGCCAAGGCGACGAAATTAGACTTGGTTAAAGCCTAATTAGTAGTCACAAGAGTGCTCAAGTGTTTGTGGAATCCAAGAGGTCTTGGTGTGTTGTGGTGAGGTTTCTCCACCCACAAGGAGCGACTTGAGATAGCCGGAGTTTCCGGGGGCTAATCCACCGAAGGATCGGGATCGTCCACCTTACGGACAGCCGTGGAGTAGGAGCATCATCTCCGAACCACGTAAATTGACGTGTATTGGTTTGCTAGTTCTTTTCCTTGTCTTTAGCTTTCGTATTCATTGCTTTAGTATTTGTATTTCCGCTTGCGCACTAACGAATACGTAGGAAGCGAGTATTTGGGGGCGCCGTCTATCCAACCCCCCTTAAAGCCGGCCGCAAGATCCTCCAACAAGTGGTATCAGAGCGAGGACGCTCTCCGTTGGACTAATCGCCAAGGAAGCATAAGATGGCCGGGTTGATTGTCCCTCCAAAATTTGAAGGAGGAAGCCTTGGGGACATCACCTATTGGATGAAGAAGATGGAGATCTTCTTCAACACGGATTGGGACACCATGATGGTGGTAAATGAACCGTTCAAAGTCCCAAAGGACAAGAAAGGAAAGAAGCTCCGAACACGACATTGGACGGAGGAGCAAACCTCACGATCGGAGGCAAACTCAAAGGTAATAGCAATTTTAATTGATTTATTGCCTCCTAATGTGATAAGTGGTGTAGGTAAATATGAGAACGCCCATGAATTGTGGAGCAAAGTGAAGAAATTTCCATGGGAGGAATTTTTGCCTAGACAAGAAGAAGAAGAAAAATCCGAAAAAAGTGATGGAGTGGTCCAAGAGGAGAAGAAGGACCAATCGGATGTGGAGCCCAAGGAGATGGTTTTAATGGCTCAAGAAGAGGAGGAGGAGCAACCGGAAGTTAACTCATGCTCAACTTCCGAGGAGGAGAAGGAGGATGAAGAAGCATCGTTAACATCCTCAAGGGTTGAAGAAGAATCCAAGACGGAGGAAGAAGAGATCTTGGAGGTCAACCTAGTGAGCACCTCCACCGAAGTAATGTCAAAAGATCACATAGTATGCTTCGGTTGCAATGAGAAGGGACACTACAAGAGTAGGTGTCCATTGGGTAAGAAGAAGGTAACTCCTAAACCCAATCAAGATATTTTGAATACTAACATGGGTTGTAGGAGTGAAGAAGCCCAAAGGAGGAGATTGCGCATCATATGCTTCACGTGTGGAGAGAATGGCCACTACCACACCAAATGCCCCAAGAAGGGAGAAATTAAGAAGCTAGCGCATCTAAAGAAATGGGAGAAGAAGAAGAAGAGCTCAAATCAAGGGGGAGCTTCAAGGGTAAGGGAGGTATACCCTAATTTGAATTGTAATTCAAATTTTCATACTTCCAAGCATGCTAGGAAAATTAATGATTATCATTATGTAGCAATGAAAAATTTTAGATTTAAATATCATGATAAGAATAGGGTTAATGTAGATCATAACCCTAGGAGACCTATACATGATAGACCTAGGAAAGTTAAATTCTCATTACCTAAGGAGAAGAAGGTAATAGAGAACCAAGGCATTAATCCCAAGAAGGGGAGACATATGCCTAGAAAGGGTAGGTCTAGGAATGTCCAAGGTGGACATGTTGACTCTAGGGTTAGGAACCTAGAAAGGGAGAATCAAGCTTTGAAGGCAAAGCTTGATGGGTTAGAGAAATTCCTTAAGAGATTCACTATTGGATCTAAGGGATTAAGTATGGTGTTGGGTAGCCAAAAACCCAACAATGATAGATCGGGCTTGGGATACCGATCTAGTCCCTCCAAGGTCAAAAGGAGACCATGTGCTAAGGTGGCACATGATAAGGGCAAGGGAGAGTCATCTAAAGCCAATGAGAAGAAATATGCTAGGGTTGCATATGATTATGGCAAGGATGATGTGTCAAAGGTGCACCATTGTGGTTTAGCCATAGTGGAGAAAGCATCTAAGAAGATGACTAAGGCTAAGAGCTCTAGGGGGAGCTCAAAGAGTCAAGTTGGGATCCATGGCCAATGGATCTCAGGAGGGTACTACTTGGGAGTCTAGAGGAGCCATGGAGTGTGCCAAAAGGTTTGGAGATGGATTTGAGTCTCAAACCTAGGGATTTGCCACACATGGTTTGTGTTTCATGCAAGAAATATGACATTTGGGGTCATATAGCGTGATAATTGGTTTTGGATGTATAGATGCCATATAAACCAATGCTAGGGATGCATTGTGGGTTGGTATGGGCAAATACATCAAGAGGAAGCCAAAACTAGGACTTTAGGTCAAGGTTCAATTGAACTTTTTAGCTAGTTTTGTATTTTGTGTCAATCTTGGGATTGGTGATAGAAATATTTTTTAATATATTTTTCCTAGGTAGACAAGGGTACAATAGACCTCTCCACAAAATTTGGGGATTTTTGGAGGTCTAGGGAATTACTGGTGCATTTCTGAAGTTGGCCTGAAAAGGCTGATTTTTTCAGAAATAGGGTACCAGTCGACTGGTAAAGATACCAGTCGACTGGTAACAGTGTTTTTGAGCACAGAATGTCTCTGTAAGCTCATTTTATCGATACCAGTCGACTGGTGATGATACCAGTCGACTGGTAACAGTAGATTTCGACTACAGAATGTTTCTGTAAGGTTCTGTCGAAGGGGGCAGTCGACTGGCACTTGGGGCAGTCGACTGATACCAGCCTGAAAGTGTTTTTCAGCGCTGATCTTGACCATGTCAACTTGTTTAGATGTATGGGATCCAAGGGGATTAATACATGAGTTTATGGTCAGTTTGGATGAGAAATTTTCAACAATTGGGATATTGTTGGAGAACTTTTTGGATGTTAGGCAAAGGGGGAGAATTAAGGTTTAGTTGGGAAAACCTTTAGTGCCTTTGCGTAGGGGGAGCCTTGGGATAGGTTCTTAAAAAGCCCTGTGGGAAAATCCTAGCTCAATGGGGAGCTTAGGTGTAGGGGGAGCCTTGTGATAGGTTCCAATGCTTGGTGCATTGATTCGGCGGTTGCCAAGTGTGTAGCCTTGGCAACGTAAGTCCATTTGGCGGTGTAAGTCCAAGTGTGTAGCCTTGGCAACGTAAGTCCATTCGGCGGAGTAAGTCCAAGTGTGTAGCCTTGGCATCGTAAGTCCATTGTATTAGCATGTTTATTTGCTATTTGTTTTCCCTAACTTAAACGTATTGCCAAACACCAAAAAGGGGGAGATTGTTGGAGCAATCCCAATGGTCCGCGGGACCATGTGTTTTGGTGTTTGGGCAAAAGGTTTAAGTTAGGTTTACCCTTGTTATTTGATATGTGTACTTGAGTTGTGCAGGACTGCAGGTGACACATGTGACTCAGGTTGACGGCTTCGGGTCCGGTGAAGGATGGAGCATCCGAGGGACCGTGGACAAGGCAGCGAGGACAAGAGCCGAGGGAAGCAACTTCGAGGCATACGCGAAGGATGGCATTGGGGACGAGCCGCGGGCTTGGATGCATCCGAGGGACGAGAGCCAAAGGAAGTAAGCTTGAAGGCAAGAGGTCAAGGCTGTAAAAGAAGAGTCAAGTGAGTCGTGAGGGTACGAGTGCATGAGAGATTGTACTCGGAGTAAAATCCTAGTTTTAGGGTTTTACTGTAGCGGCACTGTAGCAGTACTGTAGCGATTGATGCACTGTAGCAGAGAGCCGTTGAGATAGCCGTTGGGCTGGCATCAGTCGACTGGTGCAAGGACCAGTCGACTGGTAACGGGCAAATCAGGTTCTGATTTGTTCCAAGCTCTATAAGAAGGAGCTTGGTATGGCCGGCCAAGGCGACGAAATTAGACTTGGTTAAAGCCTAATTAGTAGTCACAAGAGTGCTCAAGTGTTTGTGGAATCCAAGAGGTCTTGGTGTGTTGTGGTGAGGTTTCTCCACCCACAAGGAGCGACTTGAGATAGCCGGAGTTTCCGGGGGCTAATCCACCGAAGGATCGGGATCGTCCACCTTACGGACAGCCGTGGAGTAGGAGCATCATCTCCGAACCACGTAAATTGACGTGTATTGGTTTGCTAGTTCTTTTCCTTGTCTTTAGCTTTCGTATTCATTGCTTTAGTATTTGTATTTCCGCTTGCGCACTAACGAATACGTAGGAAGCGAGTATTTGGGGGTGCCGTCTATCCAACCCCCCTTAAAGCCGGCCGCAAGATCCTCCAACAACGACTCCTACTCGAAGGCCCGTACTCCGTGAGTACTTTCGTTGGGCAATTTACTAGCAATTCGAAATAATAACTACAAAGACATTACAAGAAATGCTAATAAAACTTAAAACAAAGCTATACTGACAGAAGGAAAACTACAAGGACAAGAGCGCGTTGTCGGAGCTTCGTTAGCGTCGTTGAAGCGCAGAGCAGCAGAGCAAGCAATCTAAGAGTTCTGAATTAATGTTGAAGCTCCACCCCTGGGGCTTCTTTTATATGCTGCTCCGGGCACCTGGATCCCTTCCAGGCGCCCTGGTGCGACGTGGCAGGTCCAACCAGCAAGCTCCACGTGGCGACGACTCGGCTTGGATAAAATTTACCTCCGGGCGCCCGGACCCCTCTTCTCCAGAAAGTCCTTCTCCTGCAAGAAAAGGTTAGTCCGAGGCAAATATACCCTGCAACACAAATTGTTAGCACAGTTTTATAGATAAGAAAAGTGAGTATGAATTAACAAAAAGAGTATGACTTAGAGTCCGTCTTTCCGAGACCGGAATCTAGTCACAATCTCGACTTAGATATCCGTAATGGATCTAAGCCAGATTGACGCCTAATGTTCCCTTCCCGGGAACGCGTCCTCACAGTCACTCCCCTCTAGTGACTTACCTTACTTACCTGCCAGACGTCCGGTCAGCCCGTCGACCCGTCTGGACTTAGTGCCAGCTATCCGGTCAGCCCGTCGACCTAGCTGGACTTCGTGCCTAAGCGTCCGGTCAGCCCGTCGACCTAGCTGGGCTTCGTGCTAGACATCTGGTTAGCCCGTCGACCTGTCTGGACTTCTCCTGCTCACTCGATCAAAGTGTTAGACAACAACAAACTAACTTAACCTGATTTGTCATTCATCAAAACCTGAGTTAGACCGTTAGTGCTACCCGCACCAACAATCTCCCCTTTTTTGATGGAATGACAACCTGGTTAAGTTAGTGAAACAAATGCAAGAAAAAACGAGGAAATGGTTTTTAAGTTAAGTTTTGTGTTTTCAAATTGGTTTAACTAACTTAACTAACTTAACCACCTAACCCTCTCCCTTTGTCATTCATCAAAAGAACTAATGTCAAGTAAGCATAAATAAAGACTTCAGACAAAATAATGTCAAGTTAACCTGGGGAGTTAAAATTAAAAGATAATTTTACCTTTACTTCTTAAATCCTTGAAAAAAAACTAAGTCTTGAAAAATAGATGATTTATAACTTAGTAACTTTGAAAAAAATTTTAAGTTTGCAAACATCACTTTCAAAAAGGTAATTTTCAACACTAAGTTTTTGCAAATCAAATTATCAAAATTAAGTTAAACCTAATTTTTCAGAACTGGATTCAGGATAATTTTCAAAGTGAAGTTAAATTAAATTTAAACATTAAGAAAAATGATTTTGAACTTTACTTTTAGTTTTCAAAGGAGTTTGGTAAAACTAATTTTGGTAAAGTAAGATCACATTTTTAAAATAATTTTTAAAATGAAGGAGTTTTCAAAATAATTTTGTAAAATCCTTTTTCCAAAAATCAAATTTTCAAAGTTCAAAAATACTAGTTTCAAAACCATGGTTCAAAGTTCAGTTTTCAAAGACTAAGTAAAAAGGATAAAAAGTTTGTGATTTAAAACAAACAATTTTGAGTTGATTTTAAAAAATTTTCATAATTTTAAACAAGTTGATTTTGAAGATTGATTTTTAAACTTTGATTTTCAAAATTAAGTTTAAAATTCAATTTGAAAAACTGAATTAGTTTTATTTCTCCCCCTGAACCTGACATTAAATCAAATGTCAAACTAGTTAGTTATTGACTGACTTATCAGATGATAGCAGCTTTCACTTGGTTAGTCAAGTTAAGTTCAACCTTAACTTGATTAATGTATATTTTGTATTTAACGCCCAGACTTATATCGATGTACTGAAATAAGCATCTTAAGTCTTAGGCAAGTGGCCTATGCATCTCACCCCTTTCTATGTTCGTCAAACACAAGCAAGGTAAGCCTAGGGTTTTGGTGAGATGCTCACAAACTAGTCCTATGGGTACATGCTTTCTAAGGATGTTGAACTAGTCTAAGGCTAAAAGTATTTTTAAAAATCTAAAAATAGGAACGTTTTGAAAATGAACCATGTTTAACCTATAATTTGAGAACAATCATTTTTGAAAATATTTTTGAAATTTTGAAAATCATAGTCTATTAGGCGCATTCCTAGTTTTCTACGCAAATTGCTAAATTCACTTTCAGAGAGTGGTTTGGTGAATATGTCAGCTAAGTTTGACTTGGACTCAATGTATTTGAGCTCAATGTCACCCTTAGTAACATGATCCCTGATAAAGTGGTGCCTGATTTCAATGTGTTTGGTTCTTGAATGATGCACTAGATTTTTTGTTAAATTGATTGAGTTAATATTGTCAATTAAAACTTTTGCATTTGTGATTTTTAAGTTGAAATCTTTTAAGGTGTGCATCATTCATAATAATTGGGCTACACATTCTCCTATGGCTATGTATTCTGACTCAGTTGTAGATAGTGCAACATAGTGTTGCTTTCTACTAAACCAGCTAACAAGTGATGGGCCTAGTAGTTGGCATCCACCACTTGTGCTTTTGCGGTCTAATTTGCACCCAGCATAATCTGAGTCAGAATACCCTATTAATTCAAAGTTATTGGTCCTAGGATACCAAATTCCTACATTTGTTGTTCCCTTAAGATATCTAAAAATTCTTTTGACTTGAGTCAAATGGGATTCTTTAGCACAGGTTTGGTATCTAGCACACATACTAACTGCAAATAAAATATCAGGTCGGCTTGCAGTTAAGTAAAGTAGACTACCTATTGCACTTCTATAATACCTTAGATCCACTGGTTTTCCATTTGGGTCATTGTCTAAGATTGTGTTTACTGCCATAGGTGTTTTTATTTCTTTTGTATTTTCCATTCCGAATTTTTTAAGTAATTTTTTAGTGTATTTGTGTTGATAAATGTAATTTCCTTCATTTGTTTGTTTGATTTGTAATCCTAGGAAATAGGTCAATTTTCCTACTAAGCTCATTTCAAATTCTTGTTCCATTAGGTTAATAAATTCTTCTAAAAAGTCTGAGTTAGTTGAACCAAATATTATATCATCTATATATATTTGTGCTATAAATATATCGTTATTTAGTAATTTAACAAATAAGGTTGGGTCAATTTGACCTTGGTAGAATCATTTGGATGTTAAGTAAGATGTTAGTCTTTCATACCATGCCCTGGGTGCTTGTTTAAGTCCATATAATGTTTTCTTTAACTTAAAGACATAATCAGGGTGTTCTAGATTTTCAAACCCAGGAGGCTGACCTACATAAACTTCTTCTTTTATTAGTCCATTGAGAAAAGCTGACTTAACATCCATTTGATATAGTTTGAATCCCTTATGGGCTGCATAACTTAGTAACATTCTAATGGATTCTAATCTGGCTACTGGGGCATAGGTCTCATCGTAGTCAAGTCCTTCAACTTGACTGAACCCTTTGGCAACTAGCCTAGCCTTATTCCTAGTAATTTCCCCAGTTTCACTTAATTTGTTTCTAAATACCCATTTTGTTTCTATTATTTTCTTATCTTTAGGTGGTGGTACTAGATCCCAAACTTCATTACGCTCAAATTGAGCTAGTTCTTCTTGCATAGCGATGATCCAATCTGGATCAAGTAGGGATTCAGCTACAGTTTTGGGTTCAATTTTTGAAATCAGGGAAATTTGACTTAGGTTCCTAAAGGATGATCTGGTTTGAACCCTTAGGTCTGGGTCACCAATTATTTGATCAGTTGGATGGTTAGGGTTGACTCTTATAGTTCTAGGGGGTTGATTTTCTTGAGTGTGTTCATCTTCTTCATAGTATAGGGATTGATTAGTTTCTTCAGAATTATTATTTTCAATAGGTTGAAGTTGAGTTTGTCCTTGGGTTTCTTCAAATTTTACATTTGTGGTTTCCTCGATTTTTAACGTAATTTTATTATATATTCTGTAACCCCTACTGTTTAGAGAATATCCTACAAAAATTCCATTTTCTACTTTAGAGGTAAATTTTCCTAAGTGTTCTCTAGTATTTAAGATGAAGGCCGGACACCCAAATACTTTAAAATATTTTATGTTGGGTTGTTTGTTATAAAATATTTCAAAGAAGGTTTTATTATGTCTTTTATTTAATGTTGTTCTATTTTGCACATAGCAAGCTGTACTAACAGCTTCTGTCCAAAAATATTTAGGTAAGTTATATTCATTTAACATAGTTCTAGAGGCTTCCAGTAAGGTTCTATTTTTTCTTTCTACAATTCCATTTTGTTGGGGGTTTTAGGACATGAAAATTCATGATGGTAGTCATTTTCAAGACAGAATTTGTTAAAATTATGATTTTTAAATTCTCCCCCGTTGTCACTCCTAATTCTTTTAATTTTAAGATCTTTTTCTTTTTCAATTTGTTTGCAAAAGTTTGTAAAGATTTCAAAAGTTTCGTCTTTATGTTTCAAGAATTTTACCCAAGTAAATCTAGAATAATCATCTATTATTACTAAACAATATAAGTTTCCATTTATGGATTTGACTCCATGGGAGTCAAAAAGGTCTAAATGTAGAAGTTATAATATTGAGTTGGTTTGTGGCTGATTGGTTGGTTTGTGAGTGGATTTTGTTTGTTTACCTTGTTGACAAGCATTACATATGGTTGAATCTAGGTTAGGTAATTTTGGTAAGCCTCTCACTAGTCCATTTAATTTGCTTATATTTCTAAAGTTGGTGTGAGACATTCTCCTATGTCATAACCAAATTTCTTCTTTTTGTGTTAAATAACACTTAATTGAAGAAGTGGTTAAGTTGATAGCATAGATGTTGTCTTTTCTAAAACCTTTTAGGCTTATGGTAGGATTATCTAGATGTTTGATTAAACACTCTGTGGATAGAAATTTAACCTTATACCTAGAATCACACAATTGACTTATACTCAGGAGATTGTATTTAAAATTCTCGACAAGTAGAACATTTGTAATTATGAAATCTATTTTTAATTCAATATTACCTATACCAATTACCTTGAGTTTGCCGTTGTTTCCAAAGGCAACTGTTCCTAAGCTTTTGTAAGTGAGTTGAGTGAACTTGGTGTGATCTCCAGTCATGTGTTTGGAGTAACCACTGTCCAAAATCCACTTGGTTTCCTATAATGAGTAGGAATCAAGGTTAGTCTTTTAAGATTATATATATATATATATATATATATATATATATATATATAAAAAGTTAAATCTTAAAAATAGTTTATTAAGTTTAAATTTTAAAATAATTCTAAGTTTAAAATAATTTTAAAAAAAAATTAAAGTTAAATTCTTTAAAATAAATTTTTTAAAGTTAATTTAATTTTTAAAATAATTTTTTTTAAGTTAATTTAATTTTTAAAATATTTTTTTAAAGTTAATTTAATTTTTAAAATAATTTTTTAAAGTTAACTTAATTTTTAAAATAATTTTTTTAAAGTTAATTTAATTTTTAAAATAATTTTTTAAAGTTAATTTAATTTTTAAAATAAATTTTTTAAGTTAATTTAATTTTTAAAATAATTTTTTAAAGTTAAAATAATTTTTTTTTAAAGTTAATTTAAAATAATTTTTTTAAGTTAATTTAATTTTTAAAATAATTTTTTAAAGTTAATTTAATTTTTAAAGTTAAAAATAAATTAATCGTAATTCATTTTAGTTATTTAATTCGAAATTTGATTAATTCAAAATTTAACTTAACTAATTTAATTCGAAATTTAATTTAATTAACTTAATTCGAAATTTAATTTTGATCCTTAGTCATCTCACCCGATCTAAGTATTCAATCAGAGAATCCTATAATTTTGTGAGATGAATTAGATTTAATTATAGAGTTTGGTTTAACTTGTGTTAGATTCAGGTTTAGCTTTGGTCTCAACAAATAGGCATTCTTCGGATAAACTTCTAAGCTTGGTGAGTCACTTGGACGTCATTAGAAGTAACTAACCTTTCGAGGTTTTCCGAATAGTCCTATCCACGGAGCTTAGTACTAAACCTTGGTCTAACTAGTTAGGATCCATTTAAAAGTAGTTTCGGTCGGTTCCACTTGGCCAAATGCACCAGATTGAAGCCATGTCTTTCTAGACATGCGATACCCAAGCTTCCCCAACGTACTATCATCAAAAAACTTCACCAGTACCATGATTCAAGTTAAACTGGGTCCCGTTTTAACTAATCCTAATTACCCTGCCGGGTTAGTTTATTTGGGTTACCCTATCGGGTAAGTTAGTTTTGGAGGTGCCAGCTATTCTTGAGCCTCCCCCTGAATTATTGGCCTTTAATTTAAATTTTCGTTTTAGGTTTGTGTCTATTTCTTTTATAGTTATAATTAACTTGGTGATAATTTATATTTTGTTGAGTTTTAAAATGTTTAAATTTTGAATTTTTTGATTTAGGTTTGTATTTTGGTTTTTGATTTGGTTTATTCGAGTTTATATAATATATTTTTTCTTTAGGTATATAATATTGATTAAGTCCTACTTGCGTGGTCAA
Source organism: Zingiber officinale (assembly GCF_018446385.1). NCBI lineage: Eukaryota > Viridiplantae > Streptophyta > Magnoliopsida > Zingiberales > Zingiberaceae > Zingiber > Zingiber officinale. The sequence continues at coordinate 18,104,752 of NC_056006.1, read as the reverse complement.
ACACGCTTTCGGAACTCAAGCTTGATTAGTTGATTTGTATTGAGTTATTAATGATTTAAAAGTTTTATTTGAGTTCGACTTGTATCCGAGTCCGGTTTTATTATAACACGCTTTTTGATTATTCAGGATTAAGTCTAGATTTTTTGATCTTGTAGTGAATTTTTCTAGCATTTCTTTTAACTTATTAATTTATGATTTTAATGATGAATTCTCCTCAAGTGTTGGATCTTGAGTTGGATTTGAATTTTTTATTTGTTCCTTGAGGTCTTGATTTTCCTCAAGGAGTGATTTGTTTTCATTTTCTATTTTAACCAATTTACTATTTAAGCAGGAAATTGTTTTAAAAAAAAATTGTTTAAATTGAAATATACCTCATCCGGGCCTTCGGAAACGAGTACGGACTCGTGGCTCGATTCGGGTTCAGACCCGTCTTCCGATTCATCTCCTGATTCGTCTTCCGTTCCAGCTTCGCGGGCCATGAGCGCGAGGTGGCTCTGGTGCTTCTGCTCTTCTACCTCCGATTCGTCCGAGGAGTCGTCCCACGTTGCTTTGAGGGCCTTCTTTTTGGTCGGCTTCGGTTTGTCGAGCTTCAGTCTTGGGCATTCGTTCTTGTAGTGCCCCTTTTTGTTGCATCCAAAGCAAGTCACGTTCTTTTGTTCTGCGGGAGAACTCATCTTTTGAAGGTCCTTTTTGCTGAAGCTCCTTTTTCTCCTGGTGAACATTTTTCTTACCAAGTTCACCAGGTATTCTTCGTCTTCGAAATCTTGATTGGAATCTTCTTCAGATTCAGACTTGCTCTTCTTTTCTTTGGAGGAGCCTGCAAATAAAGCAACACCTTTCTCGGCTCCAGCATTAGTTTGTTCATGCAGTTCTAACTCACAAAAAAGCTCGTCTAACTTTAATTTAGATAAATTTTTAGAAATTTTGTAGGCATCTACGATTGATGCCCACAAACTATTACATGGAAAAGCATTTAGTGCGTACCTTATTAAGTCTCTATTTTCCATCTGGTGGCCTATCGCATGGAGTCCGTTGAGGATGTCCTTGATCCTCGCGTGCAGTTGACTTGCCGTTTCCCCTTCCTGCATTTTTATATTAAATATTTTATTTAAAAGTAAGTCTCTTTTTGTTACCTTTGCGTCGCTCGTTCCTTCATGCAGCTCGATCAGTTTGTCTCATAATTCTTTAGCGTTCTGATGCGGTCCGACCCGGTTCAGCTCTTCTCGTGTTAGACCACAGTGTAGCGTGTTGATTGCTTTATTTTTCGTCGACGCCTTTTTCCTCATGTCCAGAGTCCACTGTTCCGGGTCTAGTGAATTTCCGGAGTTGTCGACTGGAGCTCGGTAGGCCTTTAAGACGCTGAAACATTGATCGTAGTCCGTCTTTAGGTACACCTCCATTCTTTTCTTCCAGTATGAGAAGTCATCCCCGTTGAATAGGGGATGACGTACTGTGCTGAAGCCTTCTAGTTGAGACATCCAGCACACAAGTAAACAACGACAAAAAAAAAATATCCCAAGACTTGGTCTTGGATTAGCAGTGCGGGAAAAAATAATAGAAGTATTTAAATTGGTGTTGCACCAATTTAGATTTAATTGCGACGAAAAAAATTTCCAAAACAGGTAATAATACCGGATTGGAATTAAGCGTAAAACTGAAAACCAAAAAAATAAAAGTTAATATTTCACCCCCTGTCTGATTGGTGGTTGCACCAAATCAGAGTGGTACCTGCTCTGATACCACTTGTTGGATCGTGAGAGTTCGATAGAGGGGGGGGTGAATATCGATTCGAAAAATAACGAGTGTAAGCACGACGGAATTAAAAACAATAGACAAATGAACACGGTGTTTTTACTTCGTTCGGAGCCTGTGACGACTCCTACTCGAAGGCCCGTACTCCGTGAGTACTTTCATTGGACAATTTACTAGCAATTCGAAATAATAATTACAAAGACAGTACAAGAAATGCTAATAAAACTTAAAACAAAGCTATACCGACAGAAGGAAAACTATAAGGACAAGAGCGCGTTGTCGGAGCTTCGTTAGCGTCGTTGGAGCGCAGAGCAGCAGAGCAAGCAATCTAAGAGTTCTGAATTGATGTTGAAGCTCCACCCCTGGAGCTTCTTTTATATGCTGCTCCGGGTGCCTGGATCCCTTCCGGGCGCCCTGGTGCGACGTGGCAGGTCCAACCAGCAAGCTCCACGTGGCGACGACTCGGCTTGGATAAAACTTACCTCCGGGCGCCCGGACCCCTCTTCTCCAGAAAGTCCTTCTCCTGCAAGAAAAGGTTAGTCCGAGGCAAATATACCCTGCAACACAGATTGTTAGCACAGTTTTATAGATAAGAAAAGTGAGTATGAATTAGCAAAAAGAGTATGACTTAGATTCCGTCTTTCCGAGACCGCAATCTAGTCACGATCTCGACTTAGATATCCGAAATGGATCTAAGCCGGATCGACGCCTAATGTTCCCTTCCCGGGAACGCGTCCTCGCAGTCACTCCCCTCCAGTGACTTACCTTACTTACCTGCCAGACGTCCGGTCAGCCCGTCGACCCGTCTGGACTTCGTGCCAGCTATCCGGTCAGCCCGTCGACCTAGATGGACTTCGTGCCTAAGCGTACGGTCAGCCCGTCGACCCGCTTGGACTTCGTGCCAGCTATCCGGTCAGCCCGTCGACCTAGCTGGGCTTTGTGCCAGACATCTAGTCAGCCCGTCAACCTGTCTGGACTTCTCCTGATCACTCGATCAAAGTGTTAGACAACAACAAACTAACTTAACCTGATTTGTCATTCATCAAAACCTGAGTTAGACCGTTAGTGCTACCCGCACCAACATATGTATTGTGACCTGTGGAGTTAAAATTTTGTGTGCTGTGAAAGGAGGTAAGATGAGTAGATTGTTTCTTGGACTTAGTTGGTGATAGATTATGTGTTGAGTTCTGATCTCTTTTTGATCTGATTAATTCCAGGGAGAGGTTGGATCCAATTGCTTGCTGTTCTGTGAAGGTGATCTTGAATTCCAGCAGCAGTAGACACTCCGGTGATTTCTAGCCGTGGGTTATACTCTGATCACGAGGCATCAGTGATTATCATCAGATTTGGTGAGTTTTAAGGTTGAAGCTATTGCTAGGATTAAAATGGCGGATTGTTGTTTAGAGGATTGATTAAGTTATTGGAGGGATTATGTGAGTTGGATTCATGATATGTTGAATATTAAGAGATTGATTCTTATGAGGTAATTGATTCATGATGGAAATCGTATTGATTGGTTGATGTAGAAGGTCACATGATCATTTATAGGATTTTGGGATTAGTATCATGATTTGTTATGATGGATTGTTAATTAAATTAACAATCGTGATTAATAGCAGAGTTTATGAACGATATAATCTTTGGATTGATTATAAAATGTGGAGTGTCTTGGAAAGATTAAAGGATTCATGGATGATTTGATTAGGGTTTTCCCTAATTAGGTTGAGTTGAAATTTAGCTAATTGTTGCATATGTAATTAGCTAAATTATAATCATGTGATTTGCAGGATGTTGATTCGGGACGAGCACTTCGACATAGAGGTTGATTAGCTCGATCTACATTGGAGGCGGGTACCTCTTGACTTATCTTTTATGATATTGTCAATTGGATATGTATAGTATTTTATAGCTACAAGCAATGATTATGTTTGTCTTTGGTATGTCACTGTTTGATACCCATAGCATGTTCTGTTGGGCGTTCGTCATGTATCTATGTTTACATCTCGTGATTATTGCCATGAGTACCTTAGTTCTTAGAGCAAGTGACATACCATGCTTTACTGAGGTTAGGACTAGGTTCTGGAATTTTATTTTCTGGCATGTGTATCTAGATTATCTGATACCTGGGTTTTTATACCATACCTGACTTGTGTACCTTAGATCCTCGGATCTGACCATCGATACTGTGGTACCCATTTTTATATATATGTGGATATTGCTATGCTGATCAGGATATTGCCATGCGTAGTATCATGCATCATGATTGCATGCTGTGCGATAGTCGGCTCCATTATTGTTGAGCACATCGCCAGTTACATGTATCTGCACACACGACCACACATGGATTAGTGGTATATTCAAGCAGGGTGTGTTGCAGCAGATGCTCTGTCAAGGGCTCCGTTGGTCCACTCATGGGTTAGTGTGACGCAGCGTTGTAGCAGGGAGATCCCTCCCCGTCATCGTGTATCGGGAGATGAGAGCATTGAGCTCCCCCATTTATGATTTGGGGTAGGAGGATAGGTGTACTCCGACAGCATCCCGTCCACTCGGTCACTCATCAGGAGCAGTGACGTCAGAGTGCACGGTTGTCACAGACCTATCCACTCGGTCTCATCATCATGTGTGAGACGGCTGACTGGAGAGTAGGGGTGACCAGAACATGTCATTGCCATCATATGCATTTATTGCATTTATTTGCTTGTGTTTGCTGCACTTATATGTTGCATTTTGGTGGATGCATTTGTTTGACATGCATACAGGAGGCATATTGTGTATCTGGTTTGACGACCCCTTTTTGTTCTGGATAGGAGTTCTTGGTGAGTACAACTTCCTCAGTTATCTTTCAGTCTTGCATTTTTCCTATATATGATTAGGAAGCTGTATTCCATGTTTATTGCTGTTAGATATATCTTACAAGGCATGTCTATTGGTATTCGCTGAGTTGTTGAACTCACCCCCGTGGACACTATCTTTTTCAGGTACCAGGTTGTTTATGGTGTCGCTTGGAGTATCCTATCTGCTGGTCCCCACGTCACCTCAGAAGATCTGTCTCCGCTTGTATTTATTTTATTTTGATATACGAAATTTGTATATTTGGCTTTGTGTTCCGGTGTTGTGCCTGGAGTGTTTGTGTTGTTGTGTGGTGTCAGCCTAGCCGGCTAGCAGTCGTGTATTTTGGATTTCTATCATTTTCTGCTGTGTTTTGGTTTTGTTACAACCGAGTGGGCTGTAAAATATATATATAACTGCGTGGTTGTTTTTATATTTTGTTCCAGCCGAGTGGGCTGATGATGTATATATAACTGCGTGGTTGTGTGTATATTCCAACCGCATGTGGCTGATGTATATTGTGTATGTAGCAATGATTCAGATTGTCAGTCGTACATGGGAGGTGCTGCCGAAATTTCTTCGATCAGGGACACCCCCGGGGCGTGACAGATGCACTTAGTCGGAAGTCCAGAGGGACTTTAGCATGCCACCAAAATTTGGTCTTCGAAGTAAACTAGCTCCACAATACACTGGGTCTTTCCAGATCTTGGAGAGGATTGGAGCGGTAGCTTACCGTCTAGCGCTACCACCATCTCTAGCAAACATTCACGATGTATTCTATGTGTCCATGCTAAGGAGATATGTACCTGACCCAGCACATATTTTGTCAGATATATCAATTCCCATTCAGCTTGACATTACCTATGAGGAGGTTCCGATATTAATTCTGGACCATAATGAGTGTCAGTTGCGGAACAAGACTATCCGACTGGTTAAAGTCGGATGACAGTATCATTCTAACGAGGAAGCTACCTAGGAGCTCGAGGATACGATCCGAGCTTGATACCCCTATCTTTTTACTTGAGGTATGTGGGTTAGTTTTCCGTTAAGCATTTATATGGATTATTGATTGTTAGTACTTGTTGATGGTAAATAATGAAAATTTGAGAACTAAATTTTTATTAGTGGAGGAGAATATAAAATACTAAAAAAAATAAATAACCTTAAGGGAATTTTTAGAAATTTTTAGGAATTTTCTGATAATTATTCGGAGCTCGTATGACAAGTTTAAGGGGATGAATTTATAGGTTTAGGAAAAGTCTATTTAGAATACCCAAAATGAGAGTTGATTGAGAGATCAACCTTAAGTTTAATTAAAGCTACCTAAGGTAATTCCTTTTCTTTTCATTTCATATTAGAGTTTCTTAATACTAAATCATTAATTTGATATTTGATTAAATTATATATTTTCATATACTAAGTTTATATATATATATATATATATATATATATATATATATATATATATATATATATATATGAATTAAAAATATTACCATGTATATATTATATATACATAGATATAAATAAATATGAAATTAGTATATGGATATAAATATGTATAAAATTAATGTAATTAATGATTTAGTATATAAAAAGGAAGACAAAGTCCTAAGTTTCCTCTTCTATTTAAACCTTACCCTCAAAAGGTTCACCTGGGATGTTCTCACCGGCCCTAAGAAGGTTCCCCGCCTCCTTTTGTTTCTCCACCGGTGCTAGAGCTTCAAGGGAAGACAAGGTGTTAGGAGCTAAATACTTAAGGCATGATCCCTAACTTGCAATGCTTTAGTTAGTTTCTATGGTTTGTGACTTCGAGTACCATGGGTTGAGGTAATATATACATGATAATATATTTAATTCATATTATAATTTCTTAATACCAAGTCATATTGAATCAAATTATATATTTCCATATATATATATATATATATCATGTATATATAATAATTAACATATTATAGTTTTCTAAATATACATGTTCCATTAAATTTATATTATATATATATATATATATAATTTCATATTGAAGATATATTCATATTTTCAATTAAAATCTCCTATATATATCTTATAATTTTTCTATTTCTATTATTTATGCTATATATTTCCTATATTATTTATATGGATCAAAATTTCTATATATATCTATGATTATATAAATTTTTGTATGAAGACTAAGTTGTCAATTTAATATAATTTTATATGGATATCCATATATATAATATAGATATATAATTCATACTAGTGTGATTGTGCACACGCGTTGCGTGTGTAATATAATTATATATAAATTATTTGGGTCTTTGAAAAATCCGCGAATTGTTTAGATTTTCTAGTATCACCTTATTAATCAAGAATTAATTATTTGGGTAAGATTCGTCAGACCCATACAATAGTGACGCTAGAGAATCCCAGTAATGGGCTTCCCTATGTAAAAAATTATTTTAATTTAATATTATACTTGTCTTAGTAAAAAAACTAAAAAAAATATATTTTTTAACATCGTCGGCCTAAAATATTTATAGAAATTTTTTTGATCATAGTGTTGTCAATTTTAAGATATGGGACTAAAGAGAACTATATTTTTTTTTTTATATAAAACAATCAGAGAAAATTAATGATGAGAAAAATTTATAATAATACGCTGTAACTGAGTCTCGAACTCTAGATCACTGATTGTTTCGCTTGTGAAATTACTAATAGAAAAAAAGACATTAACGTAAATACATTTTAGGCTTCACCAAAATTGATTAGTAAAGGGGAGAGATTTTTAATAAAATAGTAAGATATTATAGTATTATAATTTTTTAATCATTATTTACAGTATATATGTTACACGTTACCTATGTAATATATTAATGTTATATATTTTTTCTCTTATTTTTATTTAAATTATAGAGTTTATATTATATATAATATATTATTTATACTTTATTTCTATATACATTGCAGGTTATATAAAATATTAATCTTATATTTTTTTCTTATTCTTATTTAATTATATATTTTATATTATATATAATATATCCTATTATTTTCTTAATTTGATTAATCTAAATTTCATAATTATAGGTTAACTTAATTAACCCTAACTAAATTCATCTATTTAAATTTATAAATTCTTAATTAAATATGAATTTTAATTAAATTACAATTAATCAAATAAATATACTTCATTAAATAAATTTAAACTAATTAAATTATAATTAATCTAATAAATCTCCTTAATTAAATAAATCTAAATTATAATTAAATTATAATTTAATCCAATAAATCTCCTTAATTAATTATGAGATTTCGGACACTACAAGATCCTTAAGTCACATCTCCTTTCGCATGTGCTTTAGATAATTTTTGAATTCCCTCTACGAAGGTGAAAGTTTCTCAATTATCATAGCAACTTGAAAGGACTCATTCATTGTCATACTCTTGGCATATCTATTATGAAGGATCAACTGCAACTCTTGGATTTGAGTTGTCATAATTTTGAAATCAATCATCTTAAAGTCTAAGAATTTGCCAATGATCAATTTCTACATCTTCTGTTTTATACTTCTTTTCGAGAGATTCCCATGACTCATTGGAATATACATGTTATATAACATGTTGTCTAAGTCATTGAGGATATAGTTTTAACATAAAAAGTCACTATGTCCCAGGCATCATATGTCGTCTTTTTTCCCTTATCAGTCTCGCTTTGAGATATGGAGGGGACATCTTCACGTAAGAACCTCGCAAGGTTCAACATGGTTAGGTAAAACAATATCTTTTGCTACCATCTCTTGAAATCAATACTAGTAAACTTCTTCGATTTTTTGTCATGCCTCGGTAGAACAGGAGATGTCGATGATGAATCCATGAAGATTGCATAGAAAAATCGTCTTAAAATTGTTGTGATCTGGTAGTGGTACAATTTGAGCCCAGACAGAATGACGGTATAACACCGCTTTGGTGAGGTCGAGGCTAGAGTTGGACTCATCTTTTTAAGACAAATTTGTCCTACACACGTTGCTCATGGAACATGACAATCATCTCCCAAGATACGACTTTATCTTGTGATAACAACACTACAAATCGCAAGACCTCCAAATCGAAGAAGATTCTCGAACTCTCCAAATGCAAGCATAGAATGCAATACTTGCTTTGAATTAGAATGAATTGAGTGAGTGAAATGAGAATAAGAAGGGGCTTATTTATACTAAATGAAAAGGTATAAGAATTTCTTGGTTCAATTAGATCTCAAACATCTAACTTGAATTGGATGGTTTAGAGTGCATCCCTTCCCAAGAGATACAATATATCTTCATTTGGAATTCAATCAATGGTTGAAATTGAATCATTCAAAGGGCACTTATCCTTTCTCAAATCGACGATCCAGATTTATGAATTTTAATCCAATGATCTAGATTTAATTTCTCATTTATATTATACTATGTTTCCAACCATGATCACAACTCACAAATTGGAACAACAGTAGTCTGATAATAACGCATCAGTCGATGTGCCCATTCCTATCAGCCTTAGGGAATGGTACAAATGGAAGCTCTAACTCTCAGGTTAGACTCGAGACTTCCAACACTCAGCCTCCTTGACAACATCATAATTTTTAAGTAGCCGTTGGAAATCAAATTCACAATTGAGTCGAACCAACAAGATCTTATCAATGATGATGGATTATATTTTCTTCCTCTTGATCCTCCTATGCACGACCGAAGCAACCTTCTCTAAACCAAACGGCGGTTGGCCACCTCCGCACGGTTGAAGCTGGCCCTCCTCTAAGCGGCCGAAGTCGTGGCTGCTCATAACTCTGGTTAAGTTTGAGAGGCACCTGTTTATGGCTTCACATTTCACTCCCAAGCTCACATCCTACAACTTTGAATGCATTTACATCGGTGTATCGTGGGAATAGTTAAACTGATATTCATCGTCACCTCACCAGGCAATTTTTCAATATACCATTGAGCCACGCTATTCAGACCAACACTTGAATTCCAAAACTTTGTCACTAGTGCTACAGAAGGAACTTTACTAGCTTGGCAAATCCTAGTAATTGAAGAGGACCGGCATGCTCAACATGCTAGTGTCAATATTTAATTCAAACTAAAGTTTTTCCAATGAAGGCTATACATAACATTTTTTTCACTTTGATTGTGAGCTTCATTGGGTTTACACTGTATATAACACGAAAGAACTTCGGACAATGCAAATCTGAGAGTAGAGCTATCGAAGTATTACGATGAGCCAAGCTTTCAAAAATAGCCCGATCAGATTCTTATGAAACAGGGGCTGTAGAGATTTCACCTTGTTGATCCTCTTCATGTACACTGCTGATAACTGATGTTGCTTCCGGGAGGTTTGATCTGAGTCGTTGATTACCATCGAATGTTAGTTCTTTGGTCTCCAAATTAGGGATGATCGGTGGGATTGTTCTCCGTGTGACTGTCATCTGCAAACCTTCGGTTGTATGGATCGTCGCGCCAGTGGTCATCGCTACCTGTATAATACAACGGTAAAACAATTGTTCTATAGGGAATTCTTAGCGTAGGATGAGTAGTTAGCATACCGGAGGAGCTCCTGGGGCTATTTGGAAGTCGAATCTTCTAACCAGCATTGCTGTTGCAACCACTGTCTGTGAAAAATGAACTAGAAAATTGATAAATATTTCACAATCCAATGGATGATCGATAAACTTCACTGTTTTTTAAATATTTAATCATTATGAACGTCATTTAAGATTGACTATATAGATTTATACTGTTTAAAATTTTTCTTCAAATTTAAACTAATTATACTCTCATTAATTAACACTATTGTTCGAAATATGATGCACTATTAAGGTTTACCTTGAGCATAATTAGTTAATTTAACAGGTATTAATGCGAAAAAGATAATGAATAAGAATACCCACTTGATGTAAACTTGAAACATTATTTGTCATACTCTCAAAAATATCACACTAAAGGGGCGAGTACATGAAGTTTCTCAAAATGCAGGTCCTGAGAAAGGGTCTATTATACACAACCTTATCCTGCAATATTACAAGAGGTTGTTTCCATAATTGAAACTTGTGACCACACGGCAACAACTTTACCATTGCGCTAAGGCTCCCCTTCAACTATGAAACTACTATCAATATTAATGTTTTAGATATGTTTAAACAACATGGTCGCAGTAAAATCTTGAAGATATCATAAATGGTTTGACATTGGACAATATGGGTAGTGATCTCGATGCCAAAATATTGAAACTAAAGAAGAGTGTCAATCATATCGTAAACTAGAGAGATGATGTATGCAAATTCCAAGTTATGCCCAAGTCTCATAGCAAGAGAAGCAACAAAATATGATCACGAGTCTAGGATTGATGAACTGCCATAGGAAGATAAGCAGTCGAGTATCATATCTCTCATGCGAAGCTCTAGTGGACTCAGAATCTCAGTAGGTAGGTGGTAAGGTATTGTAGATAATCTTGACCTATAAAACTAGACTCTAATTACTGTAGCTCATTATGTACAGTTCTTCATGATCAACTTATCAATGATATTTAGCATAGAGCCATCGATGAGTAAATTGAGGAATCCAATATTTTTTGAACTTAAGCGAGCTTAGGCGCAACGGTAAAATTGTTGTTATGTGACCTAAATAGGTCACCACATTAGCAGAAGCTTCGTGCATCGAACTACCTTTTTAAGTGACCTTTGGAAGATTTACCAAGTAAAACAAAGATGTAGTCCAACAAAATAGGCAACATAAGGAGATCAATATGTCACTTAAATTTTTTTTTCAATAGAGAACCTCTACTCTACAACCCAAGAAGGTGGGAGAATTAAGCATGTCACAGTCGTCATCAAAGGCCAAGGTAGAGCTAGTGTAGCAAGAGCTTCTCGCTTTAGAGGGGAAAAGGCCAAAGGATTCATTAGAATGTCCCGCACGTGCACTCCCATGTCGCGAGATAACCAATGATTGAAGCTTGGAAAGTCTACTAGAAGACCGCTTGCATGAGAAGATCACACACTAGGGCAATGCAGTGGAGCACTCGTGTCAACGAGCAACGTAGAGTGTTTAATGGTCGAAGGTAGAAGATATGGCAAATGAGCATAGTAACAAATAGAGGCGCTCATGTGTTGATTGAGCTGTGGTTTTCACTATCACAGACATATCTCAGAGATGCTGTGAACTCCACAAGTGAACTCCCTGAGAGGAGCGACATGCGAGAAAAGAATATTTAGAAATTTAGCATGAACTAGCGATAATATTTTTTCTATTTTTTTTTTCACAAGATTGATCGGCGGGATAAATAAAATAGAGAATATAATTTTCTTACAAACCTGTACTGAAAATGTGATACCAGGAAGACATTACCTCAAATGTAGCAAACATGTCTCCAACACATTTCCTCGGTCCACCACCAAATGGCAAGTAACTGAAAAACGTATATCGATATCGGTAACAAAGCAGATAGAAACAAAATATTGAAACCTTCATTATCTATTATGACTAACAACCATTGGCTCCCTTATATATGTAAATGATGTAATGAATAGATATCCTCATCAGTGGATAGACAGAGCATTGGGATTACAGAGTTGCTAAGCTGTTTATCGAGATTGTTGTTTTGATTGCTGACATACACATGCTGAAAGTGAGAAACTAATGAGTTGTTATTTGCTTAGTCTGTCCAAAACTCAATTTTGAGCTATAATGAAGGTCAGTAATAAGATGATCATGAATCAGGAGTAGCTATTCCATGCTGGTTGAACAATGCGTAAAGTTGTATAATAGTTCTATCTCATATTGAAGTTTGCTAAACAAAGATTGCTAATTCGGTTGCCCTAGTTTTTCCACACCAACTAGAAAGGTCTACGAACATCATGGTTATTGTCCTAGATCTAAGAATATGAATAGTATAACAAAATCAAATCTTATCCCACTAGGTGGGGTCGGCCTAAGAAGTCATAAGTACTCGACTCAGCACACTAGGTGTAGTATGCACTCGACTCGGCATATTCTTTTTTATTCTAAGAATATGACTAGTAAAAAAAAGTCATAAAGCTCACTAGGGGAAGTATGCACTTGACTCAGCACAAAAGAACAGATTTTGATTTATTTATTCAGAAATTAAAACGAATGAACACTGCAGTACAGTTTAGAGACAGATGAGAAGCATATGTAACTGCAGTTGAGAACCTGAAGTTTTGATTGCTCTCGTTTGGGTTTGGCCCGTCCAACAACCATCTCTCTGGATTGAATTTCTCAGCATCGACCCAATGCTTAGGACTTCGATGGAGATTCCACACAGAGATAAAAATATCTTCACCCCTATTGTTTTATCAAGAAAAATCATCGACATTGTATTATAATTCCATTTTTGGGGGAAGATACAAGTCCACATCTAATTCAATTTCATACCCTTACCTTTTTATGGGGTACTCGCCGAGCATATCATCTTCAAGAGAACGACGAATTAAGACAGGGGGTTGTGGATAAAGTCGCAATGACTGCAACAAATGTTGGAGGCTATGTTTTATAGCATTTCATACTTCAAACAACTAAAATGCAAATCTCACTTCTAGTCATCATAGTGAATGACAAGATCTTACTTCATTAATCACTCGAGTAGTATACTTCAGCTTCTTCAAATCCTCATTTGTTGGAAATCGATCCCCTAAAACAGAATCAGCCTAATGACAAAAAAAAAGAGAGAATCATATGTTTTTCATCAAATAAACAAAAACATTTTCTTCCAACCTTTATTACTTTACCTCATCTTGGAGCTTGGCCACTACCTCTGGTGACTGTGGACAAATATGAACATCTCAGTTGTACGAACTGTTTTTTATAAGCTATATCGAAATCAAATCACAAGAGTAGATTATCAATTGCAAAAGTTCTACATGAACACAGTGCCCCCTACCAAGAATTAAGTAAAACCCTGTTTCCTGTCAGTAAACACATGTACTAATAATTATGTGAAGGGGATTGTTATAATGAAGACAATTTAAGTCTCACTCAAGTTTTTGTACACTCGATTATCAATACTATCTGAAAGAAGCCAATATATACACTTTGAAGTTGCTACAACCTCAATTTACAATACATATTCATTTTGAGGCACCTTTATAACGAACCGATGACTTTAGAAAATGAAACATAAACAAAAAGAATGCATCAAGAATTCTTGACCCTTAGGACAAGGAAGAAAGTACACCGACAACAGCCAAACTAACTAGGCTAAAAAATTGTAGAGTTCGGAAAACCAAAATATCAGGGTCAAATTTTCTCCAAAATCACTAATTCATTAGCTTAACCAATTTAGAACAGAGCGATTATGCTATATAATGTGCAAAGCATATTCAGATGTACCCAAGAATGGGTAGACCATAAAATTATTTATCAAAAAAACTGTAAGTATGAATTTATGGTGAATTTGATGGATATGAAAAATGGGTTGATCATTTGATAACTTGAATAAGGAGTAAAAATGTCTTAAATAGTGTGTGTCGATGGATGTAAAATAGAGATAAACACAGGTCTTATGGAATGTCGATATATACCTTAGAAAGAAGATAAAATGTCCATGTTAGTACTGCAGCAGATGTCTCATGGCCAGCTATAAGCAATGTCATGAGATCATCCCTTAGCTGCTTGCTAGATACCTAAATGACGGTAAACAATATTAGATGAATGAAAGTTTTCATGAGGCAAGTGTAATTACAAGACCGGATTATTGCGAGCATACATCATCGCCAGAAGCAAGTAGGAAGTGTAGAATGCTAGGATCTTGTTCATTCATGTATTCTTCATGGAATTGCAATTCCTCTTGCTCTACCATTTTCTGAAAATATGAAAAGGTATAAAACGTCATATACTAGCGACTTTATCAGTAGATAATGCAAGATGATGCCAAGACCCATAAGGTAAGAATCACAGTGATTATGATAACAAGGAAAAAGAATTTCTGATATTGGATAGAAAACTGTTGATCTTTCAGTATATAGAGATATTTTTTTCGAATAAAAGAAAAGAAATACAAATGCAAATGATAATTTAAGTTTTAGCTACTTACCTTGCAGATAGCAATGAGATCATCAAGTGTGCTATTTATCAACTTGAGGGCCTGTGAGACCTTCTTCTGCCTTGGAGAGATGTCTTTCCAAATTGGAATCTCCCAAGTAGGAATCGGAGCAGTACTTCGCATCTCTGCTTCCCGAAGAACAATATAAACTGCCTGACAATCCATAAAGAAGCATGTGATGCGATCCATACAATCCATAACCACATGAAGAAAAATAAAATTGAAATACTTAAATGGTACATTGTGCAAATAAGTAATCACCTCAACAATCCCATTATCATGTGTTAAGGAATCAAACTCATAATTGAAAATTGCCTTTCCAATTACATCAAGTGTCAACCGCGAAAAGAGTGATTCCATTTCCACATCCTCCCCATCTGAGGCTGCAACATCCAACTTCTTGCATAGCTTATATGAAGCTTCTCCGAACAGTTTGATCATGGCAACAACATACTGTAAATTACAAAGATCTTAATGAATTCCAAACACAACCATATGGAAATATAACTATGATGTATCACCTTCTGATGCAAAGCTGGCACAATTGCACGTCTCCTGACACGCCAAATCTCACCGTCAGCTGGGATCAAACCCGTTCCCATCACAAACTCCAAAATTTCAGCCAGTATACCCTGCACACACCGCAACTCTGATACTTGACAGATATTCTAAACAAAATGAACAGGTAAAACGATTGAAGCATGAAGGTACCTTGGAATAAGCCTTAGCATTGTCCTTTAATATATGTTTGGCGATTTGTGGATCGGAAACAATCAGAAAGGACTGGTGGCGAATGAAACTTCAGTGCTAAGTATGCAAAATTGCTATCTATATTGAACATACAAATCGGCATTGATATATAAGCTGTTACCTTGGGACCAAAGGTGAGGCGGTATATGCCTCCATACGTGAGGAAGAGATGGTAGAGAGGGATGAAGAAAGACTGACTGGTGATGGCATTGATTGACTGTTTCACTTGAGGGATCTCAAGGCGTCGTGTTTCACCGCCTCCGGTGGCCCATCTTGACAACAAGCCTTCAAGGAACTCCCCCGGCGGCCCCAGCTTAGAAAGCCCATTTCTCAACGCAAGCACCCAACTTTGCTTGAAAAAAGGAGCCCAAATTCAATACCAATGAGGAAAAGAAATAACTTGGGCAAAGGGGAAGCGGAGAAGGAGAAGTACCCGGGTTGTGGGACGGTGTATTCGCCGAAGTCGACGCAAGCGGCGACCTCCGGCCTCTGCTTCTCCTCCAACAGACGCTCTACTTCTTCCTTCACAGCCTGGTCCTCGTCTCCGCCTCCGGATCTCGAAGCTGAGCAGCGGACGGACGGCGCAAAGGGCCGCCAGGGCTGGTGCTTGACGAACGAGCGATGAAGTTTTTGAGGAGAAGCGGAAGTTAATGAGCATCGTTGGGATGAGACATGGCCGGCTTGGAGAAGAGGAGAGGAGAGGTTAACAGACATGACGCGTCGCAAGGAAAAAGCACGTTTTCAGATACGCCGGAAGCAGCGAGGCCTAGACACCTTTGAGAGGCGGAGAAAGAAGCTTGAGCAAGATAAATAAATAGACTCCTCAGCCCTCGCCTTTTTTGCCAACGGACAGATCGCAGATGGACACTCTTGAGCTCAATTAGACCGACCCTTAGACGGTGGCGACGACCCTGACGGAGTTTTTCAGGCACTGGGAGTTGTCCGTTTTCTTGATTTTTTGCTTCAGCTCCTCGATCTCAGTCAGCTGAATCCTGGTATTCAGCGGGTTCATCCGTCGGGTTGGCCGTCTATCTATCAAACAATTTAAACGTATTAAATTAAATAAATATTTAATTAAAATTTTAAATTATTTATATATTTTAATAAGATATTAATTTTAATATATTTTTATTAAAGGTAGATAGTTAAAACGACAAAGTAAAGAAAAATGTTTAATCATAATCATAACTTTGTATGCAGTCCATAATCCCAAAAAACTTTGTTTCCACTCTTTGGATGTAAAGTATTATTTGTTTCTAATTTTTTCATGTAAATATTGTTACTTAAATTGTCCATAAAAAATTTTAAAACGAATATATTTCCAGTTAAATTTAGCACTTTACATTAGAATCCAATACTTTATGTTAGAATCGATTATATTTTCTATCAAAATTAACCCTCATATTTTTCCGATACAAATAGTCTAAAAATTAGTATAATTTCTATTAAATTCAGCACATTAAATTAGAATTTAGTATATTTTCTATTAAATTGAGTATTTTTTTCTTAATATAATTCCTTATAAATTTAGCATCATTTACTATTTTAAAAAAAATTAGTATATTTTTCATCCAATTGAGTACCATTTAAAAAAATTTACTATATTTTCCATCCAATTGAGATGGAAAAAAAATCATACTCAATTTGATAAAAAAAATATACTAGATTTAGGGGTGTAAATGAACCAAACGGTTCGCGAACTATTCGGAGTTCGATTTGATAAAAAGCTCGTTCGAGTTCGTTCGTTTATCTTATCGAGCTGAGCTCAAGCTCGATTTCGAACTCGACAGTTTTATCGAGCCGAGCTCGAGCATAAGGATATTCGACTCGTGAGCTCGCGAACTTGTTTGTTTATAGGCTCGGGAGCCAAAAAAAAAACGAGTCTTAAAACGAGCCTTAAATCGAGCAAAAAAAACGAGCTCTAAAAGGAGCAAAAAAAACGAGCTCTAAAATGAGCTTTAAAATAGCCAAAAAAAAATGAGCTTTAAAACGAGTCAAAAACGATCTCTAAATGAGTCCGAAAACGAGCCCGAGTTCGCTTAACGAGTTAGGCTCGTTAACTTTGATAATCGAGCTAATAACGAGCCGAGCTCGAACTGTTTGCGAGCTTGATAATTCTAAAATGAGCCGAGCTCGAGCCTTGTGATAAAAGCTCAATTCGAGCTTTAGCCCGAATATAACTTAAACGAGCCGAGCTCGAACCTAATACTGTTTGGCTCGGTTCGGCTCGTTTATATCCCTAACTAGATTCTAATTTAATGTACTGAATTTAAGAAGAATTATATTAATTTTTGGACTTTTTATATTTAAAATTATCATTATTTTTATGGATAGGGACTGCATGCAAAGATTTGTTTCTCGATAGTTAAATTAAAAAAGAAAAAATTATTAGTATAAAAAAATATTTAATTCTTTAATAGATATTCAATCACAGATGAATTTAAAATGAAGCATATGAAATCGGATCTGATTTATTATCAAGACTTCGATTGATCTTGGATAAGTGAGAAAAATATATAAAAAATTAAATTAAAATAAGTTTTTTAATTAAAATTTATTTATGAAATGATCAGAATTATGACTTGATCCGTTAGAAATTTCTCAACTTATCAGATGACGAATTGATCCATCCTGTCCCATTAAATGATGAATTTTTTAATCAAATTGATATAAAAATATGTATGGTTTAATTAATTAGAAATTAATTTTCACGTGCACAGCTATTTTGGGGGAAATAAAAATCATGGGGGTGCTTTTTGATAACTTTTGGTTGTAGAGGTGCCGCCTTGAGATAATTGTATAATACATCAGGGAGCTTTTGGCAAAATGCCCCGCGTAAATCATATGCGAGATTAACGTATCTAAACCAACGGATTTAGTAGTAGTTATCTTTCTCCCTCTACCGGCACATTACCGCATTTGGCGGACCACCACAAACTCTATTATTGTTGTTCTTTCCCTTTTTGACCCTGAAACTCCAAAATCTCCACCCTTTCCGTTCCTCCCTCCTTCCCACTTTCAGTCCATGCATCATCGCCGTTTTCCCGTTGAGCCATGTCGATTCCTTGCTAATCAGGTTTAGTAGATGAAAACCATCTTCCCTATCCTTTTCGGTCCCCTTCCCCATCCTCCTCCTCCTCCTCTTCCTCTCATGGGAGCCCGGCGCCGTCGCCGCCAGATCTGGCCATAAAGCCATCGCCATTGGCGCAGCCAACCGGTCGCAGTGCGCCGGCCGAAGGATCTACGTCCGCGACCTGCCATCCGGGTTCAACGCCGACCTCCTCGCCACCTGCGACGACTTCCCCATCCTGTTCGAGCTCCGGGAGAGCCAGGAGAAGAGCCTTCTTCCTTTCCTCGCCAACCACGGCCTCGGCCCCCTCACGTACAACCGATCTCGCTCCTGGTACCGCACCGAACCTCTCTTCTTCGAGCTCCTCTTCCACCGGCGCCTGCGTGAGTACTCCTGCCTCGTCGCCGACCCCGTCCACGCCGACGCCGTCTTCGTACCCTACTACACGGCCCTGGCCGCACTTCCCTATCTCTACTCCCCGACGAATTGGAACGATTCCGGGCTCCACGGCCGCGACCTAGCCGATTGGCTCCTCCGCGGCGACCGCCCGACGATCTGGTCGCGCCGCGGTGGCCACGACCACTTCGTCGCCGTGGCCGGCTCCGCATGGGACTTCGATAACGACCCCGACCAGCCGCCCCTCTGGGGCACCGCCTTCTTGGGCCTCCCCGAGCTTTACAACCTCACGGCCATCGCACTGGAGTCCCGCGCGTGGCCCCTGCAGGAGCACGCCGTCCCGCCGCCGACCTCCTTCCACCCGGCCACCGTCGCCCGCCTCGAGGCCTGGCTCACTCGCGCGCGCCGCTCCCGCCGCCCCCTTCTCATGCTCTTCGCCGGAGGGGCGGCCCCCACCGGCGGAAGGCCCAACATCGCCTCCAGCATCCACGCGGAGTGCGACCTCCGGCCCGACCTCTGCGAACTCGTCGACTGCTCCAAGGGCTCCTGCGTCCACGAGCCGGCTCGGTTCATGCGCCCCATGCTCCGCGCCCGGTTCTGCCTCCAGCCGCCCAGCGAGACCCCGACGCGCCGGTCCACCTTCGACGGCATCCTCGCCGGGTGCATCCCGGTGTTCTTCGAGGAAGCCTCCGCGGAGAGGCAGTTCGGCTGGCACCTGCCGCGCCGCCGTTACGACGACTTCTCCGTCACGATACCCAAGGAGGAGGTGGTGTTCGGGGGAAGGCGGATCGTCGACGTGCTTCAGGCCATACCCCCGGCGCGGGTGCTCCGGATGAGGGAGGCAGTGCTGGAGCTGGCGCCGACGGTGATCTACCGCCGGCACGGTAGCTCGGCAGCGCTTCGGGCGCGGAAGGATGCGTTCGATGTCGCCGTCGACGGGGTTCTCCGTCGCATCCGCCGGCGCGTACGGGAGATGGAGCAGGGAAAGGACCCGCTCCTATTGGTCGACGAGGATGACGACGAGACGTGGACGTCGACGTCGACGTCGACGTCGACGGACGGACATCAATAACTCCGTCGGAATTGCAACCTCTGCATCAATTCAGTATTTAGTTCAAATCAAAAGGCCAAAAACTCTTAGGATTCTTGGAAAACAAATAAATAAACATAGATCGATCAGTACCTTGATGTAACACCTTGTTCAAACATTCATCAATATCTGTAAAATAATCATTCATAATGAAGAGGATGCCACTGACTTAAGAACTATGATGCTTAACTGCCAACGCTAATCAGAGCCAACTCATTCACAATTTTCGATCAGTACCTGTGGTGCTGCACTTTCTGGGGTTTCCATAATTCCTTGGATCATCTCCAACTCTTTAGACAATTTATTAGCCACAGAAGTAAACTTTGTTGCAGATTGTATCGATATTCATCTGCTACTGACCTTGGATCCACAATTTTTCGGCCAGTGTCCATTCTAAGAGCTTGTGTTCACTTTTTGGTCAGTTTCTACATATCCAGTTCATACAAGAGAACTCAGTAGCTTCACCAGTTTGTGCATACTTCGAGCTGCATAATCTGCAGTTCCAAAAACCTGGTTTGTTTCACAAGAAAATGAAGGAACAAGGATACATTATGTTCCTCAATGGCTAAATGTATGGAATAAAATTCATTAGATGGTCATATAACATAAAACTTTCAAAAGATGCTTATGTTCCTCTTTTAGTATTTAATTCAATGCTTCTGTTATTTAGTATTATTAGAACCGTAATCTACCTAAGCATACACTAATGAAACTTATCGAAAAGATCAAAGCGGCATTGACCTCTTTGCCCTACTCTTTTAAAGCTGAAAACACCAACCTCTTAACGCTTAGATATAGACAATGATGTGATAATAAGACCCCATTCATCAAGTTAGTTTAAGAAATAACAGCAAATATATGTATGGCCTGGTGGCACATTGACAAATCCATGTTTTATCTGTGAAGATGTGGAAGATGGTTACTGCTTGTTCTTGATATGTAGTACAACAATGAAGTTTTTGAAACAGAAGCTTTATTGAAGTTGGATTTAGAGCCTGACTTTGGAGGTCTTGTTCAGATACTACTATTATTGGTTTAGTTATAAGTGATTTAGATCCAGAGAATTCAAATCCGTATTCCTACCGTCTTTTGCTTATCTTTTTTTTTAAAGTCTTGGAAGAGATGACTGTTGGATATTGGGGCCTAAATGGACCAATACGATTTTGAGGAGGAAAAATCGGAAGCCATCAATTGTTGAAAGTCGTAATTGACTTCAAAATTGAAATCTACGTTTCGCGTAGATAGATTTAGACTATTAATTTGCTCAAAACCGATTAAGGGTGAATGAGAAATTAATGTTCAAAGTCGGCCCAAAATAACGTTGGTTATTCATTAAGGAAATGCAAGGGAGAATAGTCCCACATCGGAAATTTCCGATGTGCATTCCTTACTTATTAATGATGTTGAGTTATTGGAGTTAACTCAGAAAAGTACCAGGTACTCTCTGCTCAGGGGCGAGCAGGTGCTCGCACCTGTGAGCCCGCCACCCGCCACGTGCGCAATGGGCGCTTTGTAGGCGCACTTTGCACTTTGCACTTTGCACCGTCGCGAGGAGCATTGAGGAGCTTAAATTTATGCTCCAGGTGACATTGCAGTGCCTACATGGCACTCGGGTGACAAGTCAGGCTAGTACCTGACATGGCAGTGCCTATGTGGCATCCTCGTAGGCAAAGGGAGATGACTGGACAGTTGGTTGGGCGAACGGATGGCAGCCGTTGATCAACGTTGATCAAAAAGTATGGTGGATCGCTTGTGATGCGATCTAGAGCGTTGGATCACAATGAGTCACGATCTGACGGCTTGGGATGAGACATGATCTGAAGCATCGGATCAATGGATCCAGATCCGATGGCTGATAGATCTGAGGGTCACAACTCTTAGATCTGATGGATGAGATTAAAGGGGCTATGTGAAGGGTTATAACTCTTCAGTCCGACCCAGATTAATCCACCCAAAGGTCACACCCCTCCCTAAAGCCTCTTCCTTCTGTATAAATAGAACCCTCCAGATTGGAATCAAATCACTCAACTTAATCTTCTCTTCCTCAAGTATTCACTCACTCATCTTGTGCATTCAAGAGTCCAAGAAGCCTACGAGAAGGTTCGCTGGTCTCGGAAGTCGGAGTGCTACGATTCCGAGACGATTGTCGTCGTTGTATCTTGGGAACGAATTGCAACAATCCGTTAAGCACCGTAGCGGAGCAATATCGTTTACGGAGATAGTGTCGAACACTAGCCTCGACGATCAGTTTGCATACTCCGGAATTTACCGGAAACAACAGTCGTAAACGATAGTCCGTACAAACTGATATGGCTACCAACGACGTTCCAACCGCCATTCCGACCGCTGTTCCGACGGCCGTTTCGACCGCCGTTCCGACATCCATTCCGCACGGAGAAAAGCCGGAGAAATTCACCGGAGCCGACTTCAAAAGATGGCAGCAGAAGATGCTGTTCTACTTAACAACGCTAAACCTTGTACGGTTTTTGCGTGAAGACCCGCCAGTCGCTACGGACGGTAGCAAGGCTGCTTGCGATACGTGGACGCACGGAGATTTTCTGTGTCGCAACTACATTCTCAACGCCTTGGACAACACGTTGTATAACGTGTATTGTTCATTGGAGACAGCGAAATCTTTGTGGGAATCGCTTGAGAAGAAATACAAGACCGAAAATGCCGGACTGAAGAAATTCATCGTCGGCCGGTTTCTGGATTTCAAGATGGTGGACTCAAAGAGCGTCTCATCTCAAGTCCAAGATATGCAATTAATACTGCATGATCTGGACGCCGAAGGAATGAAGCTGAACGAGTCATTCGCAGTTGCTGCGGTAATTGAGAAGCTCCCTCCGTCATGGAAGGATTTCAAGAATTACCTAAAGCACAAGCAAAAGGAGATAGGGTTGCAAGACCTGATCCTGAGGCTACGAATAGAGGAGGATAATCGAAAGTTATCCGACTGCAGAGGAACCAAGCGGACTATAGACGATATGTCCAACCTGGTCGAGCCGAACGCTAAAAAGCCGAAACAGTTCAAGAAGAAGGCACAAGCGAAGAAGTTCAAGGGATCCTGCTACAACTGTGGAAAGGCAGGACACCTGTCCAAGGACTGCAGACGCCCGAAGAAGCCAACCAAGGGGCCAAAGGATGCTGCGAACCACGTCGCAACCTCTCTTGAGGACTTGGATCTCACTGCGGTTGTATTTGAAGCCAACTTGGTGGATACCAACCCGAAGCAGTGGTTCATTGATACTAGAGCAACTCGTCATATCTGTTCCGATAAGGCGATGTTCTCCAAGTATACTCCGATAAATGGCAGGAAGCTCTATATGGGTAATTCCACGACGTCGCCAATTGTCGGACTCGGAAAAGTTGTTCTGAAGATGACGTCCGGAAAGGAGATAACACTCATTGATGTACTCCATGTTCCCGACATCAGTAAGAACCTAGTTTCTGGAGCGGCACTAGTTAAAGCCGGATTTAGGCTAGTGTTCCAGTCAGACAACTTTGTACTTACGAAGAATAATATCTTCGTAGGAAAGGGGTACCTAGAAAAGGGTCTATTCAAAATGGTTGTAATGCCTGTACTCCGAAATATTGATGGTAATAAAATAAATGCTTCCAGCTATGTTGTTGAGTGTTTTAATTTGTGGCATGATCGACTCGGACATGTGCATAATAATACTCTTAAACGTCTCGTCAAATTAAATTTATTACCAAACGTCAATGTTGACGGAACACACAAATGTGAAGTGTGCGTGGAAGCAAAAATGACGAAACTACCTTTTCATTCGGTGGAAAGGTCAACGACTCCTCTAGAGTTAATACATAGTGATCTATGCGACTTGAAATTTGTGCAAACTAGAGGAGGTAAAAAGTATTTTATTACTTTTATCGATGACTGCACAAAGTTCTGTTATGTCTTTCTTTTAAGAAGTAAAGACGAAGCCTTAGAGGCATTTAGAACTTATAAAACAGTTGAAAATCAACTTGACAAACGAATTAAAATAATTCGTAGCGATAGAGGTGGAGAATATGGTGCACCGTTTAATGAATTTTGTTCAGAATCTGGCATTATTCATCAAACAACGGCACCTTACTCACCTCAATCGAACGGTGTTGCCGAACGTAAAAATCGGACACTAAAAGAGATGATGAATGCCTTGTTGATAAATTCAGGCTTACCTCAAAACTTGTGGGGGGAAGCAATATTATCGGCAAATCACATTCTCAATAAAATCCCTCATAAGAAAAGTGATAAAACTCCTTATGAACTATGGAAAGGCCGCGAGCCATCGTACAAATACCTGAAAGTGTGGGGGTGCTTGGCAAAGGTCGAAGTACCTAAACCAAAGCAAGTAAAGATCGGACCTAAAACATTCGATGCGGTATTTGTCGGATATGCCCATAATAGTAGTGCATATCGTTTCCTAGTTCACAAATCAGACATTCCTGATATTCATGTGGGAACAACCATAGAATCTCGGAATGCAATATTCTTTGAAAACGTATTCCCAAATAAGAAGGGAAATGTTGAAAATGATAACAACGGAAGTTCAAACGAGAATGTCGTTACCGAACTTAGCTGTTATAAAAGAACTATTGACGATCAAAACAAAGAGCCACGTCGTAGCAAACGGGCTAGAGTTGAGAAATCGTTCGGGCCAGATTACATGACTTTCATGTCAGAAATGGAACCAAGAACATTAAGTGAGGCTCTCTCTAGTCCCGTTGCTCCAATGTGGAAAGAAGCTGTCAATAGTGAGATTGAGTCTATCATGAATAATCATACTTGGGAATTAGTAGACCTTCCTTCTGGTAATAAACCATTAGGTTGTAAGTGGATACTAAAACGCAAGTATAAAGCTGATGGATCAATTGACAAGTATAAGGCCAGACTTGTAGCCAAAGGGTACAAGCAAGAGGAAGGCCTTAATTACTTCGACACCTACTCACCGGTGACAAGGATTACGTCCATACGAGTGCTAATAGCCATTGCAGCACTGTATGACCTTGAAATACATCAAATGGATGTTAAGACTGCGTTCTTAAATGGTGAGTTGGAAGAAGACATTTATATGGAGCAACCCGAAGGGTTCATAGCTCCAAGAAATGAGAAAAAGGTGTGTCGACTTGTTAAGTCGTTATACGGACTTAAGCAAGCGCCTAAATAATGGCACGAAAAATTTGACAAAGTAATGCTGTCAAACGAATTCAGAATAAATGAATGTGACAAATGCATTTATGTCAAAGACTCACCCAAAGGCTATATAATCGTCTGTCTGTACGTAGACGACATGCTAATAATGGGCAGTAATCATGATGTAATCATGACTACAAAGAAAATGTTGACCAAAAATTTCGATATGAAAGATATGGGTCAAACAGATGTTATATTGGGAATTAAAATTCTCAGGACATCAAAGGGGATAGTTCTAACACAATCCCATTATGTAGAATCAGTATTGAAAAGATTCAATGCGTACGATCTTTCTACTGTAAAAACACCTATGGATCTAAGTCAACACTTAGCGAAAAACCATGGTGAGACCATATCGCAGTTGGAATACTCTCGGATAATAGGCAGTTTGATGTATCTTACAAACTGCACACGTCCGGATATTGCCTGTACGGTCAACAAGCTGAGTCGTTTCACCAGTAATCCAAACGACGCCCATTGGAAGGCATTGATGCGAGTTCTTAGATATTTGAAATATACTATGAACTATGGATTATATTATGGAAAATATCCCGCTGTGTTGGAGGGATATTGTGATGCTAATTGGATATCGAATACAAAAGACTCCAAATCCACTAGTGGATATGTTTTCACGATCGGTGGGGGAGTAGTATCTTGGAAATCCACTAAGCAGACGTGCATTGCTCGGTCAACTATGGAATCCGAGTTTATAGCACTAGACAAAGCGGCTGAGGAAGTTGAATGACTGCGGAACTTCTTGGAAGATATCGTATTGATCCATTGTGATAGTCAATCGGCGATTGGAAGGGCACAGAGTAGTATGTATAATGGGAAGTCAAGACATATACGTCGTAGACATAATACCATTAGGCAGTTGATCTCGAATGGAGTGATTGCAATCGACTATGTTAAGTCCAAAGATAATTTGGCAGATCCTCTTACGAAAGGGTTGAGTCGAGATCAAGTATACTGCTCATCAAGAGGAATGGGATTAAAAAATCTACAACTGAAAACGACTGAAGTGGAAAACCCAACCTTGTTGACTGGAGATCCCAAGATCTTGGTTCAATGGGACAACAAAGTTTCAGAAGTTGTGGTTCAGCACAGGAGATAGTTTATCTCTATCCCAATCCTAGGATGAATTTGTGCTATCCTACCTCATGTAGTGAGGTTAAGCTTATGCTTTTAGTGACTTCTATACCTTATAAGGTGGAGTATGGTAGGATACTCTTGATAGAAGTGTCACCTATGTGAGTGTGAAGACAGGCCGCTTCAATGAAACACTCATGAATCCAAGATGGTGTCCATGGCCAAAACGGAACCAACCATGAGAACCTAAAGTAGGTGAGATAGGTCTCTGTGTGGGTGTTATTGTCTTAGTATACACAAACAGCTGAGCAGTTCAAGACATCACGTTCACTGCGCAGCCTAGTATACTCGATAGCATTCCACTACGGAAGGTTCAAACCACAAGCTACCTCTCCCGATGCAGTGATTTATCGATTGGACTCTTGTAAAGTGTCAGCATGCATACACGCATTACATTAATTTCCATTCATGTGGGGGATTGTTGGATATTGGGGCCTAAATGGACCAATACGATTTTGAGGAGGAAAAATCGGAAGCCATCAATTGTTGAAAGTCGTAATTGACTTCAAAATTGAAATCTACGTTTCGCGTAGATAGATTTAGACTATTAATTTGCTCAAAACCGATTAAGGGTGAATGAGAAATTAATGTTCAAAGTCGGCCCAAAATAACGTTGGTTATTCATTAAGGAAATGCAAGGGAGAATAGTCCCACATCGGAAATTTCCGATGTGCATTCCTTACTTATTAATGATGTTGAGTTATTGGAGTTAACTCAGAAAAGTACCAGGTACTCTCTGCTCAGGGGCGAGCAGGTGCTCGCACCTGTGAGCCCGCCACCCGCCACGTGCGCACGTGCGCAATGGGCGCAATGGGCGCTTTGGGCGCTTTGTAGGCGCACTTCGCACTTCGCATCGTCGCATCGTCGCGAGGAGCTTAAATTTATGCTCCAGGTGACATTGCAGTGCCTACATGGCACTCGGGTGACGAGTCAGGCTAGTACCTGACATGGCAGTGCCTATGTGGCATCCTCGTGGGCAAAGGGAGATGACTGGACAGTTGGTTGGGCGAACGGATGGCAGCCGTTGATCAACGTTGATCAAAGAAGTATAGTGGATCACTTGTGATGCGATCTAGAGCGTTAGATCACAATGAGTCACGATCTGACGGCTTGGGATGAGACATGATCTGAAGCATCGGATCAATGGATCCAGATCCGATGGCTGATAGATCTGAGGGTCACAACTCTTAGATCTGATGGATGAGATTAAAGGGGCTATGTGAAGGGTTATAACTCTTCAGTCCGGACGGCCCAGATTAATCCACCCAAAGGTCACACCCCTCCCTAAAGCCTCTTCCTTCTGTATAAATAGAACCCTCCAGATTGGAATCAAATCACTCAACTTAATCTTCTCTTCCTCAAGTATTCACTCACTCATCTTGTGCATTCAAGAGTCCAAGAAGCCTACGAGAAGGTTCGCTGGTCTCGGAAGTCGGAGTGCTACGATTCCGAGACGATTGTCGTCGTTGTATCTTGGGAACGAATTGCAACAATCCGTTAAGCACCGTAGCGGAGCAATATCGTTTACGGAGATAGTGTCGAACACTAGCCTCGACGATCAGTTTGCATACTCCGGAATTTACCGGAAACAACAATGACCTCAAAGTTGTTTAATTTTCTCTTTGCAGCAAGTTAATCGCGAGCAGCTCTAAACATGTAAATCTTGTTTTCTGGCAAAGCATTTTCATTTTTATTGCTTAATCGCCAACTTGCTGTTTGATTTTGAATATTATAGCAGAAATCTCTATTACATTGCAAGTCATACTGAATTACAATAGTATCAGAGTGAAAGCAAACTAAAATAAGTCACCATAAATCTTAGCATATATTAGAGTTTAACAGCATAAAATCCTAATCAAAAAGAAAGATTACCTGTTTAAAGAATCACTGGATGATGCTTCGACGAGGGAATTGGGAAACTTATACAGAAAAAAAATCTTTTGAATGAGTGAGTGTAGTTCCTTCCTCTTGAAAAATCAGCAATATTTGATTGCAAATAGGAATGTTGACTAGAAATAAAAGAGATAAGATGGAGCTAACACAAAATTGTAATGAAATCTAAATGATCAATCATCACTTTGACTCTAAATCAATTCAGAAAAAAAAAAAAGGAGAAACACAAAATAGGAATCAGCTGAGATGATCATCACCCTTCAAAAACATAGAGCGATTCAATAGGCTAAGGTTTTGGGGGATGCAATGTGCGATATGTGCAAAAAGGGGCTAACAAATTAAGATTAGATGGAGAAGAAGGTAAAAAAAAGAAAATGGAGATGCGGGGGATCGAACCCCTTGCCTCTCGCATGAAAATGTTAATGTATTGATTTTATATATTATTTAAATATTAATAAGAAATGATTTATATTATGAAAAGAATATTTTCAAAATAGAATATTTAAAATAATTTTTATTAAATTTAACTTAAAGGTAATGTAACTTTGTAATAATAATAATAATAATAATAATAATAAATAATTTTTAGATCTTGAATCACGATGATTGTGTCCAATTTTGATTTATTTTATTTTTATCAAAAAGATATTTAACTTAGGTGTATAATTATTTAGATATCCCTTAATGTATTATTCACATTATTATTTCCTATCTATATTTTTTTGTCTTAAATTCTGAACCGAATGTGTGTTGTAGTAGTTATAAACTCAAATTTATTATATAGTTATAATATTTACGATTTTAAAGTTGTTACAATTGAGTTGTCACACATTTGTAATAGCTACGGTTTTATAGCTGCTATACAATTGAAACAGTTATGAAATCATCTACAATGTGAATGTTAGGTAAATTTTGAACGATCATAATTTTTAATTTGGATTAAATAATGAGATGCATAATATATCAAATCAAAATTTATTATTTTTAAAACTTATTCAAAAAAAGTATAAAAGAGGATTTTAAATATTAAACTATATTTTTTAAAAGAGAATATCTTTTTAATCATATAAAAATTTGATAAACCTGGCTAGCGCTAATGTGAACGATTCGGTCCTACCAAATTTTCCCATCGACCGTCAGGATAAATTGGAAAGTACTTGATTTGGAGAAAAATAAAATTCTACAAATTCACTATAGTGGGGGATCGTGATAATTAGGATACCCTGCCATTGCACCATAACTCAGACATTTTTTTAATCATATAAATAATTAGGAACAGTAGTTTAATTTCTGGCCATCAATATACTACTTATTTTAAGAAAAAAAATTATAAATCATCCATATTTTGATAAATTCAAAGTACTAAGGTCTATTTGGTTGGGTAAATTTATTTTAGATTTTTATTTCTAAAATAATAAAATTAATACTATGTTTACTATACAATTACTAAAAAAATTTGAAAATTATCAATTATAATAAAATTATAAATTTTATTTTTATTCATACTACTAATTATTGAAATCGCCTGGTCCCAAACATGAACACTGAAAGAAAAAGTTAATCTAAAATATATTAAAACAATCGATCTTGGGTTAAGATTAATTAATTTGATCAAGTTTGGATTAGCTCTAGTTTAAATTTTAATATTTGACAATATGTGATAGAGAAGTTAAGTAGGTCAATGTTGATCGAATGTTTGATTATATTAAAAGTCCAAT
This sequence comes from Zingiber officinale, assembly GCF_018446385.1. Taxonomy (NCBI): domain Eukaryota; kingdom Viridiplantae; phylum Streptophyta; class Magnoliopsida; order Zingiberales; family Zingiberaceae; genus Zingiber; species Zingiber officinale. The sequence continues at coordinate 18,074,834 of NC_056006.1, read as the reverse complement.
GGAAAATTAACAAGAGAAAAGTTCAAGTGGGGTACGGAGAAACAAACACTTAACATGGACAAGAAGTCTAAGTGCGCCACTGAAGACCAAATACTTAGCACAAGAGAAATATCCAAATGGATCAAAGATTAATTGGATATTTGATGATCGGAATTCCAACAGAAGGTTGGCAAGAGAAAAGTCTAAGTGGGGCCGAGGATGACCGAACACTTGGTAACCGAAACTCCAACTGAAGTTTGCCAAGGAAAAAGTCTAAGTGGGTTAAGGAAGACGGGACACTTAGTAATCGAAAGTCAAACGAGAAGGTTGGTAAGGGAAAAGTCCAAGTGGGTCAAGGAGAACAAGACACTCGATGATCAAAAATCCAACTAGAAGGTTGGAAAGAGGAAAGTCAAAATGGGTCAAATTTAACTATACACTTAGGGTAACCGTAATCCTGAACCTATAAACCCAACTTCATTATGGGACCTACTGTGTCACATCACTGCCACATAAAAAAAAAAATCACAACTTTTATAAACTTCTCCCCATAATCATAAACCCAAAATATAATTTTATATTAGATCCTACTAGTTTTATTTAATAAATTATTAATTTAATAATTAATATATAATGATTATCTTCAATTTTAATTTTCACATCATATGTAAAATTTGTATTCCTACCATCTTTTGCTTCCTTTTTTTTTTTTAAAAAAAAAAATCCTAGAAGAGATGACCTAAAATTTATTTAATTTTCTCTTTGCAACAAATTAATCGCATGCGGTTCTAAACATGTAAATCTTTTTTTCTGACTAAGCATTTCCATTTTTATTGCCTAATCACCAACTTGCTGTTTGATTTTGAATATTATAGCAGAAATCTCTATTACAAAGTAAGACATACTGAATTACGATAGTATCGGAGGGAAAGCAAACTAAAATAAGTCATCATAAATCTTAGCATATATTAGTATAAAACCCTAATCAGAAAGAAGGATTACCTATTTGAAGAATTATTGGGTGATGCTTTGATGAGGGAATTGGGAAACTTATATAGTAAAATCAAAAAATCCATTGAATGAGTGAGTGTAGTTCCTTCCTCATGAAAAATCAGCAATATTTGATTGTAAATAGGAATGTTGAGTAGAAATAAAAGAGATCAAGTGGAGCAAACACAAAATTGTAATGAAGTCTAAATGATCGATCATCATTTTGACTCTAAATCAATTCAAAAAACAAAAAAAGAAAGGAGAAACACAAAATAGGAATGAGCTGAGATGATCATCACCCTTCAAAAACATAGAGTGATTCAACAGGTTAAGCTTTTAGGCGTCAGATGTGATGTGCGATACGTGTAAAAAGGGGCTAACAAATTAGGGTTTGGCGGAGAAGAAGCTAAACAAAAAGAAAATGAAGATACAGGGGATCGAACTTGTGCCTCTCGCATGCAAACCGAGCACTCTACCATTTGAACTACAATCCCCTTCTTTATATTAATGTATTGATTTTATATATTATTTAAATATTAATAAGAACGCTCTTAATGATTTATATTATGAAAAGAATATTTTCAAAATAGAATATTTAAAATAATTTTTATTAAATTCGCTTAAAGGTAATGCAACTTTGTAATAATAATAATAATAGTAATAATAAATAATTTCTAGTTCTTGAATCACGATGATTGTGTCCAATTTTGACTTATTTTATTTTTATCAAAAAGATATTTAACTTAGGTATATAATTATTTAGATATCCCTTAATGTATTATTCACATTATTATTTCCTATCTATATTTTTTTGTCTTAAATTCTGAACCGAATGTGTGTTGTAGTAGTTATAAACTCAAATTTATTATATAGTTGTAATATTTACGATTTTAAAGTTGTTACAATTGAGTTGTCACACATTTGTAATAGCTACGATTTTATAGCTGCTATACAATTGAAATAGTTATGAAATCATCTACAATGTGAATGTTAGGTAAATTTTGAACGATCATAATTTTTAATTTGGATTAAATAATGAGATGCATAATATATCAAATCAAAATTTATTATTTTTAAAACTTATTCAAGAAAGAGTATAAAAGAGGATTTTAAATATTAAACTATATTTTTTAAGAGAGAGTATTTTTTTAATCATATAAAAAAATTGATAAACTCAGCTAGCTCTGATGTGAATGATTCGGTCCTATAAAATTTTCCCATCGATCGTTAGGATAAATCGGGAAGTGCTCGAATTGGAGAGAAAAATTCTACAAATTTACTATTGTGCGGGATCGTGATTACTTGGATACCCTGCCATTGTACCATAGCTCAAGACATCTTTTTAACCATATAAATAATTAGGAACAGTAGTTTAATTTCTGGCCATCAATATACTACTTATTTTAACAAAATAAATCATAAATCATAAATCATCCATATTTTGATAAATTCAAAGTACTAAGGTCTATTTGGTTGGGTAAATTTATTTTAAGTTTTATTTCTTAAATAATAAAATTAATACTATGTTTACTATACAATTACTAAAAAATTGAAAAATATCAATTATAATAAAATTATAAATTTTATTTTTATTCATACTAGTAATTATTGAAATCTCCTGGTCCAAAACATGAACACTCATAAAAAGTTAATCTAAAATATATTAAAGCAATCGATCTCGGGTTAAGATTAATTAATTCGATCAAGTTTGGATTAGCTCGAGTTTAAATTTCGATATTTGACAATATGTGATAGAGAAGTTGGTAAGGGAAAGTGTAAGTGGGTTAAGGAGAACAAGACATTTGATGATCAAAAGTCCAACTAGAAGGTTGGCAAAAGGAAAGTCTAAATGGGTTAAATTTAACCGTACACTTAGGGTAATCGCAACCCTGAACCTATAAACTCAACTTCATTATGGGATCTACTGTGCCACATCACTGCCACATAAAAAAAAAAATCACAACTTTTATAAACTTCTCCTCATAATCATAAACCAAAAAAATAATTTTATATTAGGTCTCACTAATTCACACATCATTATTACGCTTTTAGATACTACCATCAATATATATTTATAATATATATATTAATTAATTTATTAATAATATATATTAGTTTTATATAATAAATAATTAATTTAATAATTAATATATAATAATTATCTTCAATTTTAATTTTCACTTCATAAGTGAAATTCGTATTCCTACCGTCTTTTGCTTCCCTATTTTTTTTTTTAAAAAAATCCTGGAAGAGATGGCCTAAAATTTGTTTAATTTTCTCTTTACAACAAATTAATCGCATGCAGCTCTAAACATGTAAATCTTGTTTTCTGGCTAAGCATTTCAATTTTTATTGCCTAATCACCAACTACTGTTTGATTTTGAATATTATAGTAGAAATCTCTGTTACAGAGCAAGACATACTGAATTACGATAGTATCAGAGGGAAAGCAAATTAAACTAAAATAAGTCACCATAAATCTTAGCATATATTAGAGTCTCACAGTATAAATCTCTAACCAGAAAGAAAGATTACCTGTTTGAAGAATCACTGGGTGATGCTTCGACGAGGGAATTGGGAAACTTACACAGTAAAATCAAAATAATCCATTGAATGAGTGAGTGTAGTTCCTTCCTCATGAAAAATCAGCAATATTTGATTGTAAATAGGAATGTTGAGTAGAAATAAAAGAGATCAGATGGAGCTAACACAAAATTGTAATGAAATCTAAATGATCAATCATCACTTTGACTCTAAATCAATTCAGAAAACAAAAAAAAAAAGAAAGGAGAAACACAAAATAAGAATGAGTTGAGATGATCATCACCCTTTCAAAACATAGAGCAATTCAACAGGCTGAGCTTTCCAGTGTCTGATGTAATGTGCGATATGTATAAAAAGGGGCTAACAAATTAGGGTTAGGTGGAGAAGAAGGTAAACAAAAAGAAAATGGAGATGAAAGGGATCGAACCAATGCCTCTCGCATGCAAAGTAAGCACTCTACCATTTGAGTTACACCCCCTTCTTAATTTTAATATATTTATTTTATATATTATTTAAATATTAATAAGAGCACTCTTAATAATTTTTATTATGAAAATATGTTTTTAAAATAGAATATTTAAAATAATTTTTATTAAATTCGCTTAAAGGTAATGTAACTGTGCAAAAATTATAATAATAATAAACACTTTTTAATTTTTGAATCATGATGATTGTATCCTATTTTGATTTATTTTATTTTTATCAAAAAGATATTTAACTCAGGTGTATAATTATTTAACTATCCTCCAATGTATTATTCTCATTATTATTTCTTGTCTATATTTTTTGTCTTAAATTCTGAACTGAATGTGTTGTAGTAGTTACAAACTCAAATTTATTACACACTTGTAATAGTTACAATTTTATAGTTGTTACAATTGAGTTATCACACATTTGTAATAACTATAGTTTTATAGCTATTATACAATTGAAACAGTTATGAAATAGTCTACAATGTGAATGTTAAGTAAATTTTGAGCGACCATAATTTTTAATTTAGATTAAATAATGAGACACAAAATATATCAAATCAAAATTTATTATTTTTTAAAATAATTCAAAAAATAATATAAAAGAGGATTTTAAATATTAAATTATATTTTTTAAAAGAGTATCTTTTTAATCATATAAAAAAATTGATAAATCCAGCTAGCTCTGAGGTGATCGATTCGGTCCTACAGAATTTTCCCATCGACCGCCAGGATAAATCGGGAAGTGCTCAATTTGGAGAAAAAAATTCTACAAATTCATTATAGTGGGGGATCGTGATAATTTAGATACCCTGCCATTGCACCATAGTTTAATTTTCGACAATCAATATACTACTTATTTTAAGAAAATAAATTATAAATCATCCATATTTTGATAAATTCAAAGTACTAAGGTCTATTTGGTTGGGTAAATTTATTTTAGATTTTTATTTCTGAAATAATAAATTTAATTCTATGTTTACTATACAATTACTAAAAAAAATTGGAAAATATTAATTATAATAAAATTTTAAATTTTATTTTTATTCATACTACTAATTATTGAAATCGCATGGTCCCAAACATGAACACCGGGAAAAAAAGTTAATCTAAAATATATTAAAGCAATCGATCTCGGGTTAAGATTAATCAATTTGATCAAGTTTGGATTAGCTCGATTTTAAATTTCGATATTTGACAATATGTGATAGAGTAGTTAAGTAAGTCAAAGTTGACCGAATACTTGATTATATTAAAAGTCGAACGGAAAATTCACAAGAGAAAAGTTCAAGTGAGTTACGGAGAAACAAACACTTAACACGAACGAGAAGTCTAAGTGGGTCACTAAAGACCAAACACTTAGCACAAGAGAAATATCCAAAATGGGTCAAAGGTTAATTGGATATTAGATGATCGGAAGTCCAACAGAAAGTTGGCAAGAGAAAAGTCTAAGTGGAGCAAGGAGGACCGGACACTTGGTGATCGAAATTCTAACTGAAGTTTGCCAAGGAAAAAGTCTAAGTGGGTTAAGGAGGACGGGACACATGATAATAGAAAGTCAAACGAGAAGGCTGGTAAGGGAAAAGTCCAAGTGAGTCAAGGAGAACAAGACACTTAATGATCAAAAGTCCAACTAGAAGGTTGGCAAGAGGAAAGTTTAAATGGTCAAATTTAACCATACACTTAGGGTAACCGCAACCCTGAACTTATAAACCCAACTTCATTATGGGACCCACTATGTCACATTACTGCCACATCAAAACAAAAAAAATCACAACTTTTATAAACTTCTCCCCATAATCATAAACCCAAAAAATAATTTTATATTAGGTCCCACTAATTCACACATCATTATTATGCTTTTATATACTACCATCAATATATATATATTAATTAATTTATTAATAATATATTAGTTTTATTTAATAAATTATTAATTTAATAATTAATATATAATAATTATCTTCAATTTTAATTTTCACTTCATATGTAAAATTCGTATTCCTACCGTCTTTTGCTTTCCTATTTTTTTTTTTTAAAAAAATCCTGGAAGAGATGACCTAAAATTTGTTTAATTTTCTCTTTATAACAAATTAATGGCATGTGGCTCTAAACATGTAAATCTTGTTTTCTGGCTAAGCATTTCCATTTTTATTGCCTAATCGCCAACTTACTGTTTTATTTTGAATATTATAGCAGAAATCTCTGTTACAGAGCAAGACTTACTAAATTACGATAGTATAGGAGGGAAAGCAAACTAAAATAAGTCACCATAAATCTTAGCATATATTAGAGTCTCACAGTATAAAACCCTAATCAGAAAGAAAGATTACCTGTTTGAAGAATCACTAAGTGATGCTTCGATGAGGGAATTGGGAAACTTATACAGTAAAATAAAAAAATCCATTGAATGAGTGAGTGTAGTTCCTCCCTCCTGAAAAATTAGCAATATTTGATTGTAAATAGGAATGTTGAGTAGAAATAAAAGAGATCAGATGGAGTTAACACAAAATTGTAATGAAATCTAAATGATCAATCATCACTTTGACTCAAAATCAATTCAGAAAACAAAAAAGGAAATGAGAAACTCAAAATAGGAATAAGCTAAGATGATCATCACCCTTCAAAAACATAGAGCAATTCAACAGGCTGAGGTTTTAGGCGTCAGATGCGATGTGCGATACGTGTAAAAAGGGGCTAACAAATTAGGGTTAGGCGGAGAAGAAGGTAAATAAAAAGAAAATGGAGGGGCTAACAAATTGTAATGAAATCTAAATGATCAATCATCACTTTGACTCTAAATCAATTCAGAAAACAAAAAAAGAAAGGAGAAACACAAACTAGGAATGAGCTGAGATGATCATCACCCTTCAAAAACATAGAGCGATTCAATAGGCCGAGCTTTTAAGCGTTGGATGCGATGTGCGACACGTGTAAAATGGGACTAACAAATTAGGGTTAGGCGGAGAAGAAGGTAAACAAAAAGAAAATGGAGATGAAAGGGATCAAACCCCGTGCCTCTCGCATGCAAAACGAGCACTCTACCATTTGAGCTACATCCACTTCTTAAAATTAATGAATTGATTTTATATATTATTTAAATATTAATAAGAACACTTTTAATGATTTATATTATGAAAATATGTTTTCAAAATAGAATATTTAAAATACTTTTTATTAAATTCACTAAAAGGAAATGTAACTTTGTAAAAATTATAATAATAATAAATGCTTTTTAGTTTTTGAATCACGATGATTGTATCCTATTTTAATTTATTTTATTTTTATCAAAAAGATATTTAACTCAGGTGTATAATTATTTAACTATCCTCCAATGTATTATTCTCATTATTATTTCTTATCTATATTTTCTGTCGTAAATTCTGAACCGAATGTGTGTTCTAGTAGTCACAAACTCAAATTTATTACACAGTTATAATAGTTACAATTTTATAGTTGTTACAATTGAGTTATCACACATTTGTAATTACTACAGTTTTATAGCTACTATACAATTGAAATAGTTATGAAATTGTCTACAATGTGAATGTTTGGTAAATTTTGAGCCACCAAAATTTTTAATTTGGATTAAATAATGAGACACATAATATATCAAATCAAAATTTATTATTTTTAAAACTAATGCAAAAAAGAGTACAAAAGAGGATTTTAAATATTAAATTATATTTTTTAAAAGAGAGTATCTTTTTAATCATATAAATGTTGGTGCAGCGGAGCCGACAAGAGGGAAGGGATGAATTGCCTGCAAATAAAAACTACCCTCCTCATGCTTTCAACTTTAAAAATAGTAACAATAATAAAAATAAAAGAAACAGAAAATAAGAGACTTAGGAAATTAACTTGGTTATAACCTAGGTGGATGTTAATCCAAGGCGGTTGAACAGCTTTACTAGAAATCTCCTTCACTGTAAGCAAAGAAGCCTTTTTACACACTAAGGAAGCTCAGATGTTGCTAGGAATTGAATACAAAGTTGATTGAATAATTTCTAGGTCCAGGGGCCTTTATATAGCTCCTGGAAACTCTATCTTGAGTATTGAGGGCGCCTCCAAAGGGATTGAGGGCGCCTCCAACCAAGGCATTGGATAAAACTTTATCCAGATTCGAAATAGTCATGTTGACCCAGTTGAAGGCACCTCCAAGGGCATTGAGGGAGCCCCCAAGGTTGTTGAGGGCACGCTCAATGCCATTGAGGACACCTTCACCAGCATGATGTTGGAGGCGCCTCCAATGACTGTTGAGGGCGCCTCCAGCTATCTTTCCAGGTTTCTTTCTTCTTCTTTTCAGCTTCCGAAGTTTCGATTACTTGGGCGATTGCGGCCAACCGAAATATAGCTCAACCGAATCCAATTTTCGGCCTTCTCCTCGAGCAGGCTTCCATCCTGGCTTCTCATCCCTCGAACGTCGCACACGTTCTTCTCATCCACCAGAGTACTCTTCTGCAGCTCTTTCATCCTTCGGACGCACCGAGCCCGTCGGCTCCCTTCCCGTGCTGTCCTTCTCACTAGATGTGTCTTCTGCTCAACTTCCTGCGCTCCTAAGCTCCTGCGCACTTAAACATAGGAATTAAAACCAAATAGGACCTAACCTAACTTGGTTGATTATATCAAAATAACCACGGGGTTCAACAATCTCCCCCTTTTTGATGTGCATCAACCCAAGTTCAAGTTAGGGTAAACCAAACAAGTAATTTAAAGAAATTACAAAACTAACATTTCAAGCATAAAGTATACAATTAAAAATAAATTGCAATACTAAGTATAGAATGCATTTATCTATCAAAATTCAAAAAATAACTTGAAAATTTTTTTTAACTCCCCCTAAACTTGTTCCTATCTCTCCCCCTTTGATCACAGCAAAAACGGGATAGGAATTTTTCAAAGTTAATTCTAACCTTTAGGCAATTTAAACAATATTTTTGAGAAATTTCCAACAATGTTTAATAAAGCTCGTTAAAGTATTATACAATTTATATTTTCATGCCTTATCAGTAAGTTAATTAAACATTTTGTTTCAATATTTTGACTTCCATGCAGTGGCGAGACACTAGACCTTCTTGGTTATTGGAGCAACAACCACTTTCTTAGACAAAGCCTCATAAAGAAATTAATTGTTTAATTTATCTTGCTGAAAGCCCTAACTTACAAAAATTTAGTCTAGAAAAGATTTTGGAACCCAGTATAGGTTCCTTCCTACTGGATTAATCAAAAACTTAGGGGGTATATACTTTTTGGGAATTTTCTAAGTTGTCCTTGGTGATGTTTAATATACCAATTTAATTTACCATAAATTCTAAGTTTTGATTTTTAAAATTTATTTAAGCATGCATGATTATTTTTCAATTTATCAATTTCAATTTTCAATTTTTCATTCTCTAGTTTTAGGTTATCGTACATTTCTAGAGGGCATGCCTTTGCTAAGTTTAATTTTAACATATCATTTTCCTTTTCTAACTTAACTAAATCTTTAGTAAACACTTTAATGAACTGAAAGGATTGCTTGGGTGTTAGAGAACATATCTTACTTACCTCTATCTCTGATGCTCCCCCTTCGTCGTAGCTTTCTTCTTCTGATGATCCTCCCCCTTCATCTATGCTCATCTCTGAGCTGGTTTCTTCTTCCGATTGATGGTTGGCCATTAGTGCTAGTCCCGAGAAGGCTTCGACTTCAGAATCAAAGGATGACGATTCATCCCATGTAGCCTTCAGACTCTTGCATTTAGAGGACGTCGGCTCCCTTCCCGTGTCGTCCTTCTCGCTAGCTGCGTTTTCTGCTCGACTTCCTGCGCTCTTAAGCTCTTGCACACTTAGACACAGGGATTAAAACCAAACATGACCTAACCTAACTTGGTTGATCACATCAAAACAACCACGGGGTTCAACATAAAAAAATTGATAAACCCAACTAACTCTGAGGTGATTGATTCGGTCCTACAGAATTTTCCCATCGGCGGCCAGGATAAATCGGGAAGTGCTCAATTTGGAGAAAAAAATTCTACAAATTCACTATAGCAGGGGATCATGATAACTTGGATACCTTGCCATTGCACTGATAACAAGTCTGTCACACTCGTAAAATAAATTAACAATGTATATTCCATGAACCCCTTAACTACACAATCATGTTGTAATAACGACCCCATGATCGATCTCTCGAGGAACTAGCGGTAGGATGTAATCTTAGGATCATATTTTTGGGGTTTTCATATATAAATGGGGGTTTAAAGCTTTAGATCTAAATCTAACAAAAGTAAAGAACAGCGAATAAGAAATTAATCTATAGCAATAGTGAAACCTAACTAGGTGCCAATGATCAAACCATAACGCATTGTCACCCTACGTTTTGATTAAATCATCAACACTCACTTAAACTAAGAATGAACAACAAGACATAAATGAATACGATCTAAAGCAAAATTTAAATCTTAACTACAGAAACTAAACTTCTCAATAGTGCTACAAATTAAGCTAAGCATAATTAAGAACAATTTCAAACTCAATTGAAACTAATTATCCAAAACACTTGAATTCCAACAATTAATCTAGAAAGAACTATGATTACTGAATCAAAATAGCGTAACTGAAATCTAAATATATCAACAATAAAAAGAATGCAAAATTAAAACCCTAAACCATCTCAACACCAAATCACTTCTCACGGCAACTTCTCCTTGCCGTCACACAAGGAAGCATCGGTGAAACCTCACTTCAACAATCGTTGAAGACAATCTCAGTGGCTAAACTCAGCTAAACCTTTACCAAATTCACCGAACACCTCTCCAAGCGAAACTGATGAAGATCGGAGCTGCCAACCTCAAGAAATATGACAATCTCTGAGCTGCAACCTCAGATCTGATGTGGAGAAGATGATGGATGGAATGTCGTCGGGAATGGTCCAGTAGCAGTGGAGGAACGCTGCCAATGCTCACTGATGGAAGCGAAACCATCGATTGGAGGAACGCCTCCAAATCGGGTGCGATAGAACAGAGGTTCGCGAAAACAATTCTCGCCGTAGGAACGCCTAGGAGCGAGGTTAGATCACTGGAAGCTGGTCGCAAGCATCTGAGAGCATCGTCGCCGATGAAGTTGCCAGAAAATGGATCTGGAAGTAGAGATGGGGTCGGAAATCCCGGAGAAGCTCACCGCGGGATGAAGCTCAGCGCGAAGGAATCGACGAAGCAAAGTGTACTGTAGCTTCTCTGTTTTGAATCAGATCCAGTTCTGAACGGACGGCTGAAATTGATTTGGAGCTTGATCAACGGTGAAAAGTCTCTAAAAATCTGATCCGAAGGTGCTGATCTTGATCTAGGGTTTGGATCTACTCTCCCTTAGGTCAGATGGACCAGATCTTCATTGGATGGTTCAGATCTCTCTTGTTCTTGATAAACGACCCATAATGCTCCAAAGCTTGATCTTCTCATTTAAACTCCGATTCGAGCACAAATTCGGTTCGAATAGATCCAAATCCAAGATCCTTTGATACCTACAAAATAAGAATCAAATATTAGCATCAAATAACACCAAAAATAAGATAATTTGCAATTAAACCCAAAATCAATACAATGCATAAAATGTGATGTAAGCATGATTTAAACCTATGAAATCAACATCAATCCATGCATATATGAATCAAAACAATACAGTAAAATCATGGTTATCAAATTCCCCGCACTTAGTCTTGAACGTCCCGTGAAAGTAAAGAAAATCTAAAAATCATCTCCACAAAAAATTTCCTAGCAATACCTAGAAGATAGTAAAAGGAATTTAACTAAGACCATCTAAAGATCACAAACAATCATGAATACAATCCAAACAATAATCAGTAGGTATGGTAGTTTCAATCCAATTGAAAAATTAAGCAAGTTGCAATCTCACAAGGTTTTTACTTATTCTAACTCTCACACCCAAAAATGTGTATAAGTGGAGTTCACTCAATACAACTCACAACATTTCACTACCATAAGCTTGCTTATTTTCTAATTCTCCACCACTATAAGACATAATATACATGAATCAAAAGGATTTATCATCAAGAATTTAAATGGAATTAAAAAGAACAATGAAACTGAATGAAATATGAAAAAGAAAAGAATTTAGTGAAAAATTGAGGAGATGAGAGTATTGGAGGAATATACTTGATGAGTTGACCGATTTTGATGTGTAAAAGATGAATACCATTTTTCATTATCAATATAAAAGATCAAGCTAAACTCCCCTTCAATTTGATGGCTATTAAAAAAATTTGATACTCTATCTCCACACTTGATATTCTTTTGTTTGACCACTGTTTTTCCTTTCTTCTTCACTGTTTTTGCACTTCAATTTCAGTATTTTGAAACTAAAATAATCTCACATCAACTTGCCAAGAAGAGTTTCCTCCCCCACACTTAAAACATTGGTCGTCTCGGACAATAAAAACATAACATGTATCAAAATAGTTGACACACTTTAAACCACTGTTTTATTCCTTTTCTGTTGCAGATTTTGTTCTCTATTTCTGTCATTGGCAGATTCCATAAAGATGTGCATCTCTATTGCATAGGTAGAAGACCAAATCAAATTCCAATAACCATCAATTGCAGCTTTGATCACAAAATTCAGCAACTTAGTCTCATAAATTTTGCATCCTGCAGATTCAGCTTCTGGAAATTCTGTGCTCACTGCTTCAAAATCAGAAATCCATTCCCAGAATTTCAGTGATTGAATCTTGACTCCTTTCATTGACTCCCTTCTGCTCAGAAGCTTTTGGCACCCAAATAAATCAAAAGTAAATGCTGAATTCTGGTTTTCTAGATTTCAGTTCAACAATTGGAAAAGTGCTGCTGATATTTCAATTTTAGAAATGATATATGCTGTAATTGAGTTGCAGATTCTGCACTTCAAAATTCAAAACCTCACTAATCTGATTCTGAATTCTGCACTTCAAAATTCAGATTCTGGATTCATTGGAATTTCATGCTCTTGTGCTAGCACTTGATCCCTCAATCTCTTAACTCCTTTTGAAGTCTTGTTATCAAATATTCCAATGATAAATGGTTGCAACTCCTACATTCTAACTCCAACAATTTAATTCAATTACAGCTTTAAACTCCAGGATTTGAATTAATTTAAGTTCAAATATGCAAATACTTGTACATATATAAACACCATTTGTTAGTGAGTAAGCATGAACTTTCTTAGTCCTTTCATTGATCACGAAACAACATAAAGAACTTGGCACACAAACAAATTCTGATTTTTTTCTATTACTGCAGTCAGTTTCAATATCAAGAATTCACATCTGTTCTGTTCAAAATTGTTTCTCCAAACAACAGCTACCATCAGATTAGTAAGGAGCTTTACTGATTAAAGAAATGCATTTCTTATACCCTTACTGCTACCCAACTTTAACCTCTTGATTCTGAAACAGGGACTCTTTAGTTTACTGATTCTGCTTCAATACATTCCAGCCAAGATTTCCTAACTAGTAAACCTTTGAAGATGATTCATTTAATAATGGATCAAGATGGCTTAAACTCCATTCATTTCAAATTGGAATAGCAAGAAAACTTGGCACAAATCAGCAACTTTCCTATGACACAAAACTGTTCTGCATTTAAATCAGGATTTAGTTCCAATTGCAGGTGCACATTGCTTTTTCCTTAACATCCTCATCAACAATTACATGACTTCAAGACTCCACCTCTTTTTCTCCAATGGCACAAAATTTCAGCTAGAATTTTACCTTCCTGTTACTGCAAAACCAGCCCAAGACCCAAGCTGCAGTTTAGGTTCAGTTTCCAGTTTTCAGCTTTGTTTCCCTATTTGGTATCAAATTTCTTGTCTAAATTCTTATAGACTCTGGCGAAGAAAGTTATCCATTTATCACCACTCAAATAATAGCTGGGTTTCAAAAATTTTCATGAACTAATAGCCTCAAACCCCATTTTGTGCAGTAAAATACAGATTCAGTTTCTTCTCCCTATCCTGAACTTTGTAACAATTTATCATGTTTAGCCACAAGAAATTTCAATACTCTTTCATCTTGCCTCTTAAGACTCTTTACAATGCATAACTGGAAAACTTACAGGTTTCAGCATCTCCAAATGGTTACAATCCATTTCCCAATTTGGCACAAAATTTCCTAATTCATTCTACAGAATCTGCACTTCCTGCCAAAGATCCAATCTGATTTCCTTGAATTCGCTGACCAATCCTTGAAGTTTTAATCTCCATACAACATCTTAGTATGCATTAAATAAATAACAGCTTAAATTCTGTCCATTCCAGCTCAAACACATTGAAATTCAGGTTGGCACGTTCCTACAATTCAAATCTGCATTCCTGCTTTGTAGATATTCCAGCTTCATACTTAATACCATTTCTTTTCTACATTTGATCTCACCTGATATATGGAATTCACTTCTGGCTTGAAATCCAGCAAGGACTTAATGTACTACTCAAATTCCCTTTATTTTGCACTTTAGAACCCACATAATTGACACCACGGATAGCTTCTAGTTCACTCTTCAGCTTCACAGTTACTAAATTTCCCCTTCACTTGTTCCTTTTCTAGCAATCCAAACCCTTTGCTATTAAAATATAAAGTTCCCAGAATTCATGCAAAGACTTGAATACCTTTTGTTTCTGCACCTAGCAGAATTTCACTTGACCCTTTCACTGATTCAAATTCTATTCTTAAATCTTGATACAACTTTGATACAAACTTTCCATTTCCAATATTTCTTCACTACAACGCTTCTGTGGATTTCTGCATTGTTGATGTTTAAATCGAGTGGGTGCAAAACAATTTCAGATTGCTTCTTAAAGACTCAAACTCTGGGATTCAAGGCTCAAATTCAGCACTTTGTTGGATTTCCTTTTAAATACCTGAATTCTAATCTCCATGCTTAACTCTTCTATTTAAAAATTTCTGCTCTAGAACCAGCCAACCTTAATTTCAGAACCCTGTATTCTGCATAGCATTAGCACACTTAAAAGGTTCAGATTCAATGATGTTTCTGAATTTCAGTGGTTTCCATTAGCACTCCATTGCTGCACAATAGCAATAATCAGATTTAACAGCTTCTGAAATTACTACACAATACCAGCAAACGGATTTCTGCATTCCTGATGTACATATCCCTAACTCAATAAAAGATCACCATAGTATCAACTTCCAGAAGTCCAAACTGTTAGTAACATTTCTATTCACACATCAAATGTATCACAATTTATACCAGTAGTTTTTGCATTGGAGTTCTTATTCTTTTGAAGTTTTCTAGAACTTGAAGTTTGAAGCTGGAATCTCCACCATTTATACCAGAATCAGAGTTCTCTGATTTTTACAATTACAAGGATCCACATTAGATTGTAGTAAATCTGAAATCGGAAGAAAAGATAAAAAGTTAACTTGAGTGTCCTTCATGTACAAAGTACTACACAAAGAAATGGTACTCCACAGATTGGAATTGGCATAGAATCTACCCAATGAACAGAATTCAGAAACTTAATTGGGTTTCCTGCAACTTGAGATTTTCAGAATTTAAACCTTCCTTCCTCTTGATTATCTGGACTGTAGAACATCAAATTCTTTGCTATTAAAATATAAAGCTTGTAGAAATCATGGAAGAACTCGGATACCATTATTTGCTTCTTCACCCAGAAGAACTTCACTTGGTCCATTCTCTGATTAAACTGCTACTCTTGAATCTTGATACAAACTTGATACACAATCAGATTTCAGCAACATATTTCTTCTTTTCGATAGATGCATGCTTCTGCAGCCTACTCTAAACAAGTCTTACATTAACATGAGCAAAATTCAGAGGCAGCCATATTCATTAGCATTCCTTCAATCTTCCATTGCTCTATAATTGTAGTGTTTATTTTTGCAGAATTCAGCACAGCACAACAACTCCAACAAAAAGTTAAGATTTCAACATTCCCAAAACCTTCTTACCACATATGTCTCCTACAATTTTGAATGCATCAACATAGTATCAAGTCTTACACTTCAAAACAATTGGAGCTCACTCTTGACATGGTAAAACTTAAGATATGAATACATTAAGCATACAATCTAAAGAGTACTTAATTCATAACAGCATTCTTCCAAAACTCCATCATTGGCTTGAATTTTCCCAACCATTAACAGATGCATCCAAAAATACAAAACACTACACACCTCCCCCACACTCAATCCTTTATCATATTGTAAAATCTACCTCATCAAGTATTTCAACCAAAGCTCTCAATTAAAGAATGAAAAGCAAAGATGATCAAGGATTAAAGTGCTAGATGAGAATGTTTAAAGAAAATTGTGAGGAAAGAAATTAGAATTTATGAAGGAACAAAAAAATGACAAATATCCTTCATCTCCATGTACACATATGCTATTATGACTTTGAAAAGAAACTAAGCAAGTTCTAGAGTTTCAATTGCTATGAGTGCATGTCACACAAAAATATAATAGTGATTAGGCTTAACGTGGTCCTCACTAGGTAAATTTCATGCAATCAAGCTCAATCAATCAAATTGAAATTCACCACCATTTTAACCAATATCATGTAAGTAGAGTATTCAATCATATCACATGACCTAAAATTGATGATCAAATTTAAGCAACTTTACCATCTTAAAAGTATTACTTAGAAAATTCTCATGAAGAATTTTATTCAAATGACATGCTATGTATACCAAACTAAATGCAAAGTATGAAAGTAAAATGCAAAAGTAAAGTATGAAACTAAAGAAACATATAAAGAATTTATTAACAAGACATGAATTAAAATGCATAAGAAAGCTAAATTAGAACCAACTCCCCTTATATTCCCGGTGGTTGAAGAAGATTTAGAAGTAGAATCCACCTTGGTAATGAAGTCCTCATGGTTCCACTCAGTTTTTTATTCATCATTTTTCCCTTTAAAGCTTTTTCTGGAGGTCGAAGGCGGTTCAATTCAAGCAACCATTTCAAAAGTCTATGGCTACTTGCAAGATCACAGAAAAATACCTCCTGTGCACTCACATTATTAGGAGAAAATGAAATGCAATTAGTGTCTAAACCAAATGGATAAAAATGAGTATCACATGCTATAAAGTCAAAAATAGGTACCTTAAAGACATTTCTTGGAAAATTACAAGAAATGCTAACCTTATCATGTTGAAAGGTACCTAGAGGTTCTAGAATGGTGTTTATTACCTCCTCATCATCAACTAATGGCTCAAACACTAGTTCTGGTGATTGTTCAACTTCATGTAGTGATTCTTGGGTGCTTGGCTCCATAGCACAAGTCCCTACAAGTACACCCTCATGATTATCAAATCCAGGTGATTCTTGAGGTAATGCTTCCAGTAAGCATTCCCCAACACATAAATCATCCTCTACATCAATACCTGCATCATCAACAACATCTAAAGCAACACTATTAGTAGAATCAGAAATTTGAACAACTACATCATCATCACAAATTAAACTAGAAAATTCTTGTGAAGAAATGGGAGTAGGGTCAAGCCTGACAAAATCACTACTTTCCATATCTCCACTGCAATTTTATGCTTGTAACTGATTGATGGATGACACAATTTGATCTAACTGACTCTGAATATTCTGTATCCTTGCAAATTGTTGCTTTTGATGCTCACTCATTTGTTGCATAATTTCATTACATTTCCAAATTGACTCTACAAATTATTCTTGTACATCCTCATACTGATATTCAGGCGCATAAATCCCAGTCTGAGGCTGATAATAATAACTCTGACTCCAATCTCCAAAATGTTGATAATATGGATCCATGATAAAAAAATTTTCCTATTCTTACACAACAACTAGCAAATAAAATCAGAATACTCATGAACAAATAAAATCAAACACATGGATACATAATCATGAAAGCAATCAAATCAACAAAATTTTTAAATTTTCCAAAATAATGAACAATCCAAAGATTATCACATACCGTTATCCCTGGCAACGACGTCAAAATTTGATAACAAGTCTGTCACACTCGTAAAACAAACTAACAATGTATATTCCATGAACCCCTTAACTACACAATCATGTTGTAATAACGAGCCCAGGATCAATCTCTCGAGGAACTAACGGTAGGATGTAATCTTAGGATCATATTTTTGGGGTTTTCATATATAAATGGGGGTTTAAAGCTTTGGATCTAAATTTAACAAAAGTAAAGAACAGTGAATAAGAAATTAATCTAAAGCAATAGTGAAACCTAACTAGGTGTCAATGATCAAACCATAACGCATTGTCACCCTACGTTTTGATTAAATCATCAACACTCACTTAAACTAAGAATGAACAACAAGACATAAATGAATACGATCTAAAGCAAAATTTAAATCTTAACTACAGAAACTAAACTTCTCAACAGTGCTACAAATTAAGCTAAGCATAATTAAGAACAATTTCAAACTCAATTGAAACTAATTATCCAAAACACTTGAATTCCAACAATTAATCTAGAAAGAACTATGATTACTGAATCAAAATAGCGTAACTGAAATCTAAATATATCAACAATAAAAAGAATGCAAAATTAAAACCCTAAACCATCTCAACACCAAATCACTTCTCACGGCAACTTCTCCTTGCCGTCACACAAGGAAGCATCGGTGAAACCTCACTTCAACAATCGTTGAAGACAATCTCAGTGGCTAAACTCAGCTAAACCTTTACCAAATTCACCGAACACCTCTCCAAGCGAAACTGATGAAGATCGGAGCTGCCAACCTCAAGAAATCTGACAATCTGTGAGCTGCAACCTCAGATCTGATGTGAAGAAGATGATGGATGGAATGTCATCGGGAATGGTCCAGTAGCAGTGGAGGAACGCCGGCAATGCTCACTGATGGAAGCGGAACCACCGATTGGAGGAACGCCTCCAAATCGGGCGCGACAGAATAGAGGTTCGCAGAAACAATTCTCGTCGTAGGAACACCTTGGAGCGAGGTCAGATCACCGGAAGCTGTTCGCAAGCATCTGAGAACATCGTCGCCGATGAAGTCACCAGAAAATGGATCTGGAAGTAGAGATGGGGATGGAAATCCCGGAGAAGCTCGCCGCGGGACGAAGATCAGCGCGAAGGAATCGACGAAGCAAAGTGTACTGTAGCTTCTCTGTTTTGAATCAGATCTAGATCTGAACAGATGGCTGAAATCGATTTGGAGCTTGATCAACGGTGAAAAGTCTCTAAAAATCCAATCCGAAGGTGCTGATCTTGATCTAGGGTCTGGATCTACTCTCCCTTAGGTCGGATGGAGTAGATCTTCACTGGATGGCTCAGATCTCTCATGTTCTTAATGAATGGCCCTTAATGCTCCAAAGCTTGATCTTCTCGTTTAAACTCTGATTCGAGCACCAATTCGGCTTGAATAGATCCAAATTCAAGATCCTTTGATGCCTACAAAATAAGAATAAAATATTAGCATCAAATAACACCAAAAATAAGATAATTTGTAATAAAGCCCAAAATCAATATAATGCATAAAATGTGATGTAATCATGATTTAAACCTATGAAATCAACATCTAACCATGCATATATGAATTAAAATAATACAGTAAAATCGGTCCTACAGAATTTTTCCATCGATGGCCAGGATAAATCGGGAAGTGCTCAATTTGGAGAAAAAAATTCTACAAATTCACTATAGCAGAGGATCATGATAACTTGGATAGCTTACCATTGCACCATAGCTCAAGACATCTTTTTAACCATATAAATAATTAGGAACAGTAGTTTAATTTCTGGCCATCAACATACTACTTTTTTTAAGAAAATAAATTATAAATCATCCATATTTTGATAAATTCAAAGTACTAAGGTCTATTTAGTTGGGTAAATTTATTTTAGAATTTTATTTCTAAAATAATAAAATTAATACTATATTTACTATACAATCACTAAAAACTGAAAAAAAATATCAATTATAATGAAATTATAAATTTTATTTTTATTCATATTACTAATTATTGAAATCACCTGGTGGAGTCGTTAGAGAGGTCTGCTGGGATTAAGCTTATCAGTCAGGGACAGACTCCTCATGGTATTGCGGATTTGTTGGGCTCTCGGATCCCGACGGTTCTTTCTCCGAAGTTACCCACACCTACAGTATCCACTGTACCACCAGCAGTACCATCTATGACATACTCGGCCCCTCCACCAGTAATGCATGCTACTACGTACCCGGCACCACCGCCACCTGTGCCTGCTATGGCGTATCCGACACCAGTAGCACCAGTTACACCTGTGCCTACTACATACTCGGCACTCGCACTAGCAGTACCAGTTGCTCCTTATCCGGTACCACCACCTATCGTACCTCCAGTTGCTCCTGCATATATTGACCCTACAATGCCACCAGCGGTACCTGCCCCGGCTTATGTAGCAGAACCAGGGGTACCTCCCCCGACCTATCCAGCGGTACCACTTGTAGTACCAGCTCAAGTGGTTCCGCCAGTACCCACGGCGATTCCTACTCACCCTACTGATATGGTTGCAGCACGAGCTCGGATCCCAGCTTTGGCAGAGTCGATGAAGAGCAGATTCACACTATTCCGCGGGGAGACTGATCCGAGCATAGCTCAGTCTTGGATAGAGACTTTGGAGCGGACTTTCTTCTATATAGCTTGCTCCGTATGGGAGAAGGAAGAGTTGGCTGCTTATCATTTACGGGATGAGGCTGACATCTGGTGGGATACGCATCACTCGATTATAGGCAACAACACATTACTTGGGGAAATTTAGAGAGGCTTTTGAGAGCCAGTACTTTCTGTTGGGACTGTGATGTCCGCTAGAGGGGGTGAATAGCGTTTCGTCGCGCTTGTCGGTTGCTTCATCTTGATAATGTGAAGCGGAAATAAAAACAAGACACACACAACGCTAACACTATGGATTTACTTGGTATCCACCTCAAGAAGAGGTGACTAATCCAAGGATCCACACGACACGCTCACTCCACTAATGAAAACCTCCTTCTTGGTTGCAGCCGGAGGCGGAGAAGCCTCGTACAGTACTCACACACAAACACAAACACGAACACAAGAAGAAGAAACAAAAATACAATGTAATACACCCTTCTTCTTGATTACTTGTGCTTATTGTCGCCTCTTGAACCTTGGAGAAACTGCCCAAGTGCCTTCAAGAACTGGCGTGAGTAGATCGGAGAAAGATCGTGAAGAATCGCTGAAGAACGATGCAAAAGATCGCAAGAGATCTACTAAGAAAAAGCTCCACCTAGCCTTTATACAGTGGCTCTAATCGATTGAATTCATCCCCAATTGATTGCTACGTCACATCCGGACAATCTCAGCCGTCCATCACTTGCATCCTGTGCAACGGTCGAATCTCAATCGATCGGCTGATCGATTGGGAACATCTAGATCGATCAGTGGATCGATCCAGAAGCATTCTGTGCTTCTCGCGATCGCGCGAGAACACCCCTGCCCAATTGATCGACTTATCGATTGGCAGTTCCCAATCGATCGCCCAATCGATTGGGAAGGGATCTGTGCTCATGAAATATGGTCCCAATCGATCGACCAATCGATTGGGTCATTCCTTCCTTCGCAGCACACTCCATTCGATCCATTGATCGATTGGACCTTGGTTCAATCGATCGCTCGATCGATTGACCAGCCTGGACTTGACTCAAACTCAAGTCCAAACTCCCAAACCCAACTCCTGGTCAACCGTGACCTGTTGGGTCTTCATTCCTAGCATTTGGCCATACCCGACCAACCTCACACTAGCCTTCTAGCCTCCTCCATCAGCCTTGCGTCCCTTGCATATCTCCCCATCCTTCACACCTTGCCTTCTGGAGCTTCCTTCGGCCTCATCCTAGTTGTCGGATTATACCACCACACTCGACTCACCTCGAACTAGCCTTCTAGCCTCCTCCATCAGCCTTTCGTCCCTCGGATATCTTCACGCCTTGCCTTCAAGAGCTTCCTTCGCCCTCATCCTAGTTATCGAGTTCTCCTTGCCAAGTCACACTAGAACTTACCTTGTCAAGACCACATGCTTGGACTTACAACCTTTGCCAAGATCACACTTGGACTTTCCAGTTGCCTGGCTCCTTACCAGGACTTTCCTTTTGCCAAGCTATACTAGGACTTTCCAATTGCCAGATCTCACTTATCAGGACTTTCATCACCAAGTCTGGTCAACACTGACCTACTTGGATTTTTAGTCTTGCCAACCTTCCTGTTGGACTTACCTTTGCCTAATCTCCAATTAGGATTTTTCCAGTCAAGTCTCCTGTCAACCTTGACCTACTTGACTTCTTTCTTGCCTAACCTCTAGTTAGGACTTTCCCAGATGCCTAAACTCCAGTTAGGACTTTTCCACTACTTAAACTCCAGTTAAGACTTACCCGGTCAAGTCTCCGGTCAACACTGACCCACCTGACTTGTCTTCTCATCAACTTGGTCAATCCCTTGACCATCTCCACAACCGGACGTTTGCTCTAGCAATCTCCATATATTGTCAAACATCAAAGCTTAAATCTCGACTCAAGCTTGACCCAACTCAAGCTTAGTCAAACTGGTCAAACTTGACCTAGGGAAATTGCCCCAACAATCTTCCCCTTTTTAATGTTTGACAATTCCTCTAAGTTAGGCTAAATCTCATAGCCTTAACATTTTCCTTATACCAAGGCTAAATCTCATAGCCTTAATCTCTTCATAATCGCAAGGCTAAATCTAGCATTAACCTCTTCTTTATCACAAGGCTAAATCTCATAGCCTTAACCTCTTCATGACAAAGCATGAATGAAGGTTTCCTTCATTCTTTCCCTTTCCTAGAGGGCAAACTCCCCCTACTTAGGATGAAAGTCTAACTTAACCTTCCATTCTCTCCCTTTGTCACACATCAAAATTGAAAACAAACTCTTCTCCATAAGAGGTAACTCTACGTTGTTTACAACCTCATATATTGTTAACAACCCCACAATGAAGATCTCATAGTCTTCATTGCCGCCAAAGCTCCCCCTTGAGCTCTACTTTACTTTACAATGCTCATCCTAGAGCATGCATCAACTTCCCAATGAAACTCTCATTCATTGTATTCAATGCTCCCTCTTGAGCAGTAATCTTCTTCTCAATGCTTATCCAAGAGCATTTTTCACTTTAACAATGAAGGTCTGATCCCCTTCATTAACCCAATGCTCCCCCTTGAGTAGTAATCTACTCCACAATGCTCATCCAAGAGCATTTATCATCCTAATAATGAAGATAACCAATCTTCCATTGCTCCCCAATACTCGACCCTGAGTATTAATTCATCATGAAGGTTTAACCCCCTTCCAAGGTCTTTGAAAAGATTTTTATGTTTTCAAAGAGTAACTCCCCCTAAAAACATGGTCAAACTTCTATCATTGCATCAACAATGACTTGGGGTTCCTAAATAATTAGGAAAACCAAAACTTGACGTTTTGATGTTCAAAATTCAATAATGAAACTAAACCTCAACCTAAACTTCATCTAAGTCTGCCGTAACCAATCCATGCTTGTTTTCATCATGAAAACTCTCCCTAAGTGTATACAAATGTATTCCAAAGGGTTAGGAATGATTAATGACCCTTGAAAACCAAAACTTGAAGTTTTAAGGTTCCACAATTCAGAATTGAAACTAAACCTTATCCTAAACTTCACTTTAGTTTTTCTTAACCAATCCATACTTGTTTTCATCATGAAAACTCCTCCTAAATGTATACAAATGCATTCCAAGGGGTTTGGAATGGTTATTAGGACTCGAAGTGACTTAAGGTGCTGAAATCAGGCTTTTCAGTCCAAAATCAGACTTCCCAATCGATTGAAGTTGGGACTCAATCGTTTGAAATCACTTCAATCAATCCATTGATCGATTCCGCAAGCTACTGCTCGCAGAAATTCCCTCTGAATCGATCTACTGATCGATCCAGTCTAGGTCAATCTATCGACTGATCGATTCAATACCCTTCTGTTCGCGGGACATGACTTCTCAATCGATCGGCTGATCGATCGAACCCATCCCAATCGATTGGCTGATCGATCGAACCCATCCCAATCGATCGGCTGATCGATTGAGTTTCTGATTTCTTGAAATTCAATTTCAGTGAAATTTAGAAACTCCCAAAAAATTCTATAAAATTTTAAAAATCATGAAAATTCATGTAGACATTATTTAGGGTATACTTTATCAAGGAAAAATAGTTTTCTATGAAAATACTTCTTATTTTCAAAGATTGACACAAATTTGAAACCTTGTAAAAACTTTAGTGTTTTCTTCAAGTTTGTGTCTAACTATTCAATGATGATCACTATCAAAAGATAGTCTTTACCAAGGTTTTCCAAAAGCATTTTAAAATCATTTTCAAAACCAATATCCAACCATGTTCTTTGGGCTCAATGCATATGACTTGTACATTAGCTTTCCCAATGATTGGAAGACATATAACTATGTGTTTTGATGAACCTAAAACTCAACAAGATGCATTAAATCAACATCTTAAATTTTGTTCACCATCCTAACATCTCACTTGTATCTAATGTGTACTAAAACACATACAAGTCACCTTATGGTTCTTTGTGAGATGTATATTTAGTTTTGCCCTAAACTAAGGGATCATTCATAACTATCTAGGCATTAGAAAACTTGTGATCATCCACCTAGGATGTCACTTGGTGTCATCCCACTTGTTTAGATATTTACCATTTATAATAGATGTCATTTGTCCTTAATTACAAGGAAATTAACATAATGCATGATATGATATGACATACATCAAAAAAAAAGAATTTTCAAGAGAAAATTTCCTATAGCTATATGATGTATGTATGACATGACATGGTATTTTTATATTTTTCATAATAATCATGAATGCAAAAATAAATATGATGTCATGACATATGATGGGCAAATAATCATGGCATTTTAGCATGAACAAAATATATCTAGATAATCTATCTAAGTATCCTTAATTCTTAGCTACACCTTAAAATTAAATCCTAGATTGTCCAATTTCATCAAGAATGTGCCAAACCTAATTTTGGCATTTCTTTCCCCTTTCTAAATTTGTGCCATTTTAAATTAAACAAATTCCTCAAAGTATGGCTCGTTTTACTCTTTCAAAGAGTAAATGGAATCAAATTAAGGCTTAGATTCGCCTTTAACCTTCTAAGAAAATGCCAAAACCCCAACTTAGCATTTCTTGTCCTTTTCTAAATGTGTCAATTTAAATTAAGTTTAAAACCTCAAAGTTTGACACATTTTACTCTTCCAAAGAGTAAGCATCTCACATTAGGACTTAGATTTTCCTTTAATTACCCTAAGAAAATACCAAAATCCCAATTTGGTATTTCTTATGTTTTCCCAATTGTACCAAGTTAACTTAAATCCAATTTTCTTAGGTTTTGGCACATGTTACTCTTTCCAAGAGTGACAATTTGGATTAAGGTTTACATTTCCCTTAATTCCATAAGAAAATGTCGAATTCCAAATTTGACATTACTTTTGCTTCTCTCTAGTGTGTCAATTTAAATTAGATTTCACTCCTCAAATTTTTGACACATTTTTGCTCTTCAAGGCTTTAATCACATTTGATTAAAGCATGAGTTTTCTCTTAATTCCTTAATAAAGTATCAAAATTGTAACTTGATTTTTCTTATACTTTTCTTAAGTGTGCCAAGTTAGATTAAGTTCAACTCTTCAAATTTTGCACATATATTTCTCTTTCAAAAAATAATCCTACAATCCTTTTCATTTTCAAAGGTTAACAACAACCTTGAAAATGCTCTCAAGTGTCAACTTTAACAAGGTTGGGTTAACTACCCTTCCAATTGGAGTTGACACTCTCTAAACTCATCTAGAGTGTAGATAATATGTTCCTAGGAACTCAAAACCTATTAGTGCTCCTTGAATGCTCTAGTTACTCACTAGGGACAACTTCCCTAGTCACCTTCCTAAGGACCTTTCTAGGCTTTTTAGAAGCCTTGGTCACTTCTACTAGGTCACTCCTAGGGATAAATCCCCTTGTAACCTTCTTTGTGACTTTATTTGGCCTTTTTGGAGCCTTAGTCACCTTTACTAGATCAACTTTAGGGATGACCTCCCTTGTGACATTCTTTGTGACTTTGTTAGACTTCTTAGAAGTCTTAGTCACATTGGTCTTGCCAAAAGAACCTTTAGAGATTCCTTCCCTAGTATCTTTGACTTGACCTCTAAACCTAGGGTTGGTCCCATAGCTATATGGAACTTTATGAAAGGAAGTCACATCCTTCTTGGCTTTAGGTTTGTATCCCAAACCTCCATAGCCATTGGATGGCTCTTGTCTAGCTCTCCCTAGGTGATGCTCATTTTGAACCCTAAGCATGTTTTCCATTCTTGCTAAGGTCCTTTCTAAACTATCAAGTCTTGTCCTCAAGACTTGGTTTTCACTCCATAAATCCTTAGATTTTGGTTTTTCATTGAATCCTTGAGCATTTCTATTTTTAGGCATATATCTAAAGTCCTTAGCATTATTGCCTAAATTGTTATCTACCTTCCTAACCTTAGGTATGGTAGTTCTAGCATGAGGAGGAATATATTTGTCCTTAGGTTTATCATGCATTCTATTTTCATGATAAATAGCATTATAACGATCTAAATTTGAACTAGCATGCTTTTTATCATTTCTAAGAGAATTTGCATTAATAAAATTTACCTTGGGTTTGCTCTTACAAGCTCCCCCTAGATTTGTGCTTCCTCTAATCACCTTGGTTGGCTTCTTCCCTTTAGGACATTGGCTTCGGTAATGTCCTCTATGATTGCAAGGGAAGCGCACAATGTGCTCCTTGCTTCTCTTTATTGTGGGGTTGGTCTCCTTGAACTTTTCTTTACCCTTTGTTGCTACTTGGCCCTTCTTCTTAGTCCATTTGGGGCATTTGCTCTTGTAGTGCCCATGCTCCCTACACTCAAAGCAAATGATATGATTTTTATCTTTAATAATTGAAATCTTTATACCTTTGCTTGTAGGGTTGATGCTTGATCCTCCATTTGATTTTTCTTGCAATGTAGAGATGACATCATCTTCTATTTCTTCCTCTTCACTTGAGGATGTGGACTCTTCCACTTCTTCATCTCTTGAGGATGTGGAAGATCTCTCCTCTTCCACCTCTTCATTCTCTTTTTCTTCCTCCTCGAATGTTGACCTCTCATCAACATCGGATTGCATCTTTTCTTCCTCCTCTTCTTCGGATGTTGACCTCGTGTCAACATCGGATTGATCATTCTCTTCTTGGACCAATGAGCCCTTCTCCTTGGGCTCTTCCACTCCTTGGACTTGTGTAGGGTCTTCATGATAGGCAATGATCTTTTTCCAAAGATCACTTGCATTTGTGGTTTCACCTACACTCAACAAAATATTAGAAGGTAGTAAATTATGCAAAATTCTCGTTACCTCCTTGTCCACCTCCGATTGCTCTCGTTGCTCTTCGGTCCAATGCCGAGGTTGGAAGTGTTTACCCTTCTTGTCTGTAGGAGCTTCAAATGGGTCATTCAAGACAACCCATTGGTTCCAATCCATTTGGAACCATGTCTCCAGCCGATTCCTCCAAAAGGCGAAGTCTTCCTTGTCATATAGTGGAGGAATCCGGATGTCCCATCCAAGTGGACCTCCCAAGTCCATCTTCTTCCTCTACTGGTTGCTCTCTTGGCGGTTAGTCCTCAGAAGAGCAACCTTGCTCTGATACCAATTGTTGAGACTGTGATGTCTACTAGAGGGGGGTGAATAGCATTTCATCGCGCTTTTCGGTTGCTTCATCTTGATAATGTGCAGCGGAAATAAACACAAGACACACACAACGCTAACACTACGGATTTACTTGGTATCCACCTCAAGAAGAGGTGACTAATCCAAGGATCCACCCGACACGCTCACTCCACTAATGAAAACCTCCTTCTCGGTCACAATCGCAGGCGGAGAAGCCTCGTATAGTACTCACACACAAACACAAACACGAACACAAGAAGAAGAAACAAAAATACAATGTAATACACCCTTCTTATTGCTTACTTGTGCTTGTCGTCGCCTCTTGAACCTTGGAGAAACTCCCCAAGTCCCTTTAAGAACTGGCGTGAGCAGATCGGAGAAAGCTCGTGAAGAATCACTGAAGAACGGCGAAGAAGATCGCAAGAGATCGACTGAGAAAAAGCTCCGCCTAGGCTTTATACAGTTGCTCCAATTGATTGAATTCATCCCCAATCGATTGGCACGTCACATCCGGACAATCCCAGCCGTCCATCACCTGCATCTTGCACAACGGTCAAATCCCAATCGATCGGCTAATTGATTGGGAACATCTGGATCGATTGATGGATCGATCCAGAAGCATTATGTGTTTCTTGCGATCGTGCGAGAACACCCCTGCCCAATCGATCGACCGATCGATTGGCAGTTCCCAATCGATTGCCCGATCGATTGGGAAGGGCTCAGTGCTCACGAAATATGGTCCCAATCGATCGACCAATCGATTGGGCCATTCCTTCCTTCACAGCACACTCCAATCGTTCCACTGATTGATTGGGCCCTGGTTCAATCGATCGCCCGATCGATTGACCAGCCTGGACTTGACTCAAACTCAAGTCCAAACTCCCAAACCCAACTCCCGATCAACCGTGACCTGTTGGGTATTCATTCCTAGCATTTGGCCATACCCGACCAACCTTGAACTAGCCTTTTAGCCTCCTCCATCAGCCTTGCGTCCCTCAGATATCTCCCCATCCTTCACGCCTTGCCTTCTGGAGCTTCCTTCGGCCTCATCCTAGTTGTCAGATTATACCAGCACACTTGACTCACCTCGAACTAGCCTTCTAGCCTCCTTCATCAGCCATGCATCCCTCGGATATCTTCACGCCTTGCCTTCAAGAGCTTCCTTCGGCCTCATCCTAGTTATCAAGTTCTCCTTGCCAAGTCACACTAGGACTTACCTTGCTAAGACCACATACTTGGACTTACAACCTTTGCCAAGATCACACTTGGACTTTCTAGTTGCCTGGCTGTTGGTTGCTACTCGGAAAGCCTAGAGGTTCCACTGTACAAAAATTTTGTACAAAGGTCTGAACCTTTTCCTAGCTACCATGTGTTCTTTTAAATTAAATTTTGGATCGCCTGCGGAACTTAACACGTTTGATCCAAAACTTAATCTATTTGTTCTTTTAGGTTTTGACTTGGGTCTCCTGCGGAACTTAACACGTTCGACCCAAATCACCTTAAGTTATTAATTCCATTAAATATTATTTTCCATAATTGGTTCCCAGTACTGACGTGGCGAGGCACACGACCTTCTTGGATATGGGAGTAACCACCACCGACTAGACAAAACCTTTTATGGAAAGCTAATATTTAATTTCCTAAAATAACTTTAGGTTAACCGAAAAGAACAATCAAATCACAAGGAAAAATAAAACAAAAGAACACAACATCGAAAAACATATTCGAAACACTAAAATCATATGCATCTTGTATTTGGCATTATTTTCAAAAATAACTAGTATGATGCGGAAAGGAAAAATACTAGTTATACCTTTTAGAAAGACCTCTTGATCTTCGACCGTATTCCTCTTCTAACCTCGGACGTTGTGTGGGCAACGATCTTCCGAGATGAGAACCACCTTTCCACCTTCCTTCTTTCTTCTAGATTTCGGCCACAATAAATTCCTCCAAGGATGAAGAATTTCGGCCACCACCAATGCTCCAAGGGATGCTAGAGACGAGGCTTGCTTTCTCTCCTTCTTCTCCTTCCTTGATCCGGCCACAAACAAAAGCTCCACCAAAAGATGAGTTTCGGCCAACAAGAGGAGAGGAGAGAAATAGGGCCGGCCACCAAAACCAAAGAGGAGAGGAAAGAAAAAGAATAGAAGTTCATCTCATGAAGGCTCCTCTACCTCCTCTTTTATAATCCTTGGTTTTGGCAAATAAGGAAACTTTAATAAAAACTTCCTTAATTCTTTTGCCATGAAAAAGAAAATTTAATTAATTAAAATCAAATTCCTCTTCTTAATCAACATGGTCGGCCACACAACAAACCTCCAATCAAAGGAAATTTAATTCAATCAAGAATTAAAACCTTCCTAATTTGTTTCTGGAAATTTATAAAAATTTCTCCAATAATTTAATCCCTTCATGATTGGTTTATAAAAAGGAAATTTAATAAATTAAAATCTTTCTTTTAAACATGTGGATAAAAAGAAAATTATCTCTAAAAATTAAAATCTCTTTTAATCTACAAATAAGGAAAGATATCAAATCTTTTCTTAATCTTTTGTAGAAACTAATAAAAGAGAATTATTAATTTTTTTAAACTTTCTTTTAAATCATGAACATGGTTAAAAAGGAAAGTTTTAACCAAAATTAAAATCAACCTTTTAATCTACAAATAAGGAAAGAGATTTAGCTCTTCTCTTAATCTTTTGTAGAATCTTATAAAAGGAAAGATTTAAATTTTTAAACTCTCTTTTTAAACATGTTATCAACATAAGAAAAATTTTAAAAAATAAAAATCCTTTTTATTTTAATTTGGGCCGGCCACACCAAGCTTGAACCCAAGCTAGGGCCGGCCACCTTGAAGCACCCATGAACCAAACTTTGGCCGGCCCTAGTTTGGTCTCCAAGCTAGCTTGGCCGACCCCTTATGGGATGGGTAAGAAGGTGAGTATAGGTGGGTATAGTATTCTATAATTAAGAGGCTACGATAGGGACCGAGAGGAGGAATTTGTTTTGGTCTCCCGATAAAATTAAGCATTCCGTGTTCGCCCCGAACACACAACTTAATTTTATCAATAATAATTCATTCCACTAAAGAACTATTATTGAACTACCGCACCAATCCCAAATTACATTTTGAGCTCCTTTTTATTATGAGCGTGTTAGTCTCCCTGTGTTTAAGATAACAAATGTCCACTAATTTAGTAAGTTACTGACAACTCACTTAATTAATATCTAGCTCCAAGAGTAGTACCACTCAACTTCATCGTCATGTCGGACTAAGTCCACCTGCAGGGTTTAACATGACAATCCTTATGAGCTCCTCTTGGGGACATTCTCAACCTAGATTACTAGGACACAGTTTCCTTCTATAATCAACAACACACACTATAAGTGATATCATTTCCCAACTTATCGGGCTTATTGATTCATCGAACTAAATCTCACCCATTGATAAATTAAAGAAATAAATATCAAATATATGTGCTTGTTATTATATTAGGATTAAGAGCACACACTTCCATAATAACTGAGGTCTTTGTTCCTTTATAAAATCAGTATAAGAGAAATGACCTCTAATGGTCCTACTCAATACACTCTTAGTGTACTAGTGTAATTATATAGTTAAGATAAACTAACACCTAATTACAGTACGACCTTCCAATGGTTTGTTCCTTTCCATTATGGTCGTGAGCTATTGTTTATAATTTATAAGGTACTGATAACATGATCCTCTGTGTGTGACACCACACACCATATTATCTACAATATAAATTAATTGAACAACTACATTTATCATAAATGTAGTCATTTGACCAATGTGATTCTTATTTCTAGATAAATATTTATACCAAAAGCTAGGCTTTTAGTATACATCCTAACACTGGCTCCTTACTAGGACTTTCCTTTTGCCAAGCTATACTAGGACTTTCCAATTGCCTTATCTCACTTATCAGGACTTTCATCACCAAGTCTGGTCAACACTGACCTACTTGGATTTTCACTCTTACCAACCTTCCTGTTAGACTTACCTTTGCCTAATCTCCGATTAGGGCTTTCTCAATCAAGTCTCCTGTCAACCTTGACCTACTTGACTTCTTTCTTGCCTAACCTCCAGTTAGGACTTTCCCAGATGCCTAAACTCGAGTTAGGACTTTCCCACTGCCTAAACTCCAATTAGGACTTACCCGGTCAAGTCTCCGGTCAACACTGACCCACTTGACTTGTCTTCTCATCAACCTAGTCAATCCCTTGACCATCTCCACAACCGGACGATTGCTCCAGCAATCTCCATATATTGTCAAACATCAAAACTCAAATCCCGGCTCAAGCTTGACCCAACTCAAGCTTAGTCAACTGGTCAAACTTGACCTAGGGAAATTGCCCCAACACTTTCCATGATCATATCAGATGACGCGCTGACAGGATTTTCTGAGTCTTCGGTAGAACAACCGCACGGTGATAGAATACAATACCGAATTTAATCGGTTGGCCAGATTTTGTCCAGAGTTAGTTGTTGAGGACAGGTCTCGTATGCTTCAGTTTGTCCAGGGACTGGATGGACATCTTCATGTAAAGATTGCAGGTTTTAGCAATTCATCTTATATAGAAGCATTGGATAGAACCCTTATGATTGAGGCGGCTCAACAGAGAGCGAATGCGAACAAGAAAAGAAAGCATACAAATCGGACTTCAGGACAGACCCAACAACCACAAGCTACCGGTCAATAGTAAAGTGGTCACAGTCAATCGGGTCAGGGTACTTCTGGGGCATCTGGCCGGCCTCAGAAATCAAATCAAACTTTCTCAGGACGTTTTCGGTCTTCTCAGCAGAACCGGAAATAGTCCTCCAGTGACATGCACTGCACCTGATGTGGATCCAGAGATCACATCACATCAGCTTGCTCCCTGGGACAGTCAGTTTGCTATTATTGCAAACTGCTTGGGTACATGAGCCGAGATTGCTCACTGAAGGCCCAACATGTGGCTTCCGGGGTTTTTGTTCAGGGAGGACAGTTCAGTCATATCGAGACTCAGCGAAGGGGGAAAAAAGCACAATCTTCGCATCGTCCGCAAAGGACGGCCCCTCTGGCAGTAGCTGCATATGGCATGCACGGATAGGAGCATTCTGGTGCTCACACGGTATCGCACGGTTCTGTTTCGGGACCTCAGTATCAGTCACAGCCTCAGCCACTAGTGCAGTATCAGCTGCATCCCCAGCCACTGGTCCAGTACCAGTCGCAGCCTCAGCCACTAGTCCAGTATCAATTGCAGCCACAGTCACTAGCTCAGTACCAGTCATAGCCCCAGCCACCGGTCCAATATCAGTCACAACCCTCATATCCATCTCTGGCTCAGTATCCAGCACCGCCTTAGTGGCAGTCTCAGACTCCGGCTCAGGCGCAATCACCTTTGCAATGCTACCACCTCCACCCCCGCCAGAGACTGGATGAATTCACACAGTTACCAGAGAGGATGCACAGTGGGCCGACGGATCCGTTTTTCACGGTACAATTTTACTACATGCATTTTCTGCTGATATACTAATTGATACTAGCAGTTCACATTCATTTATTTCTTGAGTATTTATGAGGGAGATTGGTAGACTACCTATTCTTAGACCGCAACGATTGAACGTCTCCCTACGTCCGGTGATACATTGGACATCACTCAGGAGGTTAAAGAATGCCCATTGGACTTCGACAACCATATACTCACTGTAGATTTATTGGTACTAGAAATGGTAGAGTTCGACATTATCCTTGGCATGAATTGGCTGTCAGCATACCATGACACGGTTGATTTCCAGACGAGGGTGGTCACATTCCGACCTCCGAACCAACTCTCGTGGGATTTCACTGGCATCAGGGATGATGGTATATCGATCATTTCTGCGATTCAGGCTCAGAAGCTGCTGTCACATGGCTGTCAGGGATTTCTATTGTCATTAATTAATGCTGGCGACAGCAGTAGGTCTCAGCTCTTAGACATTCCAGTGGTTTGAGAGTATCCAGATGTCTTTCCAGATGAGCTACCAGGCTTGCCTCCCCGAAGGCAAGTGGAGTTTGCTATTGAGCTAATTTCGGGGATCGCGCTATCATCGAAAGCACCTTACTGTATGACATTGAAAGGGTTGGACGAGCTAAAGGTCAAACTCCAGGAGTTATTGGACAGAGGATTTATTCGCCCTAGTGTATCTCCGTGAGGTTCTCCGGTATTGTTCGTCAAGAAAAAAGATGGTACTCTGAGGTTGTACATCGATTATAGACAGCTGAACGTCGTGACCGTCCGAAATAAGTATCCCTTACCATGGATCAAAGATTTGTTTGATCAGCTCAGAGGTACATCAGTGTATTCTAAGATTGATCTGCGGTCTGGATATCATCAGCTGAGAGTCAAAGATTCTGATATTCGGAAGACAACATTCCGCACCAGATACAGACATTATGAGTTCTTGATAATGCCATTTGGGCTTACCAATGCCCCAGCAGTGTTTATGGATTTGATGAACCGTATCTTTTTGAAGTATCTAGATCAGTTCATTATCATTTTCATTGACGACATTCTGATATACTCGTGTTCCGAGGAGGAGCATACACAACATCTTCGTATAGTCTTGGAGACTCTTCAACAACATTGTCTATATGCGAAGTTCAGCAAGTGTGCTTTCTGGCTATCCTCAATCGGTTTTCTGGGACACGTGGTTTCCAATCGAGGTATTTCTGTAAACCCTCAGAAGATTGAGGCTGTCACCAGCTGGGAGCAACCGAAATCAGTCCAGGAGATTCTCAGTTTCTTGGGATTGGTTAGATATTACAAGACGGTTCGTTGAGGGTTTCTATCACATTGCTATGCTGTTGACACGCCTAACCAGGAAAGACGTAAAATTCACGTGGTCAGAAGCCTGCGAGACCAGCTTTCAGGAGCTAAAACAGAGATTAGTGTCGGCACCAGTTCTGGTTTTGCCCTCTAGAGAGGATGAATTTGTGCTCTACACCGACTCTTCTCTACAGGGTTTGGGCACTGTTTTGATGCAGTGCGGCAGGGTAGTTTCCTATGCTTCTTGTTAGTTGAAGGAGCATGAAAAGAACTACCCAGTACATGATTTGGAGCTGGCCGCTATTATCTTTGCTTTGAAGATTTAGCGGCATCATCTATATGGTATTACATTTGAGATTCTCACTGATCATAAGAGTCTCAAATATCTTTTCACTCAGAAGGAACTCAATCTCCGACAGAGAAGATGGATGGAATTCTTGAAGGATTATGATTGTACCATTAGCTACCACCCGAGGAAAGCTAATGTGGTTGCCGATGCACTTAGCGGGAAGTCCAGAGGGACTTTAGCTTGTCACCGAGCTTTAGTCACGGACTTGATTCAGTGTTTCTCCAAGTTGGGCCTTCAGGAGCAGAGACAGACGGAGCAGGGTATTCTAGTTACCATGATTACTCAGTCATCAATCAGGACAAGGATCCGAGAGGCCCAGGCTGGTGGTCAGCGCTTCTAGTCCATTGGCAGCCAGATAGCTTTCGGGCAATAGACCAAGTTCACCCGAGATGACGAGGGCATTATTTATTTCCAAGGCAGGTTATGCATACCTCAATTTCATCCGGTCTTGGAAGAACTACTTCAGGAGGCACATCGCTCGCGATTTGTGATCCACCCAGGAGGAACTCATATGTATCGAGATTTGAGGTGTTCCTATTGGTGGAACGACATGGAGAAAGACATCGCGGAGTTTATAGCTAGATGTCTAGTATGTCAACAGGTGAAGGCTGAGCACTAGAGATCTGCTAGATTACTTCAGAGGATTTAGATTCTAGAGTGGAAATGGGAGCATATCACTATGGATTTTGTAGTGGGATTGCCTAGGACACGGCGAGGCCATGACACGATTTGGGTAGTCATCAACCAATTAACCAAATCCGTGCATTTCTTAGCGATCCGAAAGACCAATTCACTGGATCAATTGGCAGAGCTGTATTGCCAAAGATCATCAGATTGCATGGTGTTCCTTTGAGTATTATATCAGATAGAGACCCATGGTTCATGTCCCGATTCTGGCAGAGTCTGCAGCAGGCCTTGGGCACAAAGCTCTGATTCAGTACAGTATTCCATCCATAGAGAGATGGGCAGTCAAAGCGGACCATCTAGACTTTAGAGGACTTGCTGAGGTCGTGCGTTATGGATTTCGGAGGCAGCTGGGAGGACCACTTGACATTAGTAGAGTTCGCCTACAACAATAGTTATCATTTGACTATCCAGATGGCACCGTTTGAAGCGTTGTATGGTAGACCTTATCAGACACTCATCCTCTGGGAGGAGGTTGGAGAGGCCCAGCTGCTAGGACCTCAGAGAGCTCAGTAGGAGGCAGAGTTAGTCTGCACTATTAGAAGGAGGATGTCTGAGGCGCAGGATCGTCAGAAGAGTTATGCTGATCGGAGACATAGACCCCTGGAGTTCTCTACTAGCGACCACGTATTCCTAAGAGTCTCACCCACGAAAGGGGTGAAGAGATTTGACCTCCGAGGTAAGCTAGCTCCTCGATACATTGGACCTTTTCAGATCTTGGAGAGGATTTGAGCTGTAGCTTATCGTCTGGCGCTACCATCGGCTCTGGCAGGCGTTCATGATGTATTCCATGTGTTGATGCTAAGGAGATATGTAGCCGACCCAGTGCATGTTCTGTCAGATATACCAGTTCTCATTCAGTCTGACGTTACCCGAGGAGGTTCTGGTACGAATTCTGGACAACAAAGAGCGTCAATTACGAAACAATACTATCCGACTGGTTAAAGTTGGATGACAGTATCATTCTGGTGAGGAGGCTACTTGGGAGCTCGAGGATACGATCCGAGCTCGATACCCTGATATTTTTACTTGAGGTATGTGGGTTAAATTCTGTTCAGCATTTATTTGGTTGGTTATTGCTAGTATTTGCAAATGGTAAATAACGAAATTTGGGAACCAAATTTTTATTAGTGGAGGAAAATGTAAAATATGGTACCCTAAATAAAGATTTAATAATAAGGTTTAATAGGTGAATAACCTTAACGGAATTTTTAGAAATTTGTAGAAATTTTCTGAGAATTTTTTGGAACTCGTATGACGAGTTAAAGGGGATCAATTATTGGGTCAAGGAAAAACCTATTTGGAATACCCAACAGTGGGAGTTGATTGAGGTGTTAACCTTAAGTGTAATTAAAGATACCTAGGGTAATTTATTTTTAATTTTATTTTCCTTATCTCCTCTCCGTTTTCTCCCGATCCCGTGCCCTAACCCATCGTCACGCCGATTTCTTCCCCTCTTCCTCTCATCCGCTCGGCGTCATCGACTTCTCCTCTCGCGACGCCGAGCCACCGCCATCTTCTCCTCTTCTCCGAGCAACGCTCGACCATCTCATTGTCGACTGATCTCCTCTTCTCTCCCGAGCTCGCCACCGACGTACCAACCCGACACTGAAGCCGCTTCTCCTCCTCTGCCCTAGCATCGACGCCTTCGCCTCTTCCCTGAGCTGATCGCCCTCTCCCTTCTCTCTACCCTAGCACCGGCAGCCAACCCCCCTTCCACCTCCGGCCACTACAAGGGCCAACCAACTAGTGTCAAGCGCTTGCGTCTCTTCCCTAGATCGCCGCCCAGTGCCTGAGGTATATCCCCCACAACTTTTATAAACGTCTCCCCATATGATCATTAACACAAAAAATAATTTTATATTAGCTCCCACTAATTCACACATCTTTATTTAGATTTTCTATTTACTATCTTTATTTATAATATTCATTTATATACTATCATAAATATATATTTATAATACACATATTAATTAATTTATTAATAATATATATTAGTTTTATTTAATACATTAATAATTTACTAATTAATATATAATAATTATCTTCAATTTTAATTTTTATTTCATATGTAGAATCCGTATTCCTAAAGTCTTTTGCTTCCCTATTTTTTTTTAAAAAAAATCTGGAAGAAATGACCTGAATGTTGTTTATTTTTCTCTTTGCAACAAGTTAATCGTGTGCAGCTCTAAACATGTAAATCTTGTTTTCTTGCTAACTATTTCCATTTTCATTACCTAATTGCCAACTTGTTGTTTGATTTTGAATATTACAGCAGAAATCTCTATTACAGAGCAAGACATACTGAATTACGATAGTATCGGAGTAAAAGCAAACAAAATAAGTCGTCCTAAATCTTAGCATATATTAGAGTCTAACAGTATAAAACCCTAATTATAAAGAAAGATTATCTATTTGCAGAATCACTGGGTGATGCTTTGATGAGGGAATTGGGAAACTTATACAGAAAAAAATCCTTTGAATAAGTGAGTGTAGTTCCTCATGAAAAATCATCAATATTTGATTGCAAATAGGAATGTTGAGTAGAAATAAAAGAGATTAGATGGAGCTAACACAAAATTGTAATGAAATCTAAATGATCAATCATCACTTTGACTCTAAATCAATTCAGAAAACAAAAAAAGAAATGAGAAACGCAAAATAGGAATGAGCTGAGATGGTCATCACCCTTCAAAAACATAGAGCGCTGAGATTTTGGGCATCGGATGCAATGTGCGATACTTGCAAAAATGGGCTAACACATTAGGGTTAGGCGGATAAGAAGGTAAACAAAAAGAAAATGGAGATGCGGGGGATCGAACCCCGTGCCTCTCGCATGCAAAGCGAGCGCTCTACCATTTGAGCTACATCCCCTTATTGATATTAATATATTGATTTTATATATTATTTAAATATTAATAAGAACACTCTTAATGATTTATATTATGAAAAGAATGTTTTCAAACTAGAATATTTAAAATAATTTTTATTAAATTCGCTTAAAGGTAATGTAACTTTGTTAAAATTATAATAATAATAATAAATGCTTTTAGATTTTGAATCACGATGATTGTGTCCGATCTTGATTTATTTTACTTTTATCAAAAAAATATATTAAACTCAGGTGTATAATTATTTGACTATTCTCCAATGTATTATTCTCATTATTATTTTTTATCTATATTTTCTATCTTAAATTATGAACCGAATGTGTGTTGTATTAGTTACAAACTCAAATTTAATACATAGTTGTAATAGTTATGATTTTATAGTTGTTACAATTGAGTTATTACATATTTGTAATAGCTATAATTTTATAGCTGCTATACAATTGAAACAGTTATGAAATCATCTATAATGTGAATGTTATGTAAATTTTGAGCGACCATAATTTTTAATTTGGATTAAATAATGAGACTCATATTATATCAAATCAAAATTTATTATTTTTAAAACTAATTCAAAAAAGAGTATAAAAGAGGATTTTAAACATTAAATTATATTTTTTAAAAGAGAGTATCTATTTAATCATATAAAAAAATTGATAAACCCAGCTAGCTTTTGTTGGATCGAGATGTGCTAGAGGGGGGGGGGGTGAATAGCACTTGTGGCTAAATCGTTCGATTTGTAAAACACTCGATTAATTAAGACGCAACGGAATAAAAAGCAAACACACAAACACAGAGGAATTTACTTCGTTCGGAGCCTAAGGCGACTCCTACTCGAAGGCCCGCGATCCTTGATCGCTTCCGGTGGGCAACAACTATAAGCTCGATTATTACAGACTAAGTATTACAAGAGATGCGATAAAAGAAATCTATACCGACGACGAAAAAGAGGAATCTTGGAGCTCTGGGTCGTCGTAGACGTGTAGCAGCACTTCCGGGAGTCTTTCGGAGCAGCACGTTGAGTTAAGAAGGCTTGGAACTTGTTGTTCTGGTGCTGCTGCTCGAGATCCCTTATAAAGGGTGTTCAAGGCGCCTTGAAACCCTTCAAGGCGCCTTAAACAGGCCGAGTCACCCGCGGAGATCAGCACAGAATTGGTCGAACTTCATCCAGTTCAAGGCGCCTTCAGCCTACCCAAGGCGCCTCCAACCTTCTGCGCTGGCTTTTCCTGGTTTGCACCCGAGGCGCCTCCAAGCTCCATGGAGGCGCCTCGGACACTGTTCATCCGAGTTGTAACTTGTTCCTTTGTTCCTGCAAAATGTGTTAGTCCCAAACACATACCCTGCAAAACAAAGTTAGCACAGAAACATAATAGAAGTGATAATGATAGTCTCCGGACTATCCAAGCCTGACTTCGGGTTTCCAACCGGAAACCCTAGGTTGACTCGACGCCTACTGTTCCCTCTACGGGGAACGCGTCCTCACCTACTCCACTCAGGAGATTTACCTGTTGCCAGTGCGATCCTCCAGATCGACTGGACTTTTGCTCAGCATTCGACGCTTACGAGCTCCACTTACATCCCGCCCTTTCTACAGATTTCACACATTCCAATAAGATTATTTCACCACCTTACGACTTCAACATTATTTGGCCACCGAACACTTTCCGCATAGGGTTACCACCCCCTATGACCTAGGGTTACCACCCCCTAGGGTTTTTCCCTTTGCCTAACCGCAGCTAGGACTTTTCTCCACCTAGGGTTTCCACCCCCTAGGACCTAGGGTTACCACCCCCTAGGGTTTTTCACCTGCCTAACCGCAGTTAGGACTTTTCCTGAAATACTCATTCAACATGTTAGATCACAACACACCTTAACTTTGAATCCTTTGCCATTATCAAAACTCAGGTTCGATCGTTAGATGCTTCCCGCACCAACAATCTCTCCCTTTTTGATTATGGCAACCCAAATTCAAAGTTAAGTAAAAAAAACATGCGATAACAAATAGATGCATTAAGTTTTAACCAAGCTTAAGTAAGTAAACTTTAAATGCAAGCACAGCACAGTTAAGCTGGAAACTTTTAACTTTGTAATACTAAACTCCCCCTTAATAAAAGCCCTCCTTTTTGTTTTTTGAATTTTCACTTTTAACTTTGTAATACTAAACTCCCCCTTAATAAAAGCCCTCCTTTTTGTTTTTTGAATTTTCCTACTTTTGAATTTTCCTACTCTCCCCCTTTGCCATATATCAAAATATACCAGTGTGAAAGAAGTTTGAATTTTTCAGAAGAGCAAGTTAGTTTGATGCTTAACTTTTTAAAGAGGGATAAGAGTAGACAAGATTTGAAAATTTATCACCTTTTTAAAAAAAATATGAAATTTTTAAACACTAGTAATACTTAGAAAAATTTGAAATAGCTTTTATAACACTTAGCTTTGTTATAATTAATTTTCATTGTTTAACTTTTTGCTAAGTGAAATAAAAATTAAAAAATAAGAATTTTTCTTTTGAAACATTGACTTAGCTTTTAATTTTCATTGTTATAGAAATCACTTAGCTAAGCCTTTTGCAAACTTGACTTTTGAAGGAGTCTTCAAGGGTGATTTTGAAAAGATGTAAAAGTTAGAAAATGTAGCTAAAGTTTTAAGTATTTTAGCTTAAAAACATTCTCAAGTTTGAAAGATATTTAGTTTAAAGTCTTTTGTTAGCAAAGA
The DNA here is from genome assembly GCF_018446385.1 of Zingiber officinale. Lineage (NCBI taxonomy): Eukaryota > Viridiplantae > Streptophyta > Magnoliopsida > Zingiberales > Zingiberaceae > Zingiber > Zingiber officinale. The sequence continues at coordinate 18,033,658 of NC_056006.1, read as the reverse complement.
GGGAGTAGCTAAATGTTTAGTTAAGTTAAATTCAGTTTGTCGTTAAGTCCAAGTATGAGTCAAGTTAATTAAATTTTAAATTTGATTTGATTAGGTATCAGAGCCCTAAATCACAAGCATGCTAAATCTAAATATTTCTATTTGAAAAGTTTTTTCAAAAGATATTTAATTAAATTTGAAAAGCTCTTCAATAGAAACTTGATAATTAGTTTGACTACGTTCACTCCCCCTTAACTAATGCAAACATGAATCCCTATAATGAGTCCTAGAGTCCTAGAGTCCTAGAGTCCAAAAATATAATGAGTCTTTTATATTTTGTTGAATTTTTTATCTCACTCATTCTAGGTTTTCAGGCATGTTTGGCGTATGAGTAAGTGTCAGATAAAATAAACTTTGTCAATTAAGATTATTGAAAATATAAGTTTGAATTTCAAATTAGTAAATATTAAACTTGAAGACTATAGTGAAAATTAATTGGAGTTAACATTTACAGTCATAATATGATTTGAGAAGAAAAGATTTTTAAACCCTTTTAATATTTTGAAATTAATTGAATAATATTCTGAAATTAATTGATTAATATTTTGAAAAAGTTTAAATGATTTTGGAATGATTTTTCAGGGATTTTGAAATAATTTTAAAATGATTTAGAAATGATTTTTCAAAGATTTTTGAAATTAAGTTTAAAATGATTTTGAAATGATTTTTCAAAGATTTTTGAAATAAATTTTTAAAAGATTTTGAATAATTTTAAAATGATTTTGAAATGATTTTTCAAATATTTTAAAAGATTTTAAAATGATTTTGAAAAGATTTTAAAAGAATTTTGAAAAGATTTTTTAAAATGATTTTAAAATGATTTTGAAAGATTTTTGAAATGATTTTGAAAGATTTTTAAAAGATTTTTAAAATGATTTTGAAAAGATTTTAAATTGATTTTGAAAGATTTTAAATTGATTTTGAAAGATTTTAAATTGATTTTGAAATAATTTTGAAAGATTTTTGAAATAGATTTTTAAAAGATTTTGAAATAATTTTGAAAGATTTTTGAAATAGATTTTTAAAAGATTTTGAAATAATTTTAAAATGATTTTGAAATGATTTTTCAAAGATTTTTGAAATAGATTTTTAAAAGATTTTGAATAAATTTTGAAATAAATTTTAAAAGAATTTACAAATAAATTTTAAAAGATTTTGAAATGTTTTTTTTAAAAAAAGATTTTTCAAATAAATTTTAAAAGAATTTACAAATAAATTTTAAAAGATTTTGAAATGATTTTTTTTAAAAAAGATTTTTCAAATAAATTTTAAAAAAATTTACAAATAAATTTTAAAAGATTTTGAAATGATTTTTAAAAAGGTTTTTCAAATAAATTTTAAATTGATTTCATTAAAAAAAACATGATATTAATTACGAATTTAATTTTGAATTTGAACTTTTAATTCCTTAGTCATCTCACTCGATCTAAATTGTCAATCAGGGAACCCTATAATTGTTGTGAGATGAATTATGGTTGAATTTTGGGGTAAGGTTTAACTTTGTGTTAGATTCAGGTTTAGCTTTGGGTTCAACAAGTAAGCATTCTTTGGATAAACTTCTGGGCTATGGTGAGTCACAAGGAACTCATTAAAGTAACCATACCTTCGAGGTTTCCCAAATAGTCCTACCCATTAAACTTAATACTAAAGCCTGGTCTAACTAGTTAGGATCCATTTAAGGGTAGCTTCGGTCAGTTCCACTTGGCCAAATGCACCAGGTCGAAGCCATATCTTCCTAGACATGCGATGCCCAAGTTTCCCTAACGTACTATCATCCAAAAACTTCACCGGTACTGTGGTTAAAGTTAAACTCAGCCCTTTTTAAACTATCCTTAATTACCCTGCCGGGTAATCTACTCTTGTTTTACCCATTTCGGGTAAATTAGGTTCAGTTACCCTGTCGGGTAGTTCAGTTGGAGGTGCCAGCTAGTTTGGATCCACCATCTATTTTTGAATTTAGAATTTCGAATTTAGAATTTCGAATTTGATTTAGAATTTCGAATTTTTGATTTAGAATTTCGAATTTAGAATTTCGAATTTAAATTAAATTTGAATTTTGAATTTGAATTTTTGATTTAGAATTTCGAATTTAGAATTTCGAATTTGATTTAGAATTTTGAATTAGAATTTCGAATTTAGAATTTCGAATTTGATTTAGAATTTCGAATTTTTGATTTAGAATTTAGAATTTAGAATTTCGAATTTGATTTAGAATTTCGAATTTTTGATTTAGAATTTCGAATTTAGAATTTCAAATTTAAATTAAATTTGAATTTTGAATTTGAATTTTTGATTTAGAATTTTGAATTTAGAATTTCGAATTTGATTTAGAATTTTGTTTTAATTTCGAATTTAGAATTTGTAATTTGATTTTTGAATTTTGAATTTAGAATTTGTAATTTGATTTTTGAATTTTGAATTTAGAATTTGTAATTTGAATTTTGAATTTAGAATTTGTAATTTGAATTTTGAATTTAATTTTAATTTCGAATTAAGTTGGTTTGATTAATATCGTTTTTCTTTTTGCTCCCCCTGGATCATGGCCTCGATATGGTCTATCGAGGTAGTGTATTTGATCCTTTGGAACCCAGTATTGGCCAAGTCCAACTTGATTGATCAATTTGGACTTGGGGACCCATGCTTGGACTACCTTTATATTATTTCTATTAACTAATGATAAATACGATTTGTATTTCGTTTTGGTCTTAAATCCAAGTCCGGCTTTGTTGTAAACGGCTCGCTGTTTTCCAAGAATCAGATCCAGATTCTTGGAACCCAAGGTGAACCATTCCAACGTGTTCTTGAGTTCTCTAATTTGAGCTTTCAGATTGGAATTTTCTTCCTCAAGTTGTTGGACTTGAGTTGAACTTCCAATTTGAACTGACTCAGTTAAAGAACTCGAGTCAGTCGCTTCCTTAAGGGTTGTTACCTCCTTTTGGAGCGACTTAACCCGGACGTTGGATTTAGCCAACTTCTTAAGCAAGTATGGAATTAAATTTTGCGAGTCATCTAAGTTAATACTAGACATTAAAGCACTTACTGTGGGTTTTGGTCCTTCGGAAACGGATGCGGATCCGTGGCTTCGCTTGGACTCGGTGTCTGATTCGCTCTCGGTCTCTGAATCGGACTCGAACTCGGACTCTGTTTCAACAACATGTGCTAGTACTGGTAGAGCGAGGAGGCTTGCTTGTTCTTCTTCATCGGATTCAGATTCGTCTGATGACTCGGACCATGTTGCCTTTAACACTTTCTTCGTCTTTTTCTTTCTAGCTTCCTCTGTCTTGCTTGTACCTGCAACCAATGTAATACCTTCCTCGACCGAAGTAGTATCATACTGTTCATCTAATTCAAATAAATCGTCTATTAAATTATGCTTACTTACTTCGGTACCTTCGTGTAACTGAATCAGATTCTCCCACAGCTCCCTGGCGCTTGAGAATGGGCCGGCGCGATTCAGCTCCTTATTCGTTAAGCCGCACAGAAGTGTATACGTTGCTTTTGCGTTTGCTTCTACCTTTTTGATAAGGTTCGCATCCCAGTTCTCGTATGGTAGTGGCTTGCCAGCACCGTCAGTTGGTATTTCGAGCCCGGTCTTGGTGATCATCCAGACATCAAACTCGGTTTGTAGGTACGACTCCATTTGGGCTTTCCAGTAGCCGAAGTCTTCTCCGGAGAAGAGCGGTGGTCGAGTGGTGCTATAGCCTTCTTGGAGAGCCATTGAATCTTGCACGAAAAAATGAGCAAAAAACTTGTCCCAGGACTTAATCCTGGATTAGTAGTGTGGTAGAAGGATAGAAAAAGAAATTTACGAGTTTCAAGAAAAAATAATAAAATAATATTAAAAAATATTTAAAAATATTATTTCAAATTTTGTCAAATTCAATATTTTATCAATACTAATAAATCGTGAAAGGATGAAAATGTATTTTTCGAAAATAATTTTGGAGGGAAAAAAACGAAAGGCGTAAGGTTTTATTTTTACCCTATAAACACGACAAAGCCACAAAAGAAATGCTTGAATGGTGGTTTCACCTATTCGAAGCGACCCCGCTCTGATACCAATTGTTGGATCGAGATGTGCTAGAGGGGGGGGGGGTGAATAGCACTCGTGGCTAAATCGTTCGATTTGTAAAACACTCGATTAATTAAGATGCAGCGGAATAAAAAGCAAACACACAAACACAGAGGAATTTACTTCGTTCGGAGCCTAAGGCGACTCCTACTCGAAGGCCCGCGATCCTTGATCGCTTCCGGTGGGCAACAACTATAAGCTCGATTATTACAGACTAAGTATTACAAGAGATGCGATAAAAGAAATCTATACCGACGATGAAAAAGAGGAATCTTGGAGCTCTGGGTCATCATAGACGTGTAGCAGCACTTCCGGGAGTCTTTCGGAGCAGCACGTTGAGTTAAGAAGGCTTGGAACTTGTTGTTCTGGTGCTGCTGCTCGAGATCCCTTATAAAGGGTGTTCAAGGCGCCTTGAAGCCCTTCAAGGCGCCTTAAACAGGCCGAGTCACCCGCGGAGATCAGCACAGACTTGGTCGAACTTCATCCAGTTCAAGGCGCCTTCAGCCTACCCAAGGCGCCTTCAACCTTCGACCCAAGGCGCCTTGAATCTTCATCTAAGGCGCCTCCAACCTTCTGCGCTGGCTTTTCCTGGTTTGCACTCGAGGCGCCTCCAAGCTCCATGGAGGCGCCTCGGACACTGTTCATCCGAGTTGTAACTTGCTCCTTTGTTCCTGCAAAATGTGTTAGTCCCAAACACATACCTTGCAAAACAAAGTTAGCACAGAAACATAATAGAAGTGATAATGATAGTCTTCGGACTATCCAAGCCTGACTTCGGGTTTCCAACCGGAAACCCTAGGTCGACTCGACGCCTACTGTTCCCTCTACGGGGAACGCGCCCTCACCTACTCCACTCAGGAGATTTACCTGTTGCCAGTGCGATCCTCCAGATCGACTGGACTTTTGCTCAGCATTCGACGCTTCCGGACTTTCTGCTGGACATCCGCTTCCCGGCTAGTCCAGACTTTCACCTGGTTCGCGACACCAGGACTTTCCACCTAGGGTTACCACCCCCTAGGACTTTTGCCTGAAGCCACCGACCTGCCAAGACTTTCCGCATAGGGTTACTACCCCCTATGACCTAGGGTTACCACCCCCTAGGGTTTTTCCCTTTGCCTAACCGCAGCTAGGACTTTTCTCCACCTAGGGTTTCCACCCCCTAGGACCTAGGGTTACCACCCCCTAGGGTTTTTCACCTGCCTAACCGCAGTTAGGACTTTTCCTGAAATACTCATTCAACATGTTAGATCACAACACACCTTAACTTTGAATCCTTTGCCATTATCAAAACTCAGGTTCGATCGTTAGATGCTTCCCGCACCAACAGCTTTGAGGTGATCGATTCGATCCTACATAATTTTTCCATCGACCGCTAGGATAAATTGGAAAGTGCTCGATTTGGAGAAAAAAATTCTACAAATTCACTATAGTAGGGGATCATGATAACTTGGATACTCTGTCATTGCACCATAGCTTGAGACATCTTTTTAACCATATAAAAAATTAGGAACACTCATTTAATTTCTGACCATCAATATACTCCTTATTTTAATAAAATAAATTATAAATCATCCATATTTTGATGAATTCAAAGTACTAAGGTCTATTTGGTTGGGTAAATTTATTTTAGATCTTTATTTCTGACATAATAAAATTAATACTATGATTACTATACAATTACTAAAAAAATTGAAAAAATATCTATTATAATAAAATTATAAAATTTATTTTTATTCATCCTACTAGTTATTGAAATTGCTTAGCCCAAAACATGAACATTGGAAAGAAAAAAAGTTAATCTAATATATATTAAAACAATCGATCTCGGGTTAAGATTAATTAATTTGATCAAGTTTGGATTAGCTCGAGTTTAAATTTCGATATTTAACAATATGTGATAGAGAAGTTAAGTAGGTCAAAGTTGATCGAATACTTGATTATATTAAAAGTCCAATGAAAAGTTGGCAAAAGAAAAGTTCAAATTGGTTACGGAGAAACAAATGCTTAACACGGACGAGAACTAAATGGGTCACGGAAAACCAGATACTTAGCACAAGAGAAAAGTCCAAATGGGTCAAAGGTTAATTGGATATTTGTTGATCGGAAGTCCAACAGAAGGTTGGCAAGAGAAAAATCAAAGTGGGTCGAGGAGGACCGGACACTTAGTGATCGAAAGTCCAACTGAAGTTTGCCAAGGAAAAAGTCTAAGTGGGTTAAGGAGGATCGGACACTTGGTGATCGAAAGTCAAACGAGAAGGCTGGTAAGGGAAAAGACCAAGTGGGTCAAGAAGAACAAGACACTTGATGAACAAAAGTCCAACTGGAAGGTTGGCAAGAGGAAAGTCCAAATGGGTCAAATTTAACTATACACTTAGGGTAGCCGCAACTCTGAACCTATAAACCCAACTTCATTATGGGAACTACTGCACCACATCACTGCAATATCAAAAGTACAAAAAAAAAAAAACCCACAACTTTTATAAACCTCTCCCAACAATCATTAACGCAAAAAATAATTTTATATTTACTCCCACTAATTCACACATCTTTATTTAGATTTTCTATTTACTATCTGTATTTATAATATTCATTTATATACTATCATAAATTATATTTATAATATATATATTAATTAATTTATTAATAATATATATTAGTTTTATTAAATAAATTAATAATTTATTAATTAATATATAATAATTATCTTCAATTTTAATTTTCATTTCATATGTAAAATCTGTATTCCTAAAGTCTCTTGCTTCCCTTTTTTTTAAAAAAAAAAATCTGGAAGAAATGACCTGAAAGATGTTTAATTTTCTCTTTGCAGCAAGTTAATCGCGTGCAGCTCTAAACATGTAAATCTTGTTTTCTAGCTAAGTATTTCCATTTTCATTACCTAATCACCAACTTGTTGTTGAATTTTGAATATTATCAGAAATCTCTATTACAGAGCAAGACATAGTGAATTACGATAGTATCGGAGTGAAAGCAAACAAAAATAAGCCACCCTAAATCTTAACAAATATTAGAGTCTAATAGTATAAAACCCTAATTAGAAAGAAAGATTATCTATTTGCATAATCACTGGGTGATGCTTCGATGAGGGAATTGGGAAACTTATATAGAAAAAAAATCCTTTGAATGAGTGAGTGTAGTTCTTTCCTCTGGAAAAATCATCAATATTTGATTGCAAATAGGAATATTGAGTAGAAATAAAAGAGATAAGATGGAGCTAATACAAAATTGTAATGAAATCTAAATGATCAATCATCACTTTGACTCTAAATCAATTTAGAAAACAAAAAAAAAAAAAAAAAAAAAAAAGGAGAAACACAAAATAGGAATCAGCTGACATGATCATCACCCTTAAAAAACATAGAGCGATTCAACAGCTAAGGTTTTCGGGGATGCAATGTGCGATATGTGCAAAAAGGGGCTAACAAATTAAGATTAAATGGAGAAGGTAAACAAAAAGGAAATGGAAATGCAGGGGATCGAACCCCGTGCCTCTCGCATGCAAAGCGAGCGCTCTACCATTTGAGCTACATCCCCTTATTAACATTTATATATTGATTTTATTTATTATTTAAATATTAATAAGAACACTTTTAATGATTTATATTACGAAAAGAATGTTTTCAAACTAGAATATTTAAAATAAATTTTATTAAATTCGCTTAAAGGTAATGTAACTTTGTAAAAATTATAATAATAATAAATGCTTTTAGTTTTTGAATCACGACGATTGTGTCTGATCTTGATTTATTTTATTTTTATCAAAAATATATTAAACTCAGGTGTATAATTATTTAACTATCCTCCAATATATTATTCTCATTATTATTTCTTGTCTATATTTTTTGTCTTAAATTATGAACCGAATGTGTGTTGTAGTAGTTACAAACTCAAATTTAATACGCAGTTGTAATAGTTACGATTTTATAGTTATTACAATTAAGTTGTTACATATTTGTAATAGCTACGGTTTTATAGCTGCTATACAATTGAAATAGTCATGAAATCATCTACAATGTGAATGTTAGATAAATTTTGAGCGACCATAATTTTAAATTTGGATTAAATAATGAGACACATAATATATCAAATCAAAAATTATTATTTTTAAAACTAATTCAAAAAAGTATAAAAGAGGATTTTAAATATTAAATTATATTTTTTAAAAAAGAGTATCTTTTTAATCATATAAAAAACTTGATAAACTCAGCTAGCTCTATGGTGATCGATTCGGTCCTACAGAATTTTCCCATCGACCGCTAGGATAAATTGAGAAGCGCTCGATTTGGAGAAAAAATTTGACAAATTCACTATAGTGGGAGATCATGACAACTTGGATACCCTACCATTACACCATAGCTAAAGACATCTTTTTAACCATATAAATAATTAGGAACAGTCGTTTAATTTCTAACCATCAATATACTCCTTATTTTAAGGAAATAAATTATAAATCATCCATATTTTAATGAATTCGAAGTACTAACGTCTATTTGGTTGGGTAAATTTATTTTAGATCTTTATTTCTGACATAATAAAATTAATACTATGATTACTATACAATTACTAAAAAATTGAAAAATATCAATTATAATAAAATTATAAATTTTATTTTTATTCATCCTACTAGTTATTGAAATTGCCTAGTCCCAAACATGAACACTAGAAAAAGAAAAGTTAATCTAAAATATATTAAAGCAATTGATCTCGGGTTAAGATTAATCAATTTGATCAAGTTTAGATTAACTCGAGTTTAAATTTTTGATATTTAACAATATGTGATAGAAAAATTAAGTAGGTCAAAGTTGACCAAATGCTTGATTATATTAAAATTTCAATGGAAAGTTGGCAAGAGAAAGTTCAAGTTGGTTACGGAGAAACAAATGCTTAACACGGACGAGAAGTCTAAGTGGGTCACGGAAGACCAGACACTTAGCACAAGAGAAAAGTCCAAATGGATCAAAGGTTAATGGAATATTTGTTGATCGAAAGTCCAACAGAAGGTTGGCAAGAGAAAAGTCTAAGTGGGTCGAGATGGACCGGACACTTGGTGATCGAAAATCCAATTGAAGTTTGCTAAGGAAAAAGTCTAAGTGGGTTAAACAGGACTAGACACTTGGTGATCTAAAGTCAAACGAGAAAGTTGGTATGGGAAAAATCTAAGTGGATCAAGGAGAATAAGACACTTGATAAACAAAAGTCCAACTAGAATGTTGGCAAGAGGAAAGTCCAAATGGGTCAAATTTAACCGTACACTTAGGGTAACAACAATCCTGAACCTATAAACCTAACTTCATTTTAGGAACTACTGTGTCACATCACTGCCACATCAAAAGTAAAAAAAAAAAAAACCCACAACTTTTATAAACCTCTCCCCCACAATCATAAACCCACAAAATAATTTTGTATTAGGTCTCACTAATTCTCACATCATTATTTACATTTTCTATTTATTATCTTTATTTATAATATACATTTATATACTACTATCTTAAATATATATTTATAATATACATATTAATTAATTTATTAATAATATATATTAGTTTTATTTAATAAATTATTAATTTAATAATTAATATATAATAATTATTTTCAATTTTAATTTTTCACTTCATATGTAAAATCCGTATTCCTACAGTCTTTTGCTTCCCTTTTTTTTTAAAAAAAAAAAAATCCTGGAAGAGATGACCTAAAAGTTGTTTAATTTTCTCTTTGCAGCAAGTTAATCATGTGTAGCTCTAAACATGTAAATCTTGTTTTCTGGCTAAGCATTTCCATTGGCATTGCTTAATCGCCAACTTACTGTTTGATTTTGAATATTATAGCAGAAATCTCTGTTACAGAGCAAGACATACTGAATTATGATAGTATCGGAGGGAAAAAAAACTAAAATAAGTCATCATAAATCTTAGCATTTATTAGAGTCTCATAGTATAAAACCCTAATCAGAAAGAAAGATTACCTGTTTGAAGAATCATTAGGTGATGCTTCAATGATGGAATTGGGAAACTTATATAGTAAAAAAAAAATCCTTTGAATGAGTGAGTGTAGTTCCTTCCTCCTGAAAATTCAGCAATATTTGATTGCAAATAGGAATGTTGAGTAGAAATAAAAGAGATCAGATGGAGATAACACGAAATTGCAATGAAATCTAAATGATCGATCATCACTTTGACTCTAAATCAATTCAGAAAATAAAAAAGAATGGAGAAAAAAACACAAAATCAGAAAATGAGTTGAGATGAGAAGATCATCACCTTTCAAAAACATTGAGTGACTCAGTAGCCTGAGGTTTCCGTGCCTCTCGTATGCATAACTAGCGCTCTACCATTTGAGCTACATTTCCTTATTGACATTGAGGTATTAACTTTTTATATTATTTAAATATTAATAAGAACACTCTAAATGGTTTATATTGTGAAGAGAATGTTTTCACTATAGAATATTTTAAATAATTTTGATTAAATTCGCTGAAAGATGATGTAACTTTGTAAAAATAATAATAATAATTGACGATGTTTTATTTTTGGAATTTCATCTGTCCTATTTTGATTTTTTCTATCAAAAGGCATTTAACTCTAGTATATAATTACCTAACTATCCTTTAATATACTATTCTCATTAATATCTCTCACCTATATTTTTCACTTAAATTCTGAACCAAATGCGATATTATAGTAGCTACAAATCTGAAGTTGCTATAAAGTTATAGCAATTACTATTTCATAATGATTACAACTGAGATGTCACACATTTATAGTATTTATGATTTCATAGCTGCTATACAATTGAAACAGTTATGAAATTATCTCTAACATGAATATTAAGTTAGTTTTGAGATACCATAATTTTTAATTTAGATTAAATTACGAGACGCATAATATATTAAATCAAAATTATTTATTGGTGATGTGGTGATAAAGGGGGTCCACTAAGTGCGTGTCAAAGGATGGAGATGGCAGTCAACGTGGAGGTCAAAGTCAAGGTGGTCAACGTCAGAATATCAAAGGGCTTACTTATAATAGTCGAGCGGAGGTCAACTACAATGGTCAATTGGTGCGGGCAGTATCCGATCGGCAAGAGGCTTATCCGAGCCGACCCCCGTCTAGCTCGGAACAATAGGGCAAGATCGCGAGACGCTCACTGCATATTGGCAGAATGCTAAGATCACCAAACGCTTGTCCAAGCGGAAGGAGATAAGCTACTATATCCAGTCACTACAAGGAAGAACAACCGAGGTCGACCAAGCAGAGGAGTCTTAGCTGAGTGGCTACCTTGCTCGGCAGAACAGCGAGATCACTGTCATATCTCTCAATATTCTTTTAGGAGATAGTACGACAGAAGCTTCTATTATCTTATAGGAATATGCATGTTTTGTTAAGGTATGGTATCAGAGGCATTTTCTCAACATGTCATTTCATAGGACAAATAGGAGAATGTGTCTATGACTAGTTGGAGAACATACCCATGTCTCAAGAGAAGTGCACACGTCGCACACCAGGGCACTATATAAAGGGGGTCCATATACCGGCGGAGATACGCATTATTCACTATTCACACCTGTGTCTACTATTGCTCCATCTTTTTCTCTTTCCTATAACTGACTTGAGCGTCAGAGGATCAATTCCGGGGACCCCTTCCCTGGCTTGGCACTGATATTTCTTGTGTTGCAGAGCAGAACGGAGTCTACTTCTAGTCAACGTATCAAACCACATCCCCAGCTTGTCATCTCTACGATTTTTTGATAGGATCATATTGGCGTCATCTGTGGGAATGTAGCTTGCATCTAAAATGGGAAGATGGAGGGCGCTAGATGACTCACCACTGTGACTTTAACAAAGGAGGAGCTAGATATGCTGATACAAGCACAAAAGACAAAAATGGTGGAGCAACAACAGCAATAGGCGCTGGCCAAGTGCCAGGTAGAGGAACCTGCAGCCTAACTAGAGGGTCATCAAGCCAGATATAGAGACCGATCAGAGCATGTACCCATTCAGGGACAGAGTAAGAAGTCGACCGGTACATATAGAGACGCGCTCAATGCGCCAATTTCCTTCCATCGAGCATTGTTCCACACTCCATAAGAGAATCTAGGCCGAGCGGAAAAGGAACGAGGATCCTCCTTAGACGACACGCCTGTTCGGGACGCACGTAAAGGAAAAGCACCAAGGAATGATGATTCACCTGAGTGGATCAATCAACAGTTCTCTTCGGGAATCTTGGACAACCCTTTGCCTAAGCACTACATCCCACTAACGATTGGTGAGTACAACGGAATGACCAATCCGGATGACCGCCTGACCCAGTTTGATAACGCGGTCACACTTCATCAATAGACTGACTGGGTGAAGTATCGGGTCTTCCTCACTACCCTTTCCGGGTTAACGCAGCGCTGGTTCAGACGAATACAAATAAACTTGATTCATAGCTTCAAAGACTTCCGAGTAGCATTCTTGCGCCACCTCGCCAGCAACCACCGCTACTAGAAGATGAACGTTAACCTGTTTTCTTTAAAGCAAGGGCCCAAGGAGGCATTAAGGGCCTATATCAAGTGCTTCAACCAGGTGGTCATGGATATTCCATCGGTCTCCTCTGAAATATTGGTGAACGCCTTCACCCAGGGGCTTACCGAAGGAAAGTTCTTCTGCTCACTCATCCAGAGGCCGCCGAAGGACTTCAACCACCTACTCAAAAGGGCCATGGAATACATAAACATGGAAGAGGCCAAAGCAACAAGAAGAAAGGAGGCGCTTGTCAAGCCCGCAGCAGTGCCTAATCAGCGACCACCTAGTAGCCATCAACCACCGAAGGGGCCTTAAGAGGAAGGAGCACAACAACACCATGAACCCAAAACACACGCCATACAACATATGGAAGTCGGTCATCCAAAAGCGGCAAAGGGAGAGTTATGGACATCAATGTTTTTCTCATTCCATCAGTTGGTGACACACAACACGCGCGATTGCTATGACCTGACACCAATCGCTAGTAGACTAGCTTCATGGCGATATCGTTGTCGATCACCATCTCATGATCAACACCATAGACCCAGATCAGCCGGCCGAAGAAACGAAGAAAGAAGATGGCTGAACCACGCCATCATTAGAGCCAAAGAAGAAACAATGCAATCCCACCCGAGCTTCTGCTAAACGGAGCCAACCCTCAGCTCGAGAAGAAGAGAACCAAAATAACGCCGCTCGGGGAGAGATTGGAATGATCGTCGATGGGGCAACTGGCGGTGACTCAAATTGAGCTAGGAAGTCACACGCTTGGTGACTAGAAATACATGTTGTTGGATGCATCAAGGAGGAGGCCGAGGGACCTGAGAGCAGCTTCGACCCCCGAGACTTAGAGGGAGTGGAGTTTCCTCACGATGACGCCTTGATCATTCGAACGATAATAGCTAATTATACTATTCATTAAACTTTTGTTGATACAAGAAGCTCGATGAATATTATATTCAAGAAGGTGATCAATCAGCTACAAATTGACCAGAGCGAGTTGCAGCCCATGACGACCCCACTATACGGGTTCACAGACAATGAAGTATTGCCGATCGGATAGGCTCGGCTGGCCATATCACTTGGAGAGGATCCTCTCAAGAGGACAAGAACCACAAACTTCATTATGGTGGGCGCAGCGTCCGCTTACAATGTTATATTGGATCAATCGACCCTTAATGAGTTTTGAGCGGTGGTGTCTACTTTCTGCCAGAAAATCAAATTTTCGGTGGACAACAAGGTGGGTGAAGTTAAAGGCGATCAGTTGGCCGCTCAACGGTGCTACGTCGAGATGTCAGGTCCGAAGCAAAAGCCCCGTGGAAGACCCCACGCTTGGAAGTGAACACCATCAGGGAAGAACCTCCCATGCTAGTCTACGAGGAAAAGGAAGAAGTCCATATTCATCCCAGTCGATCAGAGGCCACCACCTTCATCGCTGCTAACCTAACAGAAGAGAAGAAGGCATAGCTGATCACTTGCCTTAGGCAAAATCACAATATATTCGTCTGGTCGACCCACGAGCTCCCGGGCATCTTACCAAGTGTAGCTTAGTATGAGCTTCACGTCCGATCGGATGCTCGGCCGGTGAAACAGCGAAAGAGGGACTTTAGTGCGGAGCAGAACCAGATCATCCGAGCGGAGATAGAAAAATTGTTGGAAGTTAGCCACATCTGCAAGGTTCAGTTTCCGAGCTGGCTCGCCAATGTCGTGCTGGTCTCCTAGTTGAGCAACAAATGGCGAGTCTGCATTGACTTTCATGATCTGAACAAGGCTTGCCCAAAGGACTTCTATCCCCTACCTAGGATAGACCAGATGGTGGACTCTATGGTGGGTTGTGAGCTGATCTGCATACTTGACGCATATCAAGGTTACCGCCAAGTGCTGCTTGCCTGAGAGAATCAGGAGAAGGTTAGTTTCATCATGGCCGATGGAACTTATTGCTACAACGTTATGCCATTCGGATTGAAGAATGTTGGAGCCACCTACCAGAGACTGATGAACAAGGTTTTCCGATAGCAGATCGATGACAACATGGAGGTATATGTCAATGACATATTAATAAAATCTCTCTGAGCTACTGACCTTTGTGCAGACATTGAAGAAACTTGCCAAACTTTGAGGGCATATGAGATCAAGCTGAATCCAAACAAGTGCATATTTGGAGCATAGAGTGGCTGCTTCCTCGGATACATCATCACCAAATGGGGAATTGAGGTGAATCCAAGCAAGGTGAAGGCGCTACAAGACATGCCCCACCCCGCAACTTAAAGGAGGCTCAACAGTTGATCGGATGGATTACTAGACTAACCAGATTCATCTCCAAGTCATCCGACCAAAGTCACCCATTCTTCAAGATCTTGCACCGAGCGACTAAGCTCCAGTGGGATGCGGAATATGACAAGGCACTGGAAGAGCTCAAGAAGTACCTGACCTCCTTGCCTGTGTTGGCCAAGTCCATCGCTGGCGAGTTGCTATGGATTTACTTGACATCCACCGAGTATGTTGTTAGTTCGGTGTTGGTAAGGCAAAATGGTCATGAGCAACAACTTGTATATATCCTAAGTCATATAAGATGAAGAGTCCCGCTATACCAATCTTGAAAAATTGGCTTACGCACTAGTACTAGTCGCTCGGAGACTCCGTCCATACTTCCTATCACATCTGATCGTCGTGATGACCAACAACGCTTTGGGAAGATTCCTTCTTAACCTAGAGGTATCTGGGTGGCTGATCAAATGGACAACTGAGATGAGCGAGTTTGACATACAATAACAGCCCTGGACGATGATCAAGGCCTAGGCCTTAGCCGATTTTGTTACTGAGGTCCAGAACGCCGAGCCAGACGTTGTTAGGACCGATATGCCCGCTAGAGGGGGGGTGAATAGCATTTCATCGCGCTTGTCGGTTGCTTCATCTTGATAATGTGCAGTGGAAATAAACATAAGACACACACAACGCTAACACTACAGATAACAGATTTACTTGGTATCCATCTCAAGAAGAGGTGACTAATCCAAGGATCCGCACGACACGCTCACTCCACTAATAAAAGCCTCCTTCTCGGTTGCAGCCGGAGGCGGAGAAGCCTCGTACTGTACTCACACACAAACACAAACATGAACACAAGAAGAAGAAACAAAAATACAATGTAATGCACCCTTCTTCTTGCTTACTTGTGTTTGTCGTCACCTCTTGAACCTTGGAGAAACTCCCTAGGTGCCTTCAAGAACTGGCGTGAGTAGATTTGAGAAGCTCACTGCGAATAGCTGAAGAACGGCGCAAAGATCGCAAGAGATCTACTGAGAAAAAGCTCCGCCTAGACTTTATACAATGGCTCCAATCGATTAAATTCATCCCCAATCGATTGCCACGTTATATCCGGACAATCCCAGCCGTCCATCACCTGTATCCCGCGTAACGGTCGAATCCCAATCGATCGGCTGATCGATTGGGAACATCTGGATCGATCGGTGGATCGATCCAGAAGCATTCTGTGCTTCTCGCGATCGCGCGAGAACACCCCTGCCCAATCGATAGACCGATTGATTGGCAGCTCCCAATCGATCGCCGATCAATTGGGGAGGGCTCTATGCTCACGAAATATGGTCCCAATCGATCGACCAATCGATTGGGCCATTCCTTCCTTCGCAGCACACTCCAATCGATCCACTGATCGATTGGACCCTGGTTTAATCGATTGCCCAATCGATTGACCAGCCTGGACTTGACTCAAACTCAAGTCCAAACTCCCAAACCCAACTCCCGGTCAACTATGACCTGTTGGGTCTTCATGCCTAGCATTTGGCCATACCCGACCAACTTCGAACTAGCCTTCTAGCCTCCTCCATCAGCCTTGCGTCCCTCAAATATCTCCCAATCATTCACACCTTGCCTTCTGGAGCTTCCATCGACCTCATCCTAGTTGTCGGGTTCTCCTAGCCAACTCACCCTAGGACTTGCTTTGCCAAGATCACACTTGGACTTTCTAATTGCCTGGCTTCTCACCAAGACTTTCCCTTTGCCAAGATCACACTTGGACTTTCCAATTTCCTGGCTCCTCACCAGGACTTTCCTTTTGCCAAGATCATACTTGGACTTTCAAGTTGCCTTGTAACGACCCACCTTCTGGGTACTGGCTGTAAGGCCGGTCGCTACAATTATGCTAAACTATACTGTGCGGAAAGCTGGGCTAATTAAAATTTTGCTAAACTATTATCTTTAAAATATGATCTTAATATTCTAGGTGTACCTAGGAGTTGTACACATGCTAGGGGAGGTGTTTACAACTGATAATAAACTTCGGATCGATCCACAGACCGATCTACTGATACTGGTACGGTAGGAACCTCCGGATCGTTCAACCGACCGATCCATAACTAGGCTGCAATTCTGTACGCTGCTGGATCGATCTGCCGACCGATCCGGCTGGTCCCTGATCAGTCAGTGAGACCGATCAGTGGCTTCGATCGTCTGGCGACCGATCGATGCCGCGATCCGACTCGATCGATCCACGGATCGATCGAAAGGAGTTCAGTTCGTGGGGACTCACGATCGGTCTGCAACCGATTCGAAATCAGACTCTGATCGATCCACGGATCGATCGAATCAACAGTTTGTTCGTAGAACCCAGTCCCGATCGATCTGGCGACCGATCGAGGTTTCGATTTCGGTGAAACTCGATTTCAATGATTCGTGCCAAAATCAGTGAAACAGCTCTACAAATGCTAATAACTATTCTATCATGCATTGGGCAACATTCAAGACATAATATAATGCATGTTCACTAGTTCATACCATTAACCATACTAGAATGCGAAGCATAAGGGAAAAGAGAACAGGACTTTAATAACTAGACTTGTTTCAAGTTCTAATGCGTAGTAAAATAAAACTAGATCCCTAGGATCTTTATTCCAGTTCCTGCCACACACATCCTTAACTGCACTAACCTCCAGCCTCCACTGCTAGTCCATTTTTCTTTTACCTGTATCTGCAGTATAAGGAAAATAGTATCTGTAAGCTAAAAAGCTTAGTAAGAAACCATCTACCTCACTAAATCATGCATACGATGCAAATATGCTTTTAAATCATGCTGTTTGAAAAACATACTGAATATACAAGTATGGCATGACATGGTATCATACAAAGCATGGCATAACATAAACTGAACATAAAATAAAACTGATCATAACATGTCTAGAACTGTATATGAAGCTATCATATTTAACAACTGAAATAAGCTGAGCTGGTACAAAAGTGAGCTAAGCTGAAGCTGAGCTAATACTGAATTCCATTATGTTTTAAAACTGATTGGGAAAACTATTATGTATAATAGATAAAAATACTAAACATGATGCTGTAGGGCCCTGACAACTGTACTTGCTGTGCGCGCATCCCTAACTAGACCCGGGATTGCAAGTTCCGAATCTAGTAGGGTTTACTAGGTTAGCTGAACCTAGGGACGACTATGGGAGTCCAACCCAGTGGATATCTAATCCAGTACAGTGCCGCTGCTGAAAGTAAAATACTGAAATACTAATTAGCTAAATCTAGGTTATCTGAACCTAGAACTAAGTTGTCTGAACCTAGAGGCGACTGTGGGAGCCCACCCATTGGACATCTAGTCCCATAAAGCTGAAATAAAACTGATATGCTGGTTTAAATGCTTCTATGCATCCAACTATGCTGTTAAAACTGTCTAATGTTGCGCTAAACATTTTATCGAACACCTAGTGTGCTCCAACTCTCCTCCCTAATAGGGGGACTACCTCTAGGCACCCGACGACGTCTAGAACCTCTATCTGAAGAGGGAAAATGCGCCCGGCCCATCCAGAGATACTCAACTAACCCCTAAATCTGCGAAGAGAATTAAATACACTCTAGATATCGATAAAAATCTACATATAATTAAATTATAAGCATGCAATCAAACGAGAGCTACTTATACTGCAGGTGAGGGGTTTCTTACCTTGTGTGCTAGATTTCTTACAAATCTAATCGCTAGAAATTCTGGTGGAGACGACCTCTCGACGATTCGTTCGCGTCCACGCGTTCTTCTCGCGGAGGGGAACATCCTCGTATCGAAGTTCTCGCCGGAAAGTGCTCCTAGAGCCCTTGGGGCTTGGTGTGCCGAGAGAGGAAGAAGAGGGAAGAGGCGGTGGTGAGGTCTCGGTGGTGAGGGTTGAGAAGTTGCCGAACCCAAAATAAACCAAAACCTACTTAAGTTCTTAATTTATATTAAGCGGATTATTGAACCCAACTCTAATATAAATATAATTTGTTTCTCTTTCTTTCAGCACGGCCCTGCTGGGTTCACCGGTTACTAAGGCTAACTAAAGGTTTAGCGGACCCGAGAGGTCCCGGGTTCGATTCCCGCTTAAACCATTTTGCTTATCTAATTATTTTTGCTACTTCCGCTACTCGGAAAATTCCGTAAAAATATTCTAAAATTCCATAAAAATAATAGAATATTTCTAAAAAAATAATTTGAGAATTTTCGGGCGTTACAACTCCCCATACCTTATAAAAAGTTCATCCTCGAACTTAGAATAATTCTAGGTAATTTTGTCTCATGCTGGCTTCTGTCTCCCAAGTTGTCTCTTCTGCTGTGTGACTGTGCCAAATGACTTTGACTAATGGTACTTCCTTGTTCCGCAATTTCTTAACTGCTCGGTCTATTATCTGAATAGGCTGACTATCATAACTGAGGTCTTCGCGGATCTGTACCGACTAGGGCTCAATCACCTGGGTGGCATCTGGGGTATGCTTCTTCAGCATAGAGACATGAAATACGTTGTGGACAGCTGGCATTTCCTGGGGTAGCTCTAGCTCATATGCTACCTTGCCCACTCTTCTGCTGATAAGGTATGGTCCCACGTATCTGGGACTAAGTTTGCCCTTCTTCCCAAAACGCATTACTCCCTTCATGGGAGCTACTCTGAGGAACACTGAATCCCCAACTGAAAACTCTAAGGGTCTGCGTCGTGTATCAGCATAGCTTTTCTGGCGACTCTGAGCTGTCTCTATCCTCTGGCGGATCTGCTGTATAGCTGCTGTGGTATCTGCAACTAGATCTGTCTGAAGCTCTAGTTCTTTCTGTTCACCACTCTCATACCAGCAGATTGGAGATCTACACCTCCGCCCATAGAGAGCCTCGTAAGGTGCCATGCCGATAGTGACCTGATAGCTGTTGTTGTATGCAAACTCTGCTAGACTCAGATATTTGCACCAACTTCCTTTGAAGTCTAGGGCACACGCTCGGAGCATATCTTCGAGTACCTGATTTACTCGCTCCGTCTGACCATCTGTCTGAGGATGGACGGCTGTGCTGAACTTTAACTTAGTGTCCAACGCTGACTGTACACACTCCTAGAAGTGTGATGTGAATCTGCTGTCTTTGTCTGAAATGATGGTTCGTGGGACTCCATGTAGTCTGACGATCTCCTGGAGATACAACTGAGCTAGCTTCTCTATGGAGTAGGATATTTTGATAGCTAAGAAGTAGGCTGATTTAGTCAACCTGTCGACTATTACCCAGATGGCGTCAAAACCATTCGTGGTTCTGGGCAGTCCCACTATGAAATCCATAGAGATATCCTCCCACTTCCATTCTGGAATCTGTATAGGCTGCAGAACTCCTCCTGGTCGCTGATGTTCTGCCTTGACCCTCTGACAGGTGAGGCAGATGCTAACATATCTGGCGATGTCTCGCTTCATCCCGGGCCACCAAAAACGTTTCTTCAGGTCTTGATACATTTTGGTGGAACCTGGATGCATCGCATAGGGAGTCCTGTGAGCCTCATCTAAAATCTGTCTCCGTAGTTCCTCCTGATCTGGAACACAGAGTCTGTCACCAAAATACAACACCCCTCTATCGGACACTCTGAATTCTCTACTTTCTGATTCTGCTAGCCCTTTCTGAATTTCAGGGTCCTGCTCCTCGCTGACTGAATATCACCAAGCAAGGTAGACTCTAAGGTCATAGTAGAGAGCTGTCCAACGATGAGCTCGAGACCGAAATCTACGATCTCCTTCTGTAGGGGCGGTGACATGGCTGTAAGAGATAATAAGGTAGCACTGGATTTTCTGCTAAGTGCGTCGGCTACCTTATTGGCTTTCCCTGGATGGTAGAGGATGTCTATATCGTAGTCTTTGACCAGCTCAAGCCATCTGTGCTGTCGCATGTTCAGATCCTTCTGAGTGAAGAAGTACTTCAGACTCTGATGATCTGTATACACTCTGCACTGAGCTCCATATAAGTAATGTCTCCAAATTTTGAGAGCGAACACTACTGCTGCAAGCTCAAGGTCATGAGTAGGATAATTCTTCTCATAATCCTTGAGTTGTCTGGAGGCATAGGCGATCACCTTGCCGTTTTGCATCAGTACTGCTCCTAGTCCCAACTTAGAGGCATCACTATAGATGTCAAAGCTGCTGGTGTTGTCTGGTAGAGCCAAAATGGGAGCACTGGTCAATCTCCTTTTCAGCTCGCTGAAACTGTTCTCACAGTCCTCGGTCCACTGATACTTTCTGTTCTTTCTGGTAAGAGCTGTCAGTGGGGAGGCTATCCTGGAGAAGTCCTCTACGAATTTTCTGTAATAGCCTGCTAATCCCAGAAAGCTTCTGATCTCGCTAGCGTTCTTGGGTCGCTTCCAATTGCTCACAGCTTCTATCTTACTGGGGTCTACCATGATACCCTCCTTTGAGATGATGTGACCCAGGAAGGACACCTGATCTAACCAAAATTCACATTTCATGAACTTGGCGTATAGCTGGTGCTGCTGAAGGGTCTGCAATACTAGTTTCAGGTGCTCTGAATGTTCTTCCTGAGTTCCTGAATAGATAAGAATGTCATCGATAAACACAATAACAAACTTATCTAAATACTCTCTGAATACTCTGTTCATGAGATCCATGAATGTAGCTGTTGTCACGCCAAGGGCATGACTACGAACTCGGAGTGTCCGTATCCGGTTACGAATGTTGTCTTGGGTATATCCCTTCTTTAACCTTCACCGATGATAACCGATCCGAGATCTATCTTAGAGAACACCGCTGCTCCCTTTAGCTGGTCAAATATTCTGGGGAGGGGATACTGTTCTTGATTGTGACTTGGTTCGGTGATCTGTAGTCTATGCACAATCGCATGCTTCATCCTTCTTCTTCACGAACAATACAAAGCGCTCCCCATGGTGAGTGACTCGGCGTATGAAACCCTTGTCAAGCATCTCCTGTAGTTGCTCACGAAGTTCCTTCAACTGGAGCCATGCGATAAGGCGCTGGAGATAGGATTTGTACCGGAATGAGCTCTATCTCAAAGTCAATCTCCTCGTCTGGTGCTAAGGGGAAGACTGCTGGGTAGTTACATACGACTCAAACCTCTGCTAGCTGTTGGTTCTTGTCCTGGCTGGCGTTGACTACGTGTGCTAGGAATCCTGTACATCCTGAATCCAGTAGCTTCTGTGCTTTCATAGCGGAGAGAAACTTCTTGGCCTTTCTCTTTGGTTCTCCGCTGTATTCAAATTGCACTGCCGCTTCAGGTTGGAAGATGACTTTCTGTTTACGGCACTCTATGGTAGCACCGTATCTGATCAGAAAGTCCATTCCAAAGATAACGTCATAGTCGGTCATTTCTAGCACTATCAGATCACAAAAGAGCTCTCTGCCTGCTATGATGACCGGCACTGCTCTGAGCCAGTGCGTGGATGCCATGATCTCTCCTGAAGGTAGTGCCGTCAAAAATTGTCCACTGAGTACCTCTGAGGGTATTTCTAATTTTTCGGCGAACATCCTGGCTATATATGAATGGGTTGCCCCAGTATCAAATAGAATAGTAGCACTATACTGTAAAATGCTAATCTGACCTGTGACAACTGTCGAGGCATTGGCTACGTCCTCTCTGGTGAGTGAGTAGATCCTCGCATTCGCCATAGCTGGAGGGGCTTCTAATCTGCCCTGGCTGATAAGTGGACCTTCTAGAGCGGCCTGCATCTGATATAACTGAGCTGGCTGGCCTGCATACTGAATCTGCTGTGGCTGAGGAAGACCGGTCATGTTCGGGCACTGCTTGGCCATGTGCCCTTCTTGTCCACATTCAAAGCATCCTCGTGTGCCCTTGCGACAAACCCCTGGGTGGAATTTCCCACAAGTAGCATACTTTGGATAGCTGGGTCGCTTGCTAGATGGTCCTCCTTTTGGGTCACTCCCTGATTTGCGCTTGCTGTTGGAGTTCCCTTTCCAGTTAGAGTTGTGGCCTTACTGTTTTTGAGTGTGAGAGTTTCCTTGGCCTTTGGACTCTAAGGAGGCTTGCTTCTGCTGCTTTATGCTGTTCTGGTAATGCTCTGTGGTCAAGGCACTGCTCACTAACTCCTCTGTGGTTTGTGGCCTATGTATGCCACCAGCCACGTTCACTGCTATCTCTGGCCTCAACATCTTGAGCATCAACCGGATTCGTTTCTTCTCTGTGCTGACTAGCTCTGGGCATAGACGAGCCAACCTGTTGAATTTCTTCACGGCTTCCTCAACTGATAGGTTGCTCTGACGAAACTCAGTGAACTCGTCGTAGTGGCGGTTAGTAACCCGGATATGAAAGAATTCCTCGAAGAACTCCTTCTCGAAGTCAGCCCATGTCATCTGGTTCACTGGGCGCTTCGTTCTGATTCTTTCCCACCACATGCGTGCGTCTGGCGTAAGGAGGCACACTTCACCTTCTCGTGTTCTGGCCAGTCCAGAAGCGCTCTCCAGTGTTTTGAACCCGGCTTGAGCATCCCATGGGGCGCTGGTGGCTGAGAAGTTCTCGGGCCTGACTCGCTGCCACTGGATCAGATAGGCTTCCTTTCTTGGCTCATCTGCTGGGACTACTGGTGCTGGTACTGGTGCTGGCGTTGGCGCTGTAGGCTGGGCTGGTGGAACCTCTAAGACTTCTGGAGTCGTCAGATTCGGTTCCGGGGCACTCTGCTGATTAGCCTTTAAGGTGGCTATTTTGTTCGCCTAGTCAGAATCGAGCCACTAGTGTCAGATGCGGAGGAGGCACCCAACCGCCTCTTGTTGGGGCTCGAGCTAGTGCCCTTCTAGGTGGGCGCCCTCGTGCCATTTCTAAAGACATAGAGAACATAACATAACTAAGGTAATTGCGGTTATATAACTACTGCTATCATGTTAAAAGACTAGCATGGACTAACAGGCAATAGACATATAAACATGAATCGTAACTAGAAAGCAAGAAACAATAAAGAGAGTAGAGGTATCCTTACTTGGGAGCTGTAGGTACAATGTCGATGTGTGTGTAGGAAGTATGGAACACCGCTCCGATACCACTCTATAACGACCGCTTCTACTACTAGGAGGTCGAATCGCTGATTATCTTTGCTATCTTGCGGAAAGTCGATCTAATTTAAATTTTGCTAAACTATTAACCGGATCGATCCACATCGATACGGTAGAAAACTCGGATCGTTCAACCGATCGAACTGTAATTACATGCACCGCATCGGTCTCACGATCGGTCGATCGAGGCCGATCGTGGCTTGATCGATCGCGGCCGATCGGTGGCGCGATCGACTCGATCGATCCACGGATCGATCGAGCAACAGTTTACATTCGCGATCGTCCATGGATCGATCTGGGGTCCTCGATCGATCCACGGATCGATCAGAACTGGAGTTGTTCCGGAGATGAGTCTCGATCGGTCGGTGAGACCGATCGTGACTCTGATTCCGCGATAAACGCTCGATCGATCCGTGGATCGATCGAGCGGAAGCTCCGATCGCAGACCGATCGGCGATCGGTTTCTACGCAATGTAAACTGTTGTTCTCGATCGATCCGTGGATCGATCGAGTCGATCGCGCCACCGATCGGCCGCCAGATCGATCAAGAGCCACCGATCGACCGACCGATCAGGATCACCGGATCGGTCGGCACCATCCCAGCCGCATTACAACCTAGTTATGGATCGGTCGGTTGAACGATCCGGAGTTTCCTACCGTACCAGTATCAGTAGATCGGTCTGTGGATCGATCCGAAGTTAATAGTTTAGCAAAAATTTAAATTAGATCAGCTTTCCGCACAGTATAGCACAGCATAACTGTAGCGATTCGACCTTACAATCTAGTAGTAGAAGGCGGGTCGTTACATGCCTGGCTCCTCACCAGGACTTTCCCTTTGCCTAGCTATACTAGGACTTTCTAATTGCCTGATCTCACTTATCAGGACTTTCACCACCAAGTCTAGTCAACACTGACCTACTTGAATTTTCACTCTTGCCAACCTTCCTGTTGGACCTACCTTTGCCTAATCTCCAATTAGGACTTTCCCAGTTAATGTCTCCTGTCAACCTTGACCTACTTGACTTCTCTCTTGCCTAACCTCTAGTTAGGACTTTCCCAGATGCCTAAACTCCAGTTAGGACTTTCCCATTGCCTAAACTCCAGTTAGGACTTACTCGGTCAACACTGACCCACTTGGCTTGTCTTCTCATCAAACTGGTCGATCCCTTGACCATCTCCACAATCAGACGATTGCTCCAGCAATCTCCATATATTGTCAAACGGACGATTGCCCTAGTAGTCTCCATATATTGTCAAACATCAAAACTCAAATCCCGACTCAAGCTTGACCCAACTCAAGCTTAGTCAAACTGGTCAAACTTGACCTAGGGAAATTTCCCCAACAGACGTGACTTGAAAAATATATATAGATGGATCATCTACTCAGCAAGGTAGCGGGATTGACATTCTCTTGATTTCACCGTGGGAGGACAAGATGTAGTTTGTCCGTGTGGTTGAATTATCGGGCTACAAATAATAAAGCCGAGTATGAAGCCTTGATAGTTGGTTTACAGGCCGCTAGGCATGTAGGAGCCATTAGAGTCCTCATTCACTCAGACTCTTAGATAGCGGCTCAACAGCTAATGGGCACGTTCAAGATAAACAATGCTGACTCAAGTTATATGTAGAAGTCTTTGAGAAGTTAAAGACAAACTTCCAGGAAGTTGTTTTATAGAAGATCCCCTGATCGGACAACCAGATCACGGATGAGTTAGCTAAGTTAGTCAGTTCATTATCGTCAATCGTGATAGAGCAGCCGATTAAGAAAGTCTCACTGGTGGCGCACATCGACAAGATGGATGGAATTACCTTCCTGAGCGACTCTAGGATCCCACTGATAGAGTTCCTCCGATTGGGTAGCACTACGATCGATCAGGAAGAAACTCGCCTATTGAAAAAGAGGGTCAGGTGATTCACTCTGATCGGGGACCATCTATATAAAAGAGTTTTCTCAAGACTGCTGCTTAAGTGCATCAGGTCAGAGGACATTGAATATATCTTGAAGGAGGTTCATCAAGGCTCCTACGGAAGTCATCCGGGTTGTAGCTCGCTGGCCCGAAAGATCCTGTTGGTGGGATATTTTTAGCCCACACTGCAAGATGATACCGCTCGAATAGTAGCCACCTGCTTATCATGTTAAAAATATCACAACATCCAGCACTGACCAACAGAGGAGATGAAGGCATCCACGATGTCTTGTCCATTCCACTAATAGGGCATGGATATCATTGGACTATTTCTAATGGCGATCGATCAGTGCAGATTTCTACTTATCATAGTAGATTATTTTTTAAAGTGGGTGGAAGCTAAGCCGCTAGCCAAGATAACCAAACACATGGTCATCAAGTTAATATGGTAGAGTATCTTGTGCCAGTTCAGCATCCCTCGCTAGCTCGTCTCAGACAATGGGCGACAGTTTGCAGGATGGAGGCTCAGGGAGTGGTGTGAAGGCTATGGCATTGTGCAGGCTTTCACCTTGGTGGCCTACCCCCAGAGCAACGGCCAGGCGGAAGTCACCAATCGGGAAATCCTTAGAGGGTTATAGGCTCAGCTCGACCACGCTGGAGGTAGCTGGGTCGATGACCTCCCCAGCATCTTGTAGGTCTATCACACCACACCAAGAGAGGCGACCGGCGTCACATCGTTTGATCTGGTATATGGAGGAGAAGTGGTAGTTCCAGTGGTGGTCAGATTAGAGTCTAATCGGGTGCAACTCTATGATGAGGGGAATGCCGAGCGGAGACTCATGGAGCTCGACTTGGTGGATGAAGCGCAGGATAAGGTCATCGTCCAGCTGATGGCGTACATGCAGTGAATGAAGCAAAACTACAACTGGAGGGTGATCCCAAGGTCATTCCAGGTTGGCGACCTAGTGTGGAAAAGATAAAGCAGGTCGGCGACGCTACCAAGCTAGAGGCTTCTTGGGGAGGACCTTTCAAAGTCGTTTAGAAGCTCCGCTCGGGAGCCTACTACCTACAGGACGAAGACAGGAGAAAGCTCGAGTGACGTTGGAGCGTGAACCATCTTCAGCCCTATAGGGCTAGGTGAGAGGTACGTTGTTAAATCCAGATGTACTTGTATAAGTGTGTGTCTTGTAAATGCAGAAAGACAATAAATAAAAATTCCAAGTGTTCCAGACTCTTATACTGATCGGCCAAGTTAAAAGTCGAGCAGGGACTATAAACCCCTGTCTACATCAATAGTCGAGCAGCGATTGTAAATCCTTGTCTTCGTCAATAGTCGAGCAGTGACTATAAATCCCTGTCTACGTCAACAGTAAAGCAACGACTATAAACCCTTATCTTCGTCAATAGTCAGACGGTGACTATAAACCCTTGTCTTCATCAACATTTAAGCGGTGACTATAAACCCTTGTCTACGCCTTCAACAGTTGAGCGGAGACTATAAAACCTCATCTACACCTTCAACAACCAAGTGGCGACTATAAACCCAAGTTTATCCATCAATAATTGAGCAACGACTATAAACTCGAGTCTACAACGAATAATAACCAAGCGACAGCTCTAAAACCAAGGTGGCAATGAACAAGGCCGAGTGGCTTCCTAAGGCCACAAAGTAAAGTTAATAGGTCATGTAGTGACCAAATCAGGGGCACATTGCAATGATATAGCCGTTTGGCTTATGCTAGAATGAGCATGTGGAAATCACTGAGAGTAGCTACACTAACGATCGTTAAAGGGAGTTATACTTAGAAAATTTTCAAGAAACGCTAAGTGGTACGAAGCCTCATCGGAGCCGAACGACGATGCATCGCTTAACAATGGTAAAATCTAACAATGTGAAGAAATACTGAACGGTGATGCATGAAGGAATGCTTGTAAAAATTGACAGAAGAAAGATGCGCCGAACGGGCGATCATGCATTGACACTTAGAAGAATTTTTACAAAACATCGGGAGACATTACAAAAAGAAGCCTATGGAGTAGAGATGGGGGTTCACTCGAGGTAATCCAGCATGTCATCCGGCAGCGACTCGGTCAGCTTCTCTCGGTTGATCACCTTGGTGGTCATTGCAAACGGAAGATAGTCACCGTCTTCAACTAGTCAAGAGTCCCATCAATTTTGAAGTCGAAGAGACGGAGCGCTCAATCCGTGAATCGATCGTTGAAGGCGTCTAAGCGGAGATAATCTCGCTTGAGGACTTCAAACCAACCAGGCTCTGCATCTTGGAGGGTCGATCGAGATGCTTCCAACTCTGTCTTCAATGATTCCAAGTCAGCGTCCTTGGCGGCGAGATGGCCTTCCCCACAGCTTGCTCTGCCGATCGACTCTCCTGCTCGGCATTTAGCATGGCCTCAACCTCCTTAAGATTCTGAGCTAAGACTCGGGCCTCCTTATTCTTGATATCCAAGTCTTCGATGGCTCGAAGCTTTCGGGCGTTGGTAGAATTGATCTTCTATTCAAAGGACCTGGCCTGCTTCATGAGCCTCGCCAGTTGCAAAGCCTGCTCAGCACTCTTGGCCTTCTATGCTTGCAGCAGCTCAATCGGCCTTCATTGGGTCGTCTTGGTAGTTAGCTGCTTCGAACGTGCCCAAGCAGCCTCTGATTGGATACTCAAAGCGCGCATCTATTGGACTTCATGCTCTAGAGAGGCTAGCCTTTGGCACATGGTCAGGCTCTTGCCCCAATACTACAGTGATAATAAGATTGTAAGTGCCAAATGGATAAAAGTAAGTAAATATAAAGGCAATATACATACCCCAGTGGCCATCTGGGTATGGTTGCTCGCAAGCTCTCCCGGTGACATTACCATCGCGCGATCGGCATCAGCCCCTACTTGTGCTAGCGTCCCTTGAATCCAAATATGGTGCTTAGAGGTACGAGACGTGATGTCATCCGGGTTGTGCCATTCATCAGTGGGCAAATAGATTATGGTCGTTATTTGCCTCTGTCACTCGGACCGAAAAGCTCATAGGTCGCTCTCCCCGTAGACTTGGATATCGGGGACGACTAGATGATGGATACTTGTGCCACTGGCGAGGATTGTGGTGACATGAAGGTGATGGACGGTGCACGGATGGCCCCCTACAACAACCTGGATAGTGAAGGCGTCTGATCAGAGGATAGTGAAGTATGGAGTGCTACGGCTCCCTGCTCAGGAAGAGCGGGCGTTGATGTCTCACCCCGCTCGGATGATGGATGAGAACCAATGTGGGTGGGGGCTTGCAGGGTGGAAGTGGTGGAGTGAGAGGAAGCTTCCCTGCAGTACCTCTTGCGTCATATCAAAGGCTCACTGGAGGTAGTAAACTCTGAGGCTACTGTGATCGACAGCATGGAAGGACGTTCGGGAGGTAGGTCAACTGTGGCACCCGTGGCTCTGCTAGCCGCTATCTGACTCCCTCCACCCTCGCTAGTCAGTGCATGTGTCTCATCCGCCTCACCGAGCGGATCGTCAGAGTGGGTGACCAGTGCTAGGTCGCGACTCTCCAACTCAGCCATGACCGTTGCATTGATCTCTGTGTCTGCAAGCCTGCTCTTGTCGGCCAGACGCACCCTCTGTTGGGTTTTTCGAACCGCGAAAACCGCTTTTCGCGTCGCGGAAACCCCGAATCGCCCAAGCCACGGATCTCGTACAAGGTAAAACTTTCGAAAAATACAAGTACGAGTTTAAAACACGATCGACTCTTAGATCTACGAGGGAAAAACATTTACCCTTGATGTGTGCCCTTCGCAATCCCGCAACGTCCAAAGGTAGCCGGATCTCGAGACCGTCAAGCGAACGATCCTCTAGCGGTATCCACACGAACAAGGAGTGGTTTTCTACCACTCAAAGATGGAGAGGAGAACCCACAAGTGTGCTAGCACTTTCTAGGGCTCTCGGATTGGATCTAAAAAGGTGAGAAAGGAGAGAAGGGAAAAGGAACTCACACACTCCTCTAGTTACTCTCCTTTTGTGACCTTCACACCACCTAGTTGCTTAGAATCAACTCTCACTTCTTCTCCACCATGAAGCCACGACCATCAGCAAGCTAGAGAGAGGGAGAAGCACCCAAGGAAGAAGAAGCATTGAACACAATTCAATATCACCAAATGAAAACCTCTCATCACTTAGTGTGGCCGGCCACCACATGTGTAAC
Organism: Zingiber officinale; assembly: GCF_018446385.1. Taxonomy (NCBI): domain Eukaryota; kingdom Viridiplantae; phylum Streptophyta; class Magnoliopsida; order Zingiberales; family Zingiberaceae; genus Zingiber; species Zingiber officinale. The sequence goes on along the minus strand of NC_056006.1, from coordinate 18,003,608 downwards.
CCCCACATTAATATGGCCGGCCACATTAAGAGGATTAATGGTGTGTAACCTCCATGAGGTGGCACACCATTATATAAGGGGATGATGTGGCATGCCATGTAGGATGAGTCATCCTCATGATGTGGCAATTCATCAAGTCAAAACTTGATGTGTCAACCTCTATTTGGTCAAGTCAAACTTGACCAATGCTCTTCCTTGTTGAGTTAAATCCAAGCTTTGATTCAAGTCAATTTTAATTTAATGAATCTCAATTCATTAATATAAATTGACTCATGAATCAAATTTAAATTAGACTCATTCAATAATTGAATCTAATTGAGTCTAACTCAATAAGTCTAATTTGAATCCAATCTTTGATTCATCATATGAATCTAATCCTATTGGTTCATCATATGAACCTAATCTCCATGCACATGTTCTTTGTGTGTGACCCAATAGGTTCTTGTAACGTTGGCAATGTTATAAACTCCTTTAAAAACATAAGCAATGAGCGGCATCTAGCAATACATCATTGCTACCCAAGTTACAAGAAATGTTGAGATCCAACATCACCTTGTGACTACTAATTGTGACTCCTCACAATATGTGATAAGTGTCCTTCTATCCTAGACATCTAGATTGATCAATGTGAGGCATAGACCGTGTCATCCTCTGACCAATCTAAATCTTGAACTCCGAGTAGACTCACTCAATCAAATGAGCTCAATATCTCATATTGACTCATTTGGGTATGGTCATACACTTCGTGGTCTCACTCTATCAAGAATATCGATGTCTCTCCCGTCATATAGGAGGGATAGATCCCATCTACATCACTCACATCCCTCTGCATAATTTGTTATATACCCAGTAATCGCCTTTATAGTCCACCCAGTTACGGGTGACGTTTGACGAAACTAAAGTACATAACTCCTTATGTAGGGATCCATGGTGACTTCAGGTCTAAGGACTAATAGTCATACTAATAGCCACATGAGAAAGTATATGACACTCATATAACGATCCATGATACTTTCTCATGGCGGGTCATTCAGTATACATTCTCTAATGCATACCCATGTGTTAGCTTGATATCTCTATATCCATGACTTGTGAGATCAAGTCATCGAGCTGACCTACATGCTAGTCTTATTGTATTAACATTGTCCCTGAATGTTAATACTCGACTAGGAATGATTTAGAGTAGTGTTCCCTATATCATCTCACTATCGATTCAACTAATCGATTGATATAGGTATGAACGTTCTACTCAAGGACGTTACTATACTTATTTTATCTGACACTAATACAAATAAGCATAATAACCAAAAACCAATGCCTTTATTAATATACAAAAATATGATATACATGAGTCCATACAATCATCAAATGATTGGCTCTAGGGCTCTAACTAATACCCTCAGCATGATTCAGGCTAAAAAAAAGGAAGAGAAATCAGTTAGATTCAAAGATGAGGAGAAGAAAGAGCATACCTAGGCTGGACGACAACTGTCTTCGAATCGGGCACAGACCAAACATATACAGGACACCCCCCCCCCCCAACAGCAATCGGTGAATGTGATACTTTTGACCGGCCAAACTAGATGTTGCTTGGAGATAGTCTGATCAACTTCGATATCTCTCGAGCGACGGAGGCATCATCACTTCCATCTACCAGCCAGTCGGGAAGTCAGGCTGCTTGGGAAAATAAACAAAGAAATAGTATTCCCTCCAATGTTTATTGGAGGACAACATTTTGTCAAAAAAGACTGAGCCCACTCGGGCTTGAAACAAGAAGGTCCCTGGCTCAGATAGTTTAGGGTATAGAAGTAATGAAAGACCCGAGGCGTCAAGGGAATGCCTTGCAGGCAGAACAAAACTACTACCTCGCACAACAACTTAAAGAAGTTTGACACTAATTGATGTAGGGAGATGTGGAAATATTTCCAGATGGCGGAAAAGAAGGGATGAACGGGAAATCAAAGACCTACACAAAACTGGTTCTTAAAGAAGGTCAAGAAGCTGACTGATGGTTGGTGTGGCCGGTCATAAGTAGAAGGAATGATAATTTGATAATCAGATGAAAATTGGTATGTAGATTTAAGCTGGTTTATCTCCTCCCTATTAAACCTAGACTCTGTTGAAGTGTACTAGAGCCGAGGGATGGGCATAGGCAGTTGTGGAAAATCAGCCATCGAAAATAAAGAAATCGAGAAGAAGCAACCTACAGATTCAATGAAGAAAAGAGAGAAGAACCTTACTGAGAAAGGTCGCCAGAGAAGAAGAGGAGAAGAAACGTCGCAGAGATTTCTCGAAGATAAAAGTGCCAGGAAAAGTGAAGATGACGACGAGCAGATGAAGGTTTATAAACCTTGTGGTCGATCGCTTAGAGCCGTCCGGTCGAGGGTTGCAAAAAATAAGGACAAAATCTGGCAATTGAATTTGAAAAGGTGCCTGTCACATCAGCAGCAGATATCCGCCTGCCACGTCAAATGTGCGGCATCAGAAGATAGGGCACGTGACAGTCGGCTATGGGAGAGTATTAATGAGACTTAATTAAAAGGCATGGTTGCATGCTCGGTCATAATGCTTAAAGATTTTCACAGTTTTCTAGAAATTTAGATGACATCAACCGCTATGAAAAGGGTGCTTATCTAGGAAAGCATAGAGAAATAGAAAAATTTGCTAAGTGTTGTCGTCAATTATCCCGATCGGCATAGATGTCTTACTATCATACTGCCGAGCGACCGACCCACCATCAGGCTTATGAGGGATGATCGAAGTGGCAGCTACACATCCAAGTCAGTAAATGAAGCAGAACAGCGAAGATTAGGTGATTCAATCAGGAACTCGAGCACAGAGAAAGGAATAGCCAGTCACCAAATTAGACCTCTGAGTCAATGATAAACTGCGACGTTCATTACGTCTGAATGACGATTAGGAGATATGAGCCGACCAGCATCCAAGCATAGAGAGTGTCCGAGCGGCGGAGGTCACCCGAGGTACTACTCATCTAGTCAGTCGAACTTGCAGCATCCTTCGACTAGACTTGAGGGGAAGGCTTGTGATACGGTGATAAAGGGGATCCCACTAAATACGGGTTAAAGGACGGAGATAGCAGCTGACGTGGAGGTCAAAATCAAGGGTGTCAATGCCAGGATGTCAAAGGGCTCACCTATGGTGGCCGAGCGAAGGTCTACTATAATAGCCGATCGGTGCGGGCAATGTCTAATCAGCAAGAGGTTTGTCCGAGCCAACCCCTGTCCAACTCGGAACAATAGGGCAAGATCGCCAGACGCTCACTACAGATCGGCAGATTGCTAAGGTCATCGAAGCGCTTGTTCGAGCGGAAGGAGAAAAACTACTATACCGAGTCACCACAAAGAAGAACAACTGAGGCCAACCGAGCGGAGGAGTCCCGGCCGACGGAAGCTTCTATTATCTTGTCAGAGATATGCATGCCCTGTTAAAGTATGGTGTCAAAGGTACTTTCTCGACATGTCCTTCTATAGGATAAATTAGAGAACGTGCCCATGACCAGTTGGAGAGCCGACCAGCATCCAAGCATAGAGAGTGTCCGAGCGGCGGAGGTCACCCGAGGTACTACTCATCTAGTCAGTCGGACTTGCAGCATCATTCGACTAGACATGAGGGGAAGGCTTGTGATGCAGTGATAAAGGGGGTCCCACTAAATATGGGTTAAAGGACGGAGATAGCAGCTGACGTGGAGGTCAAAATCAAGGTGGTCAATGCCAGGATGTCAAAGGGCTCACCTATGGTGGCCGAGCGAAGGTCTACTATAATAGTCGATCGATGCGGGCAATGTCTAATCGGCAAGAGGTTTGTCCGAGCCAACCCCTGTCCAACTCGGAACAATAGGGCAAGATCGCCAGACGCTCACTACAGATCGGCAGATTGCTAAGGTCATCGAAGCGCTTGTTCGAGCGGAAGGAGAAAAACTACTATACCGAGTCACCACAAAGAAGAACAGCCGATGCCAACTGAGCGGAGGAGTCCCGACCGACAGAAGCTTCTATTATCTTGTCAGAGATATGCATGCCCTGTTAAAGTATGGTGTCAAAGGTACTTTCTCGACATGTCCTTCTATAGGATAAATTAGAGAACGTGCCCATGACCAGTTGGAGAATGTGTCCACGTCTAGAGAAGTGTGCACATCGCACACCAAGGCACTATATAAAGGGGGTCCATACACTGGCGGAGGTACGCATTATTCACTATTCACGCTTATGTCTACTGTTACTCCATCTTTTTCTCTTTCAGGTAATTGACCTAAGCATCAGAGGGCCAACGCCGGGGACCCCTTCCTTGGCTCAACACTAATATTTCTTGTGTTGCAGAGTGGAGTAGAGTCTACTTCTAGTCAACATAGCAAGCCACATCCCCAGCTTACCATCTCCACGATTTTCGAACAGAATCAATCGGCTAAATTAATTTTTAAAATGAATTAAAAAAGGACTATAAAAGAGTATTTTAAATATTAAATTGTATTTTTTAAAGAGAAGTATCTTTTTAATCATATAAAAAAAATATAAACTCAACTAGCTCAGGGTCCGACCCACAGAATTTTTCCATCGGCTATCAGAGTAAATCAGGAAACGCTCGCGACGAGTGGCCCAGAAGCCCAGCATCGTCTAATTACGAGCCTTATTTGGAAGACAAATTCCTATAAATTCGTCATAGCTAATGATCGAACCACAAATATCTGGAAGATAACCTAAATATCCCATCGTTGCACTATAGCACCGGAGGCATCTTTTTAATCATATAAATAATTAGGAACCGTTGTTTAATTTATGGCCATCAATATACTTCTTATTTTAAGAAAATAAATTATAAATCATCTATATTTTGATGAATTCAAAGTTCTAAGGTCGATTTGGTTAGGTAAATTTATTTTAGATTTTTATTTCTGAAATAAAAAAATCAATATTATGTTTACTATACAATTACTAAAAAAATTGAAAAAAAATATCAATTATAATAAAATTATAAATTTTATTTTTATTCAACCTACTAATTATTGAAATTGCCTTATCCAAAACATGAACACCGTGAAAAAAAAAAGTTAATCTAAAATATAAGTAAGTCAAGGTTGACCGAATACTTGACTATGTCAGAAGTACAATGAGAAGTTGACAAGAGAAAAGTTTAAGTGGGTCACGGAGGACCAGACACTTAACATGGACAAGAAGTCTAAGTGGGTCATAGAAGACCGGACACTTAGTACAAGAGAAAAGTCCAAGTGGGTCAAAAGTTAATTGGATACTTGATGATCGGAAGTCCAAGAGAAGATTGGCAAGGGAAAAGTATAAGTGGGTGAAGGAGGACCGGACACTTGGTGATTGGAAGTCCAACTAAAGTTTGGTAAGGAAAAAGTCCAAGTGGATTAAGCAAGACTGGACATTTGGTGATCGAAAGTCAAACAGGAAGGTTGGTAAGGGAAAAGTCCAAGTGGATCAAGGAGGACAAATACTTGATGATCGAAAGTCCAACGGCAAGATTGACAAAAGGAAAGTTGATGTGGATCAAAGTTGACCAAACACTTAAAATAACTGCAACTTTGAACCTATAAACTCAACTTCATTATGAGACATACTGTGTCACATCACCGCCACATCAAAAGTAAAAAAAAAATCACAACTTTTATAAATTTCTCCCCACAATCATAAACCCAAAACACAAGTTTATATTGGACCTCAGTAATTCACACATCCTATATTTTTATTTACTATCTTTATTTATAATATTCATTTATAAATTATCATAAATATATATTTATAATATACATATTAATTAATTTATTAATAATATATATTATTTTTATTTAATAATTTTAATAAATTATTAATTTAATAATTAATATATAATAATTAACTCCAATTTTAATTTTCACTTCATATCCTATGTAAACATGTTAGAAAAAATAATTTCATGAAAATATTATTAAAATTTATTAATTAACAACGTTAAAAGAAAATAAAGCATTACAATGATATCATAAAATAAAATATAACATAATTTAAATAGAATTAATTAAATAATTAACTTATTCTCCACTAATCGCATTCATAATGTGTCCATACATGTTCAATCTAGTCGGCTCGAAGCTGGTGATGCACTTCTCTATCACATAGCTCGCTATGATTCTAAAGGTACTCTCAAAATTCTTGGGTAGAGCCCATAACTATTTGTTTCGGTGGAAGAGAGTCTTTATTTGACCAATTGACTGGTGCATCTTCTTCATCCTCAATAATCATATTCTGTAAAATAATCACATATACCTGATATCCCTTAAGTCATTTTTGTACCAAGACTGTGCAAGACCTCTAACTATTATCCAACGAGATTTGAGCGCTCCAAATGCTCACTCCACATCTTTTTTTATAGCCTCCTGTCTCTCCTTGAATTTTTTCCACTAGGGATTCTTAAGACACGGAAAGCTCTTCACGAACGTAGCCCATTCTGGACATATACCATCTGTCAGATAATATCATTTTGTATATGATGTGTCGTTTATAGAAAAATTAACATCTGGAGCATTTCCCTATAGGACGGCGTTGAAGAACGATGATTTGTTAAAAACATTTATATCATTACACGACCCTACGATGCTAAAAAAAGCAAGACATATCCATAATTTTGACCACTTTCAGAATTATTATTGGGGCGTCGTAATCGCCTCTAGTAAACTGGCATTTCCAAGCAACAGCGCAATTCCTCCACTCCCAATGCATGCAATCAAGGCTGCCCAACATTCCAAGAAAGTCACGTCTCTACTCATGCATTTGAAGCAAGCATTGAGTGTCAATAGCATTGGGTCTTTGCAAGTATCTTGCCCCAAACACATCGATCATACATCGACAAAAGCTGATCAGACAATCAAGGGCAGTTCTCTCACCCATCCATACATACTCATCCAAAGAGTCGGTGGGGTTTGCATATGTCAATTGATGAATAACCGCTGTGCATTTTTGAAGTGGAGACAAACCTGTCCTTCCAATTGCATTTCTCCTCCACTTAAAATACTCTAAATGATTTATCAGGGTATCGACTATGCGAATAAATAACTCTCTTCGCATGTGAAATCGCCATCAAAAGACTTCAGCGTGAAATGAAGGAACATCCGAGAAGTAATCTCAGACAAGGCGAACATACCAGATCTTCACGATTCTGGTCCACATATCCCTAATTTGTAGCTCTTGTAGAACCTCCAGTTTCTTGACGTCTCTGCTCTTCCCGCTCAAGTAGCGTAATCATCATTCAATCAACATCATCGTCCACATCTTCCCACATCTCATTTCTCCAAAATTCATGGATGTTATTTTCTCTAGAGCGATGGAGATCTTCAAACATTTCGAATATAATTGAAGTTTTAATTGGTTCAAATTAGAAATATAATGGAATGGAGAATCATAACTTCTACATTGATATATATAGTCTAATTTGCAATGGTTAGTTTATAACTACTATTTTACAACGGCTATTTTATAACGGCTATTTTACAATGATAATTTTATAATGACTATTTTACGATGGCTAATTTATAATAGTAGTTTTACAACGACTACTTTATAATGGTTATTTTTATAACGACTATTTTATAATGGTTATTTTATAACGACTAGTTTGTATCGGTAATACAATATAAAGATGCTTTTTGTATTTAAGAAACTCATAAAGACCAACATAATTTAAAAAAAAAAAACTTACAAATCAACAAAACATAAACATTAACAAACGATAAAGACCAACATAAATTTAAAAACATAAACACCCACAAATGACAAATCTACTATAGGTCACATCTCTTTGTAATTTCTTCAAATATTTTTATATGCCAATGAAGTTGTGCCTCCGTCATTCCACTCGTATCTTTCATAACCATATCATAATCATTTTGCTTTAGCTCAAGTTCCTTAAGCACCAATTTTTTCTTTTGATATTGTTGCATTTGTTCCCATTTCACGTTGAAGTCTTCGTCTTCTATAACTTTGACTTTATTCTTTATTTTCACCTTCTGTTGCCCTATAGGACGTAGGCAAATTTCATAGTTACCATCAATATCTGGAATGGTTGAAGAAGTATGTGCCCCTAATTCAGAAGTCCTCGCCTTCTTGTTAGCATGACAACCAAGTGATTGGGGAACTCATTTCTCACACTCTGTTATAATCTTCCATACTTGAAAGCCTTATTCTTGTGTACCTTTTTCCACATATCATGTGCAATGGCTAAAACATCAGCGTCACATTTACCAATAGCCCAATTGTTAAAGAAATTATTGTACCATCCTGAAAACTTACCAACATCAGGCATAACCCGATAGTAATTTGACTTTATCGATGTACATTCTCTTGCTATCATACCTGCAAGCCAATTGTCATTATAGTACATGGTGGTACATTGCCAAAAATACTTATTCTTTTGTTCATTATCAACTTTTGGGTTGTTGGTAATAGTTCCCCAAACTCTTGCAGACACTTCTCCTCCTCGGTTGACCACATCACCTTAGCTCTATTACTAGGGGCATTCATTTCTTTGTCATCCTCCTCATCATCCTCGAGGTTAATATTTTCTATCCCAGGTATCGTCGAATGCGGTGGAAATTGAGAGTGTAGCATTGAAATTGGTGTTGGGGGCTCTCTATCGGATCCAGATTCTCCCAAACTCGTCTGTCGAGATTCGTTCGATGGCATGCTCGATGGTGGTGGAGTAGTAATACTTGAGAAGGAGGTGACATCATAATTGACCACCCATTGAAGTATAATCAAATGGAAACATGAAAAATAGAGCGCGAGGAACAAAATTTGAACCAGTAGGAGTATTTTGTGAAACTTGAGTTGCACAAGCAAATTGGGACGAGTGAGGATTGGGAAGAGAACATGATTGAGAATTTTGAGAGTTTGAATTTCCCTCTGTATTTGGAGAACCAAATAAATTGTTGAATGAACTACCGAATTTTTCAACCATTTAGAATAAAGAGATAGAAATGTTGTGTTAGAGAAATTACGGAGAAAGTTTTAGATAGTGAGTAGAGAAATTAAAATATTTCTCTATTTATAAGCTAAAAAATGTTGTTAAAAAAATTAAAATAATATAAAATAGTCATTTCTAGCCTTTTAGTCGTTCAGTAACATAATCTGAAATAGTCATTGCCAAAAACGACCGTTTGATTAAATTTTCCATTTTTACAACAAAAAAGAAAAAAATAAAAAAGCAAGTGACCGACAACCACTATGTGTGGGGCTCATGCCCTACGTGCTTGTGCTATGCACACGTTCGGCGAGAGGTTGCGTACACAACACCCTCTCTTGGCACTTGTTATTTTTTTTATTTTTAAATTATTCTAAACCCAGCATCCAATTTTGGATGTTAGGTTCTTGGGTTTAAAAAATTCACATCAATTGCAATTCTATTCGATTTATAAAACCAAACTTCTTGGGTTTTGTAAACCCATCATTGCAGTCACTCATAGTGGCTGAAAGTCCAATGGAAAGGTTGGCAAGAGAAAATTCTAAATAGGTTAAGAAGGACTATACATTTGATGAAGAAGGACTAGCTGGTCAAGGTTGATCGAATGTTAGGCAACGGAAAATCCTAACAAGTCACAGATGACTAGATGTTAGGCAAAGGAACCCTAAACTCAGATTCAAAGTTGAGAGTTGGGCAATCGATTAGTGTAATTGATTCACCTAAAGAAATCGATTGGTTCAATCGATTGAGAGCTTACTTTGGGAGCCAATTGGCTTAAGGCAATTGGCAATCGATTGACAGAAGTTTCACGAGGAAATAGAAGTATGTTGAATCGATTGGCCTAATTAATTCAACCTTGTCTATCGATTGGTTAATCAATTGGTAGTACTTTCTCGAGAGAACAAAAGGCTTTAAAATTGATTGAGGTAATCGATTAATATGAATCACTAATTGATTAGTCAGACGAAAAAGAGTCATTCTATAGGTTTGAATAGTTGGATTTGATATGACAATTGATTAGGAGTAAGACCAATTGATTGGATGTTTTCCAGCTCGAAAGCAATCCTAAAAAAGGAGGTTTCGTAGAGATTTGAAGGCGTCAATTCTTGGGATTTTGAAGGATAGTGTTGCAGCATTTTCGGACCAACAAGATGTATTTCGAAGTTATAAGAGATCAAGCAATCAAGGTTTTGATTGTAAAGTCATTTTCGATTATATTTGTCTTTGCTTTCTTGTTTCTTGTTATGTTCTTACAAGAATGATTTGTAAGAGGCTTCTTCACTTCTTGAAAATTTTCAAGAAGGAGAGAGTTCTTAGTGGAGGAGATTGCTAGGAGTGAACTCTCGAATTAATCTCCTCAAGGAGTGGATACTAGGTAAACCAAGGTATTGTGTATGTAGAGTTGAGATTGAAGTATATATCCATTGTGCACTCAACGACAAGCACAAAACATTGAAGAGAAGTGATCAAAGCTATTCACCCTTCTAGCTCTTCTAGCTTGCACAAACCTAACAAAATATCAGTACCTAGCGGTCAAAAGTGTTTAATAATTTTAGACAATTACAATTTTAAAAAATAAATATTGAAAAATAATACTACAAGCTTACTAATGTTTATTTGATACGAATTATCAAATACTTTTATAATAGATAAATATAAAATTATTTTTAATTTAATAATATTTATTTATCTTTAGAATCATCAAACTTTTTTTTAACAAAAATCAAGGGGCACCAAAAATAAGAGAAACATTATATTATATTAGCACCTTTCTTTCCTATAAAAACTTAAATAGTTGTCTCTCCCATGATTTTATTCTGAAAATATCGATGAATTTAATGTTATTATAGAAGCTACTGAGTTAACTTCTATAATATATAAAATCTATCGGTTAGCTTCCACAACGTGTAAAAACTAATAGGTAGTTGTTACATTAGTTTCTACACACTCGATTATGATTAAATTATGTCCATTTAAAATATAATGAGTGTCATGTAGTCTATATATTTATTTTTACTTTTTACAATATTATTTTAATTAGATTATCACTAAAATAAGTAAAATCAAAATTATATAAAATTATTATGGTAGAAACTAGTAACTAATTTTTATACATTATAGAAGTTAGCAACTGATTTCTACATATTATAAAAGCTAGCAACTAGCTTCTATCCATTATAAAATTTACATATTAATTTCTATTTAGAGGGTGTTTGGTTAAACTTATTAAAAACAGCTTATAAGTTTGTACAACTTATAAGTTGTTTTAGGAGCTTATAAGTTGTTAGGTCTTATTTTAAAAATAAGTTGTTAAAGTGTTTGGGTGAACTTATTACAATCAACCTAAAGATATTGATGTGTTTGGTATTATAAGATCTTTTTATTAATAAAATTACCAAAAAGGATATAATACTATTAATAGAGGGTTTTGAGATTTTTATTAATAGAGGATTTTGGGTGAATTTCTGTACCGGAGGAGAGAAAATTAGAAAGAGGTGTTGGCGGAGAAGATGACACAATGTTGGAAGAAAAGTCGGCGGAGATAAAAAGATATTAGACTTATAAAAATTTATGGAGGATAAGATGGAGATTTATGAAATTATATAAGGATATTTTAGATAAACAAATTATTAAAATAAGATCTTTTTAAAAAAAGTAGGGTCTTCCATACTTTTTTAAAAACAGCTTATAAGCTCCAAAACAATTTATTTTGACAGCTTATAAGCTATTTGAAAAAAAAATTTACCAAACAAATTTGAAGAGCTTATAAGCTCCAAAACAACTTATAAGCTGTTTTAGAGAACTTATAAGCTCAGCCAAACACCCTCTTAGTCGATCTGATGAAATAATGTTCATTTACATATAGTGAATATTATAGAGTCTCCATCACTTGTTTTATTTATTAAAATATTATTTTAATTAGATTATCATTTAGAGAAGTAAAATTAAAATATACAAAATTACTCTTGTAACATACTTATATAATTGTAAAAATTAATTGTTAGTTTCTATGCAATTGAATATAAAGATATTTGGGATAGTTCGGATTAAATAGAGCATTTTTAAATCTTATTTTATTTTATTTTTGACCGTTTAAAAACTACATATGGCTTGTATGAACAGGAGAATAGTTGGGTGCTTCTTTTGAAGGAAAAAAAAAATTGATGAATCACATGACCTCATGATCGATTTGATTTTATAGAAATTTTGTATGTGTCAATGGGATAAATTAAAAAGTACTCGTAGTTAGTGGTCTAGAAGCTTAGTGAAAAGACCCTTAGTTTACCACATGTACCAGATACCCATAACAAAAGTTTACAGCATATATTAGCTAACTTGAAGACCGAGGTTCAATCAAATAATAAACCTCTCAAATAGTGATGTTAAGGGACCATAGTATAAAATCTCATCATACATGAATCACCATAATCAACACAAACCATAGCTTCACAATCCAAAGAGTTTGGGCAAAGGAAAATAAAGACACCAACAACTCTCCTCATACATGTAAAGGACGGACTCCACAGAAAATAAGAGTCTTCACAGTACTCCTAAAGGTTCCTGGATAGTGTGTTGAGGTACCATCCTACCTCCTCGTTTATTCTATGTGCATGCCATCGATAATACCCTGGGGGTGTATCTCTTACCTGTATCATATACGTCATGAGTCTATAGACCCAACAAGAACATTCCAATATGAAAATATGACATCCATATGAAGTAGGATAAGTAGTTAAAACATAGATTGCAATCTTAATTATGAAATAGAGGAAAACACATTAAGTAGAGTAATCTACACAACTATTAAGGATGAATACGTTACACTTTGATAACTATCATTTAATTTGAGTCAGTCATTCAGTCCATAATCATGATCCTAGAGGCAGGGGCGGAGCTAGGATATTGGTCGAGTGTAGGCATGATACAATTAACTTTATAATTGTAAAATTATGCACGGTATAAAATCAAAGATTAACATAGGCTAAGCAAAAAATATATTGAGTGTACCTCATTGGAAAGATCTAGAGAATGAAATAATTAATCATGTTTCATTATATAATAGAACATAACATGTTTTTTTGGCATAATAATTAAACCGCAAATGGCAAAATAAAAGCTAACTCGATGAGCTTATCCAACCGAATTAGCCTCCTTAATATAAAAAAACTATCTATTCCACCATCTTTTCCAAAAAGATTCTTGGTTATGAGATGCACTCAAAAGTTCTTCATAATTTTCAAACATCAAGACAACATCATCCACATTGAAATCTGCATAGAAATAATTACAAATGAATCAGACAAATTAGCATTTGCCATCAAAATTCAAAATGGGAAACTAAAACTTATGCTTATGACTGATCACATGACATATTCAGCATTAGTAAAATTGCATGATTTTTTGAAGAATAAATTAATTTCAAAGGAGAGTTGTAAAGACTTTAAGTCAAGAAGCTAATCCTTTTGTTAACAAAGCATACAATATGAAATCAAACATCAGAACATAATTACCTTACAATTGTTCTTCCGAGTCTTCATATTTTGAAACTTTTGTATAATAGCTTCATTATCAACCGTTAGAAATATATCTTTCTCTACATAGACAATAAGACTATCATTCATCCAATCATCACTCATTCGATTGCGCAACCTGTCTTTCACAATTCTCTTGGAAGAAAACACTCTCTCTACAGTTGCAGTCACAACTGGTAAAATTAATGTAAATGTTAAAAGCTTAAAAACTAATTGATACACCATACTTTTTTTTTGACATAACTAATTTCTCTGAAAGATCACCGAGGTCTTTCAATCCTTAAAATGTTTTGTTAGAATGCATATCACATATATAAGTTTCAAGTTGATCATCAAGTATGAGAAGATCAAATCTTAAGAAATCTTGTGGATAAAACTCAGCCAGTTGCAATAATTTTTTCTTGTCAAAAGCCAAAAAAGAGTTTTGTGGATACAAATAAGCTACATAAAGAAGTATGTAACGTCCCCACTCCTGGGTACCAGGCTGTGAGCCGGATCGCTACATTAACTACTGAAAATACTGTGCGGAAAACTGAGCAAATTTGAAATTTGCTAAACTAATTACTGTAAAGTCTTAACCTGACATTCTAGGAGTACCTGAGTGTTGTACACATGCTAGGAGAGACAATCTATGCCTCTTGGATGTCCTGCTAGCTGCAGTCAGACATTTCAACCGATCCGTAAGTCGATTGAGCCTTCGGAACGATTCACAGATCGTTCCAGCTGATACTGGCACGGATACACCCTCTGGATCGGTCGGGAGACCGATCAGTGAGCCTCCGTGCTTCTGCTGCGTTCTGTTCGCATCTGGATCGGTCTACCGACCGATCCAGAAGCACCCTGATCGGTCGGTAGACCGATCAGTGCGCTTCTTATGTTTCTGTTCGCCTCTGGATCGGTCTGTCGACCGATCCAGCTGCTCACTGATCGGTCGGTCGACCGATCAGTGACTGCAGATTTCGTCCCGAACTCTCTGTTCGGTGCTGGATCGATCGGACGACCGATCAGATAGCATACAGTAACATACTGTATGCCTCTGGATCGGTCGGCAGACCGATCCAACTCTGATATGAAATCAGAGTTTCTGATTTCAGGAACTTCCGGCACTGGAACGTGCCACAACTCACAGAGACCAGTTCTAGATACATGAAAAACACTCAAGAATGTGAATACTCATATTCTAAACATGATGACTAAACAAGATATAGTTCACTAAACTGTAACAAGACTAATTCATAAAACCAGACGTGTTAAGTACTAAAACTGAATTAAAAGCGTGTAGATCCCAAGGATCTTTATTCCAGACCCCTTGCACACACACATCATTGTAGCATCGCCCTCCAGCCTCCGCTAGTCCACTTTTCTTTTACCTGTATCTGCAGTATAAGAAAAGTAGTACCTGTAAGCTTAAAGCTTAGTAAGAAACCATCTACCTCACTAAATCATGCATACGATGCAATTATGATTTTAAATCATGTTGTTTGAAAAAAACATACTGAACATGCAAGCATGGCATGGCATATCAAACAAAGCATAAACTGGAACTGAAACATGGCATAACATATAAACTGAGCATGAAACTGAACTAGTCATGCATATGTCTAAATCTGTACATGAACTCAAATCATGTAAATTGAACCTGAACTGAACTGGAAGCTAAATTAGTGTTTTCATCACTGGTTTCAAATTTGAAAACTATACATATAATAGGTGAAAATACTAAACATGCTGTTGGGCCCTGCAACTGTACTTGCATCCCTACGAGACCCGGGATTGCAAGTTCCAATCCAGTAGGTTATATGAACCTAGGGACGACTGTGGAGTCCAGCCCATGGATATCTGATCCAAGCACGATGCCAACTGAATAAAAGTAAAATACTGAATACTGCTTAATTTTACTTTTTCTAGGTTATCTGAACCTAGAGCTAGGTTATCTGAACCTAGAGGCTACTGTGGGAGCCCACCCAATGGATATCTGATCCATATAGCTGTAATAACTAATAATAAACTGAATAAAATGTTTCTATTACATTTTATATGCTGTTAGGACGCCTATTGGTACATCCTTCTGAACTGGGCATTCTACCGAATGCTTGGCGTGCACTAAAAGCATGCCCTAAAACTGAAAACTATAAAATTACTGAACTAACGCCAAAACTAACAAGCGAGAGCAATTATACTGCAGGTGAGGGGTTTCTTACCTCAATCGTAAGGTTTCTTACGATTCTATTCGCTAGGTGTTTCCGGAAAACTGTCCGCTCGACGAACCGCTTACGTCTTCGCGTTCCTCGGAGAAGAACCCCTTTCGTGTTGGAGTCGTCGCCGGAAGATGATCCTATGGACCCTTGCCTTGGTGTGCCGTGCGTGAGGAAGAGGAGAAGAAGGGAGAGGCGGCGGTGAGGTTTTGGAAGAGAAAGTGTCGTGAGGTGAAGAGGTGCCGAACCAAAATAAACCAAACCCCACTTAAGTTTATTATTTATATTAAGTGGTTTAATGAACCCAACTCTAATATAAATATATTTGGTTCTCCTTCCTTTCAGCACGGCCCTGCTGGGTTCAACTGGTTACTAACATTATCCCTTACACCATAGGTCTCGGGTTCGATTCCCGCCTAAGCTATTTTGCGACCTATTTGTTTTTGCTACTCCCGCTACTCGGAAAATTCCGGAAAAATATCTAATAATTCCAGAAAAATCATAGAATAATTCTAAAATAAATTTGGGAATTTTTCGGGCTTTACAATCCCCCATACCTTATAAAAAGTTCGTCCCCGAACTTAAAACAATTCTGTCTCATGCTGGCCTCTGTCTCCCAAGTCGCCTCTGCTGCTGTGTGATTTTGCCGGCTGACTTTAACTAATGGTACTTCCTTGTTCCGTAATTTCTTTACTGCTCGGTCTATTATCTGAATAGGCCGACTGTCATAGCTGAGATCATCACGGACCTGTACCAACTGGGGCTCAATCACCTGGGTGGCGTCTGGAATATGCTTCTTCAGCATGGAAACATGAAATACGTTGTGGACTGCTGACATCTCCTGAGGTAGCTCTAGCTCATATGCTACCTTGCCCACTCTCTTCGTGATAAGGTATGGTCCCACATATCTGGGAGCTAGCTTGCCCTTCTTCCCAAACGCATGACTCCTTCATGGGAGCTACTCGAGGAATATCCCCATCCGAAAACTCTAGGGGTCTGCGTCGTGTATCAAGATAGCTCTTCCGACGGCTCTGGCTGCCTCTATCCTCTGGCGAATGGTGGCTGTGGTATCGCCACTAGATCTGCAAGCTCTAGTTCCTTCCGTTCACCACTCTCATACCAAGATTGGTGATCCGCACCTCCGCCCATAGAGTGCCTCATAAGGAGCCATGCCGATAGTGGCCGATAACTATTGTTGTATGCAAATTCGCTAGACTCGGATATTTGCACCAACTTCCTTGAAATCTAGGGCACAAGCTCGGAGCATATTCGAGTACCGATTCACTCGCTCCGTCTGACCATCCATCTGAGGATGGAAGGTGTTGAATTTTAACTGGGTGCCCATAGTTGACACACTTCCAGAAGTGTGATGTAAACCTGCTGTCTCTATCTGATATAATGGTTCGTGGGACTCCATGCAATCTGACAATCTCCTGGAGATACAACTGAGCTAGCTTCTCCATAGAGTAGGATATCTTGATAGCTAAAAAGTGGGCTGATTTAGTCAACCTGTCGACTATTACCCAGATGGCATCAAAACCATTCGTGGTTCTGGGTAGTCCCACTATGAAATCCATGGAGATATCCTCCCACTTCCATTCTGGAATCTGTATAGGCTGCAGAACTCCTCCTGGTCGCTGATGTTCTGCCTTGACCCTCTGACAGGTGAGGCAGATGCTAACATATCTGGCGATGTCTCGCTTCATCCCGGGCCACCAAAAGCGTTTCTTCAGGTCTTGATACATTTTGGTGGAGCCTGGATGCATAGCGTAGGGAGTCCTGTGAGCCTCGTCTAAAATCTGTCTCCGTAGCTCCTCCTGATCTGGAACACAGAGTCTGTCGCCAAAATACAACACCCCGCTGTCGGACACTCTGAATTCTCCACTTTCCAATTCTGCTAGCCCTTGCTTGATTTTCTGAATTTCGGGGTCCTGATCCTGAGCTGACTGAATATCACCAAGCAAGGTAGACTCTAAGGTCATAGTGGAAAGTTGTCCGACTATAAGCTCGAGACTAAAGGCCGTAATCTCCTTCCTTAGGGGTGGTGACATAGCTGCTAAAGATAATAAGGTAGCACTGGACTTCCTGCTGAGTGCGTCTGCTACCTTATTAGCTTTTCCTGGATGGTAGAGGATATCTATGTCATAATCTTTGACTAGTTCTAACCATCTACGCTGTCGCATATTCAGATCCTTCTGAGTAAAGAAATACTTCAGACTTTGATGATCTGTATACACTCTGCACTGAGCTCCGTACAAATAATGTCTCCAAATCTTGAGAGCGAACACCACTGCTGCAAGCTCAAGGTCGTGAGTAGGATAGTTCCTCTCATAATCCTTGAGTTGTCTGGAGGCATAGGCGATCACCTTGCCCTGCTGCATCAGTACTGCTCCTAATCCCAATTTAGAGGCGTCACTGTAGATGTCGAAGCTGTCTGTGTTTTCTGGTATAGCTAAAATAGGAGCACTGGTCAATCTCCGTTTTAGTTCGCTAAAGCTGTTCTCGCAGTCCTCTGTCCACTGAAATTTCTTGTTCTTCCTGGTGAGAGCTGTCAGTGGGGAGGCTATCCTGGAGAAGTCCTCTACGAATTTCCTGTAGTAGCCTGCTAATCCCAGAAAGCTTCTGATTTCACTGGCGTTCCTGGGTCTCTTCCAGTTACTTACTGCTTCTATCTTGCTGGGATCTACCATAACACCATCTTTGGAGATGATGTGACCGAGAAAGGCTACCTGGTCTAGCCAGAATTCACATTTCGTGAATTTGGCGTACAACTGGTTCTGCTGAAGGATCTGCAAAACTGTTTTCAGATGCTCTGCATGGTCCTCCTGAGTGCCTGAATAGATAAGAATGTCATCGATGAACACGATGACAAACTTGTCTAAGTATTCTCTGAATACCCTGTTCATGAGGTCCATGAAAGTAGCTGGAGCATTTGTCACGCCAAAAGGCATGACTACGAACTCATAGTGTCCGTATCTGGTCCTGAAAGCTGTTTTAGGTATATCACCTTCCTTGACTCTAACCTGGTGATATCCTGATCTGAGGTCAATTTTAGAGAACACTGTGGCTCCCTTTAGCTGGTCAAACAGGTCATCTATCCTGGGAAGAGGGTATCTGTTTTTAATTGTGACCTGGTTCAAGGCACGGTAGTCTATGCATAGGCGCATGCTTCCATCCTTCTTCTTCACAAACAACACAGGTGCTCCCCATGGTGAGTGACTAGGGCGTATGAAACCCTTGTCAAGAAGCTCCTGTAATTGCTCTCAAGTTCCTTCTTCTGGAGCCATGCGATATGGTGCCTTGGAAATTGGATTTGTGCCGGAATGAGCTCTATCTCGAATTCAATCTCCATGTCTGGTGCTAAGCCGCTCTTCAGGGAAGACTGCTGGTAGTCACAAACGACTCAAACCTCGATAGCTGTGGTTCTTGTCCTGGCCGGTGTTGACTACATTTGCTAAAAATCCCACGATCCCGAATCCAATAGCTGCTGTGCTTTCAAGAGAAACTTCGGCTTTCCTCTTTGGCTTCCCTGTACTCAAACTGTACTCCGCTTCAGGTTTCTGCTTACGACACTCTATAAAAGCGCCGTATCTGATCGTAAAATCCATTCCAAAGATGACATCGTAGTGATCATTTCTAGCACTATCGATCACCAAAAGCTCCATCGCTATAATGAGCCTTTGCACGAGCCGTAGATGCCATAATGTCTCCCGAGGGTAGCGTTGTCGAACCGACTATTGAGTACTTCGAGGTGTTGCTAGTTTCTCGGCAAATGCCCCGGATACATAAGTGGGTTGCCCGATGTCGAATAAGACAGTTGCATTATCTTGAAAAATCGATCGACTGTGACAACCGCCGAGGCATTTGCTACGCCCCTCTGGTCGGTGAGAAAATCCTCGCATTTGTGGTAGCCGTGGGGCTTCTAATGCCTCGATCGATCTCAGGACCATCTAAGACAAGATACATCCGTGTGTGGTGAGCTCCATCTTGTATCGAGGCGGAGGAAGATTCTTGTTCGGCCTTCGCTTAGCCATGTGCCCTTCCCTCCACATTCAAAACAACCTCGCGTACCCTTGCGGCAAACTCCTGGATGATGTTTCCCACAAGTAGCACACTTGGGATGTCCGGAATGTTTTCCACATGGTCCTCCTTTTGGGTCACTACTTGCCTTGCGTTTCCTTCCAGTTGGAGCTATGTCCCTGTTGTTTCGCTGAGTACCGAGCTAGTTTGTCCCTTGGGCTCTGTGGAAACCTCGTCATGGGTGATATTGTGCTGATAGTGCTCGGTGATCAGCACTCACTAGCTCCTCCGTGGTTTGTGGCCTATGAACGCCACCAGCTACATTCATTGCGATCTGCTGCGAGCATCTTCAGACATCAAGCGTCTCGTTCTTTCTCCGGTGACTAGTTCGGACACAGACGGGCCAACTGTTGAATTTCTTCACGGCCTCATCGACTGATAGGTTGCCCCGACGAAATTCAGAAACTCGCCATAGTGTCGGTTTGTGACTTGCATATGAAAGAATTCCTCGAAGAATTCTTTCTCGAGGTCAGCCATGTCATGGTTTCTCGCCACTTGATTTAATCCCACCACGTGCGTCTCCTGTTAAGCAGAAGGAGGCACACTTCACCTTTGTGCTCGCCGCCTAGAAGTTCCATCGTGCTTTCCAGTGTTTTAAACCATGCCCGAGCATCCCATGGTTCGCCGGTGCCCGAGAAGTTCTCGGGATTCACTGCCACTGGATAAGGTAAGCTTCTCTCTTAGCCCCGCCACTGGGGCTACTGGGACCGTACTGCAGGCTGAGCCGGTACTACCTCTGTGATTACCGGAGTCGTGAGGTTCGATACTGGAGTGACTGGGGAGTAGGAGCCACTAATGTCGTAAGGTCCGGGGAGGCACCGAACCGCCTGCCTCATGCTGGGGCTCAGCCATGCTTTCTTAGCCGGACGCCCTCGTATCATTTTCTAAATAGCAGAGAACACATATATATAACTAAGCTATCATGTTATAGTTAACTTCGGTAACATGTTAAATACTATCACTGTAAACATAAATTAATTAACTACCAACATGAGAGCAAACATGGAAGCACACATAATCGATATGAAAGCCGAAAACAAACCGAGTGAGAGATGTTCTTACTTGGAAGCAGAGGCACAATGTCGATGTGTGTGTAGGAAGTAAGGAACCTCTCTGATACCACTCGTAACGCCCCGACTCCTGGGTACCAGTCTGTGAGCCGGATCGCTACATTAACTACTGAAAATACTGTGCGGAAAACCGAGCAAATTTGAAATTTGCTAAACTAATTACTGTAAAGTCTTAACCTGACATTCTAGGAGTACCTGAGTGTTGTACACATGCTAGGAGAGACAATCTATGCCTCTTGGATGTCCCGCTAGCTGCAGTCAGACATTTCAACCGATCCGTAAGTCGATTGAGCCTTCGGAACGATTCACGGATCGCTCCAGGACTGATCGCAGGATCACCCTGATCGGTCGGGAGACCGATCGGTGAGCCTCCGTGCCTGCTGCGTTACGAATCGGATCGGTCTAGGCCGATCGAAGCACCGATCGGCCGGTAGACCGATCGCGCTCTTATGTTTCGTTGCCTCGGATCGGTCGTCGACCGATCCAGTTGCCATCGATCGGTCGGTCGACCGATCGATCGCAGATCGTCCCGAACTCTCGTTCGGTCGGATCGATCGGACGATCGATCGAGATCATACGATCAATGCACTCCGGATCGGTCGGTGGACCGATCCAGATCATCACCGGATCGGTCGGCAGACCGATCCAACTCTGATATGAAATCAGAGTTTCTGATTTCAAGAACTTCCGGCACTGGAACGTGCCACAACTCACAGAGACCAGTTCTAGATACATGAAAAACACTCAAGAATGTGAATACTCATATTCTAAACATGATGACTAAACAAGATATAGTTCACTAAACTGTAACAAGACTAATTCATAAAACCAGACGTGTTAAGTACTAAAACTGAATTAAAAGCGTGTAGATCCCAAGGATCTTTATTCCAGACCCCTTGCACACACACATCATTGTAGCATCGCCCTCCAGCCTCCGCTAGTCCACTTTTCTTTTACCTGTATCTGCAGTATAAGAAAAGTAGTACCTGTAAGCTTAAAGCTTAGTAAGAAACCATCTACCTCACTAAATCATGCATACGATGCAATTATGATTTTAAATCATGTTGTTTGAAAAAACATACTGAACATGCAAGCATGGCATGGCATATCAAACAAAGCATAAACTGGAACTGAAACATGGCATAACATATAAACTGAGCATGAAACTGAACTAGTCATGCATATGTCTAAATCTGTACATGAACTCAAATCGTGTAAATTGAACCTGAACTGAACTGAAAGCTAAATTAGTGTTTTCATCACTGGTTTCAAATTTGAAAACTATACATATAATAGGTGAAAATACTAAACATGCTGCTGGGGCCCTGGCAACTGTGCTTACTGTGCGCGCATCCCTACGAGACCCGGGATTGCAAGTTCCGAATCCAGCAGGGTTACTAGGTTATCTGACCATGGATATCTGATCCAAGCACGATGCCAACTGAATAAAAGTAAAATCGAATACTGCTTAATTTTACTTGCTGTTTCTAGGTTATCTGAACCTAGAGCTAGGTTATCTGAACCTAGAGGCTACTGTGGGAGCCCACCCAATGGATATCTGATCCATATAGCTGTAATAACTAATAATAAACTGAATAAAATGTTTCTATTACATTTTATATGCTGTTAGGACGCCTATTGGTACATCCTTCTGAACTGGGCATTCTACCGAATGCTTGGCGTGCACTAAAAGCATGCCCTAAAACTGAAAACTATAAAATTACTGAACTAAC
Organism: Zingiber officinale; assembly: GCF_018446385.1. Lineage (NCBI taxonomy): Eukaryota > Viridiplantae > Streptophyta > Magnoliopsida > Zingiberales > Zingiberaceae > Zingiber > Zingiber officinale. The sequence continues at coordinate 17,981,028 of NC_056006.1, read as the reverse complement.
GCCAAAACTAACAAGCGAGAGCAATTATACTGCAGGTGAGGGTTTCTTACCTCAATCGTAAGGTTTTCTTACGATTCTATTCGCTAGGTGTTTCCGGAAAACTGTCCGCTCGACGAACCGCTTCGCGTTCCTCTCGCGGAGAAGAACCCCTTTCGTGTTGGAGTCGTCATCGGAAGATGATCCTATGGACCCTTGCCTTGGTGTGCCGTGCGTGAGGAAGAGGAGAAGAAGGGAGAGGCGGCGGTGAGGTTTTGGAAGAGAAAGTGTCGTGAGGTGAAGAGGTGCCGAACCAAAATAAACCAAACCCCACTTAAGTTTATTATTTATATTAAGTGGTTTAATGAACCCAACTCTAATATAAATATATTTGGTTCTCCTTCCTTTCAGCACGGCCCTGCTGGGTTCAACTGGTTACTAACATTATCCCTTACACCATAGGTCTCGGGTTCGATTCCCGCCTAAGCTATTTTGCGACCTATTTGTTTTTGCTACTCCCGCTACTCGGAAAATTCCGGAAAAATATCTAATAATTCCAGAAAAATCATAGAATAATTCTAAAATAAATTTGGGAATTTTTCGGGCTTTACAAAGTAACTCTGTATTTACCTCTGAGAAACGATCATTTAATTCTTGAAGTTGCATATCAATAACACCATAGAATAAATCAACTCGATAGTGATGTAAATTTGTCACTTCTGGTGGAATACGATGGGGACGACCATGTGGTGCCCAACGTGTGAACATATCATCCATTTTGAGACAATCAATGTAATGTTGTTGACAAAAATAGTGAACCTTTTCTAAAAATGAATCCCAACCATCTTCTCTCATATTTTGGAGTCAGTGTTTGCATACTTATACCAAATCCATTGCATTTACAATATCTTGATCTTTCTTTTGTAATGCCACTGACAATTCACTCGAAATCCCTAAGACATGTTTATTGGGGTTCAATTAAAGTCCCACATTGGAAAGATTTGGTAAAAATCATGGAGTTAAAAGGATGCAAGATATCTCCATTGGATGAGGCCTTTTGGGTAGAGCCCAAGAGCAAAGCCATGAGGACCTAGGCCCAAAGTGGACAATATCATGCCATTATGGAGATATGTGGACATCCTTTGGTCGCAACAAATGGTATCAGAGTCATGGTATAAACCAGATACCATGTGGAGTGGCATTGAATGAAGTTGAGGGTGGGTCCGGAGTAGGTCAGGGTGACCGGATGTTCGTGGGAGGCCTGGAGCAGGTCAGGCTGATTGGATACTTGTGCGGAAGCAAGTAGGTCAGGGTGACCAGATGCTCGCAAGGAGGCCCAAAGCAGGTCAGGGTGACCGGATACTCGCGGGGAGACTTGGAGCAGGTCAGGATGACTGGATGCTTATGGGAGGCTTGGAGCAGGTCAAGATGACTAGATACTCGCGGGGAGGTGAGTAGGTCAGGGTGACCGGATGCTCGCAGTGAGGCCCGAAGCAGGTCAAGGTGGTCGAATGCTCGCGGGGAGGTCCGGAGTAGGTCAAGGTGACCGGGTGCGGATGCTTGCGTGGAGACCCAGAGCAGGTAAGAGTGACTAGATGCTCGCGGGGAGGCCCGGACCATGAGAGTAATTGTAATCCTTCATTTGAAGGGAAGATTGTTGGGGTTCAATTAAAGTCCCACATTAAAAAGATTTGGTAAAGATCATGGGGTTAAAAGGATGCAAGATATCTCCATTGGATGAGGCCTTTTGGGTAGAGCCCAAGAGCAAAGTCATGAGGGCCTTGGCCCAAAGTGGACAATATCATGCCATTGTGGAGATATGTGGACATCCTTTGGCACAACAAATGGTATCACCTACTTCGGGCCTCACTGTGAGCATCCGGTCACCCTGACCTACTCACCTCCCCGCGAGTATCTGGTCACCTTGACCTGCTTCAGGCCTCCCGCAAGCATCCAGTCATCCTGACCTGCTCCAAGCCTCCCCGCGAGTATCCGGTCACCCTGACCTGTTTCGGGCCTCCCTGTGAGCATCTGGTCACCCTGACCTACTTGCTTCCGCACAAGTATCCGATCACCCTGACTTGCTCCAGGCCTCCCACGAACATCCGGTCACCCTGACCTACTCCGGGCCCACCCTCAACTTCGTTCAAGGCCACCCCACATGGTATCTGGTTCGTACCATGACTCTGATACCATTTGTTGCGCTCAAAGGATGTCCACATATCTCCACAATTGCATGATATTGTCCACTTTGGGCCTAGGCCCTCATGACTTTGCTCTTGGGCTCTCCCCAAAATGCCTCATGCTAATGGAGATATCTTGCATCCTTTTAACCCCATGATCTTTACCAAATCTTTCCAATGTGCGACTTTGATTGAATCCCAATAATGTTTCATCAAGTGTAGATTGAATGCAAAATCAAATGAAAGTATTGACTCCAATACATTAAATGCCTCAGTTTTTTTATCAGGAGAACTGGAATCATCTTCTGAAATCATTTCAAGCACATCACTGACAGCAGCAAATATAGAAATCAAACTGATCAAAGAATTGTAATGTGACCTCCAACGTGTATCCCCAGCACGTTTAAGGGTAGTTTCTTGATTAAGTCCTCGACCACTTGAAATTTCACCCTTCTCTAGTGCCTCAACAATAAAATCTGAATGTTTCTCCTTAAGAAGATCAAAACGTTTGTAGGATGATCCAACAACATTTATCATATCACCAACAATACGAAAGAAATTAGAAATCGAAAGATTTTTCTTGGCCATAACTATAAGAGCTAGTTGAAGCTGATGAGCAAACCAATATATGTAAAATACACATGGGTTATCCTTTAAAATGAGTGCTTTTAGACCACTAAATTTACCTTGCATATTACTTGCTCCATCAAAACCTTGTCCTCTCACATTAGATATGCTCAAATTATATTTTGAAAACATCTTATCAATAGCAACTTTAAGTGAGAGTGTTGTAGTACTAGTAACATGTTTAATTCCAACAAAACGCTCATTTACATGCCCACTACTATCCACATAGCGTAAAACAACTGACATTTGCTCTTTCATTGACATATCACGAGATTCATCAACTAAAATAGAGAATAATGAATTACCAATATCTTTGATAATAACATTAATTGTTTCAGTTGCACAAGCCCGTACTATATCCTTCTAAATATTCGGTGATGTTAACTTGTAATTTTTAGGAGTATTTTTCAATATCACATCATTAATCTCTTTATTATGAGCACCTAAAAATTCCAATTGAATAAGAAAGTTACCTGGATTAAGAGAACCTTCAATCTCATCATGACCCCGAAATGAATTCCCTTGTCGCAACAAAACTCTGATACAATCAATCGAAGCATTGAGACGGATACGATTATCATTTCGCATTTGCTTTGACTGTTTGTGCAAAATTGATTGAATGTGGTTCTTGATTCATCAAAGCTTCACAATTCATTTGAGCTTTATGATGTTCACTGTCATGTTGGCCAACATGAATATTTAATCTATCTTTACCCTTCCAATTTGTGAATCCTTCGCTAACAAAAGTCTCTCCTCCTGCTTATTTTCCCTTAATTGTCTTGGAGAGATAACAATAAAAACAATAGGCCAAGAAGGATTGAATCATCTAAATTGGCTTACTCTAAATTTTCGTTTTGGGAATTCATAACCTGAAGGTTGACATGGACCTTTTTGCAAATATATCCTTCGAACTTGATCCTTAATGTTAGAATTATAGGAATAAATTGGAATCCTTAGTCCAAGATCTGCTGGTAATTGTGAAAAATCAAATTCTTCAACTGTAACATCTCTAATATTTTGTTCTTTTGGTTCTGGAGTTTTTCTTTTAAAAAATCTATGCATTGTGGGCATAGTGATTTTCTAATATAAATAAATAAAAAATGAATTAACAATTCAAACTTAAACAAAATCCTAAAACCACCTAATATCAAAGATAAGATCCATGCTTATTGCTTAATTGCATAATTGAAGTTTAAGTAACTAAGCAAAGACAATTAAGTAAACATCAATATATAAAAATGAATAAAAAATTGGATTTATGTCGAGCAGTGACGCAGTCACACCAAGGAAGCAATGGTCGTTGAGTGCAGGACCGAATTGGTTGCACTCGTATGCTACTGTGCATAGGCATTGCAATCTTTGAATTATTTTATTCTATCAAAATAATTGATCCAGGATTGACATACATAGACATAGTTGATCCAAGATTGTTATAAAAACACTCCTAAGAATAACACTACCCTCTGTTCTGAATTATTTAATGACTAATGAGGTTGTCATTGAATTCAAAGTAGGGGATGCAGTACTTGACTTCTTCAGCATATCATATATCCATATTTTTTCTTTGCCCATGTATTGTATATGAATAATTATTGCAAAAGAAAAATAATTTTCTCTCATAGTTAACTATCAAATTAGTAGTTCTTAATTTTGTAAGCATATGGTAGAAAACAAAATAATATACAGATAACTTTTTGTTAAAATTTGTTTAATATTAGTTGTGGAAACAGAACTTAGAAGTGCCTTACCGGCTTTTTTTTGGGAAGAGGAAAAGCAACATTTAGGGTTAAGGGTTACCTTGGGCTTCCTAGTTTGCTATGGAGCATGGCAGCAAGGGAGGAAGATGAAGTCGAAGAGGAGGCGGCGAGAGAGAACTGACTACTAAGGATGGGTATTTGAATTTTGAAGTATTTCGGCCATTCGGCGTGAGCTACAAGCCTACGACGACTTGCGCCGGAGGCATTTGTGAGGTTGCTACAGGCGTATAGCCAACAGCGTGATCTCACACTATGCTTTTCTCCCAACTCGTGTTCCTCTGGCTCTGGCCTTTGCAGGTTCGGCGTGGACGTGTGGTTGTTCATCGCGAGGTTATTGTGAAGAGGAGAAGAGAGCGATTAGTTTAGTTAGGGTTGACTTAGGGCGAAAAAAATCTTAATAATAATTGTTTTTATCTGGGCCCAATGTGGGCAATTGCCCACACTGGGCCCGTGTAAGCTCCGCCCATGCTTAGAGGTACTTCCTAGGAGAACATGCAGTCATATAGCCGAAGTCAATATAAATTACATTATCAATCATGTTTGGAAGGGCCCTCCACGGAGCTCATCCCGAGGCACCCATCTTGTACTGTCACCACAAGTGGACATACACATTTCATTATCATTAGGGTGTATTTGGTTCGAGGTTATCCTTGATAACCTTGGTTATCCATCCAAAATTATCAACAAAAACCTTATTTGGTTTAAGTAATCGATGATTCCCGAGTAATGTTTCATGACCGACACGTCAGCAATAGAGGCATGCAACCCAGAATCGGAAAACCTCAAAAACTGAGGTTTTCTTGATTCCAGGGTTAACAAAATTTGTTTATCCAAAATACCCTCGAATAAGAGAAAAATGTGATAAAAAAGAAAAATGCAAAGAAAAAACAAATAAAAAAAAATAATAAAAAACTTTAAAAATTTTAAAAATGTAAAAAAACATTAAAAAATTTAAAAAATAGAAAATACATAAAAATAATTTAAAAATGGGGGAAATAAAAAAAACATAAAAATAGAAAAAAAAAAGTAAAAAAACATAAAAATAATAAAAAACATAAAAAAATTTAAAAATATATATATATAAAAATAAAAAATAGGAAAAATATAAAAAAATTTAAAAACATTAAAAAAATAGAAAATTTTAAAAAACTTTAAAAATTTTTTAAAAATAAAAAATGAAAAGAAATAAAAAAATACATAAAAATAAAGAAAAATGTGAAAAAGAAAAAATAAAAAACGTAGAGTTTAAATAGTAATAATAATAATAATATATAGTTAGTTTTTAACTAAGGGTAATATAGTAAAATATTAAACTAGGTTATTTATTAAACCCTTCAAACAAATAAGTTTTTGTTGCATTACCTAAGTTGAACCAAACAACATTTGGTTATATTTTATTCCCCATAACTTTGGTTATGTGATTACTTGGTAATCATATAACAAAGGTTATTCATGATAACTTGAACCAAACACACCCTTACATTATTAGCACATTCCAAAAATTCATAACATACAAATACACAAGAACCTTTCCATATCCAAAAATCATGCATAAACATAAGAATATCAGTGAACAAGAACCTAATCATGCATAATGAAATAGAGGAAAGATCACAAGAATTGAAACTGGCATGGAACGTAGAGCAGATCTACCCATTAAGGAAAAAATACCACATCACCACCCTTACTGCTCTCACCGTAACAGCACTAGGCAAAAACAGAAAACTAAACTACAACATCATCTATAAATTTATCCAAATCGTAGTCATCAAAATAAAACGTTGTCATGAATCAATTAACCCTCTTGAAGACAATGCACAACGTAACAAAATTAATTCCACAAAACCCCCAAATCTGTTCCAAAAACAAACCAGAGCATCACAGCAACACGAGCAATATAGAGACCCTTACAATCTCCCAAATCTGTTCACAATCTCCCAGCCTACTTGAGAAACCTAAAATTTCCTCAAATCCAAACTCTTCTAATCGAAATCAATCAGCAAACAAGAATCCTCTGGAAATGACGTCGGGCAGTATAACCAATCGGTTGTTGGACAATACAAACAATCTGTTGCCGGAGATTTTAGGGGACTTAGTTGAATTTAAAACTTACACGAAATTTAAATTCAACTTACAGTCGAAATGACCTGAGCAGATAATCTCAGGCTGTCAGCAGGGGCTGGTTTCCGTAACGTAGCAGAGCTGAGCGACAGGGCAGGTCTGCAAAGCGGTAGAGCAGGTCTGTAGAGCGGCAAACCAGAGCGACAGGCCAAGTCTGCAGAGCAGAAGAGCAGACCAGACGGGAGGGCAGGTCTGCAGAGCAGTAGAGCAGAACGGCAGGGCAGGTCTGTAGCGCTGCAGTGCGGAAGACCAGAGTGGCAGGGCAAGTCTGCAGAGCGACAGACTGGAGCAGTAGAACAGATCTACAGAGTGACAGACCAGAGCAGTAGGTCTGTAGAATGAAAGATCAGGTCTGCAGAGCAAAATGAACAGGTCTCCAGAGCAGAATGAACAGGTCTGTAGAAAGGAAGACTAGGTCTGCAGGGCAGAATGACCAGGTCTGCAGAAAGGAAGACCAGGTCTACAGAGCAGAATGACCAGGTCTGTTTGAGCAGGTCTGTAGAGCAGAATGACCAGGTATGTATGAGCAGGTATGCAGAAAGGAAGACCAAGTCTGTAGTGGGACATACCTGACAGTAAGGTCGGGCGAAAATTTCGACCGGGCAAGCTAACCGAGGCCTGCGAGTAGCAGTTTCCTTGAAATAGATTCGCCCACCTTCAGCTGTGCTTCGAGGTTTACTCGGGTAGTATGTTTCCCAGGATACAACGATCGACCATGAACTCCACCAAGAACAGGTGGTCAAGGCGAACTGAGTGGCACCCGAATGCTACCACGGGCACTCTACCGAGCAAGAGTTGCACGACAGAGGAGGGGAATGTGGAGGAGAGCTTCTGCCTTCTTCACTGTGTTATCTGCGTAACCTTTTGCCTGTGGTCACAGCCTCCTTATATAGGAGCTCAAGACCAAAGGACAACATTAATGATCAATTAATTATCATTACTCAACGCCAGCGTTTCACTTGGCCGTTTCGATTCTGTATTAATCTTTCTTTAATGCATCTGTTACACAAGCAGCAAAAAGATATATGTGGCAAAATGTTGGTTGTTCCGCTTGGGCAAATTTTGCCCCGACCGGTCCGACATTCGTGTGCGCAGGTCGCGCTCGCGCACGAGTCAACTTGGTTCAGTGCAATCCGGACCCTGGATTTGCACCCCCTGCACACCCACGCATGAGAGAGAGCCTCTCCCCATGCATTTGTTCACATCCTCAATGTATATGAATCAATATAAATCAACAAAGATGCCAAGAAACTCCCAATGTGGGACTAAAGTCTCATACACAATAGAGCTTCTTCTCTTCCTCCTCTTCTCCATTCACACTTATTCAACAATCCCCCACATGAATGGAAATAGGGTATGTGATAGCATTCAGCAGTCGAGTCAAGTATATGATAGGTAGGTTTTACCCTTTGAACCTTCCCTTGAGAAGATCTGGTTGCTTACTGATTGATAGTAGACACGATGTCATTGAACTATACTGTCATCTGTGTAAGCAGTGACAAATATCACCCAAGACTCTCCCTGATACAACTCAGTTCTCATGAGTGTGTTCGTTCTTGGCCATGAATACGCCTAGTTCTGTGAGAAGCTCTAAGAATTGTGCCTCCAATTCTCTTCGAAGCGACCCCACTTCTTTCTCACATAGGTGATCCCTCAAGAGTTATCATCTACTCTTTTTGGATCATTAAAAGCCCATCGGCTTATCCTGCTCTAGTCACTGTTTCATTAGGCTACCCCCCAAAGTGTGTCTAGTCAGTGCAGATTAGTTGTCCCTTTGAACCTAGTTTTTGGGATCTCCAGACAGCATAGGTTGGGTGTCCTCTGCATTGATCACTGACAACGGCATCAAGCACATTCCCTGTGATGAGCTTGCAAGTAACTCTTGATTTAACCCGTTGGTTAGCGGATCCACTAGGTTGTCATTTGACTTTACATAGTCAACAGTGATAACTCCAGTTGAGAGTAGTTGTCTAATGGTATTATGTCTACGACGTATATGTCTAGACTTCCCATTATACAGATGGCTCTGTGCCCGACTGATTGTTGATTGACTATCGCAATGTATGCAAATCGTCGGCACAGGTTTCGGCCATCGAGGAATATCTTCTAAGAATTGTCGTAGCCATTCAGCCTCTTCACCGCACTTGTCAAGAGCTACAAACTCAGATTCCATCGTGGAACTGGTTATTACGGTTTGCTTAGAAGATTTCCAGGAAATGGCTGCACTTGCTAGAGTGAAGAAATATCCACTCGTAGACTTAGAGTCTTTTATGTCAGATATCCAACTTACATCGCTGTATCCTTCGATCACAGCAGGATACCTTGTGTAGTGCAGTCCATATTCATGAGTATACCTCAAGTAGCTCAGTACTCTTGTTATCCCTTTCCAGTGCTCAACACTAGGATTACTGTGTATCTACTCAGTTTGCTTACTGCGTAGGCCAAGTCTGGTCGAGTACAACTCATCAAGTATATCAGACTTCCAATCTCTCGAGAGTACTCTATCTGTGAGATACTTTTACCTCAATTTTTCGATAGATGTTGACTCATATCGATCGGCGTTCGTGCCAACGCAGTATCACCCATGGTGAATTTCTCAAGAATCTTGTCCATGTAATGGGACTGACTAAGAACAAGTCCTTCTATCGTTCTAAGAATTTTGATTCCTAGAATCACATCAGCTAGGCCCATGTCTTTCATGTCAAATCTTGAGTTCAACATATCTTTAGTGGATTTGATTATCTTATCATTGTTCCCAATGATAAGTATGTCATCTACATAGAGGCACAAGATGACATAGTCACTCTCTATGGCTCTCATGTAGACATATTTATCACATTCATTGATCTTGAATCCACATTCCTTCATGGCATTATCGAATTTCTCATGTCACTGCTTTGGTGCTTGTTTCAAGCCATATAATGATTTTATCAATCTACAGACCTTGTTGTTCTGTCCTAGCATAAAAAACCCCTCATATTGGTCCATGTAGATTTCCTCTTCTAAATCCCCGTTTAGAAAGACTGTATTTACATCCATTTGATGTATTTCGAGATTCCATAGAGCGGCAATAGCCAACAATACTCTAATAGAAGTTATTCTAGATACCGGAGAGTATGTATCGAAGTAATCGAGGCCTTCTCGTTGTCGGTATCCTTTAATTACCAATCTGCCCTTGTATTTATCGATTGTGCCATCTGATTTCATTTTCTTCTTGAAGATCCACTTGCAACCTAGTGGTTTACTTCCCGGAGGAAGATCCACAAGTTCCCAAGTGTGATTTTGCAAGATAGATTCTATCTCAGATGCAATTGCCTCTTTCCAGTGAGGTCCATCAGAAGAGCCTACAGCTTCTGAGTAACTTCGGGGCTCACTCTCCAACATAAAAGTGATAAAATCTGATCCATAGGATTTTTCTACCCGAGCTCTTTTGCTCCGTCTAGGCTCAACCTCCACGGGTTCCTCGTCATCATCATCTTCTTCTTCGCCTTGTGTTTCGGTTGCCCATTTTGAGGAGCTAGCATCCTCATGGGTCTTATACGGAAACACATGCTCGAAGAACGAGACATTCTCGATTCAATTATCGAGTTCTTGTGTATCTCTAGTATGTGTGACTCATACACACAAAATCGATAAGCACTGTTGTTATGTGCATATCCAATAAATATGCAATCAACAGTCTTTGGTCCTATCTTAATCCTTTTCGGATCAGGCACCAACACTTTGGCAAGACACCCCCACATTCGTAAGTATTTGTAGGACGGTTGTCTTCCATTCCACGACTCATAAGGGCTCTTATCTATTTTCTTTCGGGGTACCTTATTTAAAAGGTAATTAGCTGTTAACACAGCTTCCCCCCACATGAACTCTGGCAATCCAAAGCTCAATAGAAGAGCATTCATCATCTCCTTTAGAGCTTGATTCTTTCACTCAGCAACTCCATTTTGCTGAGGAGTATAAGGAACTGTTGTTTCGTGTCTGATCCCATGTTCATCACACAACTCAGCGAATGGTGACACATATTCACCGCCTCGGTCACTTCGAACCACCTTAATTTTCCTATTAAGTTGGTTTTCAACCTCATTCTTATAGAGAGCAAATTTCTCTATAGCTTCATCCTTACTTTTGAGAAGATACACATAACAATATTTTGTGTTATCATCTACAAAAGTGATGAAGTATTTATTACCACCACGTGTTGGTGTACATTTTAGGTCGCACACATCAATGTGGATTAGGTCAAGTGGTTCATTACTTCTTTCAATATGTTGAAAGGATGACCTTGTCATTTTCGCTTTAACACAAATCTCACACTTGTGTTTTGGGTCAAGGTGGAATGTAGGTATGCTTTGCATATTAATTAATCTACACAATACATTGTAGTTAACATGTCCTAGTTTACCATGCCACAAACACGAAGACTCAAGCATATAAGTGGAAGAGCTTTCAGTTTTTTTATCTTAGGCCTAATCGTCATTACATTGAGCTTAAACAACCCATCAAATACATAGCCCCTTCCTACAAACACTCCATTCTTGGACAATGCAACTCTGTCTGACTCAAAGATAATGCGAAAGCCATGCTTTCTTAATAGTGATTTGGGCACTAGATTCTTTCGAATATCCGGAACATACAACACATTGTTTAGAGTGAAATCCTTGCCTGAGGTCATCTTCAGCACCACTTTTCCTTGGCCCATGATGTCCGAGGTTGCTGGGTTCCCCATGAACAGTTTGTCTCCAGTGACTTCCTCGAAGTTGTGGAGCAGCTCCTTGTTGCAACACACATGTATGGTGACTCCAGTATCTGTTGGATATTGGGGCCTTAAATGGATCAAAAACGATTTTGAGGAATGAAGCCATCAATTGTTGAAAGTCGTAATTGACTTCAAAACTGAAATCTATGATTCGCGTAGATAGATTTCGACTATTAATTTGCTCAAAACCGATTAAGGATGAATGAGAAATTAATGTTTAAAGTCGGCCCAAAATAACATTTATTATTCATTAATAAAGTGCATGGGAGAATAGTCCCACATCGGAAATTCTCGATGTGTATTCTCTACTTATTAATGAAGATGTGTTAATGGAGTTAACACAAAAATAAAAGGACAGGTGCCCCCTTAGCCCAGGGCGAGCAGGTGCTCGCACCTGGGAGCCCGCCACCCGCCACGTGCGCACGTGCGCAATGGGCGCTTTGTAGGCGCACTTTGCACTTCGCATTGAGGAGCTTAAATTTATGCTCCAGGTGACATTGCAGTGCCTACGTGACACTCGGGTGATGTGTCAGGCTCATACCTGACGTGGCAGCACCTATGCGGCATCCTCGTGGGCAAAGGGAGATGACTGGACAGTTGACTTAGGGAATGGATGACTACCGTTGACCAACGTTGATCAAATAGGTATGATGGATCGCTTGTGATGCGATCTAGAGCGTTGGATCGCAAAGAGTAACGATCTGACGGCTTGGGATGAGACTTGATCTGAAGCATCGAATCAATGGATCCAGATCCGATGGCCGATGACAATAGGCGGGATTTGAGGGTCACAACTCCTCAGATCTGATGGATGAGATTGAAGTGGGCTTGGTGAAGGGTTACAACCCTTCAGAATGGATGATCTAGATCGATCCAGCCCAAGGAACACATCCACTCACCCCAAGAACACTCAACCTCTTCTTTCAGTATAAATAGAACCCTCCAGATGATGGAATATTCACTCAATCCTCTCTTCTCTTCCTCAAGCATTCATCTCATCTTATGCATTCAAAGAGTCCAAGAAGTCTACTAGAAGGTTCGCTGGTCTCGGGAGTCGGGGTGCTACGATTCTGAGACGTTCGTCGTCGTTGTATCTTGGGAACGAATTGCAACAATCCGTTAAGCACCGTAGCGGAGCAATATCGTTTACGGAGATAGTGTCGAACACTAGCCTCGACGATCAGTTTGCATACTCCAGAAGCTACCCGGGAATAACAGTCGTAAATGATATTTCGTGCAAACTGATATGGATACCAACGACATTCTGACGACCGTTCCGACCGTCGTTTCGACCGCCATTCCGACAACCATTCCGCACGGAGAAAAGCAGGAGAAATTCACTGGAATCGACTTCAAAAGATGGCAGTAGAAGATGTTGTTTTATCTAACAACGCTAAACCTTGTACGATTTTTGCACGAAGACACGCCAGCCGCTACGGAAGGTAGTAAGGCTGCTAGCGATGCGTGGTCTCACGGAGATTTTCTGTGCCGCAATTATATACTCAACGCCTTGGACAACACTTTATATAACGTATATTGTTCTCTGGAGACGGCGAAATCTTTGTGGGAATCCCTTGAGAAGAAATACAAGACCGAAAATGCTGGATTGAAGAAATTCATCGTCGGTCGGTTTCTGGATTTCAAGATGGTGGACTCAAAAAGCGTCTCATCTCAAGTCCAAGATATGCAATTAATACTGCATGATCTGGACGCCGAAGGCATGAAGCTGAACGAGACATTCGCAGTTGCTGCGGTAATTGAGAAGCTCCCTCCGTCATGGAAGGATTTCAAGAATTACCTAAAGCACAAATAAAAGGAGATAGGGCTGCAAGACCTGATCCTGAGGCTACGAATAGAGGAGGATAATCGAAAGTTATCCGACTCCAGAGGAACCAAGCGGACTATAGACGAAATGTCCAACTTGGTCGAGCCGAACGCTAAAAAGCCGAAGCAGTTCAAAAAGAAGGCTCAAGCAAAGAAGTTCAAAGGCTCCTGCTACAACTGTGGAAAGGCAGGACACCTGTCCAAGGACTGCATACACCCAAAGAAGCCAACCAAGGGGCCAAAGGATGTTGTGAATCATGTCGCAACCTCTCTTGAGGACTTGGATCTCACTGCGGTTGTATTTGAAGCCAACTTGGTGGATATCAACCCGAAGCAGTGGTTCATTGATACTGGAGCAACTCGTCATATCTATTCCGATAAGGCGATGTTCTCCAAGTATACTCCGATAAATGGCAGGAAGCTCTATATGGGTAATTCCACGACATCGCCAATTGTTGGACTCGGAAAGGTTGTTCTGAAGATGACGTCCGGAAAGGAGCTAACACTCATTGATGTACTCCATGTTCCCGACATCAGTAAGAACCTAGTTTCTGGAGCGGCATTGGTCAAGGCCGGATTTAGGCTAGTGTTCCAGTCAGACAACTTTGTACTTACGAAGAATGGTGTCTTCGTAGGAAAGGGGTACCTAGAAAAGGGTTTATTCAAAATGGTTGTAATGCCTGTACTATGAAATTTTGATGGTAATAAAATAAATGCTTCCAGCTACGTTGTTGAGTGTTTTAATTTATGGCATGATCGACTCGGACATGTGCATAATAATACTCTCAAACGTCTCGTCAAATTAAATTTATTACCAAACGTCAATGTTGACGGAATACACAAATGTGAAGTGTGCGTGGAAGCGAAAAAGACGAAACTACCTTTTCATTCGGTGGAAAGGACAACAACTCCTCTAGAGTTGATACATAGTGATCTATGTGACTTGAAATTTGTGCAAACTAGAGGAGGTAAAAAATATTTTATTACTTTTATCGATGACTGCACAAAGTTCTGTTATGTCTTTCTTTTAAGAAGTAAAGACGAAGCCCTAGAGGCGTTCAGAACCTATAAAATAGAAGTTGAAAACCAACTTGACAAACGAATTAAAATAATTCGAAGCGATAGAGGTGGAGAATATGGCGCACCGTTTGATGAATTTTGTACAGAATCTGGCATTATCCATCAAACAACGGCGCCTTACTCACCTCAATCAAACGGTGTTGCCGAACGTAAAAATCGGACACTAAAAGAAATGATGAATGCCTTGTTGATAAATTCAGGCTTACCTCAAAACTTGTGGGGGGAAGCAATATTATCGGCAAATCACATTCTCAACAGAATCCCTCATAAGAAAAATGATAAAACTCCATATGAATTATGGAAAGGCCGCGAGCCATCGTACAAATACCTGAAAGTGTGGGGGTGCTTGGCAAAGGTCGAAGTACCTAAACCAAAGCAAGTAAAGATCGGACCTAAAACGTTCGATGCGGTATTTGTCGGATATGCCCATAATAGTAGTGCATATCGTTTCCTAGTTCACAAATCAGACATTCCTGATATACATGTGGGAACAACCATAGAATCTCGGAATGCGATATTCTTTGAAAACATATTCCCAAATAAAAAGAGAAACGTTGAAAGTGATAACAACGGAAGTTCAAACAAAAATGACGTTACCGAACTTAGCTGTTATAAAAGGACTATTGACGATCAAAGTGAAGAGCCACGTCGTAGCAAACGGGCTAGAGTTGAGAAATCGTTCGGGCCAGATTTCATGACTTTCATGTCAGAAATGGAACCAAGAACATTAAGTGAAGCTCTCTCTAGACCCGATACTCCAATGTGGAAAGAAGCTGTCAATAGTGAAATTAAGTCTATCATGAATAATCATACTTGGGAATTAGTAGACTTCCTTCTGGTAATAAACCATTAGGTTATAAGTGGATACTAAAACGTAAGTATAAAGCTGATGGATCAATTGACAAGTATAAGGACAGACTTGTAGCCAAGGGGGACAAGCAAGAGGAAGACCTTAATTACTTCGATACATACTCACCGGTGACAAGGATTACGTCCATACGAGTGCTAATAGCCATTGCAGCACTGTATGACCTTGAAATACATCAAATGGATATTAAGACTGCGTTCTTAAATGGTGAGTTGGAAGAAGAAATTTATATGGAGCAACCCGAAGGGTTCATGGCTCCTGGAAATGAGAAAAAGGTGTGTCGACTTGTTAAGTCGTTGTACGGACTTAAGCAAGCGCCTAAACAATGACACGAAAAATTTGACAAAGTAATGTTGTCAAACGAATTTAGAGTAAATGAATGTGACAAATGCATTTATGTCAAAAACACACCTGAAGGCTATGTAATTGTCTGTCTATACGTAGACGACATGCTAATAATGGGCAGTAATCATGATGTAATCATGACTACAAAGAAAATGTTGACCAGAAATTTTGATATGAAAGATATGGGTCAAGCAGATGTTATATTGGGAATTAAAATTCTCAGGACATCAGAAGGGATAGTTTTAACACAATCCCATTATGTATAATCTGTATTGAAAAATTCAATGCGTACGATCTCTCTACAGTGAAAACACCTATGGATCTAAGTCAACATTTAGCGAAAAACCATAGTGAGACCATATCGCAGTTGGAATATTCTCGGATAATAGGCAGTTTGATGTATCTCACAAACTGCACACGTCCATATATTGCCTGTACGGTCAACAAACTGAGTCGTTTTACGAGTAATCCAAACGACACCCATTGGAAAGCATTGATGCGAGTTCTCAGATATTTGAAATATACTATGAACTATGGATTGCATTATGGAAAATATCCCGCTGTGTTGGAAGGATATTGTGATGCTAATTGGATATCAGATACAAAAGACTCCAAATCCACTAGTGGATATGTATTCACGATCGGTGGGGGAGCAGTATCTTGGAAATCCACTAAGCAGACTTGCATTACTCGATCAACTATGGAATCCGAGTTTATAGCACTAGACAAAGCAGCTGAGGAAGCTGAATGGCTGCGGAATTTCTTGGAAGATATTCCGAGCTGGATGAAACATGTGCCTGCCATACTAATCCACTGTGATAGTCAATCGGCGATAGGAAGGGCACAGAGTAATATGTATAATGGGAAGTCACGACATATACGTCGTAGACATAATACCATTAGGCAGTTGATCTCGAATGGAGTGATTGCAATCGACTATGTTAAGTCCAAAGATAATTTGGCAGATCCTCTAACGAAGGGGTTGAGTCGAGATCAAGTATACTGCTCATCAAGAGGAATGAGATTAAAATCTACAACTGAAAGATCAGTAGCGGTAACCCAACCTTGTTGATTGGAGATCCCAAGATCTTGGTTCAATGGGACAACGGTTACAGGTTGTGTCAGCACATTAGATAGTTTATCTCTATCCCAATCCTAGGATGAATTTGTGCTGTCCTACCTCATGTAGTGAGGTTAAGCTTATGCTTTTAGTGACTTCTATACATGATAAGGTGGAGTATGGTAGGATACTCTTGATAGAAGTGTCACCTATGTGAGTGTGAAGACAGGCCGCTTCAATGAAACACTCATGAATCCAAGATGGTATCCATGGCCGAAACGGAACCAACCATGAGAACCTAAAGTAGGTGAGATAGATCTCTGTGTGGGTGTTATTGTCTAAGTATACACCAACAGCTGAGCAGTTCATGACATCACGTTCACTGCGCAACCTAGTATACTCGATAGCATTTCACTACGGAAGGTTCAAAGCCACAAGCTACCTCTCCCGATGCAGTGACTTATCGATTGGACTCTTGTAAAGTGTCAGCATGCATACACGCATTGCATTAATTTCCATTCATGTGGGGGATTGTTGGATATTGGGGCCTTAAATGGACCAAAAACGATTTTGAGGAAGGAAGCCATCAATTGTTGAAAGTCGTAATTGACTTCAAAACTGAAATCTACGATTCGCGTAGATAGATTTAGACTATTAATTTGCTCAAAACCGATTAAGGGTGAATGAGAAATTAATGTTTAAAGTCGGCCCAAAATAACATTTATTATTCATTAATAAAGTGCATGGGAGAATAGTCCCACATCGGAAATTCTCGATGTGTATTCTCTACTTATTAATGAAGATGTGTTAATGGAGTTAACACAAAAATAAAAGGACAGGTGCTCCCTTAGCCCAGGGCGAGCAGGTGCTCGCACCTGTGAGCCCGCCACCCGCCACGTGCGCAATGGGCGCTTTGTAGGCGCACTTTGCACTTCGCATCGTCGCGAGGAGCATTGAGGAGCTTAAATTTATGCTCCAGGTGACATTGCAGTGCCTACGTGGCACTCGGGTGACGTGTCAGGCTCGTACCTGACGTGGCAGCACCTATGTGGCATCCTCGTGGGCAAAGGGAGATGACTGGACAGTTGACTTAGGGAATGGATGGCTACCGTTGATCAACGTTGATCAAATAGGTATGATGGATCGCTTGTGATGCGATCTAGAGCATTGGATCGCAAAGAGTAACGATCTGACGGCTTGGGATGAGACTTGATCTGAAGCATCGAATCAATGAATCCAGATCCGATGGCCGATGACAATAGGCGGGATCTGAGGGTCACAACTCCTCAGATCTGATGGATAAGATTGAAGTGGGCTTGGTGAAGGGTTACAACCCTTCAGAATGGATGATCTAGATCGATCCAACCCAAGGAACACATCCACTCACCCAAAGGACACTCAACCTCTTCTTTCAGTATAAATAGAACCCTCCAGATGATGGAATATTCATTCAATCCTCTCTTCTCTTCCTCAAGCATTCATCTCATCTTGTGAATTCAAAGAGTCCAAGAAGTCTACTAGAAGGTTCGCTGGTCTCGGAAGTCGGAGTGCTACGATTCCGAGACGTTCGTCGTCGTTGTATCTTGGGAACGAATTGCAACAATCCGTTAAGCACCGTAGCGGAGCAATATCGTTTACGGAGATAGTGTCGAACACTAGCCTTAACGATCAGTTTGCATACTCCAGAAGCTACCCGGGAATAACAGTATCGATCCACCATTACCGCGGGTTTGAACCGATCAGGTTCAACTCAGAGACCACAGCGCAAAGGTCGTCCATTTCTGGTCCCTCGTTCAGGTTAACCTCTTGCTTCTTCTTCGGCTTTCTGCACTCCGAAGATTTATGACCCACTTTGTCACAGTTGAAGCACTTCCCAGAGAACTTCTTCTTGCTGATGCCTCCTCTGGGTCCCATCTTGGAAGACTTGGGGTTCTTCCGTTTCAAGCTTTGACCGTGCTCGACCACGTTGGCTTTCACAGTAGCCTGAGAGAACAGTTTCCTCTCTGAACTCTTGTTATCTTCTTCGATACGAAGTCAAACAATGAGTTCCTCCACATTCATCTCCTTCCGCTTGTGCTTCAGGTAGTTCTTGAAGTCCTTTCAGCTAGGAGGCAGCTTCTCAATGATAGCAACCACCTAGAAGGTTTCACTCAGAACCATCCCTTCTGAGTGGATCTCGTGCAAGATCACCAGAAGCTCCTAGACTTGGTCGATCACTGTCTTGGAGTCAACCATCTTGTAGTCCAGGAATCGGCCCATGATGAACTTCTTTGCCCCTACATCCTCCGTCTTGTATTTCTTGTTCAGGAACTCCCACAGCTCCTTAGCCATTCTCTTCATGCTATACACAGCGTACAACGAGTCGGCAAGGCAATTGAGGATGTAGTTTTGGCAAAGGAACTCAGAATGAGTCCATGCCTCCACTGTACTGATGGTTCGCGCATCAGCATCCTCAGCTCGCTTGGGAGGGTCCTCGGTCAAGAACCGAGCTAGGTTGAGTGTGGTCCGGTAGAAGAGCATCTTCTGCTGCCACCTCTTGAAGTTCAGTCCATTGAACTTCTCTGGCTTTTCCCCATGGTTGATTGACACAGTTCCAATCGGGGCGGAGGGGGCTTGCACGTGTTGAGTCGGTTGCACCTCAACATTTTGTTCCATGGCCATCTCAACAGAAATGAGTCTGTTTCAAGATTGTTGGACAATACAAACAATCTGTTGTCGGAGATTTTAGGGGACTTAGTTGAATTTAAAACTTACACGGAATTTAAATTCAACTTACAGTCGAAATGACTTGAGCAGATAATCTCAATTTGCCAGCAGGGGCTGGCTTCCGTAACGCAACAGAGCTGAGCGACAGGGTAGGTCTGGAGAGCGGTAGAGCAGGTCTGCAGAGCGGCATACTAGAGCGACATGCCAAGTCTGCAGAGCAGAAGAGCAGGGCAGGTCTACGGAGCAGCAGACCAGAACGGCAGGGCAGGTCTGCAGAGCAACATATCAGAACGACAAGGCAGGTCTGCAGCGCTACAGTGCGGAAGACTAGAGTGGCAGGGCAGGTCTGCAGAGCAGTAGACCAGAGCAGCAGAACAGATCTGCAGAGTGACAGACCAAAGCAACAGGTCTGCAGAATGGAAGACCAGGTCTGCAGAGCAGAATGAACAGGTATGCAGGGCAAAATGACCAGGTCTGCAGAGCAGAATAACCAGGTCTGTTCGAGCAGGTCTGCAGAGCAGAATGACCAGGTCTGTATGAGCAGGTCTGTAGAAAGGAATGTGGAGGAGAGCTTCTGCCTTCTTCGCTGTGTTATCTGCGTAACTTTTTGCATGTGGTCGGAGCCTCCTTATATAGGAGCTCAAGACCAAAGGACAACATTAATGATCAATTAATGATCATTACTCAACGCCAGCGTTTCACTTGGCTGTTTCGATTTTGCATTAATCTTTCTTTAATGCATCCGTTACACAAGCAGCAAAAAGATATATGTAGCAAAATGTTGGTTGTTCCGCTTGGGCAAATTTTGCCCCAACCGGTCCGGCATTCGTGTGCGCAGGTCGCGCTTGCGCACGAGTCAACTTGGTTCAGTGCAATCCGGGCCTTGGATTTGCACCCCCCTGCGCACCCACGCGTGAGAGAGAGCCTCTCCCAATGCATTTGTTCACATCCTCAATGTATATGAATCAATATAAACCAACAAAGATGCCAAGAAACTCCCAACGTGGGACTAAAGTCCCATGCATAATAGAGCTTCTTCTCTTCCTCCTCTTCTCCATTCACACTTATTCAACATCGATCAACTTCTAAATCCTTTCTGATGAAGCGAAACTAGGAAATAGAGCAGAACAAATCTCCCAGAAACCAATCGAAAACTCCAAAAACCAAACAGGAATCCAGAAGCTCAATCTATCAAGAGAAACCCGTTCAACACCAAATTCGATCATCGACCCCCAAATCCTTCGCAGAAAGACAGAGAAACCATAAGGTGAAGCAAGAACGTCACGGGGAAAACAAATCTCAACTCGTTCAACCAATTAGAAAATAAACAAGCACATCGACTCCTCCTACGCACCTAATTCTTACTTCACTGATCTCATACCACCATAATGGAGAGTACTTGGCTTTTCCTTCCTCGCTACACCGGCGGAAGCTCTCGCCCAATCGTTCTCACGCCGTCGATGAGATGGTCGAAGGATCTTATGCCCATTGCAGTATCCTCGAGGAAATCGGCCACGTGGGGTGGTGCCTTGAAGATCTCACGAAGTGGTGGGAACTCCGTCGAAATGGCGGAGTTGGAGAGTGAAGAGGCGGCGATTCTTCTCGGGAAACAGTGAATGAGGAGGAGGAGAGAATCAGCTTTTATACCTAGGTTTATTAACACTAACCTAGGGTAATTAAGATCAATCAACTCTCAACTTAATTAGACATCATATGTTTCCATCAAACTTAATAGCCCTATCCTCTTAAAATGTGTCGTACAAATTCATTTAAAATTTTAAAAAAATTCTTAAAATTCATAGAAAATTTATAAATTAATCCCTTAATTAGTAGTCGTGTGCCCTTAGAAAATTTCGTAAATAAATTTCTTAATTATACTTGTGAAACCTTAAACTTAGTGTTTCATGATTTTATGTCCTATGTGAAAAAACAACAAACCTACAAATATATCATAATCAAGGATTAAATTATGAATATCTAAATGAGAATTTGACACCCTTTGTTATATCATAACTCCGTCTTCTTTGTCTCCTCCGAGTGATATAGTGATTATGATATAGAATATTGTCATATAAAATTTTATGATTAAAATTTAATACGTTTAAATATGTCTTTTTTCCCTTATATTTTATAATTTATCTTTTGATGTAGAGCCGAAGACAAGAATACTGGGACGATCGAATGATCTTTTATCGCGTAACCCGGCTTCTTCGGTACAAGATCAGGCAGACGAGGATGATTGAATTGATACCACGTCACATCATCCATGTCTTTAACGCTCTCCATTATCACAATGGAATGGAAAAGTATTATTAATTATTCATCCACTTACAATTCAACACATCACAATCTCAAAACAAAAAATGAATGACTTTTACTATCCTTACAGCTTTCTTAACATGAAAAAAAACAAAAAACAAAAAAAAAAAAAAAAAGCAAAACTTGTCATCTCACTCAGTAATGGGAGCTGAGTAGCCACTCCTCCTTGGCGGCACTTGCAATTGCTGCTTCATTTTCTTTTACTGAAGAAATGGATTGCCCGTTACCATGGGCAAAGTCAGAAGACGTTTTTTTTAATTCAAAAAACAAGGAATGTCTCATTTTTATTTTTTTATTGAGAGGACATCTTATTATTCAGGTGTATCCAAATACTCAACTCAACCCTGCTTTAATAGTATTTAGTATTATTCATATTATTATTTCTCATTAATTTAAATTTAGTCTTTTTTTTTTAATCCTTAGTATTTCGCCGAAGATAAACCCTTGACTTTATTGTGTAAAACTCCTATGCGTTAACGCATTAACGACTGACCCATGGGACAAATAATTAGACACTATTACAGGATTAAATAGTGGAGTGAGAGCTATTTTTATAAAAAAAAAAAACATAAAGTATGCCCTTTTTATTTTTGCCCCGTTGCCATCGTAATTTGTTGGATCGGACAAAATAAAATTATAAAAAAAATACAGAAATTGGAAAAAAAAAAAAACACTTTGGCCTTGTCATCTCACTCACTCGTGGGAGTGGACAAGTAAAAGATTATTTAAAAAACAGAAATTTAAAAAATTTAGTCTGCCAAAAGAGCCGGTAATATTAAGCTTTAACCAACAAATTAAATTTAAAAATTTAAGCAAACAAGTTCAAATTAAAATTCCATATCATGTAAATAAATCAAACTCAGATTTAGAAAATATTACATAACATTATAAATGAATCAAACGTTTGTTAATTTAATAATATTCATTCAATATACATAAAATTAATTAAATAAATAAATTTAAATAACTTATTAAATTAAATAAATAAATTTATATATATATATATATATGTTTAACTCATGTTTTACCACATGAATACATTTTGAGAACAATTCATGAACTGTATTTCTAAATAAAATTTATGAACTATGTTTATCAATAAAACTCTTATTAATATGATAAATAAATAAAAAATATATAAAGATGAACAAACAATATTATAATATCCAACTCACTAATCAACTAAATAAGTTTTAAAATATAAAAGTTTCAAATAATTAAATAAATTTGAATTAAGAGTTTAATAACATCTAAGCTCGTAAAAAGAAATTAAACCTGAATAACCATTTCAATGACATAATTCATTTTAAACTCATTTGACTTGACTTAGTTATTGATGGTGTCCTTCTTTACTCACTTGGATTCCTCCTCTCCCGATACCTTCAAAGTCGAAACTATGACAGTCTCCTAGTTGGCTAAGGTCCAGTGGCCTATGAAGCAAAGCACATTAGTGGAGGTTGACGTTGCTCCTCTGATGATCAAATCAACACTAAGCTGAGAAAGGGACTTGTAGGGATGAGAGAGAGAGAGAGAATTAGTAGTGGAGAAGAGTTACCTCCACATGCAAAAAAAAAAAAAAATCATACCTTCACTTACCTTTGCCGATCATTATATAACTGGTGGAAGGGAATCTTTACGTAGAATATCACGTGCCCACTAGTTTGTCCATCTGAGAAGCAATTAGGGTATAAAAAAGAGGACAACCGTTGAACTGTAACCTGACATGGTTTGGCAGAATCTCCAAGTAGGGTGTCATATACTGACCAGCTATTCGCATAGGATGACACGTGTGAGAATCTCAACGTAGGATGACATATGGTCGCTAGTTGTCCGTCTGATGGATGGTTAGGGCACCATGAGCAACAAGTGTTACACCATACCTCTGAGAATCTCTATGTAGGATGTCACGTACCCTAGGCTATCCACTTGAGGGGTAGTTAGGGTACCAAAGGGTGATAGTCATTGAACCGTGCCTCTGAGAATCTCCATGTAGGATGTCGCGTACCCACCAGCTATCCGCTTGAAGGGTCTCCCAAGTTCGAATGGGTCACTAAACGTCGAGTGCTTGGGAGACAACAAATGCTTAGGAGCGTGGATCCCGAGCCACCTTCTTGAGTCCGAATGGGTTGTTGAACACTGAGTGCTTGGGAGAACGGGGAGATGCCGAGTGCTCGGGAGTGCACATCCCTAGCGACCTTCCCAAGTTTCGAATGGGATGCTGCTGATTGAACACCGAGTGCTCCGAAAGATAAGCCTCGATTGGTCTTCCCAAGTTTGAATGCGATGTTGTCGTTTGAACACCAAGTGCTCGAGAATGTAAGTCTCGAGGGACCTTCTCGAGTCTAAATGATTTGGATGAACACTGAATACTTGGGAGCGCAATACCGAGTGGCCTTTCTAAGTCCGAATGGGACGTTGTTGAACGAAGATTAAGTGCTGATGGAGGGAAAGTAGCGAATCGGGAGTGCTTCGGATCGAAGTAAAATTGACTGGTCAAGAAATGAAGCTAGGTGCTCAAAAATGAGACTGACTGATTTAGAGAAAAGGTCAGAGTCTCGAGAACGAAATTGACTAGTCATTGTGGCAAAAAGACGAATACACTCGCCTCCAGCGTCCCTGCCAATCCGTTCCAGGGCCAACACGAAGGAGGTAAATCACGGGCGGCTACTAGCCTTTGGAATAGTGACTAGCACATAAGGGAGGTATTTACCTCGACTTTACCGAGATTCGAACCTCAGACCTCATTGTGGCAACACCTTATGCGCTAACCACTAGACCCATCTAAGGGGACAAAAAAATAAAATTTAAGTGCAACACGAGGACTTCCCAGGGAATCACTCATCCTAATACTGCTCTCGTCTAAACACACTAATTTCAGAATTCTGATGGGATCCTATGCATTAGTGCTATGATCACACCCACGAAATTGACTAGTTATGAAGAGAGGTCAAGTGCTCGGGAATGACCTTGAATACCATCAATTACTTTATCAGATAAGATTGGAAAATTTTGAATCGATTTAATTTATTATAATTCTAAACTTAAATAACTATTTCAACCATTTAACTCATTTTAACTTTAGCTAATCCCATTGTGTGACTTCTACCAGCACCACCCAAGGCATTATCCGTTGCATTGATGGATTCCAGGTATTAACCGCACAAAGCCAAAACAAACTACAGTAGCCTGCTTCCTCATTGATTAGGTTCGGCATTGTCTCCACTCTGCCCTCCACTACAAGCCCTTTGCGATGATCAGTCCTAGACATCATCACTGCTATGCATCTACATAATCCTAATCTTTCAATCTCCCAATCTCTTTTTGCATTCCATCTGTTTTCCATCTTCCATTCTTTCAATCATGTCGCCTTTTTCATTCTTTCTTCAATCTTCTCCCATTTGACTTCTCATCCTTCTTCCAAACTTTGGAGAGGAATATAAAAGGTCAACTCAAAGTCAATTGGAGCAACTACTCCAAGTGGATTGATTCATGACGTCGCCTTTTTCCTCCGTCGCCGGCTTCCCCGTCGTCGCCGTGTCTATCGTCGGAATCCTCGCCACCTCACTCCTCCTCCTCGGCTACTACGTCTTCGTGACCAAGTGCGGCCTCAACGGGCAAGAGGGTGCCCGGCGGCATGGCGGCTCCGCCGCTGGCGGACAACTCGGCCTCGACGAGTCCACCATTCGCGCGATCCCGACGCTGAGGTACAGGCAGTTCCTCGCCGGACCCGGCGAGTGCGCCGTCTGCCTCAGCGGGTTCCGAGAGCAGGAGAGGATCCGGTTGCTGCCCGCCTGCCTCCACGTCTTCCACATTGATTGCGTCGACACCTGGCTCCAATCCAACGCCAATTGCCCGCTCTGCAGGGCGAGCGTCACCGCGCCGGCGCCCGTCGAGCCTCTCGCTGCCGCGGCGATGGCTCGCCGCTTCGGTCGCGAAACGGGAGGCGAAGCAGGGGAGCAGAGGAAGGCGGCAGAGTTGTTCGCGAGCAGGGGAGACGAGTGGATCGGCGCCGGGAAGAAGGATGAAGCGCTGCGCGCGCAGCCGATGCGGAGGTCACTCTCGATGGATTCTTCGACGGATGCGCGCCTACACGTGGCACTGCGGCAGGGCTCGCGCGCGGAAAACGATGGCGCGGGCGGCGGCATATTGCGACGATCTCTGTTCTTATTCGGCCGGAGTTCCTGCGGCTCCGTTCTTCCTCTGTGAACGGAAGCTTCTCGAATTGAATCAGCAATCGAAATGTAGAATTTATTATTTTATCGTCAAATCTATTGTTTGGATCAGAGAATAAGAATACTTTCCTTTCTATTATTATTTTATTTTATTTTTCTTAATTAACTTGGTCTCACGGGCATTTTTTTACTGATTATTTGAATAAATCGAAAAATATTTCTAGCGGAAGATTCATTAGTTCATTATTTTTAAATCAACTGTCAGTTAAAATAAATTTATCCGTTAATTTAATAAAACTAGGACAATCTAGAAAGTTAAGAAGATATTGTGTACTATTATCCCGGGGCAATATTAATATTATTTGAGGTGTCAAGGGACCAATTAAATCAAATGTGAATAAAAGACAAATCAAATAATTATGAAATTACTAAATTTAAAATAATTTTATTACACAAATTGAGTATTTTTATTTTGGTGTAGATTTAATGATGCTAATTGATACTACCCGACTCAGCTTCAGATAAGCATTCTGCGTCTACATAGTCCTATCTCGCATTAGTCAAGTCATCGTGTTGGGTCATCGTTAATTGAGTCACACTTGGTTGAGTGGATCCGAGCTTAAAACTGATTGAGTTGGTTCGATCTACCATGGTGTCGATCTAGTCCGACCTATCAACTTACCGAGTTAGCACGAGTTATCAACCTATAGAGGTAGTCCGAGCTGTTGAGTGTTGAGTCGCTAGGTTGAGCCCTCCCAGCTCTCTGAGTTCGTCTAGTCGGACTCAACAAACTACATATAGAGACATGAGTCAGATATAAAAAATATGCTAGGTAAAAGGATTCACTTAAACTCCCTCTTTTGACTACTTTTTCTTTTTTTTTTATTTTAATATTTAGAGCACCACGATGATTTAGGCATCGAAAGAATCTCACGAGATGGCTCCCCATGAGTCCTCGTGTATTATTTCTCAAAAGAAGAAAACCTTTCAAAAGCTTCATCAACATTCTCAAATGAAGTGGCAATCTCTACCGTATCGCTAACCATTAGAATACAAATTTTATACCGGACCTACAATTTCTTATAAGCTCCATCGGGTCCATCTAAATCATCTTCGCTATTAGATTAACCTCTTCACTATTCATAGTCAGAATCAAATATGAGATCCCCTCTTCAGGATTTGTATTCTAGGCAACATGTGCACCTACTTCATGTGTCAAATTGTGATTAATGGAGGCCCTAAAAACTTTATAAAATATCAAATTTCACAAGGAAGAAAATGGATACTCAATTTAAAGTGAATTTTAAGGGTATTAATTCGGATGGATTAGATGAGTTCAGGTCGGATCGAAATAGGAATATTATAAAATATCTCAATCCGAATCCGATTCAAATTGAATCGAACATAACTAAAAAAATCCTAAACCCAAACACGAATCTAGATAACCCGACCAACCGGTATAACCCAACCGATCTGATTAAAAAAGTTTTTCTTTTACTATAATTCCTATAATTTTTTATTTTTATCTCAATATTTTATCATTATCATACTAATCTTTTGATATTATGTACATAAAACATTTTAATTTTTAAAATAAAATTTAATTTACCAAAAAAAAAACTCCTAAATCCTAAATTAGGTCAACCCAGGTCATCCTAAGCCCCAATCCTAACACTACCTAAAAAAATTCCAACCCGAACTCGAAAATCCCTAACTTTAACTCAATATTTTTCTGGTCAACTCGGGTCAGGTAGCCAGGTCAAATTCATTTTTGACATCCTTAGTGATTTCATACTTGATCTCATATATACCGTTTGAAGTAGGATTTTTAAACATCAAGTGAGCATCTTTTTTTTTTATTGGAATCGTAAAAGGGGTTCCTTTTTCATTTATTATCAAAACGATGTCTCATTTCACTTCAGCTTATTTTTATTTCTAAAAATGCCCTTATTTTCGATGATATTATAGTAGTTGTGAAATCATAATTATTAGACAGTGGTAACAGCTATAATCCTATAACAATTATATAGTTATAACATCTACGATCTTATAGTTGGTAAAACATAATATTGACTAGTGGCTAAAAATAAACTGTTATAGCAACTATGATTCATAGTTACTATAACATAATATTAGTCAGTGTTGACTAAAGATGATAGTTGTAATCGTGTTACTATGATTCTGTAGGTGTTAACTAAAAATAAATTATTTATATTATAATAATTACGATTCGTAACTATTATAATATAATATTGATCCTAGAAATGAAGTATTGATATTGTAATAGTTATGAAATATAACTTCTATAATATAATATTATTAGTGTTTATCAGAAATAAAATATCAATGCTTGAGTAGGTATAATCCAGTATCTACTATAACAATATTAAAAATAAGAGTATTTTCAGAAATAAAAATGTGTTGAGTGAGATAAAACATTGTTTTGATAAAAAAATGAAAAGGGGGCGTTGTTTCGGTGAATCCAATAAAAAAAAGATGTTATTTTGATTTCTTTTTCCTTTTATGGTTTTTCAGATCCACCCTGCATTATTAGCCCTTATAAAAAGAGAACAAGTTAAATCACAAGAAGTCTTGCACATTAAGGAACAAGTTTATATAGCAATAAATGCAGTGAGGTTAGTATTTGTTTAGTTTAATCTTTCAAATTAAGTACACAGTAGCAAATCTGAAATGCTGAAGCAATGATGAGAAATTGTACTCCCTTTCATGCAAATGACAGCTAGGAGTTTTGAGGAAACTGAAAGCCTCATCTCAACAACACCCAATAATGTTTCTGTCCATGCTTATGGTCCTCCACCCTTTTCAGTTTTCTGAAACTTATCCATCTCTCAACAGAATTATGTCTGTTTTTTTTTTTTTGGAGGGTCTAAATCTCCATGTTTTTGTAGTTAATTTATTACATTGAATCATAGCAAACATAACTGCCAAGTTTGATAACTAATGGTTCTAAATTCCTGCAACATTGACTGTTACTCATCATCACTTCTGATACACTGCACAGAATGCTATCTCTACCCAGAACAAACGGAGTTCTTAAAGGTCTATCATCTTGCAACATGTGGATGATACACCTATCTTGTTGGATTAAACCAAATTCAAGAATGAAATTATAAATTGATTTTAAATGTCTCTTCTACTTCTATAAGAAGCAAACTCCAATTTCATCTCAAGTACCTTTTTATGGATTCATGAATCTTATTAGTTAATGCATTTACTATTCTTAATGTCTCGCTGATTTTCATGTCATCCAAAAATGTATAAATAAGGATTGATGTGGTGATAAAGGAGGGTCCACTAAGTACGGGTCAAAAGACGGAGATAGCAACCGACGTGAAAGTCAAAGTCAAGGATGTCAACGGCAAAGGGCCGGACACTGAAGGGTCAAGCGGGTCTCTCCAGCAGTGGCCAATCGGGCATGTATTGTCCGATCGGCAAAGGGCCGGTCCAAGCGAAACGCCCGTTCAGTCAAGATCATCAGAAAGTCGTCACAAAGCAGAGGAGCATGCGTATGACCGGAGCGTTAGTCTGATCGGGCGGAAACAAACTATCGAGACCTGTCGCCACGCGGAAGAGTAGCCAAGTCCGGCTAAGCGGAGGAGTACTCAGCCGAGTGGCTAGCCTGTTCGGCCGAGAAGATGGATCACTGACGTATCCTCCGGGGAGATAGCACCGTTGACACAAGACATGATCAACAGACGGATCGTACGACGAAAGTTTATACTGTCTTGTCAGGGATATGCATGCCTTATTAAGGTATGGTGTCAGAGGCACTTTCCTGACGTGTCCTTTCATAGGACAAATTAGAGAATGTGCCCACGATCAATTGGAGAACGTGCTCACGTCTCGAGAGAAGTATGCACGTCGCACACCAGGAAACTATATAAAGGGAGTCCATACATTGGCGAAGGTGTGCATTATTTGCTATTCATGCCTGTGTCTACGATTACTCCACTTTTTCCTCTTTCCGGTGATTGACTTGAGCATCGGAGGGCCAACACTAGGGACCCCTTCCCTGGCTCGGCACTGACATTTCTTGTGTTGCAGAGCGGAGCGGAGTCTACATCTAGTCAACGCGATTGCCACATTCCCAGCTTGCCATCTCCATGATTTTCGGACAAGATCATATTGGCGTAGTTTGTGGAAACATTGTTTGTATCCGAAACGTGAAGATAGAGGATGTTAGATGACTCGCCACAGTTACTTTAACAAAGGAGGAGCTGGATATACTAATATATAGAGCTGTCAGATAGGCCAACCCATGATGGGCGGGTCGACCCGTGGTGGGCCAACCATTTAGCGCGGCGTGGCGGGCTGACCCGTCAACTTGGCGGATTGGGAAATTTCCAACCCAACCCAATCCAAGGCGGGTTGCGGGTTTGGCGCACCAATCCGCGGACCCTTCAATTTTTTTTTTTTTAAAAAAATATTTCATATCTTTAACGTTTACTTCGGAAAGGTTCCATCAATTAAATGTATCCATAAACATACATTTTAAATATAAATGAATACAAATGAGTACTTGTGTCGGATGAAAAATACTATTTTTATTTCAAAATTATAACAAAGAAAGATAATAAATTGGCATAAAACTTAGTTTACATGTGTTTCTCAACCTGCAGACCAACCCAAGCCCGTCACAGGCTGACCCGCGCGGGTCGCAGGCCCAGGCGGGTGGACCTACAACGGGCTTGGGTTGATAAAATTTCAACACAACCCGCTTAATTTGTTTGGCGGGGCAGGCCAACCCAACGGTTCCAACCTAAATTGACGGCTCTACTGATACAAGCCCGAGCGGCAAAAATAGTGGAGCAACAACAACAACAGACAATGAGTGATCGCCAGGTACAGGAACCCGCGACCTCAGCAGTGGGTCATCAAGCTGGATATGGAGACCGAGCAGAGCATGTAACCGTTAGGGGACAGAGTAAGAAGCTGACCGGGATATACAGGGACGCGCCCCACGTGCTGATCCTCTTCCATCAAGCACTGTTCCACACTCCAGCAGAGGAGCTAGGCCAAGCGGATAAGGAACGAGGATCCTCCTCAGACGACTCGCCTATTCAGGATGCGCATAAAAGGAAAGCACCAAGGAATAATGATTCGCCCAAGCAGATAAATCAGCAATTCTCTCAGGGAATCTTAGATGACCTTCTGCCAAAGCACTACACCCCATTGATGATTGGTGAGTACAATGGAACGAACGATCCGGATGACCACCTAGACCAGTTTGATAACACGACCACACTTCATCAATACACCGATGGGGTGAAGTGTCAGGTTTTCTTGACTACCCTTTCCGAGGTAGTGAAGCACTGGTTCAGACGAATGCCGATTTGCTCGATCCATAGCTTCAAAGACTTCCGAGTGTCATTCTTACACCACTTCGCCAACAGCTGCCGCTACCAGAAGATGAGCGTTGACATATTTTCCTTGAATCAAGGGCCCAAGGAGGCATTGAGGGCATACATCAAGCGCTTCAATCAGGTGGTCATGGATATTCTATCGGTCTCTTCGGAAATATTAGTGAATGTCTTCGGCCAGGGGCTCACTGAAGGAGAGTTCTTCCGCTCACTCATTCGGAGGTCGCTGAAGGACTTCGATCACCTACTCAGGAGGGCCACAAAGTACATAAACATGGAAGAGACCCAAGTAGCAAGAAGAAAGGAGGCGTCGGTTGAGCCCGCAGGAGCGCCTAAGTGACAACCATCTAGTAGCCATCAGCCACCCAAGGGGCCCCGAGCGGGAGGAGCGCAACAACACTAGGAGCCTAGAACGCACGCCATACAACATGTGGCAGCCAATTGCCCAAAAGTTACAAAAGGCAAGTCATGGACGCCAATGTTTTGCTCGTTCCACCAATAGACGACACATAACACGCGAAATTGCTATGACCTGACACCAATCGCTAGCAGACTAGCTCCGCGGGGATATCGCTGTCCATCACCATCTCCTGATTGACGCCATAGATGCCGATTAGCCGACTGAAGAGACGAAGAAAGAACGACGACCAAACCATGACATCGTCGGAACCAAAGAAGAAATAGTCCAAGTCCCGCCCGAGCTTTTGTCGAACGGAGCAGGCCCTCGGCTTGAGAAGAGAACCATAACAACGTCGCTCGGGATGAGATTGGAATGATCGCCAGTGGGGCGACTGCGGTGATTTGAACCGAGTGAGAAAGTCACACGCTCAACGCTTAGAAATACATGCTGTCTGATGCAGCAAGGAGAAGGCTAAAGGGCTTGAGATCAGTTTCTGTTGGACCCCGTGATAGTTTTGATGTGATCAACCAAGTTGGTTAGGTCCTGCATTGTATTTGATCCCTGTGTCTGAGTGTGCAGGAACTTAGGAGCACAGGAAGTCGAGCGGAAGACGCAGCTAGCGAGAAGGACGGCACGGGAAGGGAGCCGACGGGCTCGGTGCGTCCGAAGGACGAGAGAGCTGTGGAAGAGTACTCCGGTGGGCGTGAAGAGCGTGCACGACGTTCGAGGGACGTTAAGCCGGGATGGAAGGCTGCTCGAGGAAGGCCGGAAATTGGGTTCGGGTGAGCCCTATTTCGGTTGGCCACAATCACCCAAAAGATCTGAGCATCGAAAGTCGCAACAAGCTGGAAACGAAGTCAAAGGAGCTGAGCTGCCAGCTTGGAGGCGCCTCCAACCTGATTGGAGGCACCTCCAGCTTGAAGGCGCCTTCAACCAGGTTGAACGCGCCTTCAACCAGGTTGGAGGCGCCTTCAGCCAGGTTAGAGGCGCCTTCAGCCAGTCAAAGTGACCGTTCTGCGCGCGGATAAAGTTTTATCCGCTGACTCCCATGGAGGCGCCTTGGACCCTCGTTGGAGGCGCCTTGGAGCCTCGGGATAGGATTTCCAGGACCTATATAAAGGCCCCTGGAGCTAGGAATTCATCATCAACTCAAGCATTCAATCTCTAGTGTTTCCTAGCAATAGTTCTGAGTTTTTGAAAGTGTAAAATGTTAGGATCGATGATCGCGGCTAGAGTGGGGGGTGTGAATAGCCGACCCCAAAATCACGTTTCTTTCTACAAATTAGGGTTAGTGCAGCGGAAATAAAACGAATAGAAACGAAAGCGGAGAATAGCAAACCTCAAACTCGTCGATGTAACGAGGTTCGGAGATGAAACTCCTACTCCTCGGCGTGTCCGTAAGGTGGACGAAGCCTATCAATCCGTCGGTGGATGAGTCCCCAGAAAACCGGCTAATATAAACTCCTTATGGGTGGAGAAACCTCACCACAAGAACTTTGCAACAGCAATAAGGAGTACAAAGAAGAGCAAGAACAAAATACACAATAAATGTACAAATACTCGCTTGCCTTCTCATCGACTGAAGTCTCGGATGAAGCACCAACTTCACGGACGAATGCCAACAAGCAACTCAGTCAAAGAAGCTCCCCCGAAGCTTCGGAGCTCAGCAAAGCTCAAGCACAGCTTTCAGAAGAAAAGCAGCTCGAGGAGGAAGAAGGAGAGTAGTAGTCAGCAACCCTCGATCTCTTCTTATATCCCCTGATATCCTGGCTAACCTGCGAACCTGCAAGCAAAAGGACCAGAATACAGAAGCCCGAAATAACCTAGCCGTTGAGTCACAACGGCTAGGGCTGGACCGATCAGGCTCCACCCTGATCGGTCCAGAGTGCTGCTAATCGGTCATGGGGACCGATCAGCATGCTTTTCTCCCGAACTTCTTGCCTCTGATCGTTGTTTCCTGATCGGTCTACAGACTGATCAGATAACACTCAGTCGGCTACTGTTTGGTTACTGATCGGTCACCAGATCAATCCAGATACCCAGTGTATCACTGGATCGATCCATTGATCGATCCAGAGCTTGGTTTTTGCCCAAACCAAGTCCCAAACCTTCCAAACCAACATCCGGTCAACCTTGACCTGTTGGTACATCATGCTTAGCATCCGGTCACTCCCTTGACCTGCTAAGACTCCCCACTAAGTGTCCGGTCAATCCCTTTGACCCACTTGGACTTTTCTCTTCGTGTCAAGTATCCGATCACTCCCTTGACCTACTTGACCTTCTCAACACCAGATGTCCGATCACCCTTGATCCATCTGGATTTTCCCTTGCCCGGCTTCACTCACCAGGACTTTCACCTAGCTTCACTCACTAGGGTTTTCACGTGGCTTTACTCACCACTGCCCGGCTTCACTCACGGGACTTATCACCTGCCTAGCTTCCAGGACTTTCCCATTGGCTGGCTTCACTCACCGGGACTTTCCGAACTGCACTCACCGGGACTTTCCAACTGCCTGGTTTCACTCCCATTGCCCGGCTTCACTCACCGGACTTTCACTTTCACCTAGCTTCACTCACTAGGATTTTCACCGCTTCACTCACTAATTTCATCGCTGGCTTCACTCACCAGGACTTTCCGAACTACCTGGCTTCACTCACCAGGACTTTCCGAACTGCCTGGCTTCACTCACCAGGACTTTCCGAACTGCCTGGTTTCACTCACCAGGACTTTCCGAACTGCCTAACATTCCAGTCTTGACTTCCCAGTCAAGTATCCGGTCAACCTTGACCTACTTGACTCTTCTTCATCAAACCTGATTAGACCCTGATCAGTATCTCTCCGCATGGACAACTGCTCCTGCATTGTCCATCTACATATCTTTCTGTATTGTCAAACATCGAAACCATGACCAAGGTTTACGCTTGGTCAACTAGGTCAACCTTGACCTAATGGAAATTGCACCAACAATCTCCCCATTTTTGATGTTTGACAATACCTTTAAGTTATGCTAATCTAATAGCCTCAACTTCCCTCATGTCACTAGGTAATGAAACATAAGTTACAACCTTACATTCTCCTTCTAAGAAGGCAACCTCCTTCTTAGATAATGAAGGTCTAACTTAAACCCTTCATTCTCCCCCTATTGGCACACATCAACAAACTCTCCCCCTGAAGAGTAAGTTATCGTTGTTCACAACTTCACTCGTCGTGATCAACAAACTCTCCCACTAACTCCAATGTTCTTCCTTGAACATTCTCTAGACATTCTTCCCCCTTTTTAACACACATCAAAAGGAGTGAATCAAGGTCAAGAGTTTCTTCCTAATGAAAGTCCTATACCTTTCATTGAAACCCTTAATTTCCCCCTTGAAACTAAATTCAACAATCAACTTAGTGATAATCCCATATCACTCATCCTCAAAAATTTCGACGAGTAAAAACTCCCCCTAAAAGTCAACTCCTCCTTGACTAATAGGTAAAATTACCCCTAAAGGTCAACTCCCCCTTGACCATTGCACCAACAATGTCTTGGAGAGTTTCAAACCTTTAGAACTCTAAAACACCACTTCCATAGCTGCAATTTCAGACAAACAGTCGAAATTCAGCAGGTTGGCACGCCCTGATCGGTCACCAGACCGATCAGGCTCCCTCTGGATCGGTCACAGTGACCGATCCAGGCTCCCCTGGACTGATCAGAAACCCTTCTGATCGGTCCACAAACCTGATAAAGGTCTGATAAGTTCTGATTTCTCTCCACGAAATTCAGAAACTCCTAGAAAATTACAGGAAATTCGAAAAATTGTGAAATTTTGAGGATACATTCCTCATAACATATACTATCATGGAAAAATAGTTTTCTATGAAAATAACTTCCATTTTTCAATCTTGATACAAAGTTCAAAAGTCTTTGAAATAACTCAAAGTTAACTTATCTTTGTATCAACTTGTTCAATGATGAATGCTATTACTAGAAAAGCTTCATCAAGGTTTTTCAAATCAATTTTGAAATGATTTTAAACCATTTAATTTAGGACCACAATCTTTGGGCTAAATGTACATGACTTGTACACAAGCTTTCCCTATGATCCTCAATTTCGAATTAGGCTCATCTAGGCACAAGAACTATGCACCTTGATCCTAACTCATCATCCTAATATCTCACACACATCTAAGGTGTATCAAAAACACATCCAAGTCAATTTTGATGTGAGATATGGATTTAGGTTAGCTTATTCTAAGTTCTCATGCATTTTTCTAAACAACAATTTGATCTCCATATCAAATTATGTTTCTTATCCTTATATCAATTTCATTGATTATAAATGCAAGAAATGATGACATGGCATAAAATGATATCATAAATGAAAACATGTGCCAATGTCATGATGTCATGGCATAAAGTATGAAACTTAAATAAAGCATGACATTTAAACTAACCTAAGCATTATCATGACATTTTAAATGATCATAAAATAAATATGATGTCATGACATGGCATATGGCAAACAATATATAGCAAATAACATGTAAAGGTATAGAAAATACCTAATTCTAGCCTTAGTTGCCATTTTTGATAATTTTTATCATTTTACCATAAAATTCTATATTCCTAAGTGTAATAGACCTAAAGTCATATCCTCAAGACTTTTAGATCATTATGTGCCAATTAGATTGACCTAAGAGAACTCCTCAAATGTAGTTGGCACATTCTAATCACCTTAGGAATAACTCTTAATTTCATTTTCAAGGCTTGATCACACCTTGAAAATTCCTAAAGTGCCACCTTTTGCCATGATTAGGTTAACTACCTATTCAAGTAAGGTTGGCACACCCTAACTCATCTAGCGTGATGAAATCACGCTCCTAGGAACCCAATACCTATTTGAGCTCATTGGGTTCACTAAGTATTCACTAGGGATGACTTCCCTAGTAACCCTTCTAATGACCCTCCTAGGCTTTGAAGCCTTGGTCATTTGGGACTCATCAAGATCAACTCTAGGGGTGACTCCCCTTGTGACCTTGGTGATGGTCTTCCTAGCCCTAGATTTTGTTCCATAATCGAATAGAGCATTGTGATAAGTGGGCTTGACCACTTGGGACTTAGGTTTGTGACCTAAACCTTTCTTGTCCTTGGACATTGGTTTTTGACCCTTAAACCCTAGAGATGACTTCTCCAAGTTCTTAAGAGCCTTTTCCAAAGTATCAAGTCTTGACCTCAAGACTTGATTCTCCTTCTCTAATACCTCAATTTTTAATTTTTCATTTTTCTTTGAGGTATTCCTAGGCATGTGTCTAGTTGATTTGGGATTCCTACCTAGGTTTTCCTTAGCCTTAGATGGGTTAATTCTAGGGTTGGCTTTCCAAGTGTTATCCTTATCTAGGCTCACATGTTTGGCACCTAAGCATGTGTATCGATTTCTAATGTTATCATGCTTACCATTATTAACAATAACAATAAGGCTACTAGCATGTGTCTTATTATTATTGCAATAATGTGCCTTAGAGATTACCTTAGGGTTTGCCTTAGCTCCCCCTATCGATGTGCTCGTCCTCTTGTCCTTGTGAGGTTGCCTCCCCCTCGGACATTGGCTCCGATAATGTCCCCTTCGCTTGCATTGGAAGCACACCACGTGCTCCTTGCTCTTGCGTATCGGGACTCCGACTTCCTTGACTTTTGGTGCCGGTGGAGTCTTCCTAATCCTCCTTGGACACTTACTCTTGTAATGTCCATACTCCCTACACTCAAAGCACATTATGTGTAATTTATTTGAAATTAAATGGCTTGAGTTACCTAGGGTTGAGGATGGATGTGAGCTCTCTTCTTCATCCCTTTCGGAGATAGAAGCTTCTTCTTCTTGCTCCGATCTTGAAGAAGAACTCTCCTCCTCTTCTTCTTTAGATGTGGCTCTCAACTTCTAAATCCATTCCTCTATGAAATGAGCTCCTTGGCTCATTTGACTCCTCTTCATGGCTTGAAGTGGAGTTCCCCTCATGGAACTTAGCAAAGTTGTTCCACAACTCCTTGGCATTGTTGTATCCACCTATCTTACATAGAATGTCATTAGGTAATGAGAGTTCAAATACTTTCATTACCTCATCGTTGATTGTGGAATGGTGGATTTGTTCCCTTGTCCACTTCTTCTTCTCGAGTGGTTTTCCTTCCTTATCCATTGGAGGCTTGAAACCTAATTGAACACAACTCCAATTTTCAAGGTTAGTCATAAGAAAATACCTCATTCTTACCTTCCAATACGCGAAGTCGTCGCGGTCATAGAAAGGTGGAATGGTGATGTCTTCTCTGAGTTGATCCATCTCTAGATTGTGCTCCCCCGGGTGTTGATCCAACGAAGAGCGACCTCGCTCTGATACCACTTGTTAGGATCGATGATCGCGGCTAGAGAGGGGGGTGTGAATAGCCGACCCCAAAATCGCGTTTCTTTCTACAAATTAGGGTTAGCGCAGCGGAAATAAAACGAATAGAAACGAAAGCGGAGAATAGCAAACCTCAAACTCGTCGATGTAACGAGGTTCGGAGATGAAACTCCTACTCCTCGGCGTGTCCGTAAGGTGGACGAAGCCTATCAATCCGTCGGTGGATGAGTCCCCGGAAAACCGGCTAATATAAACTCCTTATGGGTGGAGAAACCTCGCCACAAGAACTTTGCAACAGCAATAAGGAGTACAAAGAAGAGCAAGAACAAAATACACAATAAATGTACAAATACTCGCTTGCCTTCTCGTCGACTGAAGTCCCGGATGAAGCACCAACTTCACGGACGAATGCCAACAAGCAACTCAGTCAAAGAAGCTCCCCCGAAGCTTCGGAGCTCAGCAAAGCTCAAGCACAGCTTTCAGAAGAACAGCAGCTCGAGGAGGAAGAAGAAGAGTAGTAGTCAGCAACCCTCGATCTCTTCTTATATCCCCTGATATCCTGGCTAACCTGCGAACCTGCAAGCAAAAAGACCAGAACACAGAAGCCCGAAATAACCTAGCCGTTGAGTCACAACGGCTAGGGCTGGACCGATCAGGCTCCACCCTGATCGGTCCAGAGTGCTGCTGATCGGTCATGGGGACCGATCAGAGCTTCCTCTGATCGGTCCAGGGACCGATCAGCATGCTTTTCTCCCGAACTTCTTGTCTTCTGATCGTTGTTTCCTGATCGGTCTGTAGACCGATCAGATAACACTCAGGAGGCTACTGTTTGGTTACTGATCGGTCACCGATCGATCCAGATACCCAGTGTATCACTGGATCGATCCACTGATCGATCCAGAGCTTGGTTTTTGCCCAAACCAAGTCCCAAACCTTCCAAACCAACATCCGGTCAACCTTGACCTGTTGGTACATCATGCTTAGCATCCGGTCACTCCCTTGACCTGCTAAGACTCCCCACCAAGTGTCCGGTCAATCCCTTTGACCCACTTGGACTTTTCTCTTCGTGTCAAGTATCCGATCACTCCCTTGACCTACTTGACCTTCTCAACACCAGATGTCCGATCACCCTTGATCCATCTGGATTTTCCCTTGCCCGGCTTCACTCACCAGGACTTTCACCTAGCTTCACTCACTAGGGTTTTCACAACTGCCTGGCTTTACTCACCAGGACTTCCCACTGCCTGGCTTCACTCACCAGGACTTATCCGTCTGCCTGGCTTCACTCACCAGAATTTCTCGACTGCCTGGCTTCACTCACCAGGACTTTCCGAACTGCCTGGCTTCACTCACCAGGACTTTCCGAACTGCCTGGCTTCACTCACCAGGACTTTCACTTTCACCTAGCTTCACTCACTAGGATTTTCACCTGGCTTCACTCACTAGAATTTCTCGACTGTCTGGCTTCACTCACCAGGACTTTCTGAACTGCCTGGCTTCACTCACCAGGACTTTCCGAACTGCCTGGTTTCACTCACCAGGACTTTCCGAACTGCCTGGCTTCACTCACCAGGACTTTCCGAACTTCCTGGTTTCACTCACCAGGACTTTCCGAACTGCCTAACATTCCAGTCTTGACTTCCCAGTCAAGTATCCGGTCAACCTTGACCTACTTGACTCTTCTTCATCCAACCTGATTAGACCCTGATCAGTATCTCTCCGCATGGACAGCTGCACCTGCATTGTCCATCTACATATCTTTCTGTATTGTCAAACATCGAAACCATGACCAAGGTTTACGCTTGGTCAACTAGGTCAACCTTGACCTAATGGAAATTGCACCAACATAAAAAGCTTCTCCGCCTTCAGCAAAGGAGATTTTTTTTACTGCGCTTTTTCTACTGCCCTGGATTAACAACCTCCTTGGTTGTAACCAGGTTAATTCTCCTGTGTCTTTCTTTTACTGTTTTATTTAACTATTGCACTAATTGAGTTGAAAGTACGAGGAGGGTATATTTATTTTTTCAGGAGCAATTCACCCCTCCCTCTTGCCGGTCTCCGCTGCACCAACAGTGGTATCAGAGCCTGATCGCCTCAGAAGGACTAACCGCCAACTGAAGCACTACGATCAAGACGATGGCCGGAGCGAGCATTCATCCCCCGAAGTTCGACGGAGACTTCGCCACATGGAAGCGCAAAATGGAGGTATTTTTTAAAACGGATTTTGATATTCTAATTACGATGAAATATGGTTTTGCAACGCCGAAAGACAAAGAAGAAAACACATGGAGCAAGAAGGAGCAAACCGATTTCGTCGCCAACAAAAAGGCAGAGTTCCACCTGCTCAGCGTTCTACCACCACAAAAAGTAAATCGAATCGGAAGCTACGACTCAGCGAAAGATCTCTGGGAAAAATTCCTGGAGCTACACGAAGGTACTTCCGAAGCAAAGCTAGCAAAGCGTGACATCCTCCGGAACTAGTTAACAAACCTCCGGATGAACCAAGGCGAGAAGGTAGCGCAACTCCAAGCGAGAATCAAGGAGCTGATAACGCAACTAACGAACCTTGGAGAAGAGGTAACCAACCGGGACTCTATCCGGTACGCGCTCAACGCCTTCCCTAGAACTCCAGAGTGAGCTTCCTTAGTAGATGCGTATTACATCTCTAAGGACCTCGAGGTAAGTACTTTAGAACAATTATTTTTCACTTTTGAACTTCACGAATCTCGAGTTTCAGAACCCATCGGAGCAGAGAAGACAAGTCAGAACATTGCCTTAAAGGCAAAGATGAACAATTCTGACTCCGAAGCCTCAGTCGACGAATCCGAAGCGGCACTACTGGTAAGACGCTTCAATAAGTTTTTTAGTACTAACAAATTTAAATCGCAGAGGCATCATCGAAAGAAGAGGACCGTTCGCTGTTACAACTGCAACGAAGAGGGGCACATCAAAGATGACTGCCCAAAGCTAAAGAGAAAGGAGAAAGAAAGGGAAAAACCAAAATACAAGAAGCCAGAACCCTCCAAACACAAGAACCTAAAGGCAACGTGGGATGATTTGTCATCCTCCGAATCGGAAGTCGAAGAATTCTCGGGACTAGCACTGATGGCCAACCATCAGCAAGAAGAAACGTCCAGCTCAAAGATGAGCATCGACGAAGGGGGAGGAACGTTAGAAGAAAGCAGCAGTGAAGGGGGAGCGCCACCTGATCAGGTAAGTAAGGTACGCAATCTAACCCCATCTCAGTCATTTCGATTTATTAAATCGCTTTCTAAAGATTTATTCGAATTAGAAAAAGAAAATAAAGAATTAAAAATGAAATTAGCAAAAGCATGTCCACTTGAAATGTACGATAGTATGAAATCAGAAAATGAAAATTTAAAATTAGAAATTGAAAAATTGAAAAATGATGCATGCTTAAAGAAATTTCCAAAGTCAAAAATTAGAATTTATGGTAAATTAAATTGGTATATAAGGAAGCATCAAGGACAACTTAGGAAAATACCAAGAAACTATGTACCCCCTAGATTTTTGAATAATCCTGTAGGAAGGAACCTCTATTGGGTTCCAAAATCTGTACTTAATTAATCTATCAAAAATTAAAAGCTTACAGTGAGAAAATTAAACATTGAAATTCTTTATGAAAGTTTTGTCTAAGGAAGTGGTTGTTGCTCCAATAACCAAGAAGGCCTAGTGCCTCGCCACGACCTGGAAGCTAAAATATTGAAAGAAAATGTTTAATTAACTTTCTGAAAAAGCATTAAACTAGAATTAAATAATGCTTTAAAAGTTTTTAAATCTTTTTAAAATTCTAAAAAGTCAGATTGTGAAAATTCAAAAATTTAAATTTGACTTAGAAATTTTTTTTATTGACTTAGAAATTTTTTTTGGGAAAAATTCATTTTGACTTAGAAATTTTTTGAAAAATACATATTGACGTAGAAATTTTTTTCTGAAAATTCAAAAATTTGACTTAAATTTTTTTTTTCATTTTTAACTTAGATTTTTTTTTTAAAATTCTATACATTTCACTTAACTTAAGTTATTTTTTTCATATTTTCTTAATCCCATTTTTGCTGTGATCAAAGGGGAAGAGAAAGGTACAAGTTCAAGGGGGAGTTAAACAAGGGGGAGATAAAATTTTAAATGTTTACTTATTGCAATTTTTTTTTTAAAAGGTGTTGTAATTTTATTTATTGCAAAATTGTCCTTAAACCTGTTAGTCAAGTAATTTACCTTTAAAATTGCTATTTATGTCTATGTTGTCCCTAACTTGAACTTGGATTGATGCACATCAAAAAGGGGGAGATTGTTGGACCCGTGATAGTTTTGATGTGATCAACCAAGTTGGTTAGGTCCTGCATTGTATTTGATCCCTGTGTCTGAGTGTGCAAGAGCTTAGGAGCACAGGAAGTCGAGCGGAAGACGCAGCTAGCGAGAAGGACGACACGGGAAGGGAGCCAACGGGCTCGGTGCGTCCGAAGGACGAGAGAGCTGCGGAAGAGTACTCCGGTGGGCGTGAAGAGCGTGCGCGGCGTTCGAGGGACGTTAAGTCGGGATGGAAGGCTGCTCGAGGAAGGCCGGAAATTGGGTTCGGGTGAGCCCTATTTCGGTTGGCCACAATCACCCAAAAGATCGGAGCATCGGAAGTCGCAACAAGCTGGAAACGAAGTCAAAGGAGCTGAGCTGCCAGCTTGGAGGCGCCTCCAACCTGATTGGAGGCGCCTCCAGCTTGAAGGCTCCTTCAACCAGGTTGGAGGCGCCTTCAGCCAGGTTGGAGGCGCCTTCAGCCAGGTTGGAGGCGCCTTCAACCAGTCAAAGTGACCATTCTGCGCGCGAATAAAGTTTTATCCGCTGACTCCCATAGAGGCGCCTTGGACCCTCGTTGGAGGCGCTTTGGAGCCTCGGGATAGGATTTTCATGACCTATATAAAGGCCCCTGGAGCTAGGAATTCATCATCAACTCAAGCATTCAATCTGTAGTGTTTCCTAGCAATAGTTCTGAGCTTTTAAAAGTGTAAAAGGCTTCTCCGCCTTCAGCAAAGGAGATTTTTTTTACTGCGCTTTTTCTACTGCCCTGGATTAACAACCTCCTTGGTTGTAACCAGGTTAATTCTCCTGTGTCTTTCTTTTACTATTTTATTTAACTATTGCACTAATTGAGTTGAAAGTACGAGGAGGGTATATTTATTTTTTCAGGAGCAATTCACCCCCCCCCCCTCTTGCCGGTCTCCGCTGCACCAACAGTTTCGGCCTCGAGATCAGTTTCGGCCCCCAAGACCTGGAGGGAGCGGAGATCCCTCATGACAACGTCCTGATCATCCGAGAGGTAATAGCTAATTATACTATTCATCAAATCTTTATTGATACAGGAA
Organism: Zingiber officinale; assembly: GCF_018446385.1. NCBI lineage: Eukaryota > Viridiplantae > Streptophyta > Magnoliopsida > Zingiberales > Zingiberaceae > Zingiber > Zingiber officinale. The sequence continues at coordinate 17,937,705 of NC_056006.1, read as the reverse complement.
GCTCGGTGAATATTTTATTCAAGAAATCGTTCGACCAGCTATAAATTGATCGGAGTGAGTTGGAGCCCATGACGACTTCGCTATACGAGTTCACAGGCAATGAAGTATTACCGATCGGCCAGGCTTGGCTGGCCATATTGCTCGGAGAGGAGCCACTCAAGAGGACAAGGACTAAACTTCATTGTGGTGGACGCCCCATCCGCCTACAATGTTATATTAGGCTGACCAACCCTTAATGAGTTTTGAGCAATGGTGTACACTTTCTACCAAAAGATCAAGTTTCCTATGGATAACAAGGTGGGCAAAATTAAAGGCGATCAGTTGGCCGCTCTAAGATGCTACGTCGAGATAGTCAAATATGAAGTAAGAGCCGTGCGGAAGGCCCCGCACATGGAAGTGAATGCCATCAAAGAAGAACCTCTCGCTCTTGTCTACGAGGAAAAGGAGGAAGTCTAGATTCATCCTAGCCGATCGGAGGCCACCAATTTCATCGCTGCCGACCTGATAGAGGAGAAGAAGGCAGAGATGGTCACCTACCTTAGGTGAAATCAAGACGTGTTCGCCTGCTCGATTCACGAGCTCTCGGGCATCTCGCCAAGTTTAGCTCAGCACAAGCTTCACGTCCTACCGAACGCTCGGCCTATGAAATAGAAGAAGAGGGACTTCATTGCGAAGAAGAATTAGATCATCTGGGTAGAGATAGAAAAACTACTTGAAGCCAGCCACATCCGCGAGATTCAGTTTCCAAGCTGGCTCACCAACGTCATGCTGGTCTCCAAGCTAGGCAACAAATGGCGAGTCTGCATCGACTTTCATGATCTGAGCAATGCTTGCCCGAAGGACTTCTATCTCGTGCCCAGGATAGACCAGATGGTGAACTCCATGGCGAGTTGTGAGCTGATCTACATGCTCGACGCATATCAAAGCTACCACCAAGTGTCACTCCCCCGAGAGGATCAAGAGAAGATCAACTTCATCATTGTCGACGAAGCTTATTGCTACAATGTCATGCCGTTTGGATTGAAGAATGTCGGCGCCACCTACCAGAGACTGATGAACAAGGTGTTTCGATGACAGATCGACCGCAATATAGAGGTATATGCCGATGATATATTAATAAAATCCCTCCGAACTGTTGATCTTTGTACAAACATCGAAGAAACTTGCTGACCCTGAGGGCGTATGGAATAAAGGTGAACCCAAACAAGTGCCTGTTCGGAGTAAAGAGTGGCCGCTTCCTTTGATATATTGTCACCGAACGAGGAATCGAGGCGAATCCGAGCAAAGTGAAGGCATTACAAGACATGCCCCCACCCCACAACTTGAAGGAGGTTCAACTGCTGATCGGACAGATTACTGCACAATCCAGATTCATCTCCAAATCGTCTGACTGGAGTCATCCATCGAGTATGTTGTTGGCTCAGTATTGGTAAGGCAAAATGGCCATGAGCAACAACTTGTATATTTCCTAAGTCATATATTAAAAGATGCAGAATCCGACTACACTAGTCTCAACAAATTAGTTTACGCGCTAGTACTCGCCACTCAGAGACTCCGTCCGTACTTCTTATCACATCCGATCATCGTGATGACCAACAATGTCTTGGGAAGAGTCCTTCTTAACCCAGAGGCATCCGAATAGCTGATCAAATGGACAACCGAGCTGAGTGAGTTCTGTTTGTGCGGTTAGCACTAATGGTCTAACTCAAGTTTTGATGAATGACAAAGTAGGTTAAGTTAGTTTCATATTGATCTAACACTTCTACGAAGTGTGCAGGAGAAGCCCAGACGGGTCGACAGGCTGACCTGACATCTAGCACGAAGTCCAACTAGGTCGATGGGCTGACCTGATAGCTGACATGAAGTCCAAACGGGTCGACAGGTGACCTAACATCTGGCACGAAGTCCAGCTAGGTCGATGGGCTGACCGGATAGCTAGCACGAAGTCCAGACAGGTCGAAGGGCTGATCGGACGTCTGACAGGTAAGTAAAAATAAGTCATTGGAGGGGAGTGACTGTGAGGACGCGTTCCCGAGAAGGGAACATTAGGTGTCGATCCAACTTAGATCCATTTAGAAAATCTAAGTTGAGATCGTGATTAGATTCCGGTCTCAAGGAGACGGAATCTAATTACTACTTTTATTACTCTTATAACTTAACTGTGCTAACACTTTGTTTTGCAGGGTACTTTTGCATTTTGCCTCGGACTAATATTTTTTGCAGGTTGCTGAAAAAACAAAGGTCTGGGCGCCCGGAAGGGATCTGGGCGGCGGGAGGTCCGGGTGCCTGGAAGGGATCCGGGCGCCCGGGATGCAAAAAATTATCCCCAGCCGCGTCGTCACGTGGAGCTTCATGTGTGGACGGGCTACGTCACACTCCAGGCACCCGGAATGGATCTGGGTGCCTCGAGCCTCCTATATAAGGAGGGTGAAGCCCTGAAGCAAAGAACAACGAACAACAAGATCTTCCAACGATTGCTCTGTCGTGCTACGCTCCTGCGACGCTGCGAAAGCTCCTCCAAAAACGCGCCTCGTTCTTATGTCTTTTTGGTTGTCGGTATTCTTTCTTTAAAGCAACTGTACTTTTAATTGTAAAATAATTATTCGAATTGCTAGTGGATTACCCAACGAAAGCACTCGATAAGTGCGGGCCTTGGAGTAGGAGTCGACCAAGGCTCCGAATCAAGTAAAAAGGTTTGTGTTAGCATTGTTCTATTTTTGTGTTTTCCGCTGCATACTCAATATTCTTTTCGACGATTCAAATCGATATTCCCCCCCCCCCCCCCCCCCCCCTCTATCGAATTACATGATCCAACAAGTGGTATCAGAGCAGGTATCACTCTGACTTGGTAAAACCACCAATCAGACAGGGGTGAAATTTGTTTTATTTTTTGCTATAAATCCAAGCTAGTATTGTTGCCATTTTTGAAATTTTTTCCCATAATTAAGCTGAATTGGTGCAACACCAATTCGGTTTTTCTTTAACTTTATTCCGCACTACTAATCCAAGACCAAGTCTTGGGATTTTTTTTTCTTTTGTTTAATTATGTGTAGGACAAATATGTCTCAAATTGAAGGCTTCAACATAGTACGTCCCCCTCTATTCAACGAGGACGATTTTCCGTACTGGAAGAAGCAGATGGAGGTCTACCTGAATATTGATTTCAATAAATGGTTCAGTGTCACCAGAGGCTACAAGGTGCCGGTCGACAACTCCGGAAATTCACTGGACCCAGAATAGTGGACTTCGGACATGAGAAAGAAATCCTCTACAGACTTCAAGGCTCTCAACACGCTACAATGCGGGCTGACGAAGGAAGAGCTGAACCGAGTAGGACCGCACCAAAATGCGAAAGAATTATGGGACAAGCTGATTGAACTACACGAAGGAACGAGCGACGCTAAGGTAACAAAATGCGATCTCCTTTTAAATAAATTATTTAATATTAAAATGAAGGAAGGAGAAACAACGAGTCAACTACATGTGAGGATCAAAGACATCCTCAACGGACTTCATGCAATAGGCCACCAAATGGAGAACCGCGATCTAATCAGGTACGCATTGAATGCTTTTTCACGTAATACCTTGTGGGCATCTATCGTGGATGCCTACAAGATTTCAAAAAATTTATCTAAGTTAAAACTCGATGAATTGTTTTGCGAATTAGAATTACACGAGAAGATTAACACCGGGTCCGAGAAAGGTATCGCTTTGTTTGCAGGTCCCTCCAAGGTAAAGAAAAAGACCAAGCCTGAATCTGGAGAAGAGTCTGACCAAGATTCCGATGACGAAGAGTACTTGGTGAACCTGGTAAGGAAGATGTTTTCCAGGAGGAAGAAAAACTTCAGCAAGAATGACCTGCAGGAGGTCAACTCCCCATCCGAACCAAGGAACGTGACTTGCTTCGGGTGCAACAAGAAAGGCCGCTATAAGAATGAGTGTCCAAGATTGAAGAGCAACAAATCGAAGACATCCAAGAAGAAGGCTCTCAAAGCAACCTAGGACGACTCTTCCTCAGAAGAATCGGAGACCGAAGATTAGAAGCACCAGATTCACCTCGCGCTGATGGCCCTCGAAGAAGAATCGGAGGACGAATCGAAAAACGGGTCCGAACTCGAATCGAGCCACGAGTCCGTACTCGTTTCCGAAGGTCCCGAAGAGGTATGTTTTAATTTAAATAAGAAATTTTTTAGAAACATTGACTATTTGAATAAAAAATTAACAGCAAAAGAAGATGAAAATAAATTACTCCTTGAGGAAAACCAAAACCTCAAGGAACAAATCAAAAATTTCAATCCAACTCAAGATCTAACACTTGAGGAAGAAAATTTAACACTAAAAACAGAAAATCATAAATTAAAAAGTATGTTAGAAAAATTTACAACAAGATCTAAGAATTTAGATCTAATTTTAAATAGTCAAAAAGCAGTCTATAATAAAATCAGACTTGGCTACAAGTCAAATTCAAATAAAACATTTAAATTATTAATAACCCAACATAAACAACAAAACAAAGCTTAGGTTCCGAAAGCGTGTTTATCCACGCAAGTAGGAATTAACAAATATTTCATACCTAAAGATAAAATATATTATATAAAATCTGATAAACCTAAATCAAAATAAAAAAATTTTAGAACCCATCAAAAATCAGATTATCATCAAATTAAATATAATTATAACAGACATAAACCTATAACTAAAACTTAAAAATATAGACTAATAATTCAGGGGGAGGCTCCAGAATAGCTGACACCTCCAAAATTAACCTACCCGACAGGGTAATCAAAACCAATCTGCCCGGCAGGGTAATTAGGACTAGTTCAAAGGGAAAATAGTTTAACTTGACCAACGGTACTGGTAAAGTTTTGGATGATAGTACATTAGGGAAACTATGTCTATGCATGTCTAGGAAGATATGACTTTGACCTGGTGCATTTGGCTTAGTAGAACTAATCGAAGCTATCCTTTACGGATCCTAATAAGTTAGACCAAGGTTTTGTATTAAGTTCAGTGGATAGGACTATTTGGAAAACTTCGAAGGCATGGTTACTCTAATGATGTTCAAGTGACTCACCATAGCCCAGAAGTTTATTCAAAGAATGTCTATTTGTTGAGCTTAAAGCTAAACCTGAATCTAACATAAAGTTAAACCAAACCCTAAAAATGAACCTAATTCATCTCACAAAATTATAGAATTCCCTGATTGAAAACATAGATCGAGTGAGATGACTAAAGACTTAAATTAAATTAAATTAAAATTTATTTTAAAAATCCTCTTTAACTTAAAATTTACTTTTAACTTAAAATTTATTTTAAAAATCCTTTTAACTTAAAATTTACTTTTAACTTAAAATTTATTTTAAAAATCCTTTTAACTTAAAATTTATTTTTAACTTAAAATTTATTTTAAAAATCCTTTTATTTTAAAATCCTTTTTAAATTAAAATTTTTTTTTAACTTAAAAATTAAATTTATTTTTAACTTAAAATTTATCCTTTTTAAAGTAATTTTTTTAACTTAAAATTTCTTTTTAACTTAAAATTTATTTTTAAAATCCTTTTTAATTTTTATTTTTAAAAAACCACTTTTAAAAATTTATATTAAAGTAAAATTTATTTTAAAAAAATAAAAAAAACTTCTTAAACTTTAAAACTTCCAATCTAAAGAATCATGTTAAGTTAAGATTGAAATCAAACTAACCCTAACTTCTATCTATTGTAGGAAATCAAGTGGATCTTGGACAGTGGTTACTCCAAACATATGACTGAAGATTACACTAAATTCACTTAACTTACCTACAAGAGCTTAGGAACAGTTGCCTTTGGAAACAATGACAAACTCAAGGTAATTGGTATAGGTAACATTGAGCTTAAAATTGACTTCATTATTACAAATGTTTTACTTGTTGAAAATTTCAAGTATAATCTCCTTAGTATCAATCAATTGTGTGACACTAGATATAATGCTAGGTTTTTGTCTTCGGAATGCTTAATCAAGCATCTAGATAACCCTACGATAAGACTAAAAGGGTTTAGAAAAGATAACATCTATGCAATTAACTTAGCCGCTTCTTCAATTGAGTGTTATTTAACACAAAAAGAAGAAACTTGGTTATGGCATAGAAGAATGTCACACACAAATTTCAAAAATATAAGCAAATTAAATGGATTAGTTAGAGGATTACCAAAATTACCTAACTTAGACTCAACAATATGTAATGTTTGTCAACAAGGTAAGCAAACAAAATCTACTTACAAACCAACTAATCAATCTTAAACCAACTCAATACTAGAACTTCTATATCTAGACTTATTTGACTCTCATGGGGTCAAATCAATAAATGAAAGTTTATATTGTCTAGTAATAATAGACAACTATTCTAGGTTTACTTGAGTAAAATTTTTAAAAAATAAGGATGAAACGTTTGAAATCTTTACAAACTTCTGCAAACAAGTTGAAAATGAAAAAGACCTTAAAATTAAAAGAATTAGAAGTGACAATGGAGGAGAATTTAAAAATCACAATTTTAATAAATTTTGTCTTGAAAACGGATATCATTACGAGTTTTTGTATCCTAAAACTCTCCAATAAAATGGAATAGTAGAAAGAAAAAATAGAACTTTACTTGAAGCCTCTAGAACTATGCTGAATGAATATAATTTACCTAAGTACTTTTGGGCAGAAGCTATTAGTACAGCCTGCTATGTGTAAAATAGAACAATACTAAATAAAACACATAACAAAACCTTTTTTGAAATTTATTATAATAAACAACTCAATATAAAATACTTTAAAGTATTTGAGTGCCCAACCTTCATCCTAAACACAAGAGAACACTTAGGAAAATTCACTTCTAAAATAGAAAATGTAATTTTTGTAGGATATTCACTGAACAGTAGGGGTTATAGAATATACAATAAAGTTACATTAAGAATTGAAGAAACCACAAATGTAAAATTTGAGAAATCTAAACAAAACCTAGAACAAACCCAACTTCAGCCAATTGAGTTTATTCAAGGCAACAATAATCTGGAAGGAACCAACCAAGATTTAAATCACGAAGAGGAACAAGAAACTCAAGAAAATCAACCATCTAGAACCATAAGAGTCAATCCAAATCATCCTATTAACCAAATAATTGGTAATCCAGATCTAAGGGTTCAAACTAGGTCGTCCTTTCGAAATCTAAGTCAAATCTCTCTAATTTCAAAAATTGAAACCCAAAACCATAGCTGAATCTTTACTTGACCTAGACTAGGTCATAGCTATGCAAGAAGAACTAGCTCAATTTGAGCAAAATGAAGTTTGAGATTTAGTACCACCACCCAAAGACAAGAAAATAATAGAAACAAAATGGGTGTTTAGAAACAAATTAAGCGAAACTGGGGAAATTGCTAGAAACAAAGCTAGGCTAGTTGCTAAGGGGTTTAGTCAAGTAGAGGGACTTGACTATGATGAAACTTATGCCCCAGTAGCTATATTAGAGTCCATTAGAATGTTACTCAGTTATGCAGCCCATAAAGGGTTCAGACTGTATCAAATGGACGTTAAATCTACCTTTCTAAATGGACTGATAAAAGAAGAAGTCTATGTAGGACAACCACTTGGGTTTGAAAGTCTAGAACACCTTGACTATGTCTTTAAACTAAAGAAAGCCTTATACGGACTTAAGCAAGCACCCAGAGCATGGTATGAAAGGTTAATCTCTTACCTAATATCCAAAGGGTTCAATTAAGGTCAAATTGACCCAACTCTATTCATTAAATTAATAAAAGAGGATATATTTATAGCCCAAATTTATGTAGATGATATAATTTTTGGCTCAACTAACTCAGAATTTTTAGAAGAATTTACAAATCTAATGGAACAAAAGTTTGAAATGAGTTTGGTAGGAAAATTAACTTACTTTTTAGGATTACAAATAAAACAAACAAATAAGGGTAATTACATTTATCAACAAAAATACACCAAAGAATTACTTAAAAAATTTGGGATGGAAAATACTAAAAAAATAAAAACACATATGCCAGTTAACACAATCCTAGATGACGACCCCAATGAAAAACTAATTGATTTGAAATACTATAGGAGTGTCATAGGTAGCCTACTATACCTAACTGCAAGTCAACCCGATATTTTATTTGCAGTTAGTATGTGTGGTAGATACCAAACTTGTGCTAAAGAATCTCATTTGACTCACGTCAAAAGAATCTTTAGATACCTTAAAGGAACATCAAATGTAGAAATTTGGTATCCTAGAACTAATAATTTTGAATTAATAGACTATTCTGACTCAGATTACGCTGGGTGTAAATTAGACCGCAAAAGCACAAGTGGTGGATGCCAACTACTAGGCCTATCACTTGTCAGCTGGTTTAGTAGAAAGCAACACTGTGTTGCTTTATCTACAACTGAGTCAGAGTATATAACTATAGGAGAATGTGTTGTACAACTATTATGGATGATGCACACCTTAAAAGATTTTAATTTAAACCTGACAAATGTAAAAGTATTGATTGATAGCATTAGCTTAATTAGTTTAACAAAAAATCCTGTACATCATTCAAGAACTAAATACATTGAAGTTAGACATCACTTTATCATGGATCATGTCACTAAAGGAGACATTGAACTCAAATACATTGAGTCCAAATCTAACTTAGTCAACATATTTACCAAACCCCTCCCTGAAAGTGAATTTAACAATCTACATCGAAAGTTAGGAATGTGTTTAATAGACTAGGATTCTCAAAAAATGTTTTCAAAAATAGTTGGTTTTAAATTCTAGGGTAAAATAATTTTTTTTGTTTTCAGAATTTTCCATTTTTAGAATTTCAAAAACAGTTTTAGCCTTAGACTAGACCAATCCATTAGAAAGCATGTTCCTATAGGACTAGAATTTGAGCATCTCACCAACACACTAGGATTACCTTGTTTGTGATTGTTAAACATAGAAAGGAGTGAGATGCATAGGCAGATTGCCTTGACTTAAGATGCTTATTTTTAATGCATCGATATAAGTTTAGGCGTTAAATACAAAACACACATCAATCAAGTTAAGTAATTTAGCTTAGTCAAACACTAACTGATTACAATTGACTTAACCTGACCAACCATGTAACGACCCGGCTCTCTTGGCCCATTTGGCGGCCCATTTGGCGACCCTCGGGTCGTCGACCGTCGACCCTTATGTCATCGGCCCATTTGGCGACCTCTCATGTCGTCGACCGACGACCCTTGGCCGTGTCGTTACTCACTAGGACTTTCCACCCCTGGCAGTGGATTTTTGCCTCCCCCAGGATTCGAACTCTAAACCTCCAGGCTTATGTATTAGAGTTTATGAATCCTGGTAACCAAGTGAGTTCTTTCCCACCACATGCGTGCGTCTCCTGTCAGGCAGAAGGAGGCACACTTCACCTTCTCGTGTTCTGGCCAGTCCAGAAGCTCCATCGTGCTCTCCAGTGAACCAGATGTCATGGGCTGACTTCGAGAAAGAATTCTTCGAGGAGTTCTTTCACATACGGGTTACAAACCGCCACTACGACGAGTTCACTGAGTTTCGTCAGGGCAACCTATCAGTTGAGGAAGCCGTGAAGAAATTCAACAGGTTGGCTCGTCTATGCCCAGAGCTAGTCAGCACAAAAAAGGAACGAATCCGGTTGATGCTCAAGATGCTGAGGCCAGAGATAACAGTGAACGTGGCTGGTGGCATACATAGGCCACAAACCACAGAGGAGTTAGTGAGCAGTGCCTTGACCACAAAGCACTACCAGAACAGCATAAAGCAGCAGAAGCAAGTCTCCTCAGAGTCCAAAGGCCAAGGAAACTCTCACACTCAAAAACAGTAAGGCCACAGCTCTAACTGGAAAGGGAACTCCAACAGCAAGCGCAAGTCAGGAAGTGACCCAAAAGGAGGACCATCTAGCAAGCGACCCAGTTATCCAAAGTGTGCTACTTGTGGGAAATTCCACCCAGGGGTTTGTCGCAAGGGCACACGAGGATGCTTTGAATGTGGACAAGAAGGGCACATGGCCAAGCAGTGCCCGAACAAGACCGGTCTTCCTCAGCCACAGCAGATTCAGTATGCAGGCCAGTTATATCAGATGTAGGCCGCTCTAGAAGGTCCACTTATCAGCCAGGGCAGATTAGAAGCCCCTCCAGCTATGGCGAATGCGAGGATCTACTCACTCACCAGAGAGGACGTAGCCAATGCCTCGACAGTTGTCACAGGTCAGATTAGCATTTTACAGTATAGTGCTACTATTCTATTTGATACTGGGGCAACCCATTCATATATAGCCAGGATGTTCTCCGAAAAATTAGAAATACCCCCAGAGGTACTCAGTGGGCATTTTTTGATGGCACTACCTTCAGGAGAGATCATGGCATCCACGCACTGGCTCAGTCATCATAGCGGATAGAGAGCTCTTTTGTGATCCGATAGTGCTAGAAATGACCGACTATGACGTTATCTTTGGAATGAACTTTCTGATCAGATACGGTGCTACCATAGAGTGCCGTAAACAGAAAGTCATCTTCCAACCTGAAGCGGCAGTGCAATTTGAATACAGCGGAGAACCAAAGAGAAAGGCCAAGAAGTTTCTCTCAGCTATGAAAGCACAGAAGCTACTGGATTCAGGATGTACAGGATTCCTAGCACACGTAGTCAACGCCAGCCAGGACAAGAACCAACAGCTAGCAGAGGTTCGAGTCGTATGTGACTACCCAGCAGTCTTCCCTGAAGAGTTACCAGGCTTAGCACCAGACAGGGAGATTGACTTTGAGATAGAGCTCATTCCCGGTACGAATCCTATCTCCAAAGCGCCTTATCGCATGGCTCCAGCAGAACTGAAGGAACTTCAGGAGCAATTACAGGAGCTGCTCGACAAGGGTTTCATACGCCCGAGTCACTCGCCATGGGGAGCGCCTGTATTGTTCGTGAAGAAGAAGGATGGAAGCATGCGACTGTGCATAGACTACAGATCACTGAACCAAGTCACGATCAAGAACAGGTATCCCCTTCCCAGAATCGATGACCTGTTCGACCAGCTGAAGGGAGCAGCAGTGTTCTCTAAGATAGATCTCAGATCAGGTTATCATCAGGTGAAGGTTAAAGAAGGGGATATACCCAAGACAACATTCAGAACCAGATACGGACACTACGAGTTCGTAGTCATGCCCTTTGGCGTGACCAATGCTCCAGCTACATTCATGGATCTCATGAACAGAGTATTCAGGGAGTATTTAGATAAGTTTGTTATTATGTTTATCGATAACATTCTTATCTACTCAGGAACTCAGGAAGAACACTCAGAGCACCTGAAACTAGTATTGTAGACCCTTCAGCAGAACCAGCTATACGCCAAGTTCACGAAATGTGAATTTTGGTTAGATCAGGTGTCCTTCCTGGGTCACATCATCTCAAAGGATGGTGTCATGGTAGATCCCAGCAAGATAGAAGCAGTGAGTAACTGGAAGAGACCTAAGAACGCCAGCGAAATCAGGAGATTAGCAGGATATTACAGAAAGTTTGTAGAGGACTTCTCCGGGATAGCCTCCCCAGCAGCTCTTACCGGGAAGAAAGAAAGTATCGGTGGATCAGGAGAAGCAGTTTAGCAATGAATGAAAAGGAGATTGACCAGTGCTCCCATTTTGGCTCTACCAGACAACACCAGCAGCTTTGACATCTATTGTGATGCCTCTAAGTTGGGACTAGGAGCAGTACTGATGCAAAACGGCAAGGTGATCGCCTATACCTCCAGACAACTCAAGGATTATGAGAAGAATTACCCTACTCATGACCTTGAGCTTGCAGCAGTAGTGTTCGCTCTCAAAATTTGGAGACATTACTTATATGGAGCTCAGTGCAGAGTGTATACAGATCATCAGAGTCTGAAGTACTTCTTCACTCAGAAGGATCTGAACATGCGACAGCGCAGATGGCTTGAGTTGGTCAAAGACTACGACATAGACATCCTCTACCATCCAGGGAAAGCCAATAAGGTAGCCGACGCACTTAGCAGAAAATCCAGTGCTACCTTATTATCTCTAGCAGCCATGTCACCAACCCTACAGAAGGAAATCGTAGATTTCGGTCTTGAACTCATCGTTGGACAGCTCTCTACTATGACCTTAGAGGCTACCTTGCTTGGTGATATTGACCAGAGCGGGACCACGAAATTCGTAAAATCAAGCAAGGCTAGCGTAATCGAGAAAGTAGAGAATTGAGTGTCCGATAGAGGGTGTTGTATTTTGGTGACAGACTCTGTGTTCCAGATCAGGAGGAACTACGGAGACAGATTTTAGATGAGGCTCACAGGACTCCCTATGCGATGCATCCAGGTTCCACCAAAATGTATCAAGACCTGAAGAAACGTTTTTGGTGGCCCGGGATGAAGCGAGACATAGCCAGATATGTTAGCATCTGCCTCACCTGTCAGAGGGTCAAGGCAGAACATCAGCGACCAGGAGGAGTTCTGCAGCCTATACAGATTCCAGAATGGAAGTGGGAGGATATCTCTATGGATTTCATAGTGGGACTACCCAGAACCACGAATGGTTTTGACGCCATTTGGGTAATAGTCGACAGGTTGACTAAATCAGCCCACTTCTTAGCTATCAAGATATCCTACTCCATGGAGAAGCTAGCTCAGTTGTATCTCCAGGAGATCGTCGAACTTCATGGAGTCCCACGTACCATTATCTCAGACAGAGACAGCAGATTTACATCACACTTCTGGGAGTGTGTACAGTCAACATTGCGCACGAAGTTAAAGTTCAGCACAACATTCCATCCGCAGACAGATGGTCAGACAGAGCGAGTAAATCAGGTACTCGAAGATATGCTCCGAGCGTGTGCCCTAGACTTCAAGGGAAGTTGGTGCAAATATCTGAGCTTAGCAGAATTTGCATACAACAATAGCTATCAGGCCACTATCGGCAAGGCACCTTATGAGGCTCTCTATGGCCGGAGGTGTAGATCTCCAATCTGCTGGTATGAGAGTGGTGAACAGAAGGAACTAGAGCTTCAGACAGATCTAGTAGCAGATACCACAGCAGCTATACAGTAGATCCGCCAAAGGATAGAGACAGAAAAGCTATGCTGATACACGGCGCAGACCCTTAGAGTTTTCAGTTGGGGATTCAGTGTTCCTCAGGGTAGCTCCCATGAAGGGAGTAATGCGTTTTGGGAAGAAGGGCAAGCTAAGTCCCAGATATGTTGGACCATACCTTATTAGCAGAAGAGTGGGCAAGGTAGCATATGAGCTAGAGCTACCCCAGGAAATGTCAGCTGTCCACAACGTATTTCATGTCTCTATGCTGAAGAAGCATACCCCAGATGCCACCCAGGTGATTGAGCCCCAATCGGTACATATCCGCGAAGACCTCAGCTATGATAGTCGGCCTATTCAGATAATAGACCGAGCAGTTAAGAAATTGCGGAACAAGGAAGTACCATTAGTCAAAGTCATTTGACACAGTCACACAGCAGAAGAGGCAACTTGGGAGACAGAAGCCAGCATGAGACAGAAGTACCCAGAATTGTTCTAAGTTCGAGGACGAACTTTTTATAAGGTATGGGGGATTGTAACGCCCGAAAATTCTCAAACTTGCATTAGAATTATTCTAAGATAATTCTGGAATTTTTAGATATTTTTTCGGAATTTTCCGAGTAGCGGAAGTAGCAAAAATAATTAAAAGAATAAAAAGGGCTTAAGCGGGAATTGAACCCGGAACCTCTCGGGTCCGCTAAACCTTTAGTTAGCCTTAGTAACCGGTGAACCCAGCAGGGTCGTGCTGAGAGAAAGGAGAATCATATATATTTATAATTGAGTTTGGCGGAATTAATTACTTAATATAAATAGGAAGACATAAGTTGGTTTGGTTTATTTTAGAGGTTGGTTCGACAACTTTCTTCTCCTCACCCTAACTCACACTGATCCCCTCTTCTCCTCCCTCTCTCTGCGCCAACCACAAGGAGACCTAGGGTTCTCTCCCTAGGGTCCCAAGGTCACTTTCTGGCGACGATTTCAGCACAAGGACGTTCCCCTCCGCGAGTAGAGCACGTGGACGCGAGCGAATCGTCGAGAAGTCGTCTCCACCGGAATTTCTAGCGATTAGATTTGTAAGAAATCTAGCACACGAGGTAAGAAACCCCTCACCTGCAGTATAAGTAGCTTCCGTTTGGTTTCTATGCTCTAGTTTAGTTATATGCAGATTTTTCGACATATAGGATGTATTTAACCCTCCTCGCAGGTTTAGGGATTTAGTGAGTACCTTTAGATGGGTCGGACACGTCTTTTCCCCTTCAGTTGGAGGTTTAGATGCTGTTGGGTGCCTAATGGTAGTCTCCCTAATAGAGAGGGGAGTTAAAGCACACTAGGTGTTCGATAAATTAGCTAGTTAAGTAAAAATGCAAATTAGGCATTTTAACAGTTCAGTTGAATGCATTAGAAGCATCTAAATCAATTTATTCTAGCTTATATGGGACTACGGTCCAATGGGTGGGCTCTCACAGTCGCCTCTAGGTTCAAATAACCTAGCTCTAGGTTCAGATAACCTAGAAACAGCAAGTTAAAACAGTTAGCTATATTCAGTATTTTATTTTCAGTGGCACTGTACTGGATCAGATATCCATTGGGTTGGACTCCCACAGTCGTCCCTAGGTTTAGATAACCTAGTTAACCCTACTAAATTCGGGACTTGCAAACCCGGGTCTACCTAGGGATGCGCGCACAGCAAGTACAGTTGCCGGGCCCAAACAGCATGATTATGTATTTTCACTTATTATGAATTAGTTTTCAAAGCTCAAATTAGTTATGTTAGTTGAGTTGGAATTAAGTATCAGTTTAGCTACAGTTTAGCATATTATATGTTCAGTTCAGTGATCTTTATTGATTCATATGATTAGTTGCAATGCCATGTTCAGTATACATGTTCAGTTATTTCAGTTTATGCTTGTAACCATAGTATGCCATGCCAGTACATGTTTTCAAATAGCATTCTTTAAAAGCATGTTTGCATCGTTGCATGTTTTAGTGAGGTAGTCGGTTTCTTACTAAGCTTTAAGCTTACAGATTCTATTTTCCTTATACTGCAGATAAAGGTAAGGGAAAAATGGACTAGCAGAGGAAGCTGAAGGCCAATGCAGAGATGGTGTGTGTGGATGGAACTTGGAATAGAGATCTTAGGGAATTTCAGCAAGCTTGTTTAAGCACTATAACCTTTTAGCATTTTGTTATTTTGCACCTTAGCATGTTAAATGTTATGAACTAGTTAATCAAGCATCCTATCATGTTTAGAATACTGTTTTTGTGATGTTAGAATGTTTGGCATCCAGTTTAGAAATGTTATAAGTAGTTTTGGCACGAGCAAGTGCTGAAATCAGACAATTGGTCGAAATCAGAAACTCGAATCGATCAGCTGATCGATTCGAGGGTTTCCAATCGATCAGTGGATTGATTGGGCATCTGGTCTCGCGAACAGTAGGCGTCTGGATCAATCCGCCGATCAATCCAGCAATTTCTGTCGCGAACAGAAGGCTCTGGGATCGATCAATGGATCGATTGACCATCTTGGATCGATTAGCCGATCGATCCAAATTATCGTCCCGGGCACAGTAGCATGCTGGATCGATCACTGGATCGATCCAACCTATGTTCCGCATACAGTAGCCGGCTGAGTCGATCACTGGATCGATCCGGCTATTCCAATCGATTCGTGGATCGATTGGGAGGTCTGATAACAGCTGGAAAACATATATTTCAGTTCCTTGACCATAGGGGATGTAGTATATGTTAGGTATACTTTAGACTACACTCCTTAGTACATGTAGCACCAAGAAATGTTAACAGCTTAGCAAAATTTTAATTAGTCCAGCTTCCGCATATGTCTTTAGTAATGGTCAGGGAATAGTTTAGCACAACATAACTGTAGCGATCGGCCTTACAGCTCAGTTAGTAGAAGGCGGGTCGTTTATAAACCAAGTGAAAGTTGTTGTCCTCTGATAGTTAGTAAGTAACTAATTGGTTAGACAGTTCTTGATATGTCAGATTCAGGGGGAGGATTACCTATTTTCATACTTATTTTGAAAAATATTTCCTTAAAAATATTTTAAATCTATTTTAAATCCAATTTTTTTAAATTGGGTTTTACAAACTTAGTTTTGAAAAATAGATTTTTACTTAGTTTTGAAAATTAAATTTTATAACTTAATCTTGAAAATTAATTTTATTCACTAAGTTGAAATTTGGATTGTACAACCTCAGTTTTGAAAAATATTTTCTTAATTTGATTTTAAACTAACTTTTATAAAATTAAGTTTTTATTGGATCCAATTTTTTTTAATTGGTTTTAAAAATATATTTTTGAAAATTGGATTTTACAAACTTGGTTTTGAAAATAGATTTTACTTAGTTTTAAAAATTGGTTGGATTTTCCAAACATAGTTTTGAAAATTAATTTAAAAAGTTAGATTTTACAAACTTAGGCTTGAAAAATAAAATTTGACTTAGTTTTGAAAAATTGATTTGAAAATTAGACTTAGCCTTAATAATCTCCTTTTTGTAAAAAATGCTATATTTGAAAAATTATATTTGCAAAGCTTTTTTCGAAAATTAAGTTAAATTTTCAAATTTTATCTTTAAAAATTACTCAATTTTTTTTACAAAATTATCTTTCAAAAAGTTATCCTTTTAAAGTTTAAAACTTAGTTATTTTTTTTTTTTTTGAGAAAGCTAAATGCTAAGGTTTTAAGTAACATATTCTTTGTTTTCGACTTTAGACTCCCCCAAGTCAATCTGCCTTTGTGTTTCTTTTACTTCCCTAAATCACCTATTTTTCTGTGTAATTTTTGATGAATGTCAAAGGGAGAGGGTTAGATGGCTTAAGTTAATTAAAACAAACAACGAAATACCAAATAAGACTAACTTAAAAATCCTATTAATGCTTGTTTTACTTGCATAAGTTTTCACTAACTTAACTCAGGTTGTCATTGCATCAAAAAGGGGGAGATTGTTGGTGCGGTTAGCACTAACGGACTAACTCAAGTTTTGATAAATGACAAAGTATGTTAAGTTAGTTTCATATTGATCTAACACTTCTATGAAGTGTGCAGGAGAAGCACAGACGGGTCGACGGACTGACCTGACGTCTGGCACGAAGTCCAGATAGGTCGATGGGCTGACCTGATAGCTGGCACGAAGTCCAGACGGGTCGACGGGCTGACCTGACGTCTGGCACGAAGTCCAGCTAGGTCGACGGGTTAACCGGATAGCTGTCACAAAGTCCAGACGGGTCGAAGGGTTGACCGGACGTCTGGGAGGTAAGTTACTGGAGGGGAGTGACTGTGAGGATGTGTTCCCGGGAAGGGAACATTAGACATCGATCCAACTTAGATCCATTTTAGAAATCTAAGTTGAGACCGTGACTAGATTCCGGTCTCGAGGAGACTGAATCTAATTACTACTTTTATTACTCTTATAACTTAACTATGCTAACACTTTGTTTTGCAGGGTAGTTTTACATTTTGCCCCGGACTAATGGTTTTTGCAGGTTGCTGAAAAAACAAAGGTTCGGACACTAGGAAGTGATCCTGGCGCCCGGGATGCAAAAAATTATCCCCAGCCGCGTCGCCATGTGGAGCTTCATGTGTGGACGGGCTACATCACACTCCAGGCGCCCGGAAGGGATCCGGGTGCCCCGAGCCTCCTATACAAGGAGGGTGAAGCCCTGGAGCAAAGAACAACGAACAACAAGATCTTCCAACGATTGCTCTGCCGTGCTACGCTCCTGTGACGCTGCGAAAGCTCCTCCGACAACGCGCCTCATTCTTATTTCCTTTTGGTTGTCGGTATTCTTTCTTTAAAGTAACTGTACTTTTAATTGTAAAACAATTATTCGAATTGCTAGTGGATTGCCCAATGAAAGCACTCGACGAGTGTGGACCATGTAGTAGGAGTCGACCAAGGCTCCGAACCAAGTAAAAAGGTTCGTGTTAGCATTGTTCTATTTTTGTGTTTTCCGCTGCGTACTCAATATTCTTTTTGATGATCCAAATCGATATTCACCCCCCCCTCTATCGAATCACACGATCCAACAAGTTTGATATACAATATCAGCCCAGGATGGCGATCAAGGCCTAGGCCTTAGCTAATTTTGTCACTGAGGTCTAAAACGCCGAGTCGGACGCAACTTGAAAAATATATGTAGATGGATCGTTCACTCGGCAAGATAGCGGGATCAGCATTCTCTTGATTTCGCCATGGGAGGACAGGATGCAATTGTCCATGCAGCTAGATTATCGGGTAACAAATCATGAAGCCGAGTACCAGGCTCTAAGAGCTAGCTTGCAGGCGGCTTAGCATGTCGGAGCTACAAAAGTCCTCATCCACTAGGATTCTTAGTTGGCCGCTCAGCAACTATTAGAGACGTTTAAAATAAGAAACTCTCAACTCAGGCTATATGCAGAAGCATTCGAGAAGTTAAGGGCAAGCTTCCAAGAAGTTATTATATAGAAGATTCCCCGATCAGACAACCAGGCCGTAAATGAGCTGCCTAAGTTAGCCAGTTCATTATCGTCGATCTTGATAAGCCAGCCGATTGAGCAGGTCTTACTAGTGGCACACATCGATAGAACGGACGGAATAACCTTTCCGAGCAACTGGAGAACCTCATTGATAGAGTTCTTTTGATCGGGTAGCACTCCAGTCGATCAAGATGAAGCTCGCTTGTTAAAAAAGAGGGTCGGACGATTCACGTTGATCGGAGACCAGCTATATAAAAGAGCTTTCTCAAGACCGTTGCTCCAGTGTGTCAGATCAGAGGACGTCAAGTGCATCCTTCACAAAGTGCATTAGGGCTCCTACGGAAGTCATCCGAGGGGCAGATCGCTGGCCCGAAAGATCCTGTTGGCGAGATATTTTTGGCCTACGCTACAAGATGATGCCGCTCGGACAGTGACCACCTGCTTGTCATGTCAGAAATATCACAACATCCAGCACCGACCGACCAAGGAGATGAAGGCATCCACGATGTCTTGTCCATTCGACCAATGGGGCATGGATATCATTGGATCATTTCTAATGGTGACTGGCCAGTAAAGATTTCTACTCATCGCAGTAGACTACTTTTCAAAGTGGGTGGAGGCCGAGCACCTAGCCAAGATGACTGAACATATGGTCATCAAATTCATATGGCAGAATATCCTATGTTGGTTCAGCATCCCTTGCCAGCTCGTCTTTGATAACGGGAGGCAATTCACCGGACAGAGACTTAAAGAGTGGTGTGAGGGCTACGACATTGTGCAGGCTTTCACCTTAATGGCCTACCCTCAGAGCAATGGCTAGGTGGAAGTCACTAACCAGTAGATCAGCTTAGAGGCTGATCTACTTCATGAAAGACGCCTCTAATGGCTTGGGAGGCGCCTCGCATGAACAGTGTGAAGGCGCCTTCCAGCCACTTGAGGGTGCCTTCAATAGCTGTTAGCTGAAGATAAAACTTTATCTTCACCTTATAAACTTGATCTTCTTGGAGGTGCCTTGGACCTCCTTAAAGGCGCCTCCGAGCAACGGATATGTTTTTCCAGGGGCTATAAAACGACCCCTGGAGCAAGGAATTCAACAACAACTGAACTACAAATCTTGTAATCACTTCCTAGTCTTTCTTGTGAGCTGTTAAAATCTGTAAGTGGCTACTCTGCCTTCAACAAAGGAGTTTGTCTAGTGGAGCATTTTCAAAGCCTTGGATTAACAATCATATAGGTTGTAACCAAATAGTTCCTCACATCTTCTCTATTTTAGCTGTTTAGTTTATTTTTAAAATTAATTGTGCTTACTTAACAAAGTCCAAAGAACAAAAAAAAAGATTGTTTTGTTGCTGCAAGAAATCCACCTTCCTTTTGTCGACTGCACGAGACCAATACAAACTAGCACCATGCGCAACTCAACACAACGTTGGTGTTGGTTTACACAAACCAGCACCAACGTGGTGTTGATTTGCGTTGGTTTGCACCACTGTTGGTGTTGATCTTTGAAGACCATCACCAACATGGTACTGGTTTACACAAACTAGCACCGACGTGATGGTGTTGATTTTCACGTTGGATGTCACTCATTGTCACTCAGGATAAATCGGCCAGGATATATATACACATGCACACACATGTGTTGCGTGCACTAAGCCCCTTATACCAGGTGGGCTAATGCAGGGAGAGATTTGAGGGAAAAAGAATTGACCTATAAAAAATAGTTTTAATTTTTTAGAATTGCCCCTACTTTTATTTTTTTTAGTGTGGTAAAATTCAAATATTTTTATAATTGTATACACCTTTAAGGGTTACAAAAAATTGAGGTGCGACAACTATCCCACCAAAGTTATACGTGGCTCCGCCCCTGCTTGCGTATGTAATATAATCCATGAACGCGCAGGTAACATACTATCTTTTATAAAAAAATAATTTAATTCTTTATATCATATATTAAACTGATAAAAATAAATACTACACTTAATCTTAGTCAAAAGACCGTCCATAAATTAGGTAAGGATGCGCCAGACCCATGCAATAGTGTAATAGTGCAATGCTAGGGTGACACTCGAGAATCCAAGCAGCAAGTAGTTAGTATAATGGACTCCCCCTTATAAAAAATTAATTTAATATCATACTTGATCTTAGCCAAAAAGTTGAGAAAAGTATACTTTTTCACTTTGTCGACCCAAGGTATTTATAGAAATTTCTCTACTCGCAGTGTTGTTAATTCTAAGATATGCTAATTGATTAATGAGAAAAATTGTAAATAGTTCTCAACTTGTGTACATCACGTATATTTTTTTTATAGCTTAGGATTGAAAATTTAGGGTTTACTATTTAGGATTTAGAATATCTTATTTAACCTTAAGAAATTAAAAAATATATAAAAAATACACTTGATACTCATGAGATGAGATTTATATTTTTTTATTGAAAAGAACTTTGCTACACTATATTTAAAAAAAAACGTAAATCTTTAATTCTAAGTTAGAGCAGTTTAAAATTTTAAAGTAGTTTAGAATCATATTGACTGCAATATTTATAGTTTCATATTTATGGTCTCAGAGCATAGTTAAGTTGGTTAGTGCAAGATAAAATTTATATCATAAAATAAGAGTTTGAATCTTGGTAAAACTGAGGAAAAAAAGCTCTCCCCGTGTCAACTACAACTTCTCGATTTATTTCCTCATAGATAATCATAGGGTCAACCGTGTGGGGTCGTTGGATGGTGGATTCCACCTTATGCTAACATATCCTACTATTTTACTATTTTATTAAAAATTTGGACTCTTGACTAACTAACTTTGGTGAAGTCTAAAATGAAATTAAGTTAATTTTTATTTTTCTATTTATACCAAAAATAATTCTAAGATTTATTAGTAATTTTTACAGACGTATCAATCAAGGATCTAGAGTTCAAAACTCAGTTGTGGTTTATTATTGAGAATTTTTCTCATTGATCAATCAGGGATCTAAAGTTTGAAACTCAATTGCGGCATATTATTAGAAATTTTTTTCATTAATAAATTAGAGATTTAGAGTTCAAGACTCAACTATGACATATTATTTAGAATTTTTCTCATTAATCAATTAGGATTTTAGAGTCTCTTTAGTCACATATCTTAAGATTGACAAAGCTGCGAGCATAGAATCTTCTATAAATACATTGGGTCGGTGATATTAAAAAGCATACTTTTCTCGACTTTTTGGCTAAGATCAAGTATAATATCTTACTAAATTATTAAAAATCTGCACCCTTTACTAACTAATTTTGGTGAAGCCCAAAATAAATTTACGAATTTATTAGTAATTTCCACAGACACATCAATCAGGGATCTAGAATAAAATTTCTCATTAATCAATTGGTGTATTATTGAGAATTTTTCTCATTAATTAATTAGAAATATAGAATTCTCTTTAGTCCCACTAGAGAGAAACTTCTATAAATACCTTGGCTAGAAAACATATTTTTCTCGACTTTTTGGCTCAGATCAAGTATGTTATTAAATTAATTTTTTATAATGGGAAATCCGTTATAGTAGCTTGCTACTGGGATTGCAATATTTGTGGAGAGTTCACACACATTCATGTATTATATATTACACATGCAACTAGGGGCGGAGCTACGTATAGCTTTGGTGGGGTAATTGCCCCACTTCAGTTTTTTTATATGTACCCCTAGAGATGTATAAAATTATAAAAATATTAGAGTCTTGTCTCACTTAAAAAAATAAAAGTAGGGACAATACTTAAAAAGTAAAACTATTTTCTATAAATCAATTCTTCTTCCCTCAGATCTCTTCCTGCATTATTCCACCTGATATAAGGGGCTAGCTCACATAATGCGTGTACATGATGAGATAGAAATTATTAAAATTTAAGAGGGGTGCATTCAATGTTGGGCTTTTAATTACATTGAATCACTTTTATGGATTTTAAAAGTTTAGGTGTATTCAATCTAGATTTTTATAAACTTTATAAAAATCTTGTAAAATACCGAAAATAGGCAAATATTAATAAGAGAAATTTCCGAAATTTTTGGATATTTTTCGGAAATTTTTCGGAGCTCGTATGGACGAATTAACGGGGATAAAAATGGGGCCCGGAAAAGTCTGTTTAGGCTACCCATTTAAGCGAGGAAATGTTTATTTTTTTTATATTTCCTTTTTCTTTTTCTTTTTTCTTTATTTTCTCTCTTCCTCGCCGTTTCTTCTCTCCCTCGCGCACCCGAGCCGCAGCCTCTTCTCTTGCGCCCGATCCTTGCCCTAACCGGCGGCAGTTTTCTCCTCCCTCGCGAATAAGTCGTGGCCGCGTTCTCATTTCCTTCTCTTCTCCTTTTCATCTTCTACTCGGTCCCATCTCCTTCTCTGAGCCGCCAGCGCAGTCGACGTTGCTGAAGCCCTCCTCTGTCGTCACCACAGCGACGCCGTCCCTGCGCCCTAGCCGCCGGCGACGCACGGAGTAGCGTCGCACCCCCCGGTGCCCTAGCGCCGATCACTGCGCATCGCCCTTTCTTCCTCTGCCCTAGTTTGTGTTCATGGCTGATTCTCTTGCCGGCACCCGAGCCTAGCGCCGACGCCGCCTCCCGATTCCTCTCCCCTCCTCTGGTCCTACAAGACATTGTCGGCCCTTCCTCTGTGCTTGTGCCCTAGCGAGCCCGACGCCACTTCCTTGCCACTGCCGCTACACCCTTTGCCCTAGTGCTGAACCGACCCTTTCATCTGCCCTAGCCGAGCCTCACACTTGTGTGAGTTGCTACCCTGGAATTCTACCGAGCCTTGGGTTTAGGGTAAGCTGTTGATTTAAAACTGTGGAGGTAATGTTAGGGTTTAATTCACAGAGGTGGATGTATTAACTATAAATTTTGGGTGTTTAATGTGTAGGTCAGTGGCTCACTCTAGCTACGGCTACAGTTCCGGCAGCAGGTGCTCCATCGACAAATTTACGACGAAGTATACGAATTTGGGTGAGTTTGGATTGAGGTAAATGCATTGTTGTGAGTATAATTGATTTAGGTTTGAATTATTAATCTAATGGGTTAATTAGGGATTAGGTAACTAACCCTAATTAACCGTTGGATTTAATTAAGGTAGGTTGAGGTCTATGGTTTAGGGTTTTGCCCTAAATTGTTCATAAGGATTTTATTTAGCTATTTATGGGAGTGTAGCTAAATAAAATGTATATATATTCGTGACTCGGGGTTTTGACATGAGACGAGCATCTCGACGTCAGATTTGAACCAGATTGGATCATTTCTTATTGGAGGCGGGTACTTTTGACTTTATGTCTTTGATATGCATAGTAGTGAATTTAACAAATAGTAATAATTATGTTTATTATTTTGTTTCGGTTAGTCACTACCCGCTACCTGTTACATGCTTGGTTGATTGCTTGTTTTGCATATCATGTTATTGCTTACCTGATTATACATGATTAGGGGTAGTGATATAACCATGCTTCACCATGTTCAGGACCTAGGTGTGATACCTTATCTTATCTGTGTACCCTTGATATGATTTATTGACTATGGAGCACATCATATATGTATATAGATTGGTTCAGTATATTACCATGCTTAGTGTCATGCACCATTCGCATGATTGCATGCTGTGTGATAGATTGCTCCATTATTGTCGAGCACATCGCCAGTTTCATCACTGTTCGGTGCTCCGTTGTTGACGCTCATGGGTAGCATGACGCAGCGTGGTAGCACGTCAGTTTGCTCGTTCGGTGCTCCGTTGGTCCGCTCATGGGTAGTGTGATTGCAGCGTGGTAGCACGTCGAGACCCCTCCCCGTCATCGTGTACCGGGAGATGAGAGCATTGCGCTCCCCCATTTATGATTTGGGGTAGGAGTATGTGTGTACTCCGACAGCATCCCGTCTACTCGGTCACTCATCAGGAGTAGTGACGTCAGAGTGCACGGTTGTCACAACCCTACCCACTCGGTCCCACCATTGGGTGTGAGATGGCTGACTGGCGTCAGGGGTGACCATGACTGCATTGGCATCATACACATTGATGCATTTATTTCTTGTGATTGTGTTTGTTGCATTTATTTGCTGCATATTGGTTGGATGCCATGCTTGACATGCATACAAGATTTCTATACCTCTTGGATTGTTTATCCTTGTACCAGGTCCTGGTTAGTACAGTATTCTCCTGTTCATTTCAGATTGCATTTACCTTTATTACGTCAGAAGACTGTACACATGATTAGTGCTAGGTGTTACTTCCTTACTATGTATATCAGTTGTTACCCGCTGAGCGTTGGACTCACCCCGCCTCCGTTATTATTTTCAGGTTGATGCTGTCAGAAGAGAGTTCCAGTTGCTAGTCCCCTGCAGACCACGAGGGCTTATTGATCTTTTGATTTTTTTTTTTTCTTCTTTACTAGACTATGTTTTGAACTTGTTATGTTTTGGATACTTTGGATCTTGTATGGATTGTTTTACTTGTGGATGACTTTTATTTGGATTTGCTTTACTACATGCCTGCCTAGGTGGCAGAAGAGGTAAGTTGGTTTTATCGTCGGATTTGAACTTTACGAGTGTAGTAGAGTAGGATATCGGATTTGTGTTTTATGAGTGTAGTTGAGTAGGGTGAATTTTAAGTCTTCTTAGCATTTCTTATTAAACTGCGTGGTTGTGTTAGCCAGAGGCTGAAATTGATATAAACTGCGTGGATGTATGTGTGATTGTTTGTCTATTGTTGTTATTATTCCAGCCACATGTGGCTGAGGTATAAATAAAATAAAAAGTCTTCTCCTCATTATTGAGATTTCTATAAATTTCAAATCGCTTTCATTTTTTTTTATCTTAAATGCCCTATCCTTGTTCAACCTCTTGGCAGCCTATATCAACCTCTTAGCATGCATTTCATGCGAAGCGGAGAATCCTCTGAAATGACCTTCTCCAACGTTATAACAGCAAAAGAATGGATCGTAATGGCTGGAATGGAACAGCAGCCGCTTGCAGCCTTTTCTCCAGCAGCAACTCACGACGGCGGGCTGCAGGCGGAGCTTTTTTTTCTCCCGTTGCTTGTGATGGGAAACAATGAGTGTCATCCGATGAAGCCTGTGGTGCGCCAGAAAGGAGGAAAACAAATAGAAAAATTGTTTGAGGCGGTCGGTAATGCTTCCGTCGAATACTTACGAGCAGGTCAAAGTCAAAGTCTATTTGGACAGCGACGTTATGCGTAGAGGGAAAAGAAACTTGAAAAAGTAGGTTTTAATATAAAATATATATTAATAAATCAAATTAATTCTCAACTTAATTAATAGATAATTTAATAAAGTCTAATGAAATTCGACCTTAAAATATTCTATAAAATTTATTAAATTTTAAAAATTCCTTAATAAATTTTATATATTAATATTAATTTATTTTAAGAATATTATTACTAATCAAATTAATAATATTTTTATTACTTTTATTACTAATCAAATTTATCAATTCAATATTTTATTAAAAGTTTGACCAAATTAAAGAGTTGATCAACATTTCAGGTTAATTTGAATCAAAATTATAAATAAAAATATTTAAAATTATTATAATATTGTTGGATTTAAAATTATATTATTAAAGGTTTTTTTTTAAAAAATAAACCGTTATCTTCTCTTTGTTTTTAGCCAAAATAAGATAAAAGTATAGAAAGTTGAAAAAGTTTTTTATGGACAAGTATGTTATTTATTATTTTAATAAAAAAAAATTAATTAGGTATTTTAGGTTTTATTTGAAAATAAATATCGTACGAGACCATGACCGTCTACGTTTTTTTAAGATTGAATACACTCCCTAAATCCATAAGTTTCTGTGAAATTTACAAATGTCTATAAAAGTCTTACAAAAAAGTTTATAGAACTCCATAAAATTCTTTTCATAAATATATGAGATTCTATAAAATTAAATAAAAATTTATCAACTCCACAAATGTCTATCATTAAAAAAAAATCAATGAAAATTATTCAATCTCTTAATTAAATACACCCAGTATTTTTTTTATTATAATGCCTAAGTTTTAGAAGCATTGTCAATTATAGAAATAAATAATAGCAAAATAGTTTTGTAATGAAGAAATGAGATAGTGCACACTAATCAATATTAAACTTGGGTGTGTCCCCTTGGAAGGGCCCAGGAGCCCAGTATCCTTTAGTTGCGTGTCCCATTTAGAGAAAAAAATCCTACAAATTTATCATAATTGGGGCTCAAATCACGGGTGCCTAGGTGACAACCTGGATGCCCTACTGCTGCACTATAGTCCCGGAGACATGCCTTGGTCACTGTACTAATGACTAGTAGTTATTCTTGATTTACCTTCTCTATATTGACCTAAAGATAAATTGACGGAGATACTAGAGCTAACGAATCACCTTTTAATATAATATAAAAGTTGAATACCTTATATAAAAAAAAACTAAACTTAATTGATGTAAATTGAACTCATCCGGCTGAAATATATAACCAGACCGAAAAGAATAAGCTAAACTTTAAGTTAAAAAGAACTAGGCTATAGACAAATGAGAGATCTTGCGGGTAGCTTGAGGCCGCTTGGCCACGAAGTTGCGGTTGCATGGTCAGGTGACTGCAACAGCACAACCACTAGGCAATTTCACGGCCAACTCATTAGTCGACAAAGGGAGGAATATTTCGAAAAACCAATGAGTAATTTAGTAATTTTAAAAGTATGATACATAATTTAAATATTTTGAAAATTTAAATAAACACTTAATTGTAGGTAATAATGAAGGGAGGAAAATTTAAGTAGCAATATTAAAACTTTGAAATTTAATTTATGTGTATAAAATATTTTATACAAAATAAATAAAAATCTATAAGTAGTCTAAATTCCTAAGAATAATAGATAATAAAATTAGAATATTCAAATAAAATCAAGATCTATCTATATACTAAAATCATATGATCATTAAGTCTTATCCTACATTATAAGAGACTATTCCCTCGACTTGAATTCGTGACCATCAAATCACATGATAACAACATTACCGTTGCACTAAAACTTCCCTTTAACTATAAAAGACCTCTCTCTATTCCATTACAGCCTGGAGCATATATATGAGAAACAACACAGTTCACCTACACCCGATTACAGTTCAAAATCACTAGTTCCACGGTTCCTGGGAAGTCAACTCTTAATCTTAACCGTCTAAGACGATTATGCTTCATAGTTCAGAATCATTGGTTCATGTTTTGCCATGATTCGCCACGGTTCAAGATTATTATATTACAAAAATTATAAATTCATAAAATAAAAAAAAAATCTTGCACTTATTTAAGTTGTCTACATATCCTCTTAGGAGATAGGGAAATCAAAGCTCACGTAGTTCTCTTATATTTTTTACCCTTTTATCTTATGAAGTGACATTGTTAC
This sequence comes from Zingiber officinale, assembly GCF_018446385.1. Lineage (NCBI taxonomy): Eukaryota > Viridiplantae > Streptophyta > Magnoliopsida > Zingiberales > Zingiberaceae > Zingiber > Zingiber officinale. Next base: position 17,909,790 of record NC_056006.1, on the reverse strand, counting down.
TCACTTTCATTTCCCGTATTTGTTCCTTGGGAATCAAATTATTTGACTTCGTCATTTGAAAGTTGCATTCTTTGTATTCTTTTTTTGGCTCTAGTTCAATCATTGAATAATGCTTAGGCTTCTAAAAAGTTGAGAGACAAAGTCAATCATTATTCATCCAATATGTTACCATCAGCACTAAATGTTTGTTCCATATCAACTGTTGACACTAGATAAGCTAAAATTTCTTTAGCGATTATAGAAAGGACGGAAAAACTTTGAGCTTTCTGTTACCATCACTTTAGAATATCAAAATATGCTTCGTTATATGCTTTATTAAAATCAAAATAAGTTAGTAAAATAATTCTCAAGTTCCTATGTAGAACTTGAGAATTCTCATGGACTTTTCATTCATTCTTGTAATAAAATTTATATTTTTGTAAATTTTAAATATGATTTTCTAAATTTTTTAATTTATCTGAAACATATAAATTTAAAATATGACATATACAGCGAATATGAAAAAAAAATGATCAATAATCGGTTGACAAATAAATTTTAGTTCATCAATACTATTAACATTATCAAATGATATTGAAAATATTTTATAAGTTAATTTATATTCTTCTAAAATTAAGCATAATAATTGTGATATGTTGTGAGCACTAAGATTCATCAAAAACTCTATATGATAACAATCTTTTTTAGAAATTACAGGAGTTATCGATCCAATGGCAAGCCACACTTATATACGAATGTATTTGCTAATTATCACTCTAAATATCGAAACATAAATAAATTTTATTATCTAATTTACTAAATTCTTCAATTAATTTTTTCTCTTATTTTACTAATTTTTTAATTGTACGAGTAAGGGTACTTTTAGGAAAGTAAATAGATTAAGAAATTCTTTATAAAAATCTTCAAAAGTGTATTTAAACCTAAAACTAAATGAAAGATGTTCTACGAAATAAATCTAGCTAATGATTCTCTTAATTTTTAATCAAAATATAAAAATAAATCAGAATCAATACTTTCACTAGTTGAAAATCTAGATAATTGTGATTCAAAACAGTTAATTCCATATTCCATTGAGCGCTTCACTTCTACGTATCGTTTCAATAACCCATAAGCGTCGTCGGCTTGGAATTTATAGGAAGTATTACGGTGCTTACATTTTGCACACAATTCTCTCGACAGAAGAGTGACATTCTCAAAATGTTTAGTATAAATAGAAGATTTTAAATAAGGAACTTCCTAAACTTTACAAGTAATTGTATTGCTACTTCTTTTGTGTTTCGAGTGTCGAAAGTTACTTTGTCTCATCATCAGTGGATTGAATATTGAGCTCATTCAGATTCACTATTTTCTTACCCCTCCGAGATCAAGATGATGAATCTCCTCGTCCTCAACCTCCTTCCATTGTAATCGAAGCTTGGAATTGGAGTTGAAAATGTGTAAAGATTGTGAAATTGAGAATGAGAGTAGAGAAGATTGGTGTGGAAACAATAAAATGAGTTCTCTACTTATAGAGTTTGGAGAGTAACGAACACTAAATCATAGTCATTGATCAAAAAACGATCAAATGATCTCAACTATTGAAAAAAATATAAAAAAAAACCCTCTCATTTATCCCTAACGGCTAGAACCGACAGTTCTAACAGTCGAAACCGACAGTCCAACATTCAAAAGAAAAAAAAAAACTTGAACCGACAGTTCTTTTAGGCTAGAACCGTAACTGGCCCAATTAACATAGGGTCAGCCCAGTTATGATTTCTGACCGGAACTAAGTCAATGGATACTCGACCCGTTGTCCTGGTTACAGGCCCGGCATGGTCAGGTCTAAGTACACATGCCTATTAACATATTATTGCTATTAGCAGAACAAAAATTATCATACAGCTAGCTACGGTTGATTATGAATTATTAATTTAGCAAGATGACAATGACAAATATAAAAATATTCACAAGGAAAATTTTTACAAAGAAGAGGAAAAAGGGTTGTAGTTATCAACAGGAGAAAAATGCAGAAAGAATTGCTGGACAAACATATATACCTGTTCTCCTGTCAAACGGAATTTACATCTTCTCATAGTGAAACACTAGGGGAATCAGAAAGGATTTAAATGGAATAGTTTGAAGAAATATCATGACCTTCAAATAAGGCAAGCGACTTCAGATGAATTTGACTGTATACATTTAGGATTCCACCCAAAAACTTCATTTGTATGAGAATCTACTCAACTGCATTGGGCGTTAGGGACTTTGATCAAGAGCCATCGTATTGTACATGTTGTCAATCATCATTATCTGCAAACAGAAAAATTTTAAGTGGCTCCATGAACAAGGAATAAAAGAGACAAGTCTTCAGATCCCTAGCTTGATCTGCTTTACTTTTGAAATGAAAAGTGAACAATGTTTGATGAGAATAAGTAGGCATCAAAATTAAAATCATGCTGTGACTCGATACTTTAGATAAAACATCTCCTAGAGATTGTCTTGGTTTATCTGAGTACGCCTACCTGATCACAGATGGCACAAGTATCACTTCTCTCCATCCATTCTAGAATGCAAGACAAATGGAAATGGTGTTCACATTTTGTTGAGATACGAGGATTCTCTGCATCATAATCTGAAAAGGAAGGGACAGCAAAGGAACTAATCGGATTATCAACACCGAGAATGTAGAAAGTATAGTTTCACACGCTTCCCTTGACACAAACTGAACATTTAGAAACAGTCATTCCACAGGAAATGTGTTCACATTTAATGCTTAAATATGGTTCCTTCATCCCAGAAAACTTAAACATAAGCATCTAAATCAGTCTAATTGCAATATCAAAACTCACTATTCTCATAAGCAAATCGAAGAACTGTTTCAGGATAAACTTTATTTGTAATAAACTATAATCAAATAGATGTAGGACAAAAAGAATAGCAAATATCATGGACCAGCATAAAAGGTCATATTTTTTTTTACTTTAACATGGTTCTAATATCTTCACCAAATAATACATATGGTTCATGGCATAAAACTGCATACTGTCGTTATACTTCATCAGATAAGGCATCTCAACTAGAAAAGCAGAGTTAAATGAGCATTGGGAAAGCCTATAATCAAGTATTTAAAATAACCAGGAATCCTAGGGTGATAACAAATTAGCACAAATGAGATGCAGCTGAAAGTCTAAAACAGATCAAGTAAAAGTTGTCAGACTTGAAACTAACTATAACCGAGTCTTAATCACTTAATATCATAACTGTGTTCCGATGTTGAAACATATACAGGAAAAATAATTCACTTCAAGCACCCCCAACAAAAACTACCTTCAAGACAAATAGGGCAAACATCCTCCTCATCTGAAATTGTGGCAGGCTTACTGATCTCATCTTCATTAATTTTAGGGGAATTTTTCTCACTGTCAGTTTTCTTCTTGCAGTCTGATGTTTCAAAACAATCATTATTCTGTCCTGTCGTCTGGGAATTCAGTATAGGTGTTTGATCAGTTTTGTTGCCACCAATCTCAACATCTCCGGGCAATGTTGATTGGCTCTCCAAACTCGTGTCATAGGGCAAAGGTGCAGGAGGTGATTGGTATGTATCAGGTGTTGAAGTGTCCAGATTAGTATCGACAAGCAATCCTAAAGAGGTTGCTGGCAACGTATCATGGTTGGTAGATGACAGTTGTTCATGCTCTTCTAAATCTCGAGGACACTGCAAGTTGTGCTAAGAAATTTAAAATATAACTCTTTTGTTACCAGATATTTCATAGGCAGTAATGATTATGAAGCCTATTATCACTGTAGAAATATGCAGGCAACAATATAAAAGAGAATTAAAAATTAACAAAAAGATAGAATTAAACTACCTAGTTGTTCCAAGCAGACTCAAAGGCTCACAATAAATCTGATCAGCTTATTTTATTACCAAAAAGACAGATCCATTACTATATGAAATTCCAACATAGATTTGCAGTAGATTGATAGCTCATGTTTTCATGCTTGCTTTTCAAAAGGCCACTAATTTTTGTTTAGGCGTTAGAGAAATTACAGTTGCTTCCTTGTGTCACTAGTAGGCAAAACATAACACAGATATACATGATGGATACACAATCACAAAGATGTTTCATTTGCCAATTGCCAATATTCATCATGATTACAACTGATCATTGCTTTCTACTTCTACACTTCAAATATTTTGCTCACCGCCATTTTCACTCTCTACCAAAACTTCTCTTCATATGTAGCCATGTTACATGGCAAGCCACAACTAAACTTGAGAAACACTAAAAATAAAAGCACAGAGTTGAACATGCTTCCAAGAATATCCACTCAGATCCAGATTAACTTTTCCATGGTTCTTGGAAAATGCTTTCCTCTATGGAACTACCAGAAAACTTTAGTTTAGAGCTTAGAACACAATAATCTCAGATCAAAAGATGTTTTTGTGTTGGATTAATCATTATAATTTTTTTTAAAAAAGTGAGAGGATCTAAATTAGTTGTGAAATAAACATACTAAGATATTTTTTGGTTCTTAATAAGAAGTCCAAATTATGAAAAAACCTTTCAGATGTGGACCAAGTACTGGATCATGAGTGAAACAAATTGGATCATGAGGGAAACAAGCCCAAAACATGGCTTGTATATTCTAGGAGTGATAAAATAAAAAGGTGGCTTTTTAGAGTCAGTTATATCTTTGTGGTAGTTATGTTAGCATGTTTTAGAGGATGTGTGGATATAAGTTTGTGGGAAGTTAGAGGGGAGGGCATCTAAAGAATTATTGTCATGAGAAAGCATTGGCTTTGGCTGGCGGAGAGAGTTTTCTTTACCATATTGTTTGTGTTAACCTTAATACAATTATGTGTTTTGTGTGTTCATTCTGAATTTTGGATTCCTAACATTGGTCCGACCTACCAAAAGTAAGAGGGGTTGTATGCTTAGAAGGAATGCCACACAAGAAGTAGGGAAGAAATCAAAGGTATTATGCAACGATTGATGTCTGAAGTACAACAACATGATTCTCTTTTACAAGTGATCATCAAGCAATTAGGAACAAGGGCTAAAGCAACACCATTTGATGAGGCATCCATTTCTGCTGATCAGTCATCTCAATCTAAGCCTCAAGAACATCAAAGTGATCAATTGGAAGAGTATAGGATGTCTGTTAAGAAAGTGGAATTACCAATGTTTGATGGTTGGGATCAAGTAGTGTGGATGACTGGGGTTGAAATTTATTTCGAAGTCCAGAATACTTCTAATGAAGTTAAGGTCAAGTTGGCACATGTAAGTATGAAAGACACTACAATTCATTGGTTTAATCTTCTTAAGGAGATTGAAGTTAATCTAACTTGAGAAAAACTTAACGCGCTCTCATAGCCCGTTATGGAAGGCGTAGACATGTGAATCCTTTTGAAGAATTGGTAGCATTAAAACATACTAGAAATGTGGAAGAATTTATTGAAGCTTTTGAGTTGATTTCTTCAAGTTCTACGTCTTCCAGAAGAGCAATATATTGGCTATTTCATGAGTGGATTACTACCTCATATTAGAAGAAGAGTTTGACCGTTGAATCCACTATCTAGAGGGCAGTTAATGTGGATGGCAAAGGATGTTGAAGCGGAATTGCTAGAGGAAGGGGAGATCCCACAAAAGACACTAGGGAAGGAGAGCTTATGGAGCAATTTCAGCCAAGGCAGTGCTGGTTTGGGCAGTTTTCGACCATATACAGGGTATAATTCAATTCAGAAGAAATTGGGTCAGTCTTTCCAAATGGGCAAAACAAATACAACAACATGATGGGGTTTTAACAATAGTCGTGACTCTAAGAAAGCTATTGGAGAGTACAATGTGCAAGCATATCTACTCAATGGATTGAAAGTAGCACTTGAAGATGGTGTGGAATCAAAATATGTGATTGCTAGTAGGACATTGTTCATAATGGTGAAGTGATTCGTCAATCGCTAGTTAAATGGAAGGGCAAGAGCACAATGGACACAACATGGGTGGATGATTTCACTCTTAGAACTCAATTTCCTTATCTTAGCTTTGAAGACAAGCCTAGAACTGCACTAGGTGGTAATGATAGGAACCAAGTTCCAGATGTGGACCAAGTGCTCGACCATGGGTGAAACATGTTGGATCATGAGGGAAACAAGCCCAAAACATGGCTTGTATATTGTAGGAGGGATAAAACAAAAAGGAGGCTGAACAAAATTAATATATAGTAGCAGTTATATCTTTGTGGCAGTTATGTTAGCATGTTTTAAGTATGTGTGGATATAAGTTTGTGGGAAGTTAGAGGGGAGGGCATCTAATGAATTATTGTTGGAAGAAAGCATAGGCTTTGACGAAAGCATTGGCTTTGGCGGGTGGAGAGAGTTTTCTTTACCAGATTGTTTGTCTTAACCTTAACACAATTTTGTGTTTTGTGTGTTCCTCCATTCTAAATTTTGGGTTCCTAACAAAACCAGAATCATCTCTAGTGATGTAATAAATAAAAAATGATCCAATTGAATTTATTCTAACTATACAACCTGCATAGGTGCAATAAACAAGATTAAAAAAACACTCATCAAGCTTAACTGAAATTTGAGGAAGAAAATATCTCTGGAAACTGGGAAAATTCCATACAAGATTCATGGAACAACAGTTTACTCATAAAATCCATTTTTTTGTTAGGCCTAACAAAGAGATGAGCCTCAAAATTAACCTATATAATGATAGGGCAGTTCAAGCTCGTGCAGAAAATGAATAAATTTGCAAGCGTCTTTAGTTTATGTTGCTGGGTCATTTCGCAGAAATTAATCTGCCCATCCTTCAGTACTATCAATTGAAGAGGCAACAGATTTTACTAGACAAGAGCTAGTTTTAAACACATGCAGGCCACCAGCCACACAAACTCCCAGATGGTCATCCCATTTATTACTGTAGAGATGCCACTCCCATTTTGAAGTTCTTGTTTCATAGTACATACTAGTGCTAGTTTCCTTTAAATCAAATGAGCTCTATGTTCATCAAAGATCAACCGAGTTTGGAGGAAGATAATTTCTCTGGAAACTGGAATGACTTTTAATCAGATTCATGGAACAATAGACTTACTCAAAAAAACCTTTTTTGTTTAGCCTAAGATCTGAATATTAGCCTATCTGATGATAGGATAATTTAATATAGTGCACAAAATGACAAATGCAATTGTAAGCATCTTTAGTTTGAGTTGTTCGGGTCATTTCTGGGTAACTAATCTGTGCACCCTTCAGTAGGTAAGTTGGAGAAGTAGCTGACTTTCCTACAAAAGTGATAGCTTTAAGTAGATGCTGTAGGCACCAAACACACATCCAAACTCCCAGATGGTCATTATATTTACGGCTCCTATGGTGTTTTAAGACTCATAATCTAGTTTCCCCCCTACGATTTTGAAGCTAATTTCATGCTATTAGTTTACTAGTAAAGTGAGCCCATATTTTCATTAAAGATCACTGAACTTGGCTGGAAGAAAATACCTCTGGAAACTGGATAACTACTTAAAAGATTTTGGGACAATAGTTTACTCAGAAAGCCCAATTTTGTTAAGCCTAACAAAGAGATGAACCTCAAAATTAAAATGAGCCAAAGGAATAAGGTTGGCGACAATTATTAGAGTTTATCCCTGCTTCAATGCCTTACTCTCATTTTCACTTGTATAAGTTGAATAGCAAGTATTGTATCTGACTGACTGGCCAGGAAAGGCAGTGACCAAATGATATAATGGTCCCCTTTCATATTAATCAAGTTCATAAGAAGTACTGGTTGTGCTATAAAAATGCTTATCACTAATCAACTAATGAAAGAAAGTTTTGTAATGCATGGACAGCCTTGAAGCTAAGTAATTTTTGACAAGGCCGAATCATTAAATAAAACAAAATAAATAAAAAAACCCTTCCAGCATAAACAATGAAATCTTGTAGGAATAAACTCAACAAAACAATGTGTGAAATACCAACCACTAAATACAGTTATATGCAGAAATCCTTGAGCAACTGATGTATGTAAGGGATATTTAAGTTTGCATACTAGAATAAACATGACAAACACAATAATCCAAAGGAAAAGGTCTACTCACGTAGTAGTAAGCTGGTGGTTGGCCTGATTCAACTCCTCTTGAAGAACAGCAACAACAACCGCCCATTACCAATTTATTTTTTGGTGTTAGTCTAAGTCAAAGTACAATCCAACTTAAATGTGCATCAGATCTTTACATAATTCTCTTTGAGTTTTCAATCTGAAATAAGAAGCATAAATTCATGTTAGATCTTTGACACAGCACAAATACCATGTAATAATCTGCACTCCTTAAAAGTAAAATTTGGCATCATACATACATAAGGATGCTAACTCATCAAACATAATTAATAAAAATCAGTCCGACTACATAAGCAGATAGAAATAAAGATAGCCTTCTCTTCTTTAATGAGACACTTCAACTAATTCCATAAATGAAGCACTTCAAACAAACCATTGTCGATGGGTATTTCAATCCTCAAGTAAAAGTTCCTGAGACATGTGCTTAAAAATGTGATGAGTAGCTCAATGGTCTTGCAAAGGGAAAACCAGGATTAGATTGGCTATCCAGTGTCCCAGGAAGAATTTACCAAGTCAATAGTCATTGTAAGACCTGATTAGAAACTGCCCATCATCAACTAATTTGGAATAAATGTTGCTCCACTTAGTAGCAAATTAAAGATTACAACAAGCAAACTCAAAGAGGTCCCAACATTGTCCTAGCTTAAACGTAGGAAAGCAAGAAACAACTCAAGTTGTCTGCCGTATTGTCGTTGAGAGCTGCAGTCAGTTGTATGTTTCCTTGATTGTGCTAGATTCTTCAAAGTTCAAACAATATCTTTACTGGGTGGCTTTATTATTATATACAAAATGTCAAATATTTACAATACATAAATACAACTGACCTTTAGAATGTAGACACGTTAAAAACTAGAAGTTCTAAAGCACAATCTTCAAAAGGAAACTATAAAAAAAAAGTATGTTAATAGACTATACTGAAATCTTTCCCACAATTTGTTGTCGTCTAATATAATTAAAAGCATCCATTCATTTAATAACTCTCATTAAAAGTTTTCTGTTTTATCCATCCTGTCCAGATATTAGATGCTAGAACTCCATTGACAAATAATCGAATTGTTATGGATGTTTAAGACATCGGTCTTATCCTATTCGAGAGTAGATACATCCATGCAACCGTGAGCCTTTAAGTTCTTTACTTGCGCATGATAGCGCGAATGATGCAAACAGCACCCGGACTCCTCATCATTAACCAAATCATCTAGACCGCAAGGTAGATCCAATCCTTAAATTAAATAAACAAAATAGAGTAAACTCCTTACAATTTCAGGAAGAAAGACGTGCACAGAGATCTAACTCAAACGCCAAATCGACGAAAGAACACGAAAATCGAACAGTCACTCCATTCCAATCAATAAGGAACGGGAAGCGGCGATGAAATAAGGGGAATCCAAGGGCTTACCGAGATGGCCGTGAAATTCCAAATCCTACCGTCGAAGAAATCTTTGTCGGACCATCGACGGAGAAGAAGCGAGAGGAGAACGTCGTCGGCCTTTTCCTTTAGCAGTCTTCTGCTTCCTCCAAAATTTCAGAAAGAACGGAGAAAATAGCTTAGGCTTTATTTATTTTTCATATACGGCTACGCCGCATATGTCCAGAATTATACGCAGACTTCTACGTAATTAACGACAAAATTAGTCACCTCGAGATGCCACGTCAGAATTGTCTGTCGTACTCAGTAATTAGTCACCCTGTTTGTCCGCGTCTGGGACCACCGGCAGGGATCGTTATTTCACATAATGATCGACTGGTGAACAGTTGAGTACGGAAACATAACTGATAACGGAGAGGGTGAACTGTGGAGAAGGCAGTAGGAGCGAATCGCTTCACGACTTAAGTCACGATATAGAGGGACCCTACGCGGGGAGCGATTTGCATATAGTGAGGTCACGTGGTGAGTTTAATTCGAGTAAAAAAATTTGATACCGTTTATCGTTAGCTCGGAAAATATAGATATAGATAAATCATGAATATATTTAACTCTAGTACAGTGATCTAAGAAGGTTAAGCCTTCAATGAAATATTTTACAGAAATGAATCTCAAAATTTATTAAAATAAATATTTAAGTAAATACCAACTACACGTGACCCTCATGGAGATATTAATTATTGAAGTCAGTTTGCATGCTTAACTTAAATCAGACTTTGTGAGAATCTTATTGAATAGAGCTTGAGATTTAAGCACTTTATGTACAAAATTTAAATAATTTTGTAAAAATCTTTATCTCGATGAGGAATTTTATTATAAGATGATTATTTTCATTTCAGATATTTTTCATAGTCTATTTTTAAATTATGTTAAAAAAGATAAATTATAGAATCAATTTATAATCGATCGTCAAATAATTGAAGAGTGGAAGGAGTTCCTAAGAGATTTTACTTTGGCATTATTCGGTTGGAGAAAACAAATTAACCGATACGGTAGAAATTGGATGTTCATATCCGAGTGCTTTTTTGTATTCTTCTAGTAGAATGATTTCTTGTCCAAGATTAACATATAATCATAGGGTAGTTGTCCCAACAAAACTCCTTTCATACTTAAATGAGATTAGTTATCGTCCACATACGTTTCATTGGACTGGGTAAGGGTGCGTTAGACCCATCCCTTGAATTTCAAATCTAATTTTTGAGTATTGAACTTAGAAACCAAGCTCCAAATCCTAAGGTAGAGCATTATCCAATTTCAAACTTGATTTTCGAGCACTTGCTGGACTCTAAGGGTGTATTTAGTTCAAGTTATGACATATAACCTTTAACCTTAATTATGTGATTACCAAATAATCACATAACCAAGGTTATAGGGAATGAAACATAACCATTGGTTGTTTGATTCAATTTAGATAATTCAATAAAATCTCGTTTGTTTGGAGGTTTTAGTACATAACCTAATATGATATTTTACCATATTATTCTTGATTTAATAATGATAATATTATATTATTAATAGTGATATATATATATATATATATATATATATATATATATATATATATATATATATATATATATATATATTTGTTTATTATTTTATGTTTTTTTTATTTTTAGATAGTTTTGAAAACTATCCGACCTGTTAACAGAATCCATGGATCAATATTCAATCTCATATACGAACAAACTAAAGAATCAAAAGACATATATACATGTCTACATTGAAGGTCATGATGTACCTTTCAACCATTGAACAGAGTTGTTCATGAATAATTTTGGCCTCAATTAAATCATTCTTTATTGGCAAGCAACCCAACCAAGCTGGAACAACCTGACAGATATGCAACAGATATACCATGTATAGAAATTTTTATTCAGAATGCCCTTTTCAAAGAAAGAGAAGGGAACAAGTTGCAATGATTATAAAATAGCCGCCACTTAGAAAATGGTGATGATGGAAAAGGTTGTAAAATCTACGGACATGAACATAAAAAAGGAATGGGAAAATGACTGATCCCTTGAACAAAAATCTATGCATATTCTGAACAAAAATCCATTGTGCTGTTCAGAAACAAGCATGAAGGCAAAAGATTGAGTGAAAATCATACCTAAGAGCTGCTTCCTGGCATTGTAAATGCTGCTAGTTATATAAATCATTCTTTCAGCTATGCTTACACTATAGACATTACCAAGTTGATCAAATGTAGATGCTGCTAGTTATAATACCACATAAATCTAGTAACATTGGTCTGTTACACAAATTTTGAAATAAAAAAAATGTAGGTATGGGATGAGTTGGAAAAAAGGCTACAGTTTGAGTTACGTGGAATGTTCATGATTTTCAAATAACAATCCTTTTAAGGAAAAGGAAACACAGATTTTATTCAGCAGAAAATGTGGAGAAAATATTAACTTTTTCCTTTTTACACATAATGCTTATGTATCTTCTTTTGTAAGCATCTCATATAATGGCAAGACCAAATGACAACATTTTTTTGCTAAGAGAATTCAGAAATAACATTTAGCTGCTTAAAGTTCAATCCAATAATATTCAAGTTTAATTAAAAAAAAGATTCATCCAAGTTCAATCTAAAATATATCAAAACATAAGTACCAAGAACCTAATTCGAATATTTAATTCAGTTTGGATGGATCTCATTGAGATGCTTTATCACATAGTTTCTCCTAAATGCCTTTGACAATGCAAAGAAGTTATCAATCTTGTATTCATCATTGAAAATATCCTGTCCGACATCCATAATTTCTTGCTCAGAGAATTCAAAAAGTTTTATTAGCTCATCATATATCTTCATTTTTCTATCACCACTCTCGATTTGTTTCTTAAAGTAGGTGGAAATTCCCTTCATCTCCTCATTAGCCTCATAACAGCAATAACATACTTGTGAATCTGTCTCACCAAGTCATCTAAAGCATCATCAGCCTTTCCTTTTCTCTTTCTAGTGGTTAACTTCTTGTTTGATAGACAAATTGATGAATCTAGAATCTCAGATTTCCTTATTGCTTGGTTGGCATGATCAGATTCTTCATCTTTTTGACATTCAGTATGTTCATCTTTTTCATGCCCAAACGTGTGAGTCTCTTCATCGCATAAATTCATTTCTTCTACTGCATCAGATGGGGTTTCTGCATTAGCTCTTGTGGCACGGTCTTTCTCCCACACAAACATCAAGTCATCAAGGTGGGGGAACTCTTTGTTCCTTAAACCAATAGCAGCTGGATGACTCTAAATTAAAAACATATCATTAGCAAAAAAAAAACCCACAATTATCAAAGAAATGGAAATACAGAAAGTAGAAAAAGTTACCTTAACCCAATCATCAAAGACATCTTTTGTTGTAATGATACACTTCTCAACATCGTTCCATCCAAATGCACTGCTATGATTCAACATCTCGATGATAGCATGGAACTGCCTCTTTAGTAGCTTATACCTTTACTCAATATGAGGAGTAGCCTTCAAACTGGTTGATGACAATTTAGCAGCCATGAGTTTCTCTAAATGTAGCAAGTAGCAAGTTCGAAAACCATTCTCACTCTTCCAAGTTGAATCTTTGCTCAACTCAATAAGGTAGTCAACTAATACAGCATCCTCTTGTTTTGTCCACAAGTGTTTGGTGCTTTGAGTTTTTCTTTTGAACTTCGGTAGAATTGAACTTTCTACTTGTTCAACTACTTTTGGCATCTTTTGGCTCTTTCCTTCCATTGAAAACTAAAATTAAACAATCCAAATAACACATTGTTCTTGCATAAAACATAATCAAATTGTTCAAATGAATAATATACAAAATGCAAATATAATCAAATAGTTCAAACTTAATCAAATTGTTCAAATGATTCAAATGGATAAGAAACTCAAATACAACATAATCAAACAGTTCAATACATGGAAATAAAACCTAAATTTCAAGAAAGAACATTAAATTTAACGAGTTGATGATTGCCAGCTCATGAACATATCATCTGCAAGCTTGTCTCTCCATTTAGTCCAAGCAGAACTCACAATGCCTGATCAACTCATCGTCATCATCATCATCATCAGCAGCAGCAGCAGCAGTAGCAGCAGCAGCATCAATTTCATTTGACTCAAGCTCAGTCTCTATCGGATCAATTTCCATTTCATACCTTATGAAATTATGGAGAATACAACAAGCAGAAATAATCCTACACCAAGTCTTAACAGAATAAAATGACTTATCTCTCAATATAGCCCATCTAGCTTTTAAAATGTTAAAACACCTCTCAATGCAATTTCTCGCTTGAGAGTGTTTCATATTAAAGTATTCTTTGGTAGTCGTTGGTTGGTAACCTTGCCTCCATTCAGTCAAGTGGTACCTTTCACCTCTATATGGTACCAAAAATTCTTTCCCATTTGTGTATCCAGCATCACACAAATAATAACAACCTATATATATTACAAGTCAACAAGTATTAATATATACAAAAACCAAATATTTGTTAACGGTATTATAAGTGACTATTATTTTACAATAATTATAACTTAATTACCTTGAGGAATATTCAAGTCATTCCTCCTACTAATAGCATCCCTTAAGACTCTACCATCTGCCGCAGATCCTTCCCAACTCGGTAGGGCATAGCTAAATTGCATACTCCCAAGACATTAGTTGCAATTTCACCTTTTCTGGTTCGATTCCTAGGATTATCATCTATTGGGGCATTGACATTAATATAAGTCCCATCTAATGCTCCTAAACAACCCTACACTCAAAGAAGTATCATAAAATCAAATTATTTTTATTATGCACATTAAATTGATTAAAAAACTAAAATTATAGAAATTATATACTTGTACCTTAAACCATTTCCACCTCTCATCCGTGTAATTTTCTGGGATTGGTTCTGGCTTCTTAAGTAAAATATTGTGTAACCGCAAAACAAAGTTCAAAACTAAATGAAATTGTCTACTAACTGTCTCATCGGATCTAGCTGTTTGGCGTTTTAGGATCCTATTCTTCACATTATGTGCAATAATGTGAAGAAAAGATATTACAAGTTCACTAATTGATATATTTATATTTCCTTTCAAATTTTCATCAGTCGTTAGCAAATAACAAAGTTTGGCTAAATACCTTCTATCTATCCTACAGTTATCAACACATTGTCGATCACTATAAAAACTCATCTCATTTAATTTTATAGACCTAATATTATATCTAAACAATGTCTGATAAGCATATGATATGCTCCTTCTCAATCTAGCACTCCTTCTTTTAATAGATAAGATCATTGCCAATGATAAAAGCATAAATAACTTGGTTTCCGTCATCTTCATTCGCATAATAAGTACATAAATCATCTTCATCTCTTGCCTTATTGCTAATCGAGTCATATCAGCCTATCATGTAAATAGGACAACGAACCAAACAGTAAATTAGCAAGGTGGAAAATCTCAACTTCTAATAAAACTGGAAAACTAATAATATTGAATAGAAACCTACAAATTTTGTTTCAAATAAGAATTCTATTTGCAAGTTGGACTTACAATAGGACATTAATCATTTTTGCAAGTTAAACCAAACATTAAACTAGCACGCTAGAAAATTCAAAAATATGGGGTAGAACAAGAGAGTTAAAGGTCCAACAAAACTAATAATACAAAACATAAATCTCTCTTTAGATCAAATACTACTGTTTGTCGTTTGCTAAATGTACAAATAAAGTGAGTCCTTACCTTGTTTTCCAAGTTGCTTATCCAGTTTTAATAGTTATTTACGTTAGAGAAATTGTGAATGATCTTTGTTCACCTATTGTTGATCAGCTAAGGAAATGGAATGAGCGTTGGGTTATTCTAGATCCAACTACAGGAAAAATGGAGTACAAGTATAATATCATAGAAGTTGTACAGAAATTGTGAATTTTATTTTTGTCCCAGCACAGAATTCGGAGAAATGAACCATGTATTAAGGGAACCATCATGTTTGATTCAAACAACATTATCACAAATTCACCAATAAACTTCCAGTAAAGCTTATATATGCACAATGATCTGGGTTTTCCATTTTTTCTTGGATGAAGTACCATGAAGACTTTTGTGATGTATTATTTTTCTTTTTGCAGTGGTTTGCTAAAATATGATGGCTGCTGTTTTTGTATCCATAATCATAGTCTATGTAATTTAGGTAGTGGTGCTAGTGTTTATAACAACCAATTTTAGAAACATATCACATCCTTAGCAACTGATATCTCAGTCGTATCACAATCTAAAAATACCTCTCGAGGGCTTCTTTTGGTAGATGAGATATCTAATTGAGAGATCAAAGAATACCCTCATGTAGACAAATCAGTTCATCAAACCATGCAAGAAAACCATGCAAGAATGGAAGTAAATAATAAAACAACTTAATCTAGCAAACCTGTTGAATCCCATGGTTGTTTTGATGTGATCAACTAAGTTGGTTAGGTCCTGCTTTGTGTTTGACCCCTGTGTCTGAGTGTGCAGAAGCTTAGGAGCGCAGGAAGTCGAGCGGAAGACGCAGCTAGCGAGAAGGACGACACGGGAAGGGAGCCGACGGGCTCGGTGCGTCCGAAGGACGAGAGAGCTACAGAAGAGTACACCGGTGGGCGAGAAGAACGCGCGCGGCGTTCGAGGGACGTTAAGCCAGGGAGGAAGGTTGCTCAAGGAGAAGGCCGGAAATTAGGTTCGGGTGAGCCCTATTTCGGTTAGCCGGAATCACCCAAAAGAACGGGACTTCGGAAGACAAAGCAAAGATTCAAGCAAGCTGGAAAAAGCTGCCAGCCAGCTTGGAGGCGCCTCCATCAGGCTTGGAGGCGCCTTCAGCTTGAAGGCGCCTTCAATGAGTGTTGGAGGCGCCTCGGACCTGGCAGAAGTGAACGTTGAGCTTTCGGATAAAGTTTTATCCACTCACTCGATGGAGGCTCCTTGGAACTCTATTGGAGGCGCCTCGGACATCCGAGATAGAATTTCCAGAGGCTATATAAAGGCCTTTGGAACTAGGAATTAGAAATCAATTGTTCCAGCAACTCTGTAATCAATTCCTAGCAATAGTTCTGAGCTGTTAGAGTGTAAAAAGCTTCTCCGCCTTCAGAGAAGGAGATTTTTTCTAGTGCGTGCTTTTCATCGTCCTGGATTAACAACCTTCTTGGTTGTAACCAGGTTAACTCCCGATTCTCTAGCTTTATTGTTTTAGTTTTATTATTATTGCTGTTGCACTTTCGAGTTGAAAGATCTGAAGAGGGTAGTTTTAATTTGTGCAGGCAATTCACCCCCCTCTTGCCGGCCTCCGCTGCACCTACAACCTACTTTAAGATGTCTCTCCATACAAATGTAGGTTGAAGATCATACCTTTTTCAAGAAGAGGAGTGGGGAATGTTCGCGAGTGGGACACCTTCCGAGGGGGAAGCCGCTAGGGCTCTTCGCGAAGGGGGAAAGGTTTGCAAGTGGGGATGCAGCTAGGGTGTCGCGAGTGGGGATGCCTTCACGACAGGGAAGAATGCTGCTAGATCGTCGCAAGATTGCCACAAGGAGGTTCGCCGCAAGGAGGATCGCCGCAAAGAGGTTCGCCGCAAGGAGGATCGCTGCGCTAGGGCTTTTCTATGAGTCGGGAACACGTGAACACGCTTGGGTTTTCGCTTGGATTTTCTATGTGGGTGGGAGGTTTTCGTTTGGGTTTTCTATGTGGGTGGCTTGATATTTGATAAACGTTTAGGGTTATTTTTGTCACAATGGGTAAAAATTGGAGGCTAATTTTGTCTAAAAAAAATCGTTAACCCTGAAATTAAGAAAAACCTCACTTTTCTAAGGGTTTTCGATTTCGGGTTGGATGCCCAAATTGCTGACATGTCAGACATGCGTCATGACTTGGGAATCGTTGATTACCTAAACCAAACAAAGGTTTTGTTGATAATCTTGGATAGATAACTAAGGCTATCAACAATAACCCCCAACCAAAGAGACCCTAAATCTAATTCCTTAACACTACAAGACTCTGAACCCTAAGTGCTCTTTGGCTCTAACTTAGATTCAGAGCACTCTCTGGTTCCCACTTCGTATAAAAACTAAGGAACTAAGCCCACTCTTCCTTTTCTTTATTGGTTCTATCCGAATGAGCCATCATTGACAATTGTAAATTATTATGGAGTATCATGTACCATTGGATTTCGAATCTAATTTCTAAGTAATGAACTAAGAAGCTGAGCACCATTTGGTCTCATACCCATCCCCTATGTGCAAGATTCTCAAATCGAACATTAATTACCCGACTCTTGAATACCAAATCCTAAGGCTGAGCACTATATGACTTTGAACCTAATTTCCAAGCACTTGTATGACTCTGAACCTAGTTCTCGAGCATTGTAAGATTCCGAAACCTGAGATTTCTTGGACTTTGACTCTTCTCGAGAACTCTCTAGCTCTGCCTTCAATTCCCGAGCACTCTCTAGTTCCTATTAGAAAGAGGAAATGTGAACAAGTATAAAATAATAATTTTTAATAATCTTATTGTTGAAGTCAAATGATCTTTTTATACAAG
This sequence comes from Zingiber officinale, assembly GCF_018446385.1. Taxonomy (NCBI): domain Eukaryota; kingdom Viridiplantae; phylum Streptophyta; class Magnoliopsida; order Zingiberales; family Zingiberaceae; genus Zingiber; species Zingiber officinale. The sequence goes on along the minus strand of NC_056006.1, from coordinate 17,891,732 downwards.
TTGTCTAAATAATAATGGAAAGATTAAATATGACATACAATTGTAATAATAATAATAATAATCGTAGCAGTGAATATAATAAATTTAAAAATATTATCTTTTACTATCGATTCATGTTAATCTTGATTATAATACCAAATATGATAAATCTTGATTGATTAAAATTAATTAGAGATTATTATCCATTATTACATCCTTTGTTGTTATTACCCCTTAACAAACTCAACGAAAGTACCTGAATGTTGAGTTTGATTGCTAACTTTGTAAAATGTTATCTAAATAATGGTTTAGTGAATATATCAGTAATTTAATCTTCTATAGAGACATAAGAAACTGAAAGTTATCGAGTTGCCGCACGTTCATGAACAAAATGAAAATCAATCTTCACATGTTTGGTACGAGCATGAAAGATTGAATTTGCCACAAGATAAGTCCCTACAATATTGACACACTAAATTTTAGGAGTAGGAGTTGAGGAAAGATGTCATTCTAAAAGAAGCTAAGAGATTATAGCTAAATAATTTCGGATGTCGCATTAGCTATAGTTTTATATTTAGCTTCAGAGGTTGCTTCTTTAAAAGTCAGGAAATAAGATTTTGCCCAAGAAATATAATATACCCACTAATAGAACGTCTATCTTCAGGAGATCCAACTCATCTACATTACTGTAGGCAATCAACTCTCGTGAGAATTGATGATATAAAAGAAGACTTGTAGAATGATGTCTTTAAGATAGCAAGAATTCTCTTAAAATATTTCCAATGGTGTTCAATAGGAGAATGCATAAATTAGCAAACACGATTGACAATAAAAATAATATCGGGTCATGTGATGGTGACATATTGTAGGACCCAACAATACTTTAATAGATCTGTGATTAACCATTGAAGAGAAGGATGAGGGTGTAATGAAACCACCTTCAATGATTGACGTGGAGATAAGACATGTACTATACATTTTATAACTCATTGTAGAAATCCAGTAATATATTTGTTATAAGAGAGAAGATAACCTTCAGAATGTGGAAGAAACTCTATGTCAAGAAAAAAATAAGCATTGCCAAGATCTTGAATATGAAACTCTTGATGAAAAAGATGAAGTAAAATGGCACTATTTTTTTATCACTATCAATTATTAAAATATCATCCACGTAAATTAAAAAATATAAAAAAATCTTCATTACATTTGTAGAATAGGGAGGAGTCAGTTTTTGAGCCAAGTAGATAGGCGATAAAACCATGCACGAGGTGCTTGTTGAAAACAATATATAGATTTCTGAAGTTGACACATGTATTAGAAGTTGCTATTGGATGAATCCAGGTGATTGCTCCAAAAAAAATAGTATCTTCAAGGTATTAATGAAGGAAAGCATTGGAAACATCTAATTATCGTATTGACCATTTGGAGCTAACAACTATAGATAGTAATAATTTGATAATTGTAATTTTGATGACTAGACTAAAAGTATCATCAAAGTCAATACCTATTTGTTGATTAAGGCCTTTAGCAACAAGATGAAGTTTGTAACATTTAATAGATTCATCTGCATGATACTTGATTAAGTAAATTCATTTAGAGCCCACAATATTCATAGATGGAGTACGAGAAACTAAGTTCCAAGTTGCATTGCAAAGAAAAACATCAAACTCCGTAGTCATTGCAGCACAACAATTTAGATTTTTGACTGCCTGTGTAAAGCTAGAAGGTTCAACAAATTTTAAAAAAGTAATAAGAGCATGTGGAAGAGGATAATGAGTGAAAACTAATGGACATCATGCATAAATATCGCTTAGAGGAAGCATTCGACAAAGAGTATATGTTAGTCTCGGTGTGGCCGATAAGAGGGGGTGAATTGCTTGAAATTACAAATGATCCCTTCTCAAAACTTTGAACTTTAATTAGACACACTTGTTATTATTGGTGCGATTAGTACTAATGGTCTAACTGAAGTTTTGATGAATGACAAAGTAGGTTAAGTTAGTTTCATAGTGATCTAACACTTTGACGAAGTGTGCAGGAGAAGTCCAGCTAGGTCAACGGGTCAACCTGATAACTGGCACGAAGCCTAGACTGGTCGACATGCTGACCGGATGTCTGGGACGAAGTCCAGCTAGGTCAACGGGTCAACCTGATAGCTAGCACGAAGCCCAGACTGGTCTACGAGCTGACCGGATGTCTGGCACGAAGTATAGCTAGGTTGGCAGGTTGACCTGATAGCTGACACGAAGCCCAGACGGGTCGAAGGGTTGACCGGACGTCTGGCAGGTAAGTTAAGGTAAGTCACTGCAGGGGAGTGACTGTGAGGATGCATTCACGGGAAGGGAACATTAGGTGTCGATCCAACTTAGATCCATTTCGGAAATCTAAGTTGAGAACCTGACTAGATTCTGGTCTCGAGGAGACAGAATCTAATTACTGCTTTTATTACTCTTATAACTTAAATGTGCTAACACTTTATTTTGCAGGGTAGTTTTGCATTTTACCTCGGACTAATATTTTTTACAGGTTGTTGAAAAAACAAAGGTCCGGGTGCCCAGAAGGGATCCAGGCTCCCAAAGGTCCGGGCGCCCGGAAGGGATCCGGGCTCCCGGAATGCAAAATTTATCCCCGACGCACGGCACCACGGGGAGCACTCCGGTTGGACAGGCTACGTCACACTCCAGACGCCCGGAAGGGATCCGGGTGCTCGAAGCCTCCTATATAAGGAGGATGCGCTCTGGAGCAAAGAACAACGAACAACAAGATCTTCTAACGCTTGCTCTGCCGTGCTGCCTTCCTGCGACGCTGCGAAGCTCCCTCGACAATGCGCCTCTTTTTCATTCCTTATTGTTGTCAGTATTTTTCCTTTAAAGTAATTGTAATTTCACTTGTAATATTTTGAATTGCTAGTGGATTGGCCAACGAAAGCACTTAACGAGTGCGGGCCTTGGAGTAGGAGTCGACCAAGGCTCCGAACTAAGTAAAAAATTACTTATGTTAGCATTGCTTTAATTTTATTTTTTCCGCTGCATACTCAATCTTCTTTACGATATTTTTTAGGGTGAATTACATTTTACCCCTTGAGGTTTGGTTAAAGTACGAAACGACCCTCGTGGTTTCAAAAGTAACAAAAAGCCCTTGAAGTTTGGCTAAATTAACAAAAAGTTCCTTGACTGGTCGGCGATAGTAGTCAACCGGCAAAGATAAGAAAAAGACATATATACCCTTGCGTTTCAGCGGGGAAAAAAGTAAAAAATTACCTTAAGCAGCTGAAAATTAACTAAAGTAAAAAATTACTGCAGCTTAAGAGAGTCATTCCATTGATCTATTGTGTAACCCTAAATCCACAAAGCCAGAATATCTTTGATTACAAATATCTTACCGAAATGTATCTATTGCAAAAATTCATTCTCCTCATCTTATGCTCCAAACCACCACCAGGCGTTCTCCTCGTCTTATGCTCCCAACCAGACTCCTCTTTCTCACGTTTGTTTCTTTCACTGTAAAGAGTAATCGATTACATTTCGGTAAGGAATTTGTAATCAAAGATATTCTGGCTTTGTGGGTTTAGGGTTTACACAATTGATTAGTGGAATGACTCTTTTAAGCTGCAGTAATTTTTTACTTTAGTTAATTTTCAGCTACTTCGGGTAATTTTTTACTTTTTTCCCCGCTGAAACGCAAGAGTATATATGTCTTTTTCTTATCTTTGTCGGTTGACTACTATCGTTGATCAGTCAAGGGGCTTTTTTTGTTACTTTAGCCAAACCTTAGAGACTTTTTTGTTACTTTTGAAATCATGAGGGTCGTTTCGTATTTTAAGTAAACCTCAGGGGGTAAAATGTAATTCACCCTATTTTTTAAATCGATATTCACCCTCCCCTCTATCGACTTTCACAATCCAACAGTTATAAAAATAAAACTAAATTGCATAAAATGAAATAAGGCTATCAGATTTACTTAGTTTGCAACTGAGGAAGTTGTTAATCCAAGACAAATGAAGTGTACTAGCAGAACTCCTTCTTCAAGTAAACTCTCAAAGGCGAAGAAGCCTCGTACAACGATTTACAGCTCAAACAATGAAAATAGAAAAAAATGATTCAAATACAAGTGTTGTTTTCAATCTTGAGCACTAGGGCTCCTTTTATAGGTTCACTGGTTGAAGTGATCGTTTGATGATGTGGCACGATTCGGGTGCCCGGACTCAAACCGGGTGCCAGCAGCTGGTTGCATAGTTGCCCATCTTAATTCGCTTTGCAACAGTAAAGGGATAAGCATTTATCCTTCCCCGGGTGCCCGGACCATCTCCGAGCCCCCTGAACCATCTCTGGGTACTTGGACCGCTACTGATGTGGACCCGAAGTTGATCCACTGCAACGAGGCACAGGCACCAAAGTGGTCCGGGTGCCCGGATCAATCAGCTACGCATCGATCGTCCAACGCCTTCTTCGGTCGTTGGCTTCTTCCCTGGTCGCTTGGGTGATCCTCCGCCTTCCAGAGTTGAGCTTATTTGAACCCAACTCCGACCTTCTCCTGGAGCAGTCTTCCGCTCCGACTTCTCGTCCCTCGGAAGCATTGCGCGCGTCCTTCTTGCTCTACCAATGTACTCTTCCACAGCTTCTCGTCCCTTGGATGCACTGAGCCAGTTGACTCGATTCCCATGTCATTTTTCTCATTCGCTGTATCTTCTGCTCGACTTCTTGTAATCTTAAGTTCCTGCACACTTAGACACAAGGATCAAAACACCACAGGACCTAACTTAATCCGGTTGACCGGTTGATCACATCAAAACTTATCCGAGGTATTTATAATCTCTCTCTTTTTTATGTGTATTAACCCCAATTAAAGTTAGGGTAAAATAGACATAAAAATTTATTCAACAGAATAAATTGACACGAATAAAGTAATTAAGTTCAATTTAACAGTTTGTAAATTTGTCCTAACTTTACCTCTCCAATTTCTCCCCCTTTGATCACATTAAAAATAAGAGTAAGCATCAAAAATAAATTTAGAAAAACTCTAAGGGACAAATAAACCGTACTAACACTTACGAAAACTCTAAAAATTATTTTTCGAAAATCTGAATTTTCATGACTTGAAAACTAGTTTTTGAACAAATGATTTTAAAATAATTTTTAATCTTTAAAAAATTATGAGAATTTTTGTCACTATCAAATACAATAATCCAGAATTATGATAAAATTTTCACAACTAAACTAGATTAATATCAGAAATTATAAATTATTTTCTTCATAGATATGTAATTTTCTAAAAAATATTTAAATATAGATTTTGAACTCAAAAAATCTTATACTTTTTTTTATATATATAAAACAGAGAGTCTATTTATAAAAAAAACAAAATTTTTGAAGATTATTTTTTAAGAATTTTTAATATTAAAAATTAATATTTTGATAAAAAATTTTGTAGAAAATTAATTAATGGTCAGAAAATTTTGAAAAACTTATTTTTGATAGAAAATATAATATTTTATCACAAAAAAATAATTTTTTTTAAAAAAATGAATCTACAAAATAATTTTAATTTTAAAAATATATCTTTTGTTGAGAAATTTATAAAAAATAATATAGCTATCAAAAAGCTTCAAAAAATTTTATGTTAGTAGAAAATATTTCTATTTTTCACAAATAAAATTTTGAGCTGAAATATGACCAAAAAGTTAACGAAATAATTGATTTTATCAAAAAATAATAAATAAATCAAATTAATTTTCTAGCATGCATATCAAATTAATTTATTGAGTTAAGCATGATTTTGATATCCAAAATAAATTATTTCCTACTGAATTAACCAAATATTTTTTGGAAATTAATTATCTATTTAATTTTATAATTTGATCCTTATGGTATCTAAAATACTAAGCCTAGCATAATTTCTAAACTTTGAATTTTGAATAGAACATAGATTTTGGTATGCATCATTCCTTTCAATATTTCTATTTGGTGTTTTAATTTTTTATTTTTTATTTTAACTTGTCAAAATCTTCTAATCTACAAATTTTGCTAATGTTATTTTTAATTCTGCATTTTCCTTTTAAAATTTTTTATTTTCAATTTCTAGCCGACAAGAATTTTTAGAAAGCATAATTTGTCAGGAGGTATAGATCGTACCCGACTTAGCTTATCATTCTCGTTATTCGATGCTCCCCTTATATTGTTGCTTCCATCTGAAGTGGCTCCCCCTTCGTCGATGCTTTTGATGCCCATTACGGATGAGCTCACTTATCATCTTCTTTGTGACTTGTCATCATTGCAAGTCCGGTGTAGGCTTCAATTTTTGATTCTGATGATGACTTTTCATCCCACATCATCTTTAGATTTTTGTGCTTCATCTAGGTCGGTCTTTTGTTCTTTTTCTTGTCCTTCAGTTTTGGATAGTGGTCCTTTATATGCCCGTTTTCTTGGTAGTTATAACATCTCATCTTTCATTTGCTTCATGAATGTTTCTTAGCCTATGACTTATTAAATTTGTTAGTTTTAAGGAATTTACTAAATTTTCTTACCATAAATGCAACCTCGTCTTCATCAAGTGATGTGTCTGAATCTGATTCGCCCTTCTGGTTAGCCTTCACTGCTAGGTTTCAAGCCATCTTTTCTTCTTTGTTTCGTAAGCCTACATATCCCGATTCATGAAGTTCAAAAGTGGAAAGCAAAGTTTCTAATGTACTAACCTCGAGGTCCTTAGAGATATAAAACAAGTTGACTATGGATGTCCACTCGGATGTTCTCAGAAATGCATTTAAAGTGTACCTTAATGAATCTCGATTTGTTACCATTTCTCCAAGATTCGTGAGTTCGGTGATCAATTCTTTGATCCTCGAGTATAGATGTGCGACTGTTTCATCTTCTTCCATCTGAAGGTTGCTTATTCGACAGCTGAAATTCTGCCTTGTCGTTTGCCACAAAGTCAGCTTGCTACTTATTCATCTACAAATATTCTTTTTTGTCGGCTCCTTGCTGATCCTTAGGTGCTACAAAATCATATTTCATTATTAATAATAATTCAAAATCAGTTTTGAATAATACCTCCTTTTTTCAAGTTACTAATTCCCCCTTGAACTTAGGTGGGTAGATGCTTGGTCCGACCATTTCTTGTGTGTTTTAGTAGGCGGTTAGTCCTTTTGAAGCGTCTTTACTTTGATACCAATTGTTTGTCCCGGTGCAGCTTACAAGAGTGGATGAATTGCCTAAAATTACAAATGCACCCTTCTCAGAACTTTGGACTTTAATTAGACACACTTGTTAGAAAAATAAAACTAAATTGCATAAAATGAAACAAGACTACCGGATTTACTTGGTTTGCAATCGGGGATATTGCTAATCCAAAACAAATGAAGTACACTAGTAGAATTCCTTCTTCAAGCAAACTCTCAGAGGCAAAGAAGCCTTGTACAATGATTTACAGCTTAGAACCACCACAAAAATAATCAGCTTTAGCGACCGAATATTCAATCGCTAAAGAGTCGCTAATACTCTTTAACGACCGATTAACGACGAAAAACAAAAGTCGCCATTTTTTCCGTCGCAGGGTGTTTTAGCGACTAAATTATTCATTCGGTAGTTAATTTAGCTACCGAAATTTAATCGGTCACTAAATTTAGCGACCGAAAATATAAATCCAGTCGTAAAATAATCAACAGAATTTTTTCCCTTAACAGGAATATAACGACCGAGGTTTAAATCACGGTCGTTATTTAACGACCGATATATAAACATCGGTCGTTAAATAACGACCGAAATATAAATATCGGTCGTTAAATAACGACCAAAATTTAAATCGCGGTCATTAAATAGCGATCGAAATTTATCGTTCGATCGCTGTTTAGTGACCGCTATTTAACTATCAGTCGGATCAAATTTCTTTTTCAATTGCAATTAGCGACTGAATTTATATTTCGATCGCTAATCCTACAAAAAAAATAGCATCTCCTATTTTATTCATTGTATCCTATTTACAACAAAATATCACACAAAAAATACAACCAATATCATACACGATACAAACACATCCAACTTCACAATCAACCATGACAACACAAACATTATCATAAACTTTAACATCAACCAATATTACAAACATATATGCACAGTAGAAATGTCAAACCATAAAGTGTACGATACATGCAAATCAAATCCAGTTAATACAATCCAAATCCAGTTGATACAAAACAAAAGCAATAAAGTAGACGATATCCAGACATTGATGATAAACATGTCAACGTGCTCAAAAATAAAATAACAACCTTCTTTATCCAATCCTGCATCAAATAAAATATAATATATTATTAATTAAAACAAAAATAGGATATAATATTATAATAATGGGCAAAGAATAATAGATAAAACAAACAAAGGAAGAGATGTTTAACAAAATATGGATCATGGAATACATGTTGCATATATATAGAGCTTAACTCTTACTTGCAATATATATTCACTTGATACAAGTCAAGTTAATTCTAAATCTAAAACTCTTTAAGATTTTTTTTTAATAACGGGATCTAAAATTTGAATAGAAGCTTACCGGTAGTGAAGAGGACAGAGAAGTTCAGCTGGACGATACGCCGCTTTGCATCTCATTTTGCTGCTGGAGTGATGGTAAATCTACAAAAAATCACAAATTAAAATTTATATTGGAATCAAGGTAAATGGCATGTTAAAAAACACTAGTGCTACGATCCTTACTAGATCAGGCCCAGCACACCTCATAATTTCTATTTATCAGGATGATTTAGGTCTTGAGTTTCTTGTGAATCAAAATGATGCGGTGTTGGAAAAGCAGAAGGACTCATTATTGAATAGCAATCAAAGAATTCTCGCATTTGTCGCTCAACAGCTGCCTTAACCATATCATCCATTGATTACTCAGATTGCTCTACTGCCGCCTTGAATCGATCATTCATCAATCTCTCAAATTGCTCTACTGTAGACTTGACCCGATCATCTATTGACACCTCTACTGCTGTGACCCGATCCCTCAAATGTTGATTTTCTTGGCGTAAGCCTTGAATACCAGTGGATGAAGAACTGGGTTGACCCCTGGCCCTAGGAGCCATCTCACGATCATATGCAACTCGTGCTTGAGAGTCAAGGTAATGAAATTGCATCAGACTCTATCATGCAATGTGACCATGCTAATTTACCAGCGGTGCTCCATCCTGACAACATTGAGTATGCTAGAAAATCACTCATCGTCCATAATAAAGCAACATGTAGGATAAAATTATTTTTACTTGCAATATCATAAGTCTTAGACCCTACATTCCATAATTCATTCAGCTCAGCAATCAAAGGTTGTAAGAAAATATCTATCTTATCTTTCGGATTCGTTGGACCTGGAATAAGCACAGTAAGGAACATGAATTCATCTTTCATGCACATTCATGACGGTAAATTATATGGTGTTAATATAACTGATCAAGATGAATATTGCTGTCGAGATTGACCAAATGGCTGGAACCCATCTGCTAAAAGTCCCAATCTTACATTACATGGTTCCATTGCAAAAGAGGGAAATACTGTATCCAGATGTTTACATGCAGGTGAGTCATAGGGATGACACATTAAATCTCCTTCATGTGCATGCTCATGAGGCCACTTCATATGGCTTGCAGTTGCGGCAGATGCATACAAGCGTTGCAATCTAGCAGTTAACGGGAAGTAGTACATAACTTTCCATGGTAACTTTTTAATCTTCTTCCCTGATATGCGACTATGCTGCTTATAATGAGGGTGATTACATATTCTGCACTCAACTAGCTCACTGTCTTCATTCCTAAAGATCATACAGTTATTTATACAACAATCTATCTTTTCAACAGGTAAACCTAAACCTCTAACCAATTTCTTTGTATTGTAGAAGCTATCAGTCATTATATTATCAAAAGGGAGCAACTCTGACATTAATTGACAAATGTCATCGTAACATCTTTCTGAGAAATGATGTTCCGCCTTAATATTCAACAACCTTCCAGTAGCTGATAGTTGAGAATGACCAGAAGGAATGTCTTTCCACTATTCTCTTTCACTAGCCTTTAACATGTCATATAGATGTTGTACTTCAGGTGTTGGTATTTCATCAACATTGTTATGATCAAACGCATTCATTATATCGTAAACCATTGATTGCATTGTATTGTCATTAAATGATAATTCTGGTTGACCAATAGAGACAGATGACGAAGCACCAGAATATCCAATTGGCTCGAACACATAAGGTTCTCCATGACAGTACCAGTTGTAATAATTAGGAACAAATCCTTTTTTATATATATGTACTTTCATAGTATCCTCATCACGGAAAGTTGTATTTCTATATTTGCAATGATTACACAGACATTTTAACTTGTCTCCATCTAAACATTCTGGATGACGCTTAGCAAAGTTGACAAACTCTTCAACTCCAACATAAAATTCATCGGTAATAAACCCATTTTCTAACCTATTGTACATCCAAACTTTATTCATATACATTGTAACCTAAAAAAATTTGCAATATTATTTAAACATGTAAAGATAAAGATGTATAACAATTCTATCAATAAAACATAATGTAATTCTATTAATAGTAATCAATGTTAGTATTAATGAAATATACCTAAAAATACAATATCACTGAAAAGGAAATAATAAAAAAAATTGTGCCGTAAATTTAGACAATGCACATACCTGAAATAAGATCTCAGACAATGCAGTATACCTGAAATAAGAAAAGAAAGGAAGTTGGTTAAGCAAAAAGCAATTTCTATTCTAAAATGATGTCACAGCAAGTACAGGACTCATCCTTTTATAGAAAATTACTTAGCATTTGCTCTATAGAATTGTAATCATGGTATTGTCAAGGGTGTCAAATACTTGTATTTTACTTGCCACGTTATCTTGAAACTGTGGGAAGATTTGGGATTATAGAGAGCAATTTCATGAATAAACAAAACAGATGTAAGGGTTTATTCTCCAATGCAAGAGAGATTCTCCTTGACCAAGAGCAAAGTATGTTAGTGTCCTAGTGACCACAGTAAGTTAAAGTTGGTAAGGAAAAAAATACACTAATGACTTGAAGTAATTAATAGTTAGATCATTATATACTAGACGTAGGGAAAAACTCCTCAATTTATTCATCTATGAATAATGAAGGCTCTCTTGAGTAATTGACAAACAAATATAGCGAAGGATATCAGTAAAAAAAATGTACCCAAGTCATACGAGAGTTGCAACGGGCAAAGCAATGCTCTTTACCAATGTTGGTAGTGTAGGGCCAACACCTTCTACTCGAATGAGTTTTACTACAGTTTTACGCTATATATATTGTTTAAGTCCAAATATGTTTTCATCATAGGATCACAAACAAAAGAAACTCAGAATTTGTGCATTCAGATTATTGTATTTTCATAACTTTGCATAGTAGCACATAGAGGAGGGCAAGCAATCTACACCGTCTCTTATGTCGAAAACATGAAGGCAAACCCTAACTAATCTTTACGGCCAAGGACAGGCCAGCCAAGAAAAGGCCGAGCTCAGGCCGGCCAAGCAATGTACATGTCAAGAAAAGGCCAAGCTCAGGCTGACCGAGTTCACGCCGGCCAAGGAAAGGCCGGCCAAGAAAAGGCCGAGCTCAGGCTAACCGAGTTTACGCTGGCCAAGGAAAGGCCGGCCAAAAAAAGGCCGAGCTCAGGCCGACCAAGAAAATGCCGAGCTCAGGCCGGCCAAGCTTAGGCCGACCAAGGAAAGGTCGGAGGCGACGTTTACGGTGAGGAGGCGGCACCGAGGAGGAGTGAAGGAATAGATGTTTACCCGCGTCGGAGAAAAGCTAACGCCGGAGGAGATCGTCGGCTAGAGAGTGATCACGTGTGAGAGATCGCAACGGCAGAAGGAGATCGGGCGGAGACGGGAGAAGGGGATCACGCGGAGACAGGATGGGAAGAAAAGTTCGAGATTTAGGGCTTGCGACGAGTTTTTTTTGGGAGATAATAGCGACCAAATAATTTATTCGGCCGCTATTTAGCCACCGCATATTTTATTCGGTCTCAATTTTGTGACCAAATTTTAAGTTCAGTAGTTAAAAATGCATAAAATTAAAGTTATACCCACACTTAAATTACAAAATTTATTTATTAATTTATTTTATGAATAACATTATTAACGGAATTCACTTAATAATTTAACAAGTAAAATAATTTATTTGCATCGTTAAATTAGAGATCGATATTAAATTTAATTTCAATCTATACAATTTATTAACCAATTAGCCATAAATAATCTTATTAAATAACAAATTAAGTTAAACGTTAATTATTCAACGCATTTGAATACCGTTATTTATAAATTAGCTATAGCAATTAATTTCGATCTCCTAATTTAACGAAATAATTGAAATTCATTCGTGAAAGAAGGGGTGAAACTTTAGACATTAGCGACCGCTATTTAGAATCGGTAGCTAATTAGCGCTAAAATTAAATTTCAGTCGCTAATTAGCTACCAATTCTAAATAGCGGTCGCTAATTACCTACCGAAGTTTTAATTTCGGTCGCAATAATTTACAAGACTCTCTGGTTGAGACCGAAAAATTAAAGCAGTCGCTAAATCGGTCGCTAATTTTACGTTTCAAATTTAGTTTGTCATTTCGTTGCTAATTTAGGGACCGAAATTATATCGGTCATTAAGTTAACGACCGAATTATATTCGGTCCCTAAATTTGGGGCCAACTTTATTGCGGTCATTATATTAACGATCGAAATTATTTCGGTCGCTAAATCTGTCGCTATTATAGCATTTTCTTGTAGTGAACAATGAAAATAGAAAGAAATGATTCGAATATAAGTGTTGTTTTCAATCTCGATCACCAGGGCTCCTTTTATAGGCTCACTGTTAAAGTGACCATTTGATGATATGCCACAATCCAGGCGCTCGAACCCGATTTGGGTGCCCCCAACTAGTCGTTTAGTTGTCCATCTCAATCCGCTTCGTAACAGTAAAGGGATAAGCATTTATCCTTCCCTAGGTGTCCAGACCACTACTGACGTAGACTCAAAGTTGATCCACTGTAACGAGGCACCCATTGGGCACCAAAGTGGTTCAAGCGCCCGGATCAGTCAGTCATGTGCTAACTATCTAGCGCCTTCTCCGGTCGCTTAGGTGATCCTCCAACCTTCCAGAGTTGAGCTCACCCAAATCCAACTCCAACCTTCTCCTCGAGCAGTCTTCTGCTCTAGCTTCTTGTCCCTTGGAAGTGACACACACCTCCTTCTCACTCCACCTGTGTACTCTTCTGTAGCTTTTCGTCCCTCGGATGCATTGAGTTTGTCGATTTGATTCCCATACCATCCTTCTCATCCGCTACATCTTCTGCTTGACTTCTTGTGTTCCTAAGTTCCTGTGCACTTAGACACAAGGATCAAAAACCACAGGACCTTACTTAACTTGGTTGATCACATCAAAACTTACTCGAGGTACTTACAGTATCATCATCAGAGCTACTTGGAGATTTATGGTCAGACTAATGGGAATAAGAACTAGGGAGTGGATCGCCACTAGCTGTTGAGTCTGTAAAAATTAATAAAGATGAAGCGGGACCCAAGATACCATTTGTCCTTGTACTTTCAATATGTCTTGTTGGAGCATTTTGTGGAGTTTCTAGTATATCACTCGGCAATAATAAAAATGTATCTTAATTATTTGAAGGAGGGTCCGAGGTGGTAGCTACAAATGGAAAAAGCGATTTATCAAAAAAAAACATATCGAGAAATATCTATTCGCATGATCGAAATATAGAGGCAATAGTACCCATGATGCAAATTATTATAACTAAGGAAAACATATTATTGAGAGCGAGGGTTTAACTTGTGTTTAGAGTAAGGTTTAACATGTGCAACCAAAGATATGAAAGAATGAGTAATATGAATGGTGATTATAAAGTCTTTCCGAGGGGCTTTTGTTTTGAAGTAGTGAAGTGGATAAATGATTGATAAGATATACTGAGGTTTGGATGGCGTCATCCTAAAATTTAAGTGAAACTGAGTCATGATTAAGAAGAGTTAAGACCGTTTCAATTACATGACGATGTTTCCTCTCGACAGATCTATTTTATTCAGGAGTGTGAGAACAAAGAGACTCAATGAAAAATGTCACAGGAGGTAAGATGACGATGAAGCATGTGATATTCTCCTCCCTAATCAGAATGAAGGGAGAGTATTTTACAATCAAAGTAGTGCTCAACATGATTTTAAACATGATAAAAAATATCGAAGAGATCAGACTTTATTTTTATAAGAAAAATATAAGTGAAATTGTTAAAGCTATCAATAAAAATAACATAATAAAGAAAATCCTAATTAGATAGTATAGGAGCAGGATCCCATACATCAAAGTAAATAATTTCTAAAAGAAAACTAGAGGTGCAAGTAGAGGACACAAAAGGTAGATTATGAGATTATGCTTTCATACAAGCTTCACACAAATGAAATGATTGTTGAATAAGTGTGAATGGAGAAGAGGTGGAAGAGAAGAAGCTCCATTGTGAATGGGACTTTAGTCCCACATTGGAAGTTTCAAAGCAAGTTTGTTGGTTTATATTGATTGACATACATTGAGGATGTGAACAAATGCATGGGGAGAGGCTCTCTCTCACGCGTAGATGCGCAGGGGGGGTGCAAATCCAGGGTCCAAATTGCACTGAACCAAGTTGACTCGTGCGCGAGCGCGACCTGCGTACATGAATGCCGGACCGGTCGGGGCAAAATTTGCCCAAGAAGAACAACCAATATTTTGCCATATAAATCTTTTTGTTGCTTGTGTAACGGATGCATTAAAGAAAGATTAATGTAGAATCAAAACGACCAAGTGAAACGCTGGCGTTGAGTAATTGATCATTAATGTTGTCCTTTGGTCTTGAGCTCCTATATAAGGAGGTTGCGACCACAGGCAAAAGGTTACGCAGATAACACAGTGAAGCAAGCAGAAGCTCTCCACCTTATTCCCCTCCTCCGTCATGCAATTCCTGCTCGGCAGAGTGCCCGTGATAGCAATCGGGTACCACTCAATTCGCCGTGACCACCAGTGCTTGGTGGAGTTCACGGTCGACCGTTGTATCCTGGGAAACATACGACCCGAGTAAACCTCGAAGCATAGCAGGAGGTGGGCAAATCTGTTTCAAGGAAACTGCTACTTGTAGGTCTCGGTCAGCTTGCCCGGTCAGGATTTTGCCCGACCTTACTGCTCTGTCAAGACCTGTTGCTCTGTCGAGACTGCTTTGCAGACCTGGTCTTCTGTTCTGCAGATATGCTCCAACAGACCTGGTCATTCTACTCTGCAGACACGGCTCTGGTCTGTCGCTCTGGTTTGCTACTCTGCAGACCTGCTCTGCTGCTCTGGTATGCTGCTCTGTAGACCTGCTCTACCGCGCTAGTTTGCCGCTCTTGTCTGCTACTCTGCAAACCTGCTCTGCCGCTCTGGTTTGCCGCTCTACAGACCTGCTCTGCCGCTCTGATCTACCGCTCTGCAGACCTGCTCTGTCGCTCTGGTCTGCTGCTCTGCAGACCTACTCTGCCGCTCTGCAGACCTGCTCTGCTACTCTACAGACCTGCTCTGCCACTCTGGTCTGCCGCTCTACAGACCTGCTCTGCCGCTTTGGTCTGCCACTCTGCAGACCTGCTCTGCCGCTCTGGTCTGCCGCTCTGCAGACCTGCTCTACCGCTCTGCAGATCTGCTCTG
Source organism: Zingiber officinale (assembly GCF_018446385.1). NCBI lineage: Eukaryota > Viridiplantae > Streptophyta > Magnoliopsida > Zingiberales > Zingiberaceae > Zingiber > Zingiber officinale. The sequence continues at coordinate 17,876,028 of NC_056006.1, read as the reverse complement.
CCACTCTGGTCTGCCGCTCTGCAAACCTGCTCTTCCGCTCTGCAGACCTGCCCTATCGCTCAGCTCTACTACGTTACGGAAACCAGCCCCTGCCGGCAGCCTGAGATTATCCGCTCAGGTCATTTCGACCATAAGTTGAATTTAAAATTTCGTGTAAGTTTCAAATTCAACTAGGTCCCCTAAAATCTCTGGCAGATTGTTTGTGTTAAACAATGATATAGCTAGAAGTTGGTTAACCAAAGAGATTAATCATATCTTGAACAAGACGTAGAGACGGATGACCAAGACATGTGTGTCAAGAGAATTTGTCCATACATTCTCTAACAAAGGCTTTGAGATGGTTGGGTTGAAGATGATAAAGACCATTTTTAATGCCCCATTAGAGTAAAATAATTCATGTTATGGGATCCTTCAAAAGACAATGATGAGAATGAAATTCAAAGAGCACTTTATCATCAAGAGTAAATTGACGTGCGAAAAGTAAATTCTTAGTGATAGAAGGGACATGAAGAGTGTTATGCAAGCGAAAAGTACGGCCATATGAATAAAAGGATGTGTTTCTAAAGTGAACAATTTGCAAATCTGAGTCATTGCCTATTTATACCATTTGGGTCCATGATAAGGAAAAGCTTTTGTGAAAATATCATACTTCAGTATAACATGATGAGTCACTCTAGAATCCGGATGCCATCCTGGGATTCTAGGAGCCGATGACGTTATATTAGAAAGGATGGAAAGTAAGAATGCTCTAAAGTGAGATGATTGAGTATTAGATTGCCAAGATGAGATAGTAGGTTGATTTGATGATGCAGTCCTCCTAGAAAATTAAATCAAACCTTCTATAACAATTTTGAGCATAATGACCATAGTCGAGGCAAATCTGACAATGTCCTTAACCTCAACCTCGATCTTGACCTTGACCTTTGATACCTCCATTCTGATTTTGATGATCATGCCGCGAAGGAAGCTGATTATGTCGATCAAGTTGTGGTGCTTTGCTAGTTACATGTGATGATAAAGTCAGATAATCTGTCATTCTTTAATATTATATTTGTAGAAGTCTTTCATGAGATAATACATACTATAAAAAGTTTTGAGCGACACTTGATCCATGTGAGCCATCACAATAAAGCTATCATATTGAGGACCTAAACTTGCAAGAACATGCATTAATAATTCTGAATTAGAGATTGGTTGTCCAATTGTAGCTAAGTTGTTGGTGATAGTGTTGACTGATTGTATATAGTCATTGATAGAGGCATCTCCTTATTGTATAGACTGTAGTTATAGACGAACTTGGAGAAATTGTACTTGAGAATGTGATGCAAAAGAGTGATTGAGAGCTTCCCAAATTTGACTAGAGGTGTTGAGTCCATCGAGCATAGGAAGTATATACTCAATAATTGATGAGATTAATTAAGTCAAGATTAATTGGTCATTCTTAAATCAAATAACATAAGATGAATCATTCTTTTAAGGTGAGGATGAAATACTATCAATATGATTAAATAAGTCATGAAGACAAAGCAAAGAAGAAATTGTAATTTCTAAAATAATAATTTTCATAGTGAAGTTTGACGGAAAAAAGAAGGAATTGTATAAATAAAAACAAGAGATATTGTGTGATGATAGAAGGACCTCATTAGAATTCGAAGAAGACATGTATATTTTTTTCTCTCTGTTTTTTACGTTTTTTGCACTCTGTTTTTTTTTCTCCCATTTTTTCCCCTTTAACACAAATAAAAATACAAATAAAATAAGAAACGAAGGAATAACAAATCTAAATTAGAAGACAAGTATGACTTGCTATGGACGACTGCTATCGTAAGTGACTAGGTGTTGTTGTTGACGGAAAGAAGGTGCTGTTGTCGTCGTCGGTTAAAGTAAAAAGAGGCAAGTGGCTGGTGATGTTACTTGTTGGGAATAATTTTCGTGAGAGATGCCGGCGGCTCGATTGTGGACTACTAAGTTTTAGTACTCTAATACCATATTAGACAAGGAAATGTGAAGTAATATAAAATAATAATTTTGAATAATTGAAGCTATTTATACAAGTCCATCATTAATAATTACAGATTATAGAGCATCATCAACAATAAGACACTCAATTTTTTAAAAAAAAAAAATCTTCCTTTAATATTCCAAAAAAAACATTTTTATTTCTCAAAATATTCATTTATTGCATCATTCTTTTTTCTAACTGAACTACATTGAGCTAAAAAAATTACTCTAGTAAAAAAACTCCTGCAACCCACGGTCGTCTAGACCAACCATTGAAAGAAAGGTGATTGTGAGTGTGTAGCCAGCCGTGATTGTGAAATCACAATTAGCCAACTGAGGCAATCGTGATTTTGTGGTCAAGATGCAAAGCTCAGGAGTAGGAGTTATGAAATCGTAACCAGCCGACCGCGAGCTAACTGTCTAACCATGAACTCATTACTCATAGCCACAACGAGCTCTTAGGGCTGTAAACGAGCCGAGTCAAGCTGAGCTTTGGGGTGTTCAAGATTGTTTGATAGGATAATCGAGCCGAGCCGAGCCGAGTTTAAAATGAACCAAGCTTTTGAAATGAGTGTTCAAGCTTGGCTTGGTTTATTTTTTATGAGCTTGAGCTTGTTTGAAGCTTGGCTTGAGCTTGGTTCGTTTAGATGTTATCAAGCTCTCAATTCAAGCTTGACTTGAGCTTGGCTTGGGTTTGGTTTGAGCTTGGCTTGAGCTTGGTTTGAGCTTGGTTCGTTTAGATGTTATCAAGCTCTCGATTCAAGCGTTTTTGATTGTTTGAAACTTTTAATTGTTTGATTAGTTATTAAGATTACTAATTTAAATTTATTTATTTTATTTTATTATTTATTTAGCATATTGAAAGAGTTTTATTAATAAATATGGTTCGTGAACATTGTTCACGAACGTTGTTCACAAACATTGTTCACGAACGTTAACGAGCTGAACACATATGTGTTCAAGCTTGTTTGTTTAGCTTAACGAGCTGTTCAAGTTTGTTTGTTTAATTAATCTTATGTATATTGAACGAACATAAACAAGCTCTTACCAAGCTGAACATCAAGCTTGTTCACGAACGCTTGGTTCATTGACAGCCCTACGAGCTCTCTAGAGTCAGTAGCCATGAAATTATAGTAGTATGTTTGCGACCACTTTGCCGCGCGCAATTTTGTGCTCAGAGTCTCAGACCACTAGCATTAATGGGCAATTTTCCAAGAGCATGCATGGGTGATTTCGTGATCAACACGAGTAGACCTGACCTCAGGCCAGGTCCGGCCTAGACCCGACCCAGGCCCTCAACTAGGTTAACGGGTTGGTTACTTGTTGACATGGGTCGTCGGGTTGAACCGAAACCTACTGGGCAGGATGCCAAGTTAGTGCCAAACTGGAACCAGTCCGATAGGATGTCGGGCCGGTTTCGATTTCAGGCCCCCCAAAATCGGTTGATCCGTTGGTTCGGTCCACTGGTTTTTTTAGGACCGATGGAACCTAAGGTTCTTAGCTGTTGGAACTGGCGGTTCATAGTCATTGAGGGGATGGGGTATTTTTTTCAACAGTTAAGATCATTTGACCGTTTTTACTATCCAAACTTTATAAATAGGGAGTTCATTTCATCATTTTCATAGACATCTTCTCTACTCTCATTTTCAATTTCACATTCTCTACCCATTTTTGACTCCAAGTCTCTATTTATATGTATTTTCATTTCCAATTTTCAACTACAATAGAAGGAGGTTGTGGAGGTTCATCATCTCGATCTCGGAGGGGAAAGGAAATAGTAAATCCGTACGAGGACCCCAACATTCAATCCACCGATGATGAGACCGAGCACCTTCCGATTCTGACGCCAGAAACACAAGGAAGTACTGATGCAATTACTTCTCTAAAGTTCGGGAAATTCGTCCTCTAAAATCTTCTATTTTCACTAAACATTTTGAGAAAGTCACTCTTTCGTCAGGAGAATTGCATACAAAATATAAGTACTGTAATGCTTCCTACAAATTCTAAGTCGATAGCAGTTATAGGTCGTCAAAACTACACGTAAAAATGAAGCACCCAACAGAATATAGACTCAATAAATTTCAAACATAATTATCTAGATTTTCTTCAACAAACAATAGTATTGATTTCGATTTATTTTTATATTTTGATATTAAATTAAAAGAATTATTAGTTAAATTTATTTTTGTAAAATATCTTTCTTTTAGTTTTGGACTAAATGCGCATTTGAAGATTTTTATAAAGAATCTCGTAATCTATGTGCTAAATATGTTTTTAGGACTATTTACTCGTACAATTAAAAATTTAGTAAAACAAGGAAAAAAAGAATTTAATTGATGAATTTAGTAAATTAAATAATAAAGTTTCTTTATGTTCCGATTTTTAGAGTAATCATTGGCAAACACATTCGTATATGCGTGTAACTTGTCATTGGCAATAACTCTTGGAATCTCCAAAAAGAATTATTAGCTTATAGAGTTTTTAATGAATCACATACTGCTCATAACATCGCACAATTATTATGTTTAATTTTAGAAAAATATAGATTAACTCATAAAATTTCTTCAATATCATTAGATAATGTTAATTCCAATACTGCTGGTATAGAAGAACTAAATTTTTTTTGTCAACCTGTTATTGATGATTTATTTTTTTATATTCGTTGTGTATGTCTTCTTTTTAATTATGTGTTCAAGATGGATTAGAGAGTCTAGAAAATCATATTAAGCAAATTAGAACTGCAATTTCTTATTTATGGTCGCATCCATCTATAATAAAATAATTTGATAAGTTTTGTAAAACTAATGGAATGAGATCTAAAAAATTTCCACGTGGTATACCAGCACGTTGGAAGGACCGGGGACCCCCTTTGAGGGAAGTCAACGAGCGGGTAGCCCGCTCGGCCGAGGCATAAAGCAGTAATGCTGTGAACAGTTTTATCCGAGCACACGACCTGGAACCTCCCGAGCGGATCAGTACCTACGTCCGGTCGGACGTGATGGGACTGTCGAGCGGCCGGACGCTCGGCGCGGGAACAGGAGACAAAAGGACAAGGGAAACATCGGGAAACATCTTCTGACAATAGGCATGTCCAACGACCAAGTCATACGCTGACTTGAACCTTACGACAGAAGGTTTTGTCGTCCCATCAGAGAGGTGCTCGGACTGTAGCAGTATGGTGTCAGGCAAGCTCCTCTGACAAGCCCATACTGAGGTATGGTAAGAGAACACGTATTTCCCTCGGTATGTGTGCATAAGCCCCTTCACAGCTCTATATAAGGGTCCTCACACTTCGCCGGAGGTACGCATTCTCTGATATTCAAAGCCACTTCATAGTTTCCTCTTGCCTGATTTGAGCGTCGGAGGGTCGTCACCGGGAACCCCTTCCCGACCCGACTTCCTTACAGGTTCGCCGGAGATCCCTACGACCGGCCGGAGATCCACGTCATCAGTTCGGAGAGCACCACGTGCCCAGCGTCCGTTGATTCAGCGTTCGGACAGGATCAAATTGGCACCGTCTGTGGGAACGCACCTGCACCCGAGCGGAAGCAATAGACGAAGCTGGACGACCGCATACGGTGATGCTCTCCACGGAGGAACTCGACGCTCTAATCGAGGCAAGAGCAGCTAAGCTTGTGGAACAACAGAAACAAAAGGCGCAAGCCGAGCGCCTGGAGCAACAGGCGATGTCAGCATCAGCAGGCCGAGCGGCAGCAAAGTTCCGACCGGAGAATATCTCAACATGGGGCCGAGATAAAGATCCGGTCGACATTCAAGGGGAAGCACCACTTGCCCCAATCCCTTTTCACCGAGCTGGGTGAGAGGTGCGCCGATGTAATTCATTTTATGTATGTCTTGGTCGCCTGTGTCTTTTTAATGCAAGAAGCAAAGGGATAAAACACATTTGACATTATTCGCCGAACGGACGACTACACGAAGACCCCGTGCCGCTCGGCAGGGCGTATATCATCCGTGTTGAAATTAGCCTTGAAGGTCGTCGAGCTCCGACGTTAAAAATCGAGAGTCGCACCGGTGACTATAGACCCTCCGGCCGGAACCCCGTCGAGCTCCGACGTTAAAAATCGAGAGTCGCACCGGCGACTATAAACCCTCCGGCCGAAAGATCGTCGAGCTCCGACGTTAAAAATCGAGAGTCGTGCCGGCGACTATAAACCCTCCGGCCTGAAGACCGTCGAGCTCCGACGTTAAAAATCGAGAGTCGAACCGGCGACTATAAACCCTCCGGCCGAAAGACCATCGAGCTCCGACGTTAAAAATCGAGAGTCGCGCCGGCGACTATAAACCCTCCGGCCGGAAGACCGTCGAGCTCCGACGTTAAAAATTGAGAGTCGCGCCAGCGACTATAAACCCTCCGGCCGGAAGACCGTCGAGCTCCGATGTTAAAAATCGATAGTCGCGCCGGCGACTATAAACCCTCCAGCCGGAAGGTCGTCGAGCTCCGACGTTAAAAATCGAGAGTCGCACCGATGACTATAAACCCTCCGGCCGAAAGACCGTCGAGCTCCGACGTTAAAAATCGAGAGTCACACCGGTGACTATAAACCCTCCGGCCGGAAGACCGTCGAGCTCCAACGTTAAAAATCGAGAGTCGCGCCGGCGACTATAAACCCTCCGGCCGGAAGACCGTCGAGCTCCGACGTTAAAAATCGAGAGTCGCGCCGGCGACTATAAACCCTCCGGACGGAAGACCGTCGAGCTCCGATGTTAAAAATCGAGAGTCGAACCAACGACTATAAACCCTCCGGCCGAAAGACCGTCGAGCTCCGACGTTAAAAATCGAGAGTCGCGCTGGCGACTATAAACCCTCCGGCCGGAAGACCGTCGAGCTCCGACGTTATAAATTGAGAGTCGCACCAGCAACTATAAACTCTTCGGCCGGAAGACCGTCGAGCTCCGACGTTAAAAATCGAGAGTCGCGCCGGCGGCTATAAACCCTCCAGCCGGAAGACCGTCGAGCTCCGACGTTAAAAATCGAGAGTCGCGCCGGCGACTATAAACCCTCCGGCCGGAAGACCGTCGAGCTCCGACGTTAAAAATCGAGAGTCGCACCGGCGACTATAAACCCTCCGGCCGGAAGACCGTCGAGCTCCGACGTTAAAAATCGAGAGTCGCGCCGGCGACTATAAACCCTCCGGCCGAAAGACCGTCGAGCTCCGACGTTAAAAATCGAGAGTCGCGCCGGCGACTATAAACCCTCCGGCCGAAAGACCGTCGAGCTCCGACGCTAAAAATCGAGAGTCGAACCGGCGACTATAAACCTTCCGGCCGGAAGACCGTCCGGAAAATTAGCGCAAGTATAGGCATCGTCAGCTAATCGGAAGACCATCGAGCTCCGACGTTAAAATCGAGAGTCGGCGGCGACTATAAACCCTCCGGCCGGAAGACCGTCGAGCTCCGACGTTAAAAATCGAGAGTCGAACCGGCGATTATAAACCCTCCGGCAGGAAGACCGTCGAGCTCCGACGTTAAAAATCGAGAGTCGCGCCGGCGACTATAAACTCTCCGGCCGAAAGACCGTCGAGCTCCGACGTTAAAAATCGAGAGTCGCGCCGGCGACTATAAACCCTCCGGCCGGAAGACCGTCGAGCTCCGACGTTAAAAATCGAGAGTCGCGCCGGCGACTATAAACCCTCCGGCCGGAAGACCGTCGAGCTTCGACGTTAAAAATTGAGAGTCGCGTCGGCGACTATAAACCCTCCAGCCGCAAGACCGTCGAGCTCTGACGTTAAAAATCGAGAGTCGCACCGGCGACTATAAACCCTCCGGCCGGAAGACCGTCGAGCTCCGACGTTAAAAATCGAGAGTCGCACCGGCGACTATAAACCCTCCGGCCGGAAGACCGTCTAGCTCCGACGTTAAATATCGAGAGTCGCGCCGGCGACTATAAACCCTCCGGCCGGAAGACCATCGAGCTCCGACGTTAAAAATCGAGAGTCGCGCTGGTGACTATAAACCCTCCAGCCGGAAGACCGTCGAGCTCCGACGTTAAAAATCGAGAGTCGCGCTGGCGACTATAAACCCTCCGGCCGGAAGACCAATGAGCTCCGACGTTAAAAATCGAGAGTCGCGCCGGCAACTATAAACCCTCCGGCCGGAAGACCGTCAAGCTTCGACGTTAAAAATCGAGAGTCGCGCTGGTGACTATAAACCCTCCGGCCGGAAGAAGGCAACAAAGTGGATGTATTCCACCGAGCGGACTAGCTACGCAAAATACTTCGTAAAAAACCCCTTTAGAACACAAGATAGGTGGAATGAGAGGCGAATAACGAGGAGAAGTGGAGGAACATGAACAACAGTAGTTGGCAAGCCGAGCGGACAGTACTCATATTGATTAACAAAAGAAAAAGCAAGTAAAAGGATAGCATTAGAGAATTTAAGGCCGAGCGGCCGATTTACAAAAAGGATAGTCTTTGGCCGAGCGGCCGAATTACACATATACTTCTATTCCAGATAATCGTAAAGATTCTTCGGGATGGTGCTGAGGAGTGTCGCCCGGTCTTGAGCAGGGATGGTGGCTGAATCAGAAAGAAGACCCTTGGACTTCAAGTAGGTGGTGGTGGCATTCATAGCAAGCTCGAAGGCAGTGTACATCTGTTCGCAAACTTTTTCGGAGAATTCGACCGAACGGATGTAATTTTGCCTCAAGGCGGCGACCCGGCTTGGCTCAGCCTCCTGGTATTCTTTGAGGGCCGCTCGGGAGGTATCGGCGGCGGCCTGGTGTTCTTGCAGGGCAGCCTCAAGTTTCGTCACCACGTCCGATCAGGCCGCCTTCTCGCCGGCCAGCTAGTCTATCAGCTCCTTAACTTTTTGCTCCAGACCCCGAGCCTCGACATTCTTCTTCTCTAGGTCGGCGATGGCCGTCTTCTTCCGCTCGGTCGCCAGGCTTATTTTTCGGTCAAGTGATTTGACCTGTCGATCGAGCTCGGACAAAGTATGCGCCTGGTCGGCCGTTTTCTTTTGCTCCGCCGCCAGCAAAGCTTGGGTCTATTTAAGCTCTTTCTGTAGCTCGGCATATAATGGACCTTGTGAGCCGGAAGGGCCGCCCGGAGCCTTCAACCTCTTTAATTCTTCGTCCACCATGGCCAGACGGTTGCAGACGACGATCTCCTCCACCCATCTCTGGCATAAGCAAGAATTGTTAATGGCCGATCGGAAAGAATGCATAACAAACTTCGGAAGAAAACGCACTTACCCCAGTGTCCTGCTGCATGTGGCTATTGGCCAAATTGCTGAGGGGAATCATAGCGACGTGTGCCCGAGCGTCGGCCCACATTTCGGCTAAAGGCCCCTTCATTGTGATCATGTGCTCGGGCGCGGTTGGTCGATCGGCCTCGGGCATCAATTCTTCGGTTGGGAGGTGAAGTGAGACCCTAACGGTACGGCGCCGACCAGGAGTCGTCTGGGCGAAAGCCGGGGAAGGATCGGAGGCCAACGCCGAAAATTGGGACAAAATCGCCGAACGTTGGACTTGGCGGGGAGCTGGTGGAAGGGCACTGATCAGAACAGCCTCGAGGGGGTCCGCAGACGCGTCTAGTTGGGATGGCATCCGATCGGACGAGATCGCCTCCACCTCCGGCGCTTTGCCGCGAGAATCCGCGGTGGTCCGCTCGGATGGCTGGATCGCGGACGTGGCCGATCGGAGGGGTGTCTCCACTCGGCGTCTCTTTTGCCTGAGCGGGTGCTCTTCCTCCTGAGCCGAGCCTTGCTCCCGGACGGAAGGCTCTCGACTAGCAGTTGCGCCAGCCGCTGGCTCCGAGAGAGAAGCCGGAGCGGCTGACTCCCCCGCATTCGTATCGCTCTCCCCCTCATGCGAGCCGAGCGGCTCAATGCCAAGCGTCTCCATTTCTTTAGCAGCTGCGGCCTCGAGCGTCGCCGCCTTCCTCTTCAAAATTCCAGCCATCACCGACTCCATGACAATGTTCGCTGCAAAGGAAAAAGGAGAAAATCAGTTAGCAATCAAGGCAAATGTACAAGTAAAATTCTTATCGAAGCCGATCGGGAGGGGGGTCCTGATTGGACTCAAGCCAAATATGTACATGACCCCTTCAGGCAAGAACTTGTTGATATCAAACTTCAGACCGGCTAACATGTTGGCGGCATGCAGATAATCCGGTCGGGTCTTGAACCTTTTGAGCTCTGGGGAGATTGACTGTCCGACCTGCCACTGGGTTCGGAAAGTGACCCGCTCGGGCATACGAAGGTAGCAGTAGAATTCTTTCCAATGCTTATTGGAAGAGGGTAGCTTATTGAAGAAAACTAAACCAGGCCGAGCCTGGAACATATATGTGCCCAGCTCGGACTGTTTAGGGTAATAAAAATAATAGAAAACCTCTGGTCGGAGGGGGATGTTGTGGATTTTGAACAAGACGACAACGCCGCATAGAAGGCGGAAAGTGTTGGGGACTAGGCTTCCGAGCGGAATGCCGAAAAAATTGCAAACTTCAACAATGAAAGGATGGATTGGAAAGCGCAGACTGGCTGTGAAATGGTCGCGGAAAACACAGAACGCTCCGCGCGGCGGTTTGTGCGGCCGAGCGGAGGGGGAGGGTAAAATAAGTTCAAAATCAGAAGGGATTTCAAAAGAGTCCATTAGAATATCGGCGTCGCGCCGATCGAAGCGCGACTCCATGGTAGTATACCATGGGCAGAGGGCTTGGTCTTGAGGCTGAGAGGAGCTAGCCATTGGCCGAACGGATGAAACAAGAAAAGGCGAAAAAATGCAGATGATAGAAAGAAGAGGATGACAAACGAGATAGCGCCCAGAGGACCAAAACTCGGAAAAGAAAGGCAAAGAAAACACAAGAACCAAAGATAGAACAGAAAAAGAGCCTTACAGAGAAGAAGGAGGATCGACAAAGAATGAGGGATCGCCGGAAAAAGAGAACCGAAGCTGCCAGAACACTGAAACGCAGAAGGAAGCTTCTGGGCACGCGAGAGCAAAAATGCGGCGAAGGCGGAGAAGGCGAAGGCTTTATAGGGTTGAGCCCGAGCGGCCTCCACCGTCGGATTCAGGTCGCAAGAACCGGAGCACGCATCGCGCCGTCCATTTCAAACTAAGGCGGTCCCATCGAAGGTAACGCCGCCGTCGTACGCTGACGGCATCAGGGTTGCCACGTGGCGTCGCAACATAGGTCACATTTAATGAGCACGTGCTCGGCCTTAATGATGGAGATTGGCGCAAATGTCGAGGAGATCCGAGGAATGTTGGCGGTGACGAACGTTTTAGCTGCCCTCGTGTGGGCCGCTCGGCGCAACTGATGGTCCAGTCAGTCGGACTAACCGCCTCCTTCGACTAGACTTGAAGGGGAGACAAGTGATCCGGCAGTAAGGACGGGGGACCCCCTTTGAGGGAAGTCAACGCCACGTGGAGGTCAAAGGTCAAACGGCCGACCGGAAAAGGAGGGACCGACCGGCCGAACGGGGTATAAGCGGAAGCAAAGACAACCCGACGGGGAGTCGGGTCTCCGACGCTCATGGTGAACAAGGTCGCCGGGCCGAGCGGGTAGCCCGCTCGGCCGAGGCATAAAGCAGTAATGCTATGAACAGTTTTATCCGAGCACACGACCTGAAACCTCCCGAGCGGATCAGTACCTACGTCCGGTCGGACGTGATGGGACTGTCGAGCGGCCGGACGCTCGGCACGGGAACAGGAGACAAAAGGACAAGGGAAACATCTTCTGACAACAGGCATGTCCAACGACCAAGTCATACGCTGACTTAAACCTTACGACAGAAGGTTTTGCCGTCCCATCAGAGAGGTGCTCGGACTGTAGCAGCATGGTGTCAGGCAAGCTCCTTTGACAAGCCCATACTGAGGTATGGTAAGAGGACACGTATTCCCCTTGGTATGTGTGCATAAGCCCCTTCACAGCTCTATATAAGGGTCCTCACACTTCGCCGGAGGTACGCATTCTCTGATATTCGAAGTCACTTCATAGTTTCCTCTTGCCTGATTTGGGCGTCGGAGGGTCGTCGCCGGGAACCCCTTCCTGGCCCGACTTCCTTGCAAGTTCACCGGAGATCCCTACGACCGGCCGAAGATCCACGTCATCAGTTCGGAGAGCGCCACGTGCCCAGCGTCCGTTGATTCAGCGTTCGGACAGGATCACTGCTCATAACACCGCACAATTATTATGTTTAATTTTAGAAAAATATAGATTAACTCATAAAATTTCTTCAATATCATTAGATAATGTTAATTCCAATACTGCTGGTATAGAAGAACTAAAATTTTTTTGTCAACCTGTTATTGATGATTTATTTTTTTATATTCGTTGTGTATGTCATCTTTTTAATTATGTGTTCAAGATGGATTAGAGAGTCTAGAAAATCATATTAAGCCAATTAGAACTGCAATTTCTTATTTATGGTCGCATCCATCTATAATAAAATAATTTGATAAGTTTTGTAAAACTAATGGAATGAGATCTAAAAAATTTCCACGTGGTATACCAGCACGTTGGAATTCAACATATCAATTATTACGAGATTCATTTTAATATAAAGAATTATTATATTTATTTTTTTCACAAAATACTAATACTAATATATATTTATTTTCACAATAGTAAAATATTTGTAGTAATATTTGTGAAAATTTAAAAGTATTTAATAATGCAATCGAACAACTTTCCGGTGTTTATTATCCCACTACCCATTTAATTTTAGAATTTTTTCTAGTATAATATTAGTTTTAAATGAACATATTAATAATTAATCTTTATCTTCTTAGAGATCCAGTTAATATTATATATAACATTAGAATTTATTTATATGATATTTATAATCAATATTATGTAAAATATGGAGTACAACATAATATTTCTAAAACATAACAAACTACTAATATTAATTTTAAACTTACAAAAGCACAACTTTTATTAAAAGAACGGACAAAATATATACGTGGATCCTCAAGTTCCACATAGGAACTTGAGAGTTATTTTATAGCTTCTTTTGATTTTAGTGAAGCGTATAGCGAAAATCTTGATATCTTAAAGTGGTGGTCACAAACGACTCAAAGCTTTCTCGTCCTCTCTATGATCACCAAAGAAATTTTAGCTTGTCTAATGTCAAATATCGTTATAGAGCAGACATTCAGTGCCGACGGCAACATACTAGATAAATGACGATCGACCTTGTCTCCCGACTTATTGGAAGCTCAAGCATTACTCGACGATTGGATCAGAGCAGAAAAAATAATCCAAGGAATAAAACTTTATGATGACAAAGTCGAAGAATTTGATACCGAATAAACCAATACAACAGGAACGAAAAATGGAAGTGAATAACAACTTCACTTCCTAATGTAAAAGGGTAAAGATATAAAAAAAACTACGTGGACTTTGATTCCCCTATACCCTAAGGGAATACGTAAGCAACTTAAATAAGTGCAAGCTTTTTTCTTAAATTAATTTTAAGTTTAAAATTTTTTTTAATATAACAATCTTGAACCTTAGTGAACCGTGGTGAATCGACGGTTCCTGTAGGATCAAGGAACGTGAGAGGGGGTTAAGTCACATGTATTTTAAAAATGCTTATCTTTTTCGAAACTTAAAAGAAGGTGAGTGTGCAGTGGAATTAGAAGTAAGAACGAATACAGAAAAAATGAACACGAGCAATTTACTTAGTTCTAAGCCTTCGTCGACTCCTACTTCAAGATCTACGATCCCTCATATCACATCAATGGACAATCCACTAAAAAACTCTTCTAGAACATCTCGAAGAGTGAATCAAGTACAGAAATAAAGAACAGTGTAACAACCTACACTACCTTTTGAATAATAACAATGTAAATGACTTTAATTAAAATTTACCAACACTGGATTGTCGAAGTTTAGAGCTCGTGTATTGATGTCGGTCTATCGGTAATAGTCGAATGTCTCGAAATAGAAGCGTAGTAGTAGTATGGTGTATTCGGAGCAGTAGAAGAGTCGTAGTAGCTCAGGAATGAGTTGTCTTTAATGCACTGTTTGGCAGCTTCTTTTATAGATGATCTAAGGCACCTCCTTTCCTTGGAGGCGCCTCCGATTGATCTGATCTTCACCGAAGACAGCGGCTCTGATCTATACAGAGGCACCTCCTTCCCACTGGAATCACCTCGGTTTGCCGAGGCTCTATCCTTCACGGTCGCAATTCATATCCTCACGGGGAGGCGCCTTCTTCCTCTTGAAGAGCCTCGACGCCTCTAACACTGAGACACCTCCTTACCATTAAGGCGCCTCTGTGCCTCCAAACTAAGGCACCTCCTTACCATTGAGGCGCCTCCACGACTCCAATGCAGAGGCTTCAGCCAGCTGCTCCGAGGCATGAATAGTATCCAAGCTTCTAACTCTTGCGAGGCATATTAGTGCACAGAAATAAAACTTGCAAAATAGAGTTAGAGTAAACACAATAAAATACAAGGGATTATTAATTAGATTTTGTCTTTTCAAGACTAGCTTATAGTCATGATCTCAATTTAAGTTTCTAAAATTAGACTAAACTAGACCAGCATCTATAGTCCCACTGGGACTCCTCCTCACTGGATCACTCTCATCGAGTGACTTATCTCACTTATCATTTGCAGTCACTTGACTTGGCTCTTGACCTACCAGATCTTTCTACTAGTTGTCAGATCCACAGGCCTAATTGGACTTCAACCAGTTGTCAAGTCCTGCAGACTCAGCCGAACTTTTCGCCAGATATTGAATCACTCTTTAATCCATCTAGACTTCCCACCAGCTATCAGCTCCAATAAACCTAGCTGAATTTCAATTTGATGTCAGATCCTCCAGACTCATTAAGTCATGTACACTTGGTAATAATGTTAGATAACATAACATCTAACTTTAATCTATTTGTCATTCATTAAGACCTAAGTTCAATTATTGATGCTTACTGCACTAACAGTTCCGAACTATGAACCGTAATCATCTTGGATGGTTAAGATTAAGGGTCGACTTGTCAGGAACTGTTGGACCTGTGATTTTAAACCATCGAACTGATGATTCCAAACCATCGAATCGACAATTCTTAATCTTCGAACTGTCGATTTCGAATCATGGACATGTGTAAACATGAGCACTTGTCACAAATATGAAAATCAATATAAATAAATAAATGGAAGAATATTTTGAAAAATAGATATCTTTTTTAATAAATATAAAAATTAAATATACTATGCGCCTGATCTATGTCCTATTGTAGTAAATATGTAACACCCCTTGCATTTTGACAAATAATCAATGAAGACATGGTAGCAATCTTTTTCATTCAAATCATCTTTATTAATTATCTTTATTAAGTATTTGTATTAATTGTCCATGTTATATAAACAACAGATCTAATCTAACTCCTCACTGAACACATATAACTGCCAATTGCCAAATCGACAACTATAATAAATGCCCCTTCACCGTCATCTTCGCTCACATTTCCTCAATTTGATCTCCAGCCATCGAAGCTGCGCACGGGTCATTCCATCCGCCTGACTGCGGCGGCAGCACCCACTCCTCGCCGTTGATGTACGACGCGCCCATGAACCGAGCAGCCTCGCATCGCCCCAGCTGCTTCGCATACGCCGCCCTCATCGCGGAGCCGGCGCCTGGTCCCGTGCACTCGTACTCCCCGAAGTACACCCACCTGCAAACTGCTCGATAAAATGCCAACGAGAGAGAAAGGGAGAGGGAGAGAGCAAATGCATGCAATTGCAGAGGAGGACCACCGACTGGTCTCTCGACGGGTCGTTCCAGTCGTTCCACCCTTCCGGAGCTACGATGCCGGGCAGGTACGTCCGGGAGAAGACGGCGGTGGAGTAAGCTCCCCAAGCGCGCCCCAGCCAGATCCTGCCGCTGCCCTCCACGCTGCAGTTCACGAACGAGAACCCTGTGTCCTCCTCCATCGACGCCCTCCCCTGCGCCGTTATGCATCCCGTGATCCCTCCCTCGTCGGCCGGCGCTTGCTTCGCGATGGAATTGATCGTGCAGTCCTGCAACGAGAACTCATCATATACGAGAGAAACAGGAAGCAGATTCGAGTTATTTCTTCGTGATTAATTGTTTACCTCGTACAAGGATTTGGCGTTGCCGAAAATGAAGTCGATCGAGCCTTCGATGAAGCAGCCTCGAAAGTAATGTCTGCCGCGCTCATCGAGCAGCGTGTCTTGCGCGCCGTAGAACCCGCAGCCGTAGAACGCCGCCTGGTCTCCGGCGATCCTGAGCGCCACCGCTTGCGCTCCGACGTCTCCCGGCAGTGCCGGAGGAGCAGCATTCTGCCGAGAATGAGATCGTACGTAAATTAACTTGAAAAATTGGATACCTATCAATTCGATTCGGCTTGCCTGAAAACTGATGTCGTAGGCGATGAAATTGAAAGCGAAGATCGAAACAGAGGCGCTGTAAATCGTTCCGCCGGTGGAATTGGCAGTGTCGTTCCATGAAATGGCCGTGTTCAAGTAGCCTTTGCCTTGCATGGTGATGTTCGTCTTGTTCGCCCACACCACCACTTTCTCCCTGCCTCAATTTGATCTTTGTCATAATCAAAATTTTAGATTTTTCAAAGAATTTAGAAAATTAAAACCACCGGTAGATGCCGGAGTCGACGATGATAAGCGTCCGGCTCATGCTAAACTCCGGCACGGCGTCAACCGCCGCCTGCACGCTGCTGAAATCTGCACACCCCCGCTGATCCACGGTGAGCACCAGCGTCACGTTCTGCTCGGAAGCGATTGGCGACGCCCACCTGGAACTATCACACCACCCTGTCTTCCGCCGCCTCCGGTGGTGACTTCGATGCCGGTGGCGGCCGCTCCGCCATAGGAGTGACGGGCTCAGCGCATTGCTGGCGGTGTTGGCGCTAGGAAGTACCAGTAGACCGTGAGGGAGAACGTGGTTGAGGTGGAGGAGAATGGAGACGAGGGCGACGGCGACCGCTGAGGTCCAAAAGAAGAACGGCTTCATAATTGGAGTACTCATGACGGTGGTAGCTTTGACGCCGTCGGCGATGAAGCTACAATGTATTTATTCGCCTACTAGCTCAGGGGAATCGTAAAGGGGAAGCAAAGTGAGCTCCGGTGGAGGTTGGAGACTGCCAGTGGCACAGTGATGATGAAGCTCTAGAAGATCTCTTTTCCTTTGGGTGTAATCCATGACTTAAGCAGAAAAAGATCGAGTCCTAGATAATATTATGGAATTGTTTTTCTCTGAAATTCTTCGATGATAACTTACCTTCGGAATAATCCTTATTCTACCTACTCAATGGCTGTATCAACTCAAAATTGTTCCTTAAACCAATTAAACACTGATCAGTGGAGTTTGAATATCTTGCAAGGCAAAATTATGAAGTTGTATGGGTTGGAGGATTTAGGGTTTATTCTGCAGAGATGATGTTGCTTCTGAAAATGGAAGGACGGAAGTTGTTTCTTCAGAGTGCAAGATGAGAGAAGCTTGCAGTGATGTGATGATGCGAGCAGATGCTCTGGAGATGGAAGAAAAGGAGAGTTTTTATTTTTCAGAAATATTGTTTAATGCTTTCTGTTCGGATTCGTGCATCTTCAGAAATTTGATTTTGAGGCACCCAAGTTTTAGAATTCTCAAAAAGCACACTTAATTTGTATTTTTATTTTTTACCGTAACTATTGACTTTTACTCTTTTATTTTTTATATTTTCTCTTATTTACATATAACATTTACATTTAATAATTACTCGTCCTGTTTTCCTCTATCTTCTCTTTTCCCTAAAATTGAAATTAATCTGTTTAAACGACACTTCTTTATTGTTATTTATAATTTAAATTTTAATAAAAATTAAAAAATATATAAAATAAAATTAATAAAATATTAAAAATATTTTTTCTACTTTTAAATATCTTCTATTTTTAATATCTAATTATAAAAGAATAATAAAATAAAATTAATAAAACTAATTTATTAATAAAATAAAATTTACTTTAGGATTGATCTTCAGAAACTAGAACAATACCTTAAATATCAATACCATTATGGTATTGGTTTTCAAATACTAGTATCACAGCATAGTGTTATGAAAGTTTCAAATCATTTTGAATATTATTGTGAAAGTTTTAAAACAATAAATGAAGGCATATTTTGAATCAGATTCATCTAATAAACCAATAGGAGTTGGAATAAGTCTGATCAAAACTCTCTAGGTCTATCAATAAATTTTAACCAAAATCTATTGATATATCTAGGAGACTCGGATTTATGAAAACTTAAAATGAGATGGAAGAGGTGAGTGTGTAGAAGGGAGATATGATGAGAAATTTTGGTCTGAAGTCTCTTACACGATTCATTATCAAATCTTATGTTTGATTGATGAGAATGGAATTAAAACTTTAGAATGAAATCCAAAAATTTAGGTATTGATGAAACTCACCTTCCTCAGGTTTTGATGAGAATAAGAATTAAGTTTTGGATGAAAATACCCTTAATATATTTGTTCAAAATTTCTTTTATATCACTTTCTCTCTCTTTACTCTCTCTGATTATACTTTCTCTCTCGTCATTCTACTATCATACTTTCTCTCTCCTCAAATATCTCCCATTATATACTCTCTCTCCTTAATTTTCTCTCATCACACTTTCTCTCTCTTTATTCTTTCTTATCACACTTTCTCTCTCCTTATCCTCTGTCATTATAGTTTCTCTCCCATCACACTATCTTTCATTATTTTTCTCATTACACTTTCTCTCTCATCATACTTTCTCTCTTCTCAATTTCTCTTATCACACACTCTCTCCCCATTTTCTCTTATCACACTTTCTCTCTCTTCATTCTCTCCCATTTTCTTTCTCATCACATTTTCTTTCTTATCCTCTCTCATCATACTCTCTCTCATCACACTCTCTTTCCTCATTTTCTCTCATCACACTTTCTCTCTTTTCATTTTTTCCATGATATTTTCTCTCTCATTATACTTTCTCTCTCATCATATTTTTCTTTCACATTCAACTTTTTCTCACATCTATTTTTTTTCTCTAAAGGTAAAAAAAAAAAAAGAAATTTTGGTTTATTCTAATAGAAAATATTCAATTAACCAAACATTAAAAACCCTAAATCCATACTCATACAATTCTCATTTCACAATACTATGATTTCTATTCTAATTCTGATTCATAGGAAAGAACCAAACACCACCTTTTACTCTTTTATTTTTTATATCTTCTCTTATTTGCATACAACATTTACATTTAATAATTACCCGCCCTGTTTTCCTCTGTCTTCTCTTTTCCCTAAAATTGAAATTAATCTATTTAAACGACACTTCTTTATTGTTATTTATAATTTAAATTTTAAAATTTTAAAATTTTAATAAAAATTATATATATATATATATATATATATATATAAAATAAAATTAATAAAATATTAAAAATATTTGTTTTACTTTCAAATATCTTCTATTTTTAATATCTCATTATAAAAGAATAATAAAATTAATAAAACTAATTTTATTAATAAAATAAAAATTACTTTGAGATTGATCTTCAAAAACCAGCACCATATCTTAAATATCAATATCATTGTGGTGTTGGTTTTCGAATACTAGCACCATAGCGTGTGTTATGAAAGTTTCAAATTATTTTGAATATTATTGTGAGAGTCTTAAAAAAAAATAAATGAGGACATATTTGGAATCAAATTCATCTAATAAACCTATAGGAGTTGGAATAAGTGTGATCAAAGCTCTCTAAGTCTATCAATAAATTTTAACCAAAATCCATTGATGGATCTAGGAGACTCGGATTTATGAAACTTAAAATGAGATAGAAGAGGTGAGTGTGTAGAAGGGAGATACGGTGAGAAATATTGGTCCGAAGTCTCTTATATGATTCATTATCAAATCTTATGTTTGATTAATGAGAATGGAATTAAAATTTTGGAATGAAACAAAAAAATTTGGGTATTGATGAAACTCACCTTTCTCCTTAGGTTTTGATGAGAATGAGAATTAAGTTTTAGATGAAAATACACTTAATATATTTGTTCAAAATTTTTTTTATATCAGTTTCTCTCTTTGATTATACTTTCTCTCTCCTTATTCTACTATCATACTTTCTCTCTCCTCAATCTCTCTCATTATACATTCTCTCCTTAATTTTCTTTCATCACACTTTCTCTCTCTTTATTCTTTTTTATCACACTTTCTCTCTCCTCATCCTTTGATTTCTCTCCCATCACATTATCTATCATCATTTTTTCTCATCATATTTTCTCTCTCATCATATTTTCTTTCTCATCATACTTTCTCTCTTCTCAATCTCTCTTATCACACTTTCTTTCTCATCACATTTTCTCTCTTATCCTCTTTCATCATGCTCTCTCTCATCACACTCTTTTTCCTCATTTTCTCTCATCACACTTTCCCTCTCTTCATTTTTCCATGATATTTTGTCTCTCATTATACTTGCTCTCTCATCATTCTCTCTCATCATATTTTTCTCTCACATTCAATTTTCTCTCACATCTATTTTTTCTCTTATTTTTCTCTAAAGATAAAAAAAAGGAAATCTTAGTTTATTCTGATAGAAAATATTCAATTAACCAAACATTAATTTTAAGAATGATATTCATACTCATACCCATTTCCATTTCACAATACTATGATTCTCATTCTCATTCTAATTCTTAAGAAAGAACCAACTGTTGGATCGAGATCGCGCTAGAGGGGGGGTGAATAGCGCTCGCGGCTAAATCGTTCGATTATCAGAATCATAACACGTTCGTAGAGTAATTAAAGCAGCGGAATAAAAGAGATAAACACAAGAACACGGTCGTTTACTTCGTTCGGAGCCTAGGTCGACTCCTACTCGAAGGCCCGCGATCCTTGATCGCTTTCCGTGGGCAACAACTATAATTTCGTATGGATATTACAGATGAATTACAAAATGTAACTATAATTAAAATTATACCGACAACAGTAGTAGAAAGGAAATCTGAGCTCCGGGTCGTCGGAATATTGCAACAGCACTTTGGAAGCAGCACTAGAGCAGACCACAGCAGAATGGAAGCTTGTGAATTATTGTTCAGAGCTGCTGGTCGAGACCTCTTATAAAGAGGGTTCAAGGCGCCTTGAACGACAAGGCGCCTTGAACGAGCCGAGTCACCGCGTGGATCAGCACAGACCTGGTCGAACCTTATCTGGTTCAAGGCGCCTTCATCCTATCCAAGGCGCCTCCAACCTCGGTCAAGGCGCCTTGAACTCCATCCAAGGCGCCTCCAGTCAGCTGCGCCTTTTCACCCGAGGCGCCTCAAGCTCCATGGAGCGCCTCGGACACTATTCATCCGAGTTGTAACTTGCTCCTTTGTTCTGCAAAATGTGTTAGTCCCAAAACACATACCCCGCAAAACAAAGTTAGCATAGTACACATAAAATAAAGTATAGACAGTCTCTGGACTCGAGTTTCGACCGGAAACCCTAGGTCGACCGACGCCTTCTGTTCCTCTACGGGAAAGCGTCCTCACCTACTCCACTCGGAAGAACATTGTGTGATCCTCCGGATCGACTGGACTTTTACTCGGCACTCGATGCTTCCGGACTTCTGAACATCCGCTTCACCGGCCGATTCAGACTTTCACTGGTTTGCGACACGGGACTTTCCACCTAGGGTTACCACCCCAGGACTTTTGCCTGAAGCCATCGACCGACCAATTCCTAGGGTTACCACCCCTATGACCTAGGGTTACCACCCCTAGGGTTTTCACCTGCCTAACCGCAGCTAGGACTTTTGCCTAAGTAACACTTAGGACTTTCCTGCAAGCTCCATGAACTTTGTTAGATAACACCACCACTTAACTTTGAGCCCTTTGCCATAATCAAAACTCAGGTTCGATCATCTGGTCACTGCACCAACAATCTCCCCCTTTTTGATTATGGCAATCTTGGTTCAAAGTTAAGTAAACATAACATTTAAATAAAGGAATAAATAATGAAAGTTAACCAGAAGCATCAATGCATAAATAAAATTTAAAGTTTATGCTCCCCCTTTCATTCTTGATTTCTTAACTTTGACTTTTCTCTCCCCCTTTGACATAAATCAAAAAGAATTAAGAAGAGAGAAATAGTCTAGTTAATTTAAGCTCCCCCTAAAGGGTAGCATAGTTAAGTACTAGACTTAAAAAAATTTAGGTGAAGTACTTAGCTCAATTCGTAAGGTGTTTGAAAAGAATTGTTGCATAGATAATTTAAATTTTAAATTAATGCATTAATAAATTCTTTGAGTTTAGGTGTCCAAGCATGAGTCAAATTAAATTATTTAACTTGATTGGGTATCAGAGCCCTAAAGGAATTTGTTTAGCCTTAAAGTACTAGCATGACTCTGTTCATTCCCCCTTAATTAATGCCAAATTAAATTCTTAGGGTCTTAGAGTACAAGCATAAGAAGAACTTTATATTATCCTAATTCCAGCTCATCCATTCTAGATTATCAAACATGTGCAGCTTATGAATGAGTTTGAGACGAAATTCATATTTGAAAATATTGAAAATTTAAGTTCCAAATGAGAAAATGCTAAACTTTTGAGAATTTATTGAAAATTAATTAGAGTTAACTTTAGCAATCAGAATTTGAGAATTAAATATTTTTAAATCCTTTTAATATTTTGATAGTAATTGAATTAATTTTAAAAGATTTTGAAAAGAATTTTCAAAAGATTTTTGAAATGAATTTTCAAAGAATTTTTAAATAAGTTTTTCAAAGATTTTTCAAAGGATTTTGAAATAAGTTTAAAATGATTTTTCAAAGGATTTTTTATTTAAATAAATTTTTCAAAGGATTTTTTATTTAAATAAATTTTTCAAAGGATTTTTTATAAGTTTTTCAAAGATTTTTCAAATAACTTTTTTAAATAAGTTTTTCAAAGATTTTTGAAATGATTTTTAAATAATTTTGAAATTGTTTTTCAAAAGATTTTTGAAATGAGTAAGTTTTAAAAGATTTTTGAAATGATTTTTAAATAATTTTGAAATTGATTTTCAAAAGATTTTTGAAATGATTAAGTTTTAAAAGATTTTTGAAATGATTTTTAAATAATTTTGAAATTGATTTTCAAAAGATTTTTGAAATGATTTTGAAAGATTTTTGAAATGATTTTGAATAATTTTGAAATTGTTAATTTTGAAATTGTTTTTCAAAAGATTTTTGAAATGAGTAAGTTTTAAAAGATTTTTGAAATGATTTTTAAATAATTTTGAAATTGTTTTTCAAAAGATTTTTGAAATGAGTAAGTTTTAAAAGATTTTTGAAATGATTTTTAAGTAATTTTGAAATTGATTTTCTAAAATAATTTTGAAATTGATTTTCTAAAATAATTTTGAAATTAATTTTCAAAAGATTTTTGAAATAATTTTAAAAGATTTTTGAAATGATTTTTGAATAATTTTGAAATTGATTTTCAAAAGATTTTTGAAATGAGTAAGTTTTAAAAGATTTTTGAAATGATTTTTAAATAATTTTGAAATTGTTTTTCAAAAGATTTTTGAAATGAGTAAGTTTTAAAAGATTTTTGAAATGAGTAAGTTTTAAAAGATTTTTGAAATGATTTTTAAGTAATTTTGAAATTGATTTTCAAAAGATTTTTGAAATGATTTTGAAATAATTTGGAAATTGATTTTCAAAAGATTTTTGAAATGATTTTTAAGTAATTTTGAAATTGATTTTCAAAAGATTTTTGAAATGATTTTTAAATAATTTTGAAATTGATTTTCAAAAGATTTTTGAAATGAGTTTTTAAATAATTTTGAAATTGATTTTCAAAAGATTTTTGAAATAATTTTGAAATAATTTTGAAATTGATTTTCAAAAGATTTTTGAAATAATTTTGAAATTTATTTTCAAAAGATTTTTGAAATGATTTTTGAATAATTTTGAAATTGATTTTCAAAAGATTTTTGAAATAATTTTGAAAGATTTTGAAATAATTTTGAAATTGATTTTCAAAAGATTTTTGAAATAATTTTGAAAGATTTTGAAATAATTTTGAAATTGATTTTCAAAAGATTTTTGAAATAATTTTGAAATTTATTTTCAAAAGATTTTTGAAATGATTTTTGAATAATTTTGAAATTGATTTTCAAAAGATTTTTGAAATAATTTTGAAATTTATTTTCAAAAGATTTTTGAAATGATTTTTGAATAATTTTGAAATTGATTTTCAAAAGATTTTTGAAATAATTTTGAAAGATTTTGAAATAATTTTGAAATTGATTTTCAAAAGATTTTTGAAATAATTTTGAAATTTATTTTCAAAAGATTTTTGAAATGATTTTTAAATAATTTTGAAATTGATTTTCAAAAGATTTTTGAAATGAGTAAGTTTTAAAAGATTTTTGAAATGATTTTTAAGTAATTTTGAAATTGATTTTCAAAAGATTTTTGAAATGATTTTTAAGTAATTTTGAAATTGATTTTCAAAAGATTTTTGAAATAATTTTGAAATTGATTTTCAAAAGATTTTTGAAATGAGTTTTGAAAGATTTTTGAAATGATTTTTAAATAATTTTGAAATTGAGTTTAACATAATTTTCATTTGAAAATGATTCAAGTTAAAATAATTTAATTATTAATTAATTTGATTTAAGTTAAGTCAATTTAATTTCCTAGTCATCTCACCCGATCTAAATTTTCAATCAGGGAATCCTATAATTTTTGTGAGATGAATTGAGGTTCAATTTAAGGGTTTTAATTTAACTTTGTGTTAGATTCAGGTTTAGCTTTGGGTTCAACAAGTAAGCATTCTTTGGATAAACTTCTGGGCTATGGTGAGTCACAAGGTACTCATTAAAGTAACCATGCCTTCGAGGTTTCCCAAATAGTCCTACCCATTGAACTTAATACTAATCCTTGATCTAACTAGTTAGGATCCATTTAAGGGTAGCTTCGGTCAGTTCCACTTGGCCAAATGCACCAGGTCGAAGTCATATCTTCCTAGACATGCGATGCCCAAGGCTTCCCTAACGTACTATCATCCAAAAACTTCACCAGTACTGTGGGTCAAGTTAAACCTAGTCCGTTTTAAATTATCCTTAATTACCCTGCCGGGTAATCTACTCTTGTTTTACCCATTTCGGGTAAATTAGGTTCAGTTACCCTGTCGGGTAGTTCAGTTGGAGGTGCCAGCTAGTTTGGATCCACCATCTATTTTTGAATTCAGAATTTTGAATTTTAATTTCGAATTTGATTTAGAATTTCGAATTTTGAATTTTGAATTTAATTTTGATTTTTTAATTGAATTTTTAATTTTGAATTTAATTTTGAATTGAATTGAATTTTGAATTATGTTTTTAATATTGTTTTTCTATTAGCTCCCCCTGGATCATAGCCTCGATGTGGTCTATCGAGGTAGTGGACCTGATCCTTGGGGACCCAATATTGTCCAAGTCCAATTTGATTAACTAGGTTGGACTTGGGGATCCATGCTTGAATTATGTTCCTTTTATTTCTATTTACCAACGACAGATATGATCTATATTTAGTTTTGGGCTTGAATCCAAGTCCGGATTTGTTGTAAACGGCACACTGTTTTCCAAGAATCAGATCCAAATTCTTGGAACCCAACGTAAAGCGTTCTAACGTATCCTTGAGTTCTTTAATTTGAGTTTTCAAATTGGAATTTTCTTCCTCAAGTTGTTGGACTTGAGTTGAACTTCCAACTTGAACTAATTCAGTTAAAGAACTCGAGGTAGTCGCTTCCTTAAGGGTTGTTACTTCCTTTTGGAGCGACTTAACCCGGACGTTGGATTTAGCCAACTTTTTAAGCAAATAAGGAATTAAATTCTTTAATTCATCTATTTGAGTTTCAGCGAGAAAAGAACTTACAGTGGGGATCTGGCCTTCGGAAACGGATGCGGATCCGTGGCTTCGCTCGGACTCTGTTTCTGACTCGCTCTCGGCTTCGGACTCAAGTTCGGACTCGGTTTCGTCAATTATGTTAGCCTGCACCGGTAACGCGAGAAAGCTCGTTGGTTCTTCTTCATCGGACTCGGATTCATCTGAAGACTCGGACCATATCTTTTCCACTGTCTGACTTGTACCTGCAACCATCGTAACACCTTCCTCGGCCGAAGTAGTATTATTCTGCTCATCTAATTCAAATAAATCATTTATTAAAATATGCTTACTTACTTGAGCGTCGGAAGTGCCCTCGTGTAGTTCCATCAACTTTTGCCACAACTCTTTTGCACTTTCGAAGGGGCCGATGCGGTTCAGTTCTTCATTGGTTAGGCCACATTGTAGCATGCAGGTTGCTTTGGCATCGGCTTCAACTTTTTTCATTGTGCTAGAATCCCAGTTGATGCATGAGATAAGTTCTCCGGTGTCGTCACGTGGAAGTTCGAGTCCGGTCTGGATGATATTCCATCCGGTTCTTCCAGTATCCAAAGTCCTCGCCAGAAAAGAGCGGCGGTCGGACGGTGCAGAATCCTTCTTGGAATGCCATTTTAAGAGAACCTTGCACACAAAAAAAATAGCAAAAAAAAATGTACCAGGACTTGATCCTGGATTAGCAGTGTTGTATGGAAGGATAAAAATAGAAGTTTACTAGTTTCGAGAAAAAATAATAAAATAATAATAAAATATTCTTAAAAAAATATTTAAAAAAAAATATTATTTCAAATTTTGCCAAATTCAATATTTTATTAATACTTATAAACCGTGAAAGGATGAAAATGAATTTTTCGAAAATTATTTTGGAGGGAAAAAACGAAAGGCGTAAGGTTTATTTTTTTAACCTATAAACACGACAAAGCCACGAAAAATGCTTGAATGGTGGTTGCACCAGTTCAAAGCGACCCCGCTCTGATACCAATTGTTGGATCGAGATCGCGCTAGAGGGGGGGGTGAATAGCGCTCGCGGCTAAATCGTTCGATTATCAGAATCGTAACACGTTCGTAGAGTAATTAAAGCAGCGGAATAAAAGAGATAAACACAAGAACACGGTCGTTTACTTCGTTCGGAGCCTAGGTCGACTCCTACTCGAAGGCCCGCGATCCTTGATCGCTTTCCGTGGGCAACAACTATAATTTCGTATGGATATTACAGATGAATTACAAAATGTAACTATAATTAAAATTATACCGACAACAGTAGTAGAAAGGAAATCTGAGCTCCGGGTCGTCGGAATATTGCAACAGCACTTCGGAAGCAGCACTAGAGCAGACCACAGCAGAATGGAAGCTTGTGAATTATTGTTCAGAGCTGCTGGTCGAGACTGTTAGGATCCTTCGTACTCGGCTAGAGAGGGGGGGTGTGAATAGCCGCCCCAAATCGATCGCGTTTCTTCCTACGATTAGGTTAGTGCAGCGGAAATACAAATAGAAACGAAAGGAGAAGAAAATCAAACCTTAACACAGCGATGTACGAGGTTCGGAGATGATACTCCTACTCCTCGGCGTGTCCGTAAGGTGGACGAGCCCTATCAATCCGTCGGTGGATGAGTCCCCGGAGAACCGGCTAATACAATATACTCCTTGTGGGTGGAGAAACCTCGCCACAATATTTGCAACAGCAATAGGAGTACAAATAGGAACAAGAAAACAAGAACAGAAATGTAAACTACACTTGCTTGCCTTCTTGAAGTCAGCAGGAACCCTGGGGAAGCGGCGGCTTCTCGGATCCAAGCCTAGCTAGAAAACCAGCAGGAAGAAGCTCACGCGAAGCTTTAGCACCAACGAGCTCAACAAAGCTCAGCAAGAAGGAGGAGATTGTTGGTGGGAGAAACTTCGAAGGAAGAAGAAGAAACTCTGTAGAAGCCCTCGGCCTCTTTTATACGAAGAAACAGCGAAGAAACTAGCCGTTGCGTCGAGAGAACCCTGATCGGTCTACGGACCGATCGGGCCTATCGATCGGTCCCCCCGATCGATCGCACGTAACCATGCGTACTACGTCGATGCGTGGACCGATCGAGCCCTATCTGGATCGGTCCGGACCGATCCCAACTCAGGCGTGCCTGCGACGCCGTCTCTGATCGGTCCCGGCCGATCGAGGACCTGATCGATGCGTGGACCGATCACCTGCTTTCTTTCGCCTTTGTTTGGCGATCGGTCACCCGATCGAGAACAAGAGCTTGATATCGATCGGTCACGGACCGATCGAGCAACAGTATCCTGGATCGGTCGGTGACCGATCCGAGCTTGGTTTTGCCCAAACCAAGTCCCAAGACTTCAAACCAATATCCGGTCAACCTTGACCTATTGGTACTTCATCCCTAGCATCCGGTCACTCCCTTGACTGCTAGAACTCCACCAAGTGTCCGGTCAATTCCTTTGACCTACTTGGACTTTCCAACACCGAAGTCCGATCATCCCGATCCATCCGGATTTTCCCTTGCGCTTCACTCACGGGACTTTCACCTGCTTCACTTCAGGATTTCCCTCCGCCTAACATCCTAGTTAGGACTTTCTCACTGCTTCACTTCACTCACACTGCCCGGCTTCACTCACGGGACTTTCCACACCGCCTAACATCCAGTTAGGACTTTCCCATTCACCTAGCTTCACTCACCAGGATTTTCCCGAATGCCTGGCTTCACTTACCAGGACTTTCACCTTCACCTAGTTTCACTCACTAGGATTTTCACCTGGATTCACTCACCAGGATTTCCATCTGCTGGCTTCACTCACGGGACTTTCCCCTGCCAAACTCCTGTTTGGACTTTCCCGTCAAGTCTCCATACTTGGACTTTTCACGTGCCAAGCTCCTGCTTGGACTTTTCCATGCCAAGTCTCCATACTTGGACTTTTCAAGCTCCCTGCTTGGACTTTTCCGTGCCAAGTCTTCATACTTGGACTTTTCCCAATCAGGTCAACCAGGTCAACTTTGACCTACGGTTGCACCAATAATCTCCCAAACATCTATTCTTGTCCCACATCAAGAATAGAACTCTCTCACGAGTGTCAAACATCAACATGCAACACAACTAGGTCAACCTTGACCTAAGGTTGCACCGATAATTTTCCCAAGTCAAACATCAAAATACAACTCGAGTCACGTCAACTCGAGTCGGGTCAACCAGGTCAACCTTGACCTAAGGTTGCACCAACAATCTCCCCCTTTTTGATGTTTGACAAAACTCATAATCAAGTTAGGTTAACCCGATAACCTAAACTTGGGTTCTCCAATAATTCTCCCCCTTTTTGACACACATCAAAAAGAATTCCAATGTTCTACCTTGAACATTCCTTGACATTCTTCCCCTAGCTTAGGTTAACCCGATAACCTAACTTGGGTTCTCCAATAATTCTCCAATGAACACTCTCCCCTTTTTGACACACATCAAAAAGAAAAAGGAGAGTATCAAGGTCAAGAGTTTCTTCCTAATGAAAGTCCCATACCTTTCATTGAAACTCTTAATTTCCCCCTTGATACTAAACTCAACAATCAACTTAGTGATAACCCCATATCACTAATCCTCAAAAGTCTTAAGGAGTAAAAACTCCTCCTAAAAGTCAACTCCCCCTTGACAATTAGGTAAAACTCCCCCTAAAGGTCAACTCCCCCTTGACCATTGCACCAACAATGTCTTGGAGAGTTTCAAACCCTTAGAAACCTAAACCACAAACTTTCACAGCCGGAATTTCAGATATACAGTTGAAATTCAGCTTTTGGCACGCCCTGATCGGTCACCAGACCGATCAGGATCCCATTGGATCGGTCCCCAGACCGATCCACATTCACTGGGATCGGACTGCCTCTTACTGGATCGGTCTCCGGACCGATCCACACTTCCCTGGATCGGTCCAGTGACCGATCCACTCCTTCCTGGATCGGTCCAGTGACCGATCCAAGATCCCTTATCAGAATTCCTGAATTTTTACCCGAAATTCAGAAACCCATAAACAATTCCAGAAAATTTCAAAAATTATGAAACTTTGAGGATACACTCCTCATAACATATACTATCAAGGAAAAATAGTTTTCTATGAAAATAACTTCCATTTTTCAATCTTGATACAAAGTTCAAAAACTTTGAAATAGTTCAAGTTTAACTCAACTTTGTATCACAATGTTCAATGATGAATGCTATCACTAGGAAAGCTTCATCAAGGTTTTTCAAATCAATTTTAAAATGCTTTTAAAACCATTTGAATTTAGGACCATAATCTTAGGGCTAGATGTACATGACTTGTACACAAGCTTTCCCTATGATCCTCCTTTTCTTGAATTAGGCTCATCTAGGTACAAAAACTATGCACCTTGATCCTAACTCATGATCCTAATATCTCACACACATCTAAGGTGTATCAAACCACATTCAAGTCAATTTGATGTGAGATATGGGTTAAGGTCAACTTAGGCTAAGTTCTCATGCATTTTCTAAACATCAATTTGATCTCAATATCAAATTATATGTTTGTCCTTAAATCAATTTCATTGATTATAATGCAAGAGATGATGACATGGCATATAATGATATCATAAGTAAAAACATGTGCCAATGTCATGATGTCATGGCATAATGTTTGAAACTAAACTAACACATGACACATAGATAACCTAAGCATTATCATGACATATCAAATGATAATAAAATGAATATGATGTCATGGCATGACATATGGCAACCAATCATGGCAAGTTAGCACAAATAAAATATCTAAATTCCCTATCTAAGTATCCTTAATCATTTAGCTAACTTAAATTCTAATCCTAGATTGCCCAAAGTGCTCCAAGAAAATGTCGAAACCCAAATTGGCATTTCTTGATCTCTTGTTTGATTTATACCATTTAAAATTTTACAAGAGTAGCACTTCTAAATTAAGGCCCGGATTGCCTTGATTACCTAAGAGAATATCAAAATCCCAATTTGATATTTTTCTAGGTTTTTCCAAATTGTGCCAATTGAGATTAAAAATGAGATTTCCAATCTTTAGGCACATTTAACTCTTCAAAGGAGTAAGTGATAATTCATTTCATTTTCAAAGATTCACAAAACCTTGAAAATGCTCCTTGAGTGTCAATTTCCTCAAAGTTGGGTTAACTACCCTTCTTATTGGAGTTGACACTCTCTAACCCATTTATGGGGTAGAGAAGATGCTCCTAGGAACCCAATACCTATTAGAGCTCATTGGGTTCACTAAATATTCACTAGGGATAACTTCCCTAGCAACCTCCTAATGACCCTCTTAGGCTTTAAAGCCTTGGTCATTTGGGTCTCATCAAGGTCAACTATAGGGGTGACTCCCCTTGTGACCTTGGTAATGGTCTTCCTAGCCTTAGGTTTTGTTCCATAATCGAATGGAACATTATGATAAGTGGGCTTGACCAATTGGGACTTAGGTTTGTGACCTAAACCTTTCTTGTCCTTGGACATTGGTTTTTGACCCTTAAACCCTAGAGATGACTTCTCTATGTTTTTAAGAGCCTTTTCCAAATTATCAAGTCTTGACCTCAAGACTTGATTTTCCCTCTCTAATACCTCAAGTTTTAATTTGTCATTTTCTCTTGAGATATTCCTAGGCATATGTCTAGTCTTCTTGGGATTTCTACCTAGGTTTTCCTTAACTTTAGAAGCGTTAATCCTAGGGTTGGTATTTCTAGTGTTATCCTTACCTAGGCTAACATGTTTAGCTCCTAAGCACATGTATTGGTTCCTAAAGTTAACATGCTTATCATTATTAACAATTGCAACAAAACTACTAGCATGAGTTTTATTAGAATTGCAATAATGAACCTTAGAGGTTACCTTAGGTTTTGCCTTAGCTCCCCCTATCGATGTGCCCGGTCTCTTGCCCTTGTGAGGTTGCCTCCCCCTCGGACAATGGCTCCTATAGTGTCCCCTTTGCTTGCATTGGAAGCACACGATGTGCTCCTTGCCCTTGCGTTTTGGGACTCCGGCTTCCTTGAACTTTGGCGCCGGTGGAGTCTTTCTTACCCTCTTTGGACACTTACTCTTGTAATGTCCATGTTCCCTACACTCAAAGCATATTATATGTAACTTATTTGAAATTGAAATGCTTGAGTTACCTAGGTTTGGGGATGGGTGTGAGCTCTCTTCCTCATCCCTTCCGGAGGTAGATGTCTCTTCTTCTTGCTCCGAACTTGAACAAGAGGAACTCTCCTCCTCTTCTTCCTTGGATGTTGAGTAGCCCTCAACTCCCAATTCGCTCCCTCCATGATGTGAGCTACTTGGCTCACTTAGCTCCTCTTCATGGCTTGAATTTGAGCTCTCCTCATGGAACTTTGCTAAGTTGTTCCACAATTCCTTGGCATCGTTGTATCTACCTATCTTATGCAAGATATCACTAGGTAATGAAAATTCAAGAATTTTCGTTACCTCGTCGTTGATTGTGGATTGGTGGATTTGCTCTTTCGTCCACTCCTTCTTCTTGATAGGTTTTCCTTCCTCATCCATCGGTGGGGAAAACCCTTCTTGTACACAAAACCAATTTAACATATTAGTCCTAAGAAAATACATCATCCTTACCTTCCAATATGTGAAGTTGTCGTGAGACTCGTAGAAGGGTTGAATCGTGACATCTTCTCCATAGAGATCCATCTCTAGCCCGTGCTCCCCCGGGTGTTGATCCGTCGAAGAGCAACCTCGCTCTGATACCACTTGTTAGGATCCTTCGTACTCGGCTAGAGAGGGGGGGTGTGAATAGCCGCCCCAAATCGATCGCGTTTCTTCCTACGATTAGGTTAGTGCAGCGGAAATACAAATAGAAACGAAAGGAGAAGAAAATCAAACCTTAACACAGCGATGTACGAGGTTTGGAGATGATACTCCTACTCCTCGGCGTGTCCGTAAGGTGGACGAGCCCTATCAATCCGTCGGTGGATGAGTCCCCGGAGAACCGGCTAATACAATATACTCCTTGTGGGTGGAGAAACCTCGCCACAATATTTGCAACAGCAATAGGAGTACAAATAGGAACAAGAAAACAAGAACAGAAATGTAAACTACACTTGCTTGCCTTCTTGAAGTCAGCAGGAACCCTGGGGAAGCAGCAGCTTCTCGGATCCAAGCCTAGCTAGAATACCATCAAGAAGCTCACATGAAGCTTTAGCACCCAACGAGCTCAACAAAGCTCGGCAAGAAGGAGAAGCGAAGCTTGGGAGAAAACTTCCGAAGGAAGAAGAAGAAACTCAGAAGCCCTCGGCCTTTATACTGCGAAGAAGAAAGTGAAGAAACTAGCCGTTGCGTCACAGCAGCTAGAACCCCGATCGGTCTACGGACCGATCTTGTCGGTCCCGGGCCGATCGGTCGGCCTGACGAACCTTACATGCGTACTACGTCGATGCGTGGACCGATCGAGCCCTATCTGATCGGTCCACGACCGATCCCAACTCTGGCGTATACGCGACGCCGTCTCTGATCGGTCCCAGGCCGATCAGGGTCGATGCGTGGACCGATCGGCTGCCTCTTTCGCCTCGTTAACTGGCGATCGGTCACGGGCCGTCGATGCCAAGAAACTTGACCGATATCGATCGGTCACGGACCGATCGAGCAACAACATCCGGATCGGTGCGGTGACCGATCCGAGCAATTTTGCCCAAACCAAGTCCCAAGACTTCAAACCAATATCCGGTCAACCTTGACCTATTGGTACTTCATCCCTAGCATCCGGTCACTCCCTACCTGCTAGAACTCCCCGCCAAGTGTCCGGTCAATTCCTTTGACCTACTTGGACTTTCAACACCAGATGTCACTCACCAGGATTTTCCCTTGCCGGCTTCACTCACGGGACTTTCACCGCTTCACTCACCAGGATTTCCACACCGCCTAACATCCTAGTTAGGACTTTCTCCTTGCCTGGCTTCACACCAGGACTTCTTGGCTTCACTCACGGGACTTTCCACACCGCCTAACATCCAGTTAGGACTTTCCCATTCACCTAGCTTCACTCACGAGGATTTTCCGAATGCAGCTTCACTTACCAGGACTTTCACCTTCACCTAGTTTCACTCACTAGGATTTTCACTGGATTCACTCACCAGGTTTTTTGCCGGCTTCACTCACGGGACTTTTCCCGTGCCAAACTCCTGTTTGGACTTTCCCGTGCCAAGTCTCCATACTTGGACTTTTCACGTGCCAAGCTCCCTGCTTGGACTTTTCCAGTGCCAAGTCTCCATACTTGGACTTTTCCAGTGCCAAGCTCCCTGCTTGGACTTTTCCGTGCCAAGTCTTCATACTTGGACTTTTCCCAAATCAGGTCAACCAGGTCAACTTTGACCTACGGTTGCACCAATAATCTCCCAAACATCTATTCTTGTCCCACATCAAGAATAGAACTCTCTCACGAGTGTCAAACATCAACATGCAACACAACTAGGTCAACCTTGACCTAAGGTTGCACCGATAATTTTCCCAAGTCAAACATCAAAATACAACTCGAGTCACGTCAACTCGAGTCGGGTCAACCAGGTCAACCTTGACCTAAGGTTGCACCAACAGAGACCTCTTATAAAGAGGGTTCAAGGCGCCTTACACTGTTCATCAAGGCGCCTTGAACGAGCCGAGTCACCCGCGTGGATCAGCACTGACCTGGTCGAACTCTATCTGGTTCAAGGCGCCTTCATCCTATCCAAGGCGCCTCCAACCTCCGGTCCAAGGCACCTTGAACTCCATCCAAGGCGCCTCCAGTCAGCTGCGCTGGCCTTTTCCTCCATGGAGGCGCCTCGGACACTGTTCATCCGAGTTGTAACTTGCTCCTTTGTTCCCGCAAAATGTGTTAGTCCCAAAACACATACCGCAAAACAAAGTTAGCATAGTACACATAAAATAAAGTATAGACAGTCTCCGGACTGTCAGAGTAGATTTTCCGGAAACCCTAGGTCGACCCGACGCCTACTGTTCCTCTACGGGAACGCGTCCTCACCTACTCCACTCGGAAGAACTGTTGTCAGTCGATCCTCCAGATCGATGGACTTTTGCTCGGCACTCGATGCTTCGGACTTCTGCTGAACATCCGCTTCACCGGCCAGTTCCCACAGTTCGCGACACGGGACTTTCCACCTAGGGTTACCACCCCCTAGGACTTTTGCCTGAAGCCATCGACCTGCCAAGACTTTTCCGCATAGGGTTACCACCCCCTATGACCTAGGGTTACCACCCCCTAGGGTTTTCACCTGCCTAACCGCAGCTAGGACTTTTGCCTAAGTAACACTTAGGACTTTCCTGCAAGCTCCATGAACTTTGTTAGATAACACCACCACTTAACTTTGAGCCCTTTGTCATAATCAAAACTCAGGTTCGATCATCTGGTGCTCACTGCACCAACACCAACCATCACCTTTTACTCTTTTATTTTTTTTATCTTCTCTTATTTACATACAACATTTACATTTAATAATCACCTGACCTTTTTCCTCTCTTATCTTTTCTCTAAAATTGAAATTAATAGGTTTAAACGACACTTGTTTATTGTTATTTATAATTTTAATTTTAAATTTTAATAAAAATTAATATATATAAGAAAATTAATAAAATAGTAAAAATGTTTTTTCTACTTTTAAATATCTTCTATTTTTAATATTTAATTATAAAAGAATAATAAAATAAAATAAATAAAATTGATTTTATTAATAAATTAAAAAAATAAAATAAAAATTACTTTGGTATTCATCTTCAGAAATAAGCACCATATCTTAAATATCAATATCATTACAGTGTTGGTTTTCAAATACCAGCACCATAGTATTATGAAAGTTTCAAATCATTTTGAATATTATTGTGAGAGCATTAAAAAAGTAAATGAGGGTATATTTGGAATCAAATTCAGCTAATAAACCCATAGGAGTTGGAATAACTCTGAACAAAACTTCTAGATCTATCAATGAATTTTGACCCAAATCTATTGATGGACCTAGGAGATTCGGATTTATGAAAACTCAAAATGAGATGGAAGAGATGAATGTGTAGAAGGGAGATATGGTGAGAAATTTTGGTCCGGAGTCTCTTACACGAAGTTATACACCCATGCTAATTGATACAAAGTTTGAAACTTTCTAAACCTTCTAAATAATGTTGAAAATCTTTTACGATAATAACAGAAGACACCCTTGAACTCCTGGTGACTATAGAAACCTACAAGAGTTGGAATAAGTATGATCAGAGTTCTCTAAATCCATTAATGAATTTTAATTAAAACTTATTTATGGACTTAGATTACTTGGATTTCTATAATTGTATAATGAGATGAAATTATGGAGTATGTAAAAGGTATATATGGTCCCTAATATTGGTCTTAAGACATATAAGTAAAGTTATGATCGTGTGTCAACTAACACATATTATGATGCTAATTTTTGAAGACCAACACCATTATAATATTAGTCTTTATAAACCAGCACTACAATATTGATTGGGGGTGAAACAACTTCTGAGTAAACAGGGCCTAAAAGTTGAAGGTGCACACTATGAATAGCATTTTAAAGATTTCCCTAAATTTTAATCCTTGTTCTAATCTCGACTACAGTTGACTTTCATGTAGTTGAGTTGTTGATTTGCCAAGTCATGTGGCGAGTTGCATTGCCCCGATCACGGTCCACTAATCATCCTTCAAGATTCCCATGAAGAAAATCTACTTCACCTCTGCCACAGCCACCGCCACCATGAAGACGTTCTCCCTCTCTAGCCTCGTATCCGCCCCCCTTGAAATGGAACATTACCACCAAGTAGTTGTCGAACCACACTGGCATCCGATAGCACACGTGGTGTTGGTTTATAAAGATTAGTATGACTGTAGTGTTAATTTCTAAAGATCAACATCATAATCTATACTAATTGGCACGTGATCATAACTTCACCTACATGTCTTAGAACCAAGATTGAACACCATATATATCTTCTATACACTCCATACTTTCATCTCATTATAAAATTTTAGAAATTTAAGTTATCTATGTCCATCAATGATTTCGGTCAAAATTTATTGATGAACTTAGAGAACTCTAATCAGACTCATTCCAACTCCTGTAATTCTATAGCTCCCTCAAGTCCAAGGGTGCCCTCCGTTATCATATTGCTTAGAAGGTTTAAATTATTTTAGACTTTGTGTCAATTATCACGGGTGTATAACTTCGTATAAGAGACTTAAGACTAGGATTTCTCATCATATCTCCTTTCTATACACTCACCTCTTTTATTTTATTTCAAGTTTTTAGAAATCCTAGTCTTAGACCCATTAATGGATTTTGATCAAAACTTATTGATGAACCTAAAAAATTCTAATCGGATTCATTCCAACTCCTATAGATTTATTTAGTGAACTTGATACCAAATATGTCATCGTATACTATTTTAATGTCCTCCTACAAATGCTCAAAATGATTTAAAAATTTCATGATATTATAGTGTTGGTCTTCATAAACCAACACCTGATATTGGTATTTAAGATATGGTGTTGGTTTTTAAGACCAACACCAAAGTAATTTTTAATTTTATTTTTTATTATTTTTATTAATAGAATAAGTTTTATTAATTTATTTTATTATTCTTTGATAATGAAATATTAAAAACATAGAAGATTATCCTACCATATGTCTAACGCTTGTGTATCTATATTTACCTCACTTCATATCCATGGGACCGACGCTAGATGTCGTTAATGTAGCGGATCTATATTTTTTAAAAAATAGAAGTTATTAAAAAATATTATTTATGTTTTATTAATTTTCTTTTATATTTTTAATTTTTAGTAAAGTTTTAAAATTAAAATTAAAATTAAAATTAAAAATAAAAATAAACAAATTTAGAGTTCTAATTAAAATTTAAACAAATTTTGTCAAAGGGAATAAAACAAAAATTAGGAATTCTTAAACTTAGGTGTACTTTTGGGCAAAATCAAACTTAAAGTGTGTCCTTTGAGAATTTACCAAAAACTTATTGAGAAAGTTATTGAGCAAAAATAAAACATTCTGTTAAGTGTACATAAATTATACTTTAAATTTATTTAGTAGGTAAATCAAGGCAAGGCGTCTATTTTTTTTAGATTAGTCAGGCAATTTCCGAACACTTGAATTATAAATAAAAATATATATTCAAATCTTATATGTGAGTGCGAAAATAGATAAATCAGTATGACAGTGCTAAGGGTTTCTTCAATTGTAAATGAGATTTTTTTTATAGTTTTTAAAATACCATATTAAAGGCATAAAAACCTACTACTCTCTGCAATTAAAAAACTTTATTATAAACCATAAATCTTATTATTAATTAATTATTAACTCCACCACATGGTTAATTTTGAGAGAAAAAAAAAACTTTAAGTTTTCTAAAACTGCTCTTAAACTAAAACCTCAAACATCATGCCTATAATGATCAGCACAAACCTCTTTAAAAATATCTCCTAATACAAATATATAATAGGGTTGGAATACTTCGATTTTTGCAGCCCTTAAAGCATTTAGCTTGTCACCTAAGAAAAAATCGACAAAAAAAAAAAAATTATAGGAGACTCTTTTTACAATGATGGGTGTGGCTAGACATACAAATCATTGGTTAGAGGCCTATCTGTTAGAGATATTTATAGGAGAATAAAAATTATAGAATTTAAAATTATTAAATACAAAAAAAAGTTTTATTTAGAAGGTTGAGCTACTTGACATGACTAAGTTGTTGAGTAGCTAAACTATCTAAGTGTCAAGTACTCGAGTCATCCTTGTAACGACCCAAATTTTCTCAATTAGAGTCCTAAAAGTAATTTAAAAATATTTAAAAATACTATAGAAATATTCTAGGGATTTTTAGAAATTTTTAAAGTATTTTTATGTAATTTTTGGAGGTTGTTTGGTATTTTTACTAAACGAAGGAAATTTCGACAAAAAAATGTCCAAGCCGAGAATTGAACCCATGACCTTTGACTCGGTCAAAACCCGGCTGACCAGGTGTGCAAACGGATTTTTCTATTTAGAAAAGGTAGCGAATTTATTTAAGATAGTTAACAGAATATTGGATTATAAAAAGGATAAGTTAATCTTGGATTTGTTTGATTAGAACAGGTAGCGAATTTATTTAAGATAGTTAACAGAATATTATAAAAGGGATAAGTTGATGTTGGATTTGTTTGTTTAGAAAAAGTAGCAAATTTATTTAAGATAATTAACAGAATATTGGATTATAAAAGGGATAAGTTGATGTTGGATTTGTTTGTTTAGAAAAAGTAGCAAATTTATTTAAGATAATTAACAGAATATTGGATTATAAAAGGGATAAGTTGATGTTGGATTTGTTTGTTTAGAAAAAGTAGCAAATTTATTTAAGATAATTAACAGAATATTGGATTATAAAAGTGATAAGTTGATGTTGGATTTGTTTGTTTAGAAAAAGTAGCAAACTTATTTAAGATAATTAACAGAATATTGGATTATAAAAGGGGTTAAGTTGATGCTCTGTTTTCCCGTGACTTAAACCATTCTCTCCTTCTCTTCTGCGTACGATGGCGGAGCTCGAGCAGAAAATGAAAGGGAGTTAGGGTATCATCTCCGGCGGCCGGCCAAGGTCCTAGATGCCCTTTTTGTTCGGTTGTGAGTCCAAGAATCAAGGTAAGTGCTTCTCACCTGCAGTAGGAGTAGTTTCGGACCTTGTTCTTCTTGAATTCGAAGCATGAGAAGTGCTTATAGTGCAGATTTTTAATTAAGCCTATAGTGCAGATTTTAATTAAGCTTATAGTGCAGATTTTTATATAGGCTTATAGTACAGATTTTAATTAAGCTTATAGTGCAGATTTTTAATTAGACTTATAGTGCAGATTTTAATCAAGCCTATAGTGCAGATTTTAATTAAGCTTATAGTGCAGATTTTTAATTAAGCATATAGTGCATATTTTAATTAAACCTATAGTGCAGATTTTTATGTAGGCTTATAGTGTAGATTTTTGGTGGAACTTGTAGTACAGATTTTTGGTGGAACTTATAGTGCAGTTTTTAAAGAAAAAGATTATAGTGCAGTTTGGTTAAGTATTATAGTGCAGAATTTATGTTTGCATAGTATGCAGAAATAGTGTAACATAGAATGCAGAATCTTGATTAGTATAGTATGTAGAATTTTGATTAGCATAGTATGCAGATTTTTGTTTATGCATTTCAAAGTTAGAATTTGTTTAAACATTTCAGTTTCTTTTTAAAGAAGCATTCTTTTATTAGAGGTATTAACAAGTATAAGAAAGATAAAGAAAAGAAAGAAAAAGGCCAAGGCCTAAACTAGATCCCAAAGTCAAGACTTTAGGGAATTTTGGCACACAAGGTGCTTGTTAAAATGCCGAGGCATTTAAAGAAAAAGTAATTAAGATAATAAGATATTTTACTTTGAAGAGGCTAGTACCCGACTTCCGAGGTTGTCGTTAAACAAATCCAGATGTCCAATTCCGAGGTCTTGGGCATGGTAGACCGAGGTCTGCTCTTTTAGGATTGGTGGCTCGCTACCCCAACCTATTAGGGAACGCGCATAAGATGGTACTATGTCTGGGCCCAAAAGAAAGTTGATTATTATTTTGAAGTATTAAAGTATAAGTTTTCAAACAAAAAAAAATAAGATTCAGAAGGTGTTTAAAATCCAGCAAGTTTAGTTTTCTTTTATGCTAGCATGTTTGTTTAGATTTGCTTACATGTTTAGCTTTTCAGTATGTTTCTTTCACTAGTAGATGAGCATGAGTAGATTTCCTTTTGAGCATTCAGTTTTAGATTTCAGTATATTCTCATGCATATCGAGATTTTGTGAGTTAGATAGCGCTTACTAAGCAATTTTGCTTATAGATGCATTTCCTCTTACTGCAGATAAAGGAAAGGAAAAGCTATAGTAAAGGAAGGCGACAAGGAGGTGCGGATGGATGTGTGATGCCTGGACTATAGAAGCCTTGGAATTTAGCATGAGAATTTATTAACAAAGAGTTTAGTAGAATGTATTAGATGAGTCATTTAGTCCTCCGCTGCTGGTTAATTGTATGTTTTGAGTTTTTTTAGAGTTTATGTATTGATCTTTACATGTGAACAACTCTAATTAAGTAAAGTTAGTAGTCCAGTAGCGCTCCGCCCTCACAGTCCAGTAGTGAGGAGGGTGGGGTGTTACAATCCTAATGTGAAGCTAGAGGTATTAAAAATGAACTCGACCCGACTCAAGCTGACACAAAAAAATCAGGTTTGGATTGGAGATTTTCACATTCGAATCGGATTCAGATTGGAGATTTTAAAGTCGGATTTCGGTTGACCCTAGTTAACCCAAATTCAGGTTTTAGTGGACTTTTGGGTTAAATTAAATTTTATTTTAAAAATTAAAATACTTTTATATATATCAATATCAATGTTAGTATGATAATGATGTAGTATTGAGATAAAAGTAAAAAAATTATAGAGAAAATAGTAAAAAAAAAATATTTTTAATCGGGTTATTCGGGTCGAGTTTGGGTTGGACGGGTTTGAGTTCAGATTTAGGAGTTTTGAGTTATATTTAGGTTCGATTTAAGATTTGTTATATAAAAAAAATTCCAACTTGACTCAAACCTGACCCAATCCACCCAAATTGACACCTCTGTGTGAAGTTATCGAGTGTCGAGTGGGTCAAGTGCAGACTATCTACTACCGTGTGGGAATCCAAGCTGAGTTTTGTCGAGGCCTATGTTGGACATAGTTTTTTGGAAATAGATTTGTCCCCTCCAAAGGCAGTGCTTGTTCGTGGTGAACATAAATGTGCTCGAACGGTATCAGAAGAAGCAACAAATGGATTGCTTAATAGAGAGGTGGAGATGGGGGATGAAATTTTTCACACGTTCTTCTTCTTCTGCCTAAGGTAGGCTTCAATCCATAACAATATTAAATGTTAGGACACTTATGAGT
This sequence comes from Zingiber officinale, assembly GCF_018446385.1. Taxonomy (NCBI): domain Eukaryota; kingdom Viridiplantae; phylum Streptophyta; class Magnoliopsida; order Zingiberales; family Zingiberaceae; genus Zingiber; species Zingiber officinale. The sequence goes on along the minus strand of NC_056006.1, from coordinate 17,834,238 downwards.
TAGAGAGAAGGGGGCGAATAGCTCAGTTCGCTTATTCAAACTTGATTTGTAGTAGAAACTTGAAGTGAAGGCTCAACAATACTAACACCTTCAATTTTACTTGGTATCCACCCCCATGATGTGATTAATGCAAAGGTCCACTCCTCATTCACAACTTCAATATGAAAACCTTCTTCCCAGAGGTAGAAAAGTTTCGTACAATCTCGAACATGAGAATATAATGAAAGAATACAATAAGAGACACAAACAATATTACAAATGAAATAGAAAATGACTTTACAACAATAAACCTTACTTTACTTGCTCTTTTCTTATCTTAGCTAGCCTCTTAATGCTTGGAAAGTACAACAACACTTGTCGACAAAACCTCAAGAATTGACATCTCGAAAACACCACCAAACCCCATTTTCTAGGGTTTATCTGGGGTTAGAAAATGTCTCCTAATCGATTAGTCTTACCCCTAATTGATTGTTTTCTAGGGCTGGCCTACTCCGCCCCACCATATGGTTTGGTGAGTTAGCCCGCCCCACCATGGGTTGCCCTGTTTGATCGCACTAGCCGTGGAGGTGGGAGGTTCACGTAGATCATCACATGAGCCCTAAACGAGTTGAGTGGATGATCGCATGAGTGAGGCACCGCCCATCGACCAACCACACGAGTGGTCGTTGTGCCAGGGGCGACAACCGTCTATCCATACTATTGGTAATGTCTGGTCGTTAACCTAATGTCGCTTTCCAGGTAGGTAGCCTTGTTGGGGTTGATTTTACATAAGGAACTGTCGGAGGCTAGTGTTCGAGGGAGCCCGCTCAATCAAGATCCCTCATTATCCTATAACTTCTATGGCCACCGGGTAGAGAAGGTCAAGGCTTGATGGACCTTTATTGTTGTGAGGGACAATGATTGAGTATACAAGGTTTTGATAGGACGATGATCCGACTGAGTTCACCCAGGCCGCATCAGGGCCAAAAACACTTGGCCCAATAAGTTCATCAAAGGTAATAGTTATCAAAGAGTACCTATACATGTGTATTATTAAAGGACTTGCCAATGACAAATTGAGTTTGGCATATACCTACAACTAGGTACAACCCTTATCTATACGGCCCAATATTGAGTTTTGTCTCTCAAGGAAAGGAGTGAAGTTTCTTTAGATGAAATTTGCAAAGTAAGTTATTAGAGTGAAAACTAAGATTCGTGAATGCCCTAATGCTAGTAGTACCTTCTATTAATAATAAATTGGTCTAGTATATTAATGCCTTTGTTTAGACTTAGGGGGCAATATTAATGTAGCACAGTCTACTCATGACATATGTGTGGCATCAAGTTGTTGAGAAGTGCCCAATTTGGCGAAGGGTGCATAGGTTCTAAATCAAATTTGTTGAGAAGTTAACTCAAATGTTCATGGATTGAAGCTCTCATAATTTCTCTAATGTAATCATAACCAAGTAAATCAGTTTAGCATTTAGGGTTTAGACTTTAGGGTTTAGAAATAAAATGTTGACAATTAATGTTTAGTGTTTAAGCCTTTTAAAGTAAATTATTGATCATCTTAGACACCCCACAAAAAAAAGGGTTTTGTATAGTAAAAAAGTTGAGTAATAAATAGTTGTTGTAGGTCCAAATTGATCACTGAAGGAGTGGTTTGTCACTTTTCTGGTGGAATAGTAAGTGTCGGCAGATCTATTTGCCGACCAAGAAATCAAAAGTCAATTTGCATATAGATAAAATTCTTCCTCATCCTTTGTTTTTTTTTTCTCTTTTCTTTCCTTTCCATTTTTTGAAAGTTATCGCGTTTGGTGCGCTTGTCATTGCGCATCCAAGTCTTACTTGCCATGTCCGTCATTTGTGAGTGTTTCATGGCTTGTTACCGCACCTATTATCGTGCTAATATTGTAAATGAATCAATCATTTTGTTTAGTAATCTAAGTGTTGGATTTCACACAACTGACCCTAAAAGTAGATGATGTTTTCTTTAATCTTGAGTATTCATCTCATTGAAAATTTAAACTTAGTTCTTTTATAATTTCTCTAAGTGTTTTACCACTATACAATAAACAATCAGACATCAAAATTTATTTATATTTATTTAATATATTAAAAAAATCTATAAATTTTATATATCATTAATATTTTATGAAAATAATTGTCGGTGAGTTCGATAACACGTTTAAGTTAAATCTGAGTTCGATAAATTTTTTATTTAACAATATTGAACGAGCTAAATAAGAAAATAAATAGCATGGACGCAATCTCCTCATAATCAGAACTCTCCTCTCCGCTCCGCTCAAGTAAACAGTCCTAAGAGTTGCCAGCTTCCACGCGCTTTTGCCACGCGCTTTTGCCACAGGACAAATTATTAATATGATTATTATTATCGGGGTAAAACTGTCATTTTGAAGTCAAAATAAATACTATATATATCACAAAATAGGAATGCTGACAAAAACACATTGGAAGGGTGGGGCTCACGAGTCACGAGCCCATGTTGCACCACAGGACGAGCTGGACAAAACCATGTCATGTCATTACAATTATGATGATCGAATTCATCTTCTAATTCACATAAAACCTTTAAACTAAAATACTTACTATCGTTATACCGTAAGAAATCAAAAAAATAAGAGAGGGGTATTGATACGACCTCCGTGAGCTCACGAGAATGGAGTTTGTGAAGCCACCTGTGTAGTTGCTACGAGTTTGCAACGGTGTTAGTCCATTCATCACAAACTCATAAGGAGGTTACGAGCTAGCAATAGCCTAATCACAAGCTCATAGGAAAGCAACCTAGCCAAGAGCTAGCGATTAGGTGGCCTTTATGAGCTTGTGGCAAGACAGCTCAAGTTTGATTCTATTCATCTAATATAAAGATAAATAGAACAATTTTCATTCCTTCCCCCAATGATTAAGGTTATAAACAAGTCATAAAGTAATTAAGTCAAGTTAAATTAAATTTAAAATGAATCAAACTATTGAAATAGTTGTTCAAAGTTATCTTGATTTCTTTTTAATGAACTTTCAATTAATAGTTATATTTCTTTAGATGTTCTTTAATTGTTTAAAACTCTTGTGTTCATGAATATTGTTCATAAATATTAACGAGATTAATATATATGTATTCAAGTTTATTCATTTAATTAATCTTATGTATATTAAATGAATACAAATCAATTCTTATCAAGATGACAAAACGACGAATACATTCGTTCCCAACGCCTCCGTCAACTCATCCCAGGATCAAATTATTCATAAACGTTTGATTTATTTACAATCTACTAACGACTCATCAGAAGGATACGAGCTTATAACGACCTACCCACCAGCTCACGAGAAAGTAGCCTGGCTAAGATCTCCCAGGGAGGCCATGAGCTCGCGGCTGGTTCTAACATGCCAGACCTAATTTAAATAAGTTTAATTACATTCATCTCTACTTTAACTTCCACCTCTCTCAACTTCCCTTCCTTCCCCCAACGGCTCTCTCTCTCTCTCTCTCTCTCTCTCTCTCATCTCAGCTCATCTCATCTGCTTCTCCTTCTTCTTCGTCGTCACCTTCTCACTGCATGCACGACATTTGATGCAACCCTCCAACGGCTACCTGCTCACAGGGCTTCGATGGATCTTCAACGAATCCAGCCCCTGGCTCTCTGGATCCCCTGGCCCACCCACGAGATCTAAATTGGAGCAAAATAGCTGTTGGGTCAAACGAGTCAGACCTCAATCATTGGCCTGCTCATAAATTGGGCGACTCGACTCCTCCTCCTCCTCCTCAAGCTCACAGGACTGTTAAAAATGGTGGTGAGGGAGGTGTAGGCTGTGTAGAAGCACCGCTGCTGCTGCTGCTGCTCCATTTCTACCCTCAATCCATTAACTCCATTGTTCCCCACCAGAGCTCGAACCTTGCTATTTATTGCGTCTGCATCACGTTGTGCTACTGCCTTAGCATTTCCTCTTCATGGATCTCCTTCCTCTTCTTCTTCTTCTTCTTCTTCATCTGGTGGTGCATTGCAGCACTGCTCAGCCTTCCCCTGGCTACTTCCCCAGCTACCGGTACCGGCCGCTCAGGGGCTTCTACCGCGGGTTCAACAACCTGTGGGGCCCCGAGCACCAGATCGTCGCCGGCGACCAGCGTTCCGTCACCATTTGGCTCGACAGCCACTCAGGTTGCTGGTTGGTTCCTTCCCGTGCCTGAATCATTGTCTGAAGCATCAATGCCTCATTCTCTGCTTTCGCAGGGAGCGGATTCAAATCCATCAAGCCGTTTCGGAACGGATATTTTAGCGCATCGATCAAGCTTCAGCCTGGGTACACCGCCGGAGTGAACACCGCCTTCTACGTGAGAATCTTTGCTCTGTTTCAGTCAGAATGCTCTGTTTCAGGTTTAAAAAAGATGCGATTTTGGGGACTTTCAGCTCTCGAACAACCAAGCGCATCCCGGATTTCACGACGAGGTGGACATCGAGTTCCTGGGGACGACGCCCGGGAAGCCGTACACGTTGCAGACGAACGTGTACGTGAGAGGAAGCGGCGACGGCACGGTCATCGGCAGGGAGATGAAGTTCCACCTCTGGTTCGATCCCACGGCCGGCTTCCACCACTACGCCATTCTCTGGAATCCAAATGAGATCGTGTAAGTGGCCTCCATTCCTGCGATCTGTTTTTCTTGATCGAGCCAACTAAATGCGGCGGCGGCGGCGTCGCAGGTTCTTCGTCGACGACGTACCCATCCGGCGGTACCCGCGGAGGAACGCCGGCACGTACCCGATGAGGCCGATGTGGCTGTACGGATCCATCTGGGACGCGTCCTCGTGGGCCACGGAGGACGGCAAGTACAAGGCGGACTACCGGTACCAGCCGTTCGTGGCGCGGTTCACACGGTTCACCCTCCACGGCTGCTCAGCCTTCGCGCCGCCGGGCTGCCTCCCGGTTCCGCCGTCGGGGAGCGGCGCCGCCGGGCTCAGCCCGCGCCAGAACGCGGCGATGCAGTGGGCTCAGAAGAACTACATGGTCTACAACTACTGCAGCGATCCAAAGAGAGATCGTTCCTTCATCCCTGAATGCCGATCCTGAAAAAGAAGGATGTAATTAACTATTATTATTATTATCATCCGCCATTGTCAGCTTCTTCAAGCTGTAAGCGATGGAGAAAATAAAAAAGGAGAGAAATTCAAAGGTAAAGTAAGAAAAGTGCAGAGTAATAGAGTATAATGTTAGGGTTCCTGTTGTCTTCTTCTTCTTCTTCTGTTGTCATTTCTCAGTGTCTGACTGTTGGCTTGGTGCTCCAATCTAAATATTCTACCGTATCAGAGAATGAAAAAGGATTATCGATGAATGTTTTTTTTACCTGGTTAGAAAAATCACTTTGGAAATACTTCCAAACCGTTCAAATTGTAGGTTTACATTCGGTTCAAGATTATTTCCGGGATCAGGTCTAGCTGAAAACTGTTGTGTCCTCTTTACACAGGATGATAAAAGATGAATACAAGCTTGATAATAATATTTCATGTACTAATTACTAGACCATCCTAAAAGAACTTTGTCCTAGCTAAAGAGGAGCGAACTGTTCCTTCTCTTACGAGGTCCCTGACTTGATGCACCTGACTTGTTGTGTGCATCCAGTGATTGTAATTGCAGTGTGTTGTTCTTCGGCGATCTTCTACGTGAATCTTTTTCAGATGTTCTGTGGGTTTTTTTCGATGGATTGGAGCTAAAGCAATTGCAGTTACCGAATGACTTTGCCCTATCGTTAATTTGCAAATTTTAATTCGATCAGTTAATTCTGTCACGAATTGATGCTTACTTGTAGTGCAATAATAAGTTGATAGATAGTGTCCCCTCGGATGGGTCTAGTAGTTAGTATATGAGGTGTTGTCACCAATGAGGTCTGGGGTTCGAATCTCGGCAAAGCCGAAGTAAATGTTTCCCTTATGTGCTAGTCACTATTCCAAAGGCTAGTAGCCGTCCGTGATTTACCTCCTTTGTATTGGCTTTGGGACGGATTGGCGGGGACACTAGTAGCGTCTATTGCCACCAATAACAAGTTGATAGAAATCAGTATCCTATCTTATAGTAAATCGGATAAAAGAAGTATTGTAAACGAATCAAGCAAATCAAAATTTATGATGCTCAAATTTATTTGATAAGATAATTGAGTCAAGTTAAATCGAACCTAACCTTATGTTTAGATGGGGTGAGCGAAAATTCATTAACGGAAGAGGAAGGGAGGAGAAGAGAGGGAAAAGGAGGAGAAATAAAGTATTTATATTCTCCTTGTTTGGGAGGGAGGGAAGGTTCATTAACGTAATATGTGTTACCATGTTTGGGAGGAAGTGAGGGTAATGAAAGTTAAATATATAAAGTAACAAAATTATCCTTACTTTTATTAAAAACTTGGTGTTCAAGAACCTAATGCATTTTGCATACATTTATTGGTTAAGAATTATGCATTCAAACATTTATAGCTCATTTGTTAAAGTCGGCGTCGAAATCAATGTCGATGTCAAAATCCGTGTCAGCATCGGCATCAAAGTTGGCGTCGACATCAAAGTCGATGTCGACGTCAACAGAGTGCGAGCATCGGCCGATGCGAGTCGAACAGTGTGAGTATTTTTCATCACGACGCAAAGAATATCTAAAACAATAATTTTTGGAATTAATATAATAAAACATGGATAAAATTGGAACATAATTTTTTTAAATTTTCCTTACCCTTCCTTACACCCCAAATTGACGGGTAAGAAATTCTTTCATTTCATAGATAAGAAAGGTTAAAGCTTTACCCTTCCTTACCTTCCTTTCCGTAGCTCATTTCCTCCCAAATAAGTTTTCAAGTTTCCCCTCCTCTTCTTTATCCTTCCCTCATCCCCTCCCAAACAGTACTAAGTGAACCAAGTTGTTGAAATTATTGTTCAAATTTGGATTAGTTTCCTTACTCTTAATTTAAATTTGTTTAATTGTTTAAAACTTTTACATTTTAAACTTATTTGATTGGTTTTATAATTCAAATTTTTATTTATTTATTTATTTAACACGTGGATAAGAGTTTTATTTATGAACTTAGTTCACAAATATTATTTGAGAACGTTTACTCGAGAACGTTGTTCACGAATATTATTCATGAAAATTCACAAATATTAATAAACTCAATACGTATGTGTTCAAACTTATTAATTTAATTTAATGAGTTTTTCAAATTTATTTATTCAATTAATCTTGTATATATTGAATAATCAGCTCTTACCAAGTTGAAGAACAAATTTATTTTTATAGCCCTAATGTTGGTTCTGTTTTGTGGTTGATTCTTCTCATATATAATTCAGCATTGTTTGTCATTGATGCTGTTGTTTGTTGTCGTCCCTGAATCTAGTCTTTCATAAACGTAGTTGGTGAAGAACACACAGTATATATCAGGAATATTGTAGTTCTCCCACAATGATTTAGAAACACGTTGATCACTATAAACAAATCATTGTCTGATTTTGAACAATTCTTCTTATTTTCCCTTTTCACCGAAACAATTGATATGAAAAATAAAAAGAGCGACTTTGATCAGGAAACTTATGATCAATGCTAAGAAGCAGCTGGAGAATTAGTAATGTCAGCAATCATCTTTAGGGAAATGCAAGGTTGGTCCACTGGAACCTGCATAAAGAACAGGAATACACTCCAATTTTAGCTGAATTAATTTCAGAGAGAATTTTAAAATGTTTTGGTTAGCAAATTATTCAAAGTAGTCAAGCCATGGGCGATCGCAATGAGATAAATAAGTGGTTTCTTCTCCTTGAATTGAACTTAGCATTAAGTTCCAATGAATAGTCAGATGCTTTTTCTTGGCATCTGAGAGAGAAATCATATATCTAGAAAATAGAAAGATTTTTTTTTTAAAATAAAAAGATGCTTTTAGCCATTTTACCTGTAAAACTACCAACAAAGAAAGAGTACTTACAAAATGTCCTGCTCCAAGAATCCAGTAGAAGTGCAAATTCTTATAAGATTTCAGGAAGCCCTTGGTGGCTTCTGCTTCCTCACTAGAAGAACAATATAAAGGCGTTCGATCTATGTTGTTGAAACTCTTTAAACCATCCCATCTGCAAGTAAAAAGGTAGGAAATTTCTCACCAGAGAAATATTTCCATGTTGAAAATAAAGAGAATAATAGACTGAAATTCAAAAATTGTTTTATGCTTCTCACTTCAGCTTTTGAACCCATGCTTCAGTGCCCTTGGTTGCACAAATTAGATCAACCTATGCCCAGAAACAGAGCATATTACAATTTTCATATAAAAAAATGATAAATACTATGGCGCAACTATAGTCTCTGTTTTTAACAATGTATTTTGTTTATCAAAGGAAAGATTATAAATTTTGAATGATGTTTCACAAATTTACATTGTGTTATGATGAAGAGGGACAATGATGACTACATGTGTGAATTTTGAGGGCTCAATCTAACATCATATCAAAGATTGAGGAGCAAATTATAATCTGAAACTTGCTTAAACATGGCAGGCACTTTCCAAGAACCACAGAATAAACTAAAGCATCTAAGCCATTTATTATTATTATTATTATTATTTATTCACTTAAGATCACCTCAATACACTTTGACATGTGAAGAGAATCTGGATTCACTTTTAATAGGCTAGGTTCAGAATCCAGGACAGGTCAGGTTTTGTCTTCAATATGAGATGCCAATCGGCTATTGCTCATGTTCATACCCTAAAAACTATCAACTAGTTTCCATGAACAAAGTTTAGTTTGTGGTCCACTTGCATTATTATTCACCAGTACTGCTGGTCAACAACTTTGCCACCTTTCTCCTCATTACAGAGTCAATCTGACAACACATGCAATGGTAGGATAAGAGATCATTTAGTGTCCTTTTTTGTTTCAACGTACTTAGAGTTTCCAACCTAATTGGTTTCATAACTCATTGATCAAACTTAAAGAGACCACTAAATGTTATTTTAGCAAGTAGTATTTATGTAGTATTCTTGACTTCTTTTGCGTTATTAGTTGTATTTATGTTGAGAAATCTACTGAGCAAAGAAGAAAACCAATTCAGTCTGTTGAAGATAAAAAATAAATAGATCTCACTCCCACTTTTTACTTTTCTGCCTCTTACAAATCTTTTGGAAGCTATTTTGTCTTAAATAAGTGGTTTTGTACTTGGCAGTTGGCATGCCTGAAGCATCTTATTCTTATTTATGTCCTCTTCTTTATTCGAATAAAGAGCCAATTTATAGTGTTCTTTGGACCCCTACTCATTATTATTAGTTTGAAGGTTTTTCTGGATATGAGAATCTCAAGGAGACTTTCTAAAAATATGGGAAATCTATAATGAGTGGCGGAAATGATTTTTGAATCCTTCATATATGGTGAGATATGAATTCATACCTGTCCATTATAAACAGTGACATTGACTCCCAGGGAAAGGAGCTCATCAACCTGTAAAAGAACAGATCATTCAAACGGAACATGATCAGAACATGAACTTTCTCTGTAGCTAATTTTATTGCTCAGTTAGTGGTTTACCTCAATAATTCTTGGCTTCATGAAGTCATTAGAAAGATAACTAAAGACGAGACCAGACTGTTCTCCCCAGCTACATTTAAGACAACAAAAAGTTTATTACACCAATCTTTTCCAAGCTGAATGCTATGGACTAATTGTCTCTGAGTCAATTGAAGAGCATGTAAAATATACCTCACATTTCTGGGAATTATCTTGAGCTTGTTCCTGATTGGGCCGTTCATGAGGGTTGATATGTCACCATCTGAAGACGAAGCCTTGGAGCTCAGGTATGTCGTATACGTCTTCATTACCAACTTCCTTGCTGCTTCTTTAGTTGAAGCCAGTGAAACAGGATCGCTTGCAGAATCCAATAAGAAATTGTAAAAGTCCTGCAAATGTTCAGAATCAAGTCGAGTCATAAAAAAAAAATCTTTAACAACTGTTCCTTTTGTTACTTACGACATCATTGCTCTTAGAAATGATATAGCCTTCAAGACTACTCCATGCATCTGTTGCATCACTGTATTTCCCATTTGCAATCAGCTGCTTAATTTTTTCAGCCATGCTGAAATCAACAACACGATCATCCATAGTTAATAGTTTGGTAGAATTAAGTTTAATATTCTGTGATTGAGAACAGCACACATCACTTGTTCGATTCATCTGCAGATTTTTCATCGAGCCTTGAGACGTCCTTCAAGAGAGGCCCCCAAGAGAACTGCGGTGCAACAATTTGCATGAACAGTCTGTCTAATACAGTGGAAATCATGATGGCTTACCACATAATCTTCTGGTGAAATCCAGCTATCTCCCAAAGCTACACCTGTCAATAAGCACAAATTGAACTTGTTTCTTTGGCTGGGAGGACAAGGAATCAAGGGATGGAGGAAAGGGGAAGAAAAGGTACCTCCAAACTTAAGCTTCAGTTCCCCTGCTTTGATGGCTTTGAAAATGGCTAAACCAACAGTGACAGCAAACTTGCCTCCATAAGACTCTGCCACAACGAAGAGCGGGCTCTTCTGCCATGTCGCATTGCCGTTGTAGAGCTTCTTGAGAAGCGTCGTCAGGTCCGTGGCCGCCTCCACGTCGGTCTTCACAAAAAGGCTCTCGTCCTGCACGTAGCTGAACCCCGTGCCCACCGGGTTGTCCTGGCAAATCCAATTTGTTTTTCCCCTTTCTCATCAAGACGATCAAGATCGATCGAACGTTGATTAAAGAAAACTGCAGGAACAGCAGTCGAGTGAATCACCACAAAAAGGAGGTCAGCTTTTTGCAGCCATGTCGATTTCCGAGGCTTGAGATTGGCGTCCAGCGGCCCGACTTCTTCGAAGTTCCCGATGGCCACGCCGGAGGCGCCCTGGAGAGGGAAAACAGAACTTGAGATCAGAGTCGGAGATCTCGAAGTCGATCTTCCGAAGAGGAGGAGCGTGAACTTACAGGTCCGCCCTGGAGCCAGAGCACGGTCGGCCATGGCGTCGGGCCGGCGTCCGTCCTCTGCGGACTCCGGTAGAGCCACCAAAACAAGTGCGCCTCTGCATCAAAACAAAAACAAAAACAAAAACAAAAACAAAAACAGCGATTGAGGCGTGAACCCGATAGAAAACCGGCGAAGGGAGATCGATTACTTGGCCGGACTTGGACGTATCCCCACTGCTCGGATCCGTCGGCGGTGCCGTATGCGGCGACGACGACCGTGAAGTGGACGGCGGCGCAGAGGAGGAGGAGGAGTTGGAGGAATTTAGCCATGGAGGAGGAGGAGGAGACAAAAATGGGGAGGGAGGGTCATTCGATGTGGGAAGGCAAAAAGTGAGTATTTATTGGAAGTAGGCAACAAGTCGTGAAAGAGAGAATTCCTCGAAAAGGCCGTCTTTATTCATGTACTTAATTATAAAAGTTATTATTACGGTGAAATTCTATCACTTCATCCGAACTCGCTGACAGCTCTTCCCCAAACAAATCAATACACGTGTCAAAAGCACTCGATGCGAAGAGCTATAGTTATAATTTACTTTGTTCATCTATTTCCTTCGATAATATTCATAATCTCAAATATTAATTTAATATATTGTATTGAGAATAATAAATTTTTTTAATCATAGAATATTTTTTAATTTATTTAAAAATTTATTATTTTTAATATGTATGTAAATAATATTTGATATAAATTTTCATCCATCAATCAATTTTAAAAATATTATGGAACCTATCAAATATTTTTACAAAAAAATAGAAGGTATTATACGTGTGAGAAGAAAATTGAGAATATTGGATATTTTTTTTTATGAATTTGAGCATTTTAGGCAGATGTGTTTTCTCTAGCAAACACATTTGTAAATGAAATAATGAAATTTCCATGTATCTCGAATGAAAATATACATATAGTTGGGAAGGAATAAGAAAGTAAAAGTATAAAGGGGTAGAATGAATAAAAAAAATAAAATATTAAAGATGCATTTATAGATGCATTTTTTAAAAAATTTAAAAATTAGTCATTGAATATTGACCTTTTTATATATTTTATTAATTTTATTTATTTCAAAAACATAAAAAATAAATTATAAAATAATTTTAATTTAAAAATAAAAACAAAAGAGCAGAACCGTTCCTAAAGTTTGTAAAAGGAGCTCCCCCGACTGAGGGAGAGCTCTTTTTATTTGACACATCATCCACGCAGCTCAAGGAGCTCCGTTATAGCTCCTAAGCTAGGATTCATGTAAAAACATACTTCTACCAATCTTTCATAGACAGTACGTCCCTATGTTACATGAACAAAAAGATAAATTGTTTATTTGGATGGATCTAGTGGTTAGCATATAAGATGTTATTATAATGAAATCTGGGATTCGAATCTTGATAAAGCCGAGATAAATGTCTCCCTTATGTGCTAGTCACTATTCCAAAGGTTAGTAGCTGCCCGTGATTTACCTTCTCTGTGTTGACCTTGAGACGGGTTGACGGGGACACTGGGAGCGAGCGTATTCATCTTTTACCACAATAAAAAAAAGATAAATTACTTGATCAATTTATAATCAATCGTCAAATTAATTAGAAAAAAAGAAGATTTTTTTTTCTCCGAAAACATACACCCGTTAAGAAGTAATCTCTTGCTCCATTATACCAACTCTATCAAATCTCTTGTTCTATTGTATCAAATTTATCATCTTTTGATCAATTAGATCATGTGAATAAGGACGGATCAAAAAATTTTATTAAGAGAGTAAAAAAAGTTAATATCACAAATATATATAAAAAATTATCATATAATAAAAATTAATTAATTAAAACTATCGATAAAGAGCATGAAGAAAAATAATTTCTTTTAATTAAGATATTATATTTTTCTTTTAATTAAGGTATTCGGCTATAAATTAATGTAGAGTCTTTTGAAGATATTTTATTAATTATAATTTATATGTAAATTTTTTAAAACATAATGGTATTGTAGTAATAATTATAAATAATAATATATTAGTAAAACTTATTTAAAATATAAGGATACTATTAATATAACTCTATTACTATAGTACTCTATTATTTTATATATAAAAATATTTAAAGGATAACTTTCTCTTTCCCATAGTGGAGAGAGAGGAGATCTCTGGAGATCTCTGTTGCGGTCCATAAGTATTGAGGGAGATAGATAGTTCTCATTTATGAAATAGATCAGGACCATTTATTTATTTTTACTAATACATGTAAAGAAAAAATTTTAGGGGCACCTCCCCTTCAACTCCTCACAGGATTAACATGGAGGAGGTAAATCATGGACGCCTACTAATCTTAGTGACTAGTAAATAAAGGAGGTATTTACTTTGATTTTGTCGAGATTCGAACCTCAGATCTCATGATGATAACATCTTATGCGCTAGCCACTAGATTCATATTTTAGTTATGATATTATAAGGGAGGTTGTTTTGATAATTTTTAAAAGATGTATTATAGGATTATACATATATATCGAATTGAGAAAATGTTTAGATGGAAATTTTAATGTAGGAAGAAATGGCATTATATGGTGCCATGATTTGGTTTCTTTCTCTTTTTAAGAAAATGTGGAAACAAATTTTCCTTTCTTATGGAAACACGTCTGTTAAATTTGCTTATGTGATGTGATGAGTTATATTTCGAATATTTGTAGCTTCCTTACTTTTGATTTTTAAAAACTTTTTGATAATTCTTGCCTCAAGAACTATAACAAATTTGGAGATGGACAGGTAAATGATCTTGAATAATAACCTTTGAACCTTCATAGGTTAGTAGTCGTGACCTATATCGACCAAGACAAGCAAGAAATTCAAACTTGTGATCTCTAAGTCACACGATAATACTTTTATCATTACGCCAAGCTCTCTTTCTTTTAGCTTTAGAGGAATATAAATCAATTTGATGCAATAGTTTTATTGGCTTTCACTTACTAAGCAATATCCTCGAGTATTTTCATGTTAATTCACTGTACAGCTACTTGAATCTAGTTGCTAGCTAGTATATCTCCGCCTCTCGAATTTATCTAAGGTAGCTTAGTTTACATTTGGAGACGTTAATAACAAGAACATTGAATAAACAACAAAGATTTAGGATAATATGTAGAATTCATCAAGTTGTGTAAACACTAACATATTATTCACAATTTGTATAATCGCCCACCAACAACGGACCAAATTTCATTTTTTTTCCAAAACATTTGAAGTGCTAGTTTTTTAAATCTAGAACCACTGACACTCCTTTAACTTCTATCTTCGAAAATAGGATGGTATTGATTTTCAAAATACAACATCACCCGCAATGGTACTGATTTTAAGATTTATGTAGCACCACAGTGATGTTATTTTTTGAAATCTAACGTCAAAGTGGTGATGGTGGATTTTATAATGCAGCACCACAATGATTGACGAGAGAGATAAAATGAATAACAAGTGTATCTTAAATACGCCTTTTGATCAATTACGGATCTATTCAATGGGTTAGGTGTGCGTAAGAAAAGTCTTTCCATCAAACTAAAAAATAGACATCTATGTAACGCATTTACAATCAATATAAACCGAGAAAGTAAGAGTTGGTTATCTTTCCTCAATCTTCACATGAGAAAGTTGAAGATCCATTTATAGGGATCATTATTTCTCCGACTCTTACTATATGTGATATATATCCATGTGACCATAGGGTAGAAAACTCACGCAATTGATCATCCAAATGCTAAAAGTGTTTCATTCCATGTGATATCCATGATATTGATAATTCTCGAGTTATTAAAATGAGAGTATATATATTTAAATGATAAAAGATGATGAATAAATTTTATAATTACACAAGTTAAACTAATTATGCTATTTAAAATACAATATTTATTTAAGACATGGTAGAATCTTCACCTTCTTTATTAGAATAATCTAAACAAAGAAAAAAAGATAAAAATAATTGATATCACACTTTGCACAAAAATTTATTCATATTCCTTGAGCTGTTTTTTATCAACACTGAAAAACCTAAATTTAAACTCCATGAACACTTTGCATTTGTTCTCTAGTTCACAATTTCAAACAATATTCCAAGGAATCTAGCCTACTTGTTTGCTTATCTTCAACTTCCTTGGCCCCTTTAACCTAGTTTGCTCAGTCGAATTGCCTAACTTGATTTGTCTGAATTGTCTCATTCATTAGATTATTCACACCATTCAACCTACTAAACTTGTTTAATTCGCTGAAGTGAACTATCTTATGATTTTTCAAATTCTTTAATCAACTTGGATTATCCACTCAACCCTTCTAATATGTCTCAATCACTCATATCCTCATGTCTACTTAATCGCTCAACTCACCTAACTCACTTGTCATTTCCAAGTTAACTCATATACAGACTTGAACAACTCGTTATATAAGTAAACTTGAACACATATGAATTCAGTTCATTAACATTCATGAATAACGTTCGTGAACAATGTTTATGAACCATATTCATTAAAAAAACTCTTTTCAATATACTAAATAAATAATAAAATAAAATAAATAAATAAATTTAAATTCTCAAAGTCAATAACCAATCAAACAAGTAAAAATTTCAAACAATCAAACAACTTTGACTTGAGAGTTTGATAGCATCTAAACGAACCAAGCTCGAGCTAAGCTTCAAACAAATTTAAACTTATAAAAAATAAACCAAGCCCAACTTGAACAATCATTTCCAAACCTTGGTTCATTTTAAATTCGGCTTGACTCGGTTACCTTATCAAATAAGTCTGAACATCCCAAAGCTCAGCTCCACTTGTTTATAACCCTAATTATACCAAAAATATCATACATCCACTATCTACGCTACGTCCCAAGAGTAATTGTAGTATCTCCAGGATAACTCACAAAAGATTAAACTATCTAGTTCCTATTCAAAGTGTCTATGAATTTTTAATAAATAAACAAACAAGCTAAAACACAACTGAACAACACAGAACGAAAAAAGAAAGTAACACCAAGGGGAAAAAATCTTTAAAAAAACACCCAGCGAACTATGAACATATAAACATTAAAAATTTTAGAAAACTTACCATACACAAAATTCTGGAAGCAGAAGCTTTCTCCACTTCATCACAGGGGAGCTCTTACACTAGTTAATCGAGTAGGCCCTGACCACCTCGATAATGGGTGGCCGGCACAAGGGGCAGTTACCTCCAGTTTTGACTAAGTCACGAGCACACTTTGAGCATGTGCACATATGGCCGGCCACATCTGTTCAGTGCGAGGAAAAATAAATGTGAGCATAATGAGGTTTAAACTGTCTATAGAATAACGGATTCAAACCTGTATTATGCAACAGACACAGCAAACCCCTTGTCTAACTTGACTCCAATTGAATCCATCCACGGATGCTTCCCCACTGGAGCCTGCATGGTGCCGCAGCCTGACGTTAGATTTGTAAGAGAGAAAATTGCTGGTGCAGTAGAGGTCGATAAAAAAGGGGTAAATTATTTGTAAAATTAAATTATATTTTTCTTAAAATTTTCAACTCAAAAATATAATAATAATAATAAAATTAAAACAGAAATGAAAGAAGAGACAGAAGTTTAACTTGGTTACAACCAAGACGGTTGTTAATTCAAGACAGTCGAAGATCGCACTAGCAGAGTCTCCTTCACTGTAGGCGAAGAAGTCTATTTACACACTTAGAATACTCACTAGTTGCTATGAATTGATTACAGAGTTTAGTTCTGAGTTGATACTTAATTCCCTAGTTCTAGGGACCTTTAAATAGCCTCTGGAAATTTTATCTCGGAGGTCCAAGGCGCTCCAACAGGGGTTCAAGGTGCCTCCAACCGAGTCAGCGGATAAAACTCTATCCGCACACAAACGGTCACTTTTGACCAGTTGAAGGCGCCTTCAAGGTGAAGGCGCCTTGAGCAGATTTTCCAGCTCATTTACTTCTTTGCTTCAACTTCCGAAGCTCCGTTCTTTTGGGTGATTCCGGCCAACCGAAATAGGGCTTACCCGAACCTAATTTCCGGCCTTCTCCTCGAGCAGGCTTCCGTCCCGGCTTAACGCCCCTCGAACGCCGCGCACGTTCTTCTCGCCCACCGGTGTACTCTTCCGCAGCTCTCTCGTCCTTCGGACGCACCAAGCCCATCGGCTCCCTTCCCGTGTCATCCTTCTCGCTAGCTGCATCTTCCGCTCGACTTCCTGCGCTCCTAAACTCCTGCACACTCAAACACAGGGATCAAACACAAAGCAGGACCTAACGAACTTGGTTGATCACATCAAAACAACCACGGGGTTCAATAATTTATCCCTTTTGATGTGCATCAACCCAAGTTCAAGTTAGGGTAAAAGTAGACAAAACAGTAATTTTAAAGAAAATTACTAAATTAACATGGTAAACATAAATTTGCAATAAATAAAAATGGTAACTATTTAATTAAGAGTTTAAATACAATTTTTCAAAAATATTTTAAAAAACTCAGAGTTTTGAAAAAAATAAAAAATTCTCTTACCCTAAACTTGTATCTTTCTCTCCCCCTTTAATCACAGTAAAAACGGGGTAAAGATAATTTTATAAGTTATTTTGAAAAAATTTGCTAAGTGAAAATTTAATATTATTTTCAGAAAAATTTAGCTTAGATAAATCTAATTTCAGAAATGAGAATTTTTCTACGTAAAATTTTCAAGAAATATTTTTCTAGATAATTTAAAATTTTTTAAATAATTTATAAGGAAATGTTTAAAAATTTTTCAAAGCATTGTTTAATTATAATTTTAATGCTTTTATCAGAAAGTTAATTAAACATTTTTATTTCGATATTTCGGCTTCCAGGTCGTGGCGAGGCACTAGGCCTTCTTGGTTATTGGAGCAATAACCACTTTCTTAGACAAAGCTTCCATAAAGAAACTCAATGTTTAATTTTCTCACTGTAAGCTTTTAACTAAAAGAAAAGTTTAAACTAGCAAAGATTTTGGAACCCAATAAAGGTTCCTTCCTACGGGGTTGGTCAAAAACTTAGGAGGTACATATCCTTTAGGTATTCTTCTAAGTTGACCCTGATGTTTTCTTATATACCAATTCAATTTTCCACAAATTCTTAATTTTGATTTTGAAAATTTATTAAAGTATGCATCATTATTCTTCAATTTCAACTTTTAATTTTTCATTTTCTAATTTTAGATTATTATACATTTCTAGTGGGCATGCTTTTGCTAGGTTCAATTTTAATTCAACATTTTCTTTTTCTAATTTGAATAAATCTTTAGAAAGAGACTTAATAAATTGAAACGATTGAGTAGGGGTTAGATTACGTACTTGACTCGGTGATGCTCCCTCTTCATCGTCGCTTTCTTCGTCTGAAGTTCCTCCCCCTTCATCTATGCTCATCTCTGAGCTTGACTCTTCTTCCAGCTGGTGGTTAGCCATTAGCGCTAACCCTGAGAAGGCTTCGACGTCTGATTCGGAAGAAGACGAATCTGACCAAGTGACCTTCAGGTTCTTGTGCTTGGAGGATTCTGGTTTCTTGTACTTTGTCTTTACCTTCTCTTTCTCTTTTTTCTTTAATTTTGGGCAGTCATCTTTGATGTGCCCTTCTTCGTTGCAGTTGTAACAACGAACCGTTCTTTTTCTTTGCTGATGCCTCTTTGTCTACGATCTAAATTTATTAGAATTAAAAAACTTATTGAAACGTCTTACCATTAATGCAGCTTCAGATTCGTCGATCGAGGCTTCGGAGTCAGAACCATTTATTCTTGTCTTTAGGGCGATGTTCTGACTAGTCTTCTCTACTCCATTGGGCTCTGCAACTCGAGATTCATGAAGTTCAAAAGTAGAAAATAAATTTTCTAAAGTACTTACCTCGAAGTCCTTAGAGATGTAGTACGCATTTACTAAGGAGGCCCACTCTGGAATTCTGGGGAAGGCGTTGAGCGCATACCGGATTGAGTGCTGGTTCGATACTTCTTCTCCAAGATTGCTTAGTTGAGTTATTAACTCCTTAATCCTTACTTGGAGTTGCGATACCTTCTCGCCGTTGTTCATCCGAAAGTTCGTTAACTGGGTCCGGAGGATGTCGCGTCTCGCTAGCTTAGCTTCCGAGGTACCTTCGTGAAGCTCTAGGAATTTGTCCCAGAGATCTTTAGCGGAATCGTAGCTCCCGATCTGACATACCTCCTGGGGCGGCAACACGCTGAGTAGGTGGAATTCCGCCTTTCTGTTGGCCACGAATTCTGCCTGTTCCTTCTTTGTCCAGTTGAATTCTTCTTTGTCTTTTGGAACTACATAGTCATATTTCATGATTAAACAAATATCAAATTCTGTCTTGAAAAATACCTCCATCCGACATTTCCACGTCGCGAAGTCTCCGTCGAACTTCGGGGGAAGAATATTTGCTCCGGCCATCGTTTTGATCGTTGTGCTTCAGTCGGCGGTTAGTCCTTCTAAGGCGGTCTGGCTCTGATACCAATTGTTGGTGCAGCAGAGGCCGGCAAGAGGGGGGGTGAATTGCCTACAAAATTAAACTATACCCTCCTAAAGCTTTCAACTCAAAAATACAGCAACAATAATAAAATTAAAACAGAAATGAAAGAGGAGACAGAAGTTTAACTTGGTTACAACCAAGATGGTTGTTAATCCAAGGCAGTCGAAGATCGTACTAGCAGAGTCTCCTTCACTGTAGGCGGAGAAGCCTTTTTACACACTTAGAATGCTCACTAGTTGCTAGGAATTGATTACAGAGTTTAGTTCTGAGTTGATACTTAATTCCTAGTTCCAGGGGCCTTTAAATAGCCTTTGGAAATTCTATCTCGAAGGTCCAAGACGCCTCCAACAGGGGTTCAAGGCGTCTCCAACCGAGTCAGCGAATAAACTCTATTCGCGCACAAACGATCACTTTTGACCAGTTGAAGGCGCCTTCATCAAGCCTTGAAGGCGCCTTCAAGGTGAAGGCGCCTTCAAGCCATGATGAAGGCGCCTTGAGCAGATTTTCCATCTCATTTACTTCTTTGCTTCAACTTCCGAAGCTCCGTTCTTTTGGGTAATTCTGACCAATCGAAATAGGGCTCATCCGAACCCAATTTTCGGACTTCTCCTCGAGCAGGCTTCCGTCCCGGCTTAACGTCCCTCGAACGCCGCGTATGTTCTTCTCGCCCACCAGTGTACTCTTCCGCAGTTCTCTCGTCCTTCGGACGCACCGAGCCCGTCGGCTCCCTTTCTGTGCCGTCCTTCTCGCTAGCTGCGACTTCTGCTTGACTTCCTACGCTCCTAATCTCCTGCATACTCAGACACAGGGATCAAACACAAAACAAGATCTAACCAACTTCGTTAATCACATCAAAACAATCACGGGGTTCAAGAGAAATGAGTGGGACTTTAGCTTCAGGTGTTAGCATAAGCAAGATGCGGATATGCCCTGGGTTATTATCAAAATAAAACAAATGAAAATTCTTGCAAACTTACATTAGCTAGCTTTTTAAATACCAAAAAATGTAGATTGAGGTAATCCACTTGGATTAAGCTCAATCGTAGACATAGAGTAAGAAAAAGCTCTAAATCAATTTGGTTTTCATTTCAGAAAACATGTTTCACGCCAAAGAAAGGAACAACAAATAAAATAAAAGAGGTTGACTACTTAAATAAGTCAAGGACTTCGGCTTCAAACATCAACTGAAGAGAACAAATTAGGGGGGTCTACATCTAGACCTTGTAAAGCATGAGTTTATGCAAAGTAAGAGTTGATAATTTCATTCAATAGATAATATGCATAAGAGAAATAATAATATATTGCTAACCACAGACACTAAAAGATTATCAATCCATCATGGAAACTGTTGCGTAAAGAGAGGGCAACATCTCTCAACCTCTAAACCGCGGAAGAAGAGGAAGAGAGAAAAGAGATCGCGCGGAGCAACAAGACAAAGACGCACAAAATAAGAGCAAACACGAGGAAGGAGAAGAAGAAGAGAAAGAAGAAGAGTTACCGTGGTTCGATGACGTGCCTACTCCACAAAAACGGCTGAAACTTTATTAGAATTCTTTCTATACAAGAGAATCACATCTAATGATTCTTGTGTTTATTGTTGTACAATAGACTTACAATAATCCCTATAAATAATGCTAAACCTCAGACCCGATAAAATCGTAACAGAATTTTGTTATGAAAAATCATAACAAAATTCTATTATATAAAATCTTAACAAAATTTTATTAAGAAAAATCTTAACAGATTTTTCTTTCATAACATCCCTCATATTAACCTTTATCCAAATATGAGCCACCCCTCAATAATCTCCACCTTGGTGAATATTCACCCCTTCAAAGAACACGAGTATCTGAACAAAACTCCATCTGGATCTCTGGGTTTGGGTTTCCTTCCTCTAGCATCTAGAGATATGGATCAAGTTCAAGCAATGCTTAAACTTCTCTGTGGTCACTGGCTTTGTCAGCATATCTGCAGCATTGTCTGCAATGTGAACTTTCTCAAGTTGAATTTCCCTGGAAGCAATCAACTCTCTGATCTTGTGAAACCTCACATCAATGTGCTTGGTTCTCGCATGATACACTTGATTTTTCGCTAAATAGATAGCACTCTGACTATCGCATAACAACTTGACTCCACCTTGCTGAACACCCAGTTCTCTGACCAACCCTGTAAGTCATAAAGCTTCCTTCGCTGCTTCAGTTGCTGCATGTACTGAGACTCCATAGTAGATAATGCAACAATAGATTGTATCATAGATTTCCAACAAATAGGTCCTCCTGCCATAGTGAACACGTATCCTGTAGTAGACCTCATGTTATCTAGATCTCCTACATAGTCTGCATTTACGTACCTAGCAACTGAAGGTTCTTCCGGTTGTCTACTGAACATGATGTCATAATCAGTTGTATTTCTCAAGTATCTGAAAATCCATTTCACTGCATCCCAATGTGGTCAATCAGGATTTGAGAGAAACTTGCTTACCATACTAACTTCTTGCGCCAAATCTGGTCTCGTGCAAACCATGGCACACATCAGACAACCAACAGCACTGCATAAGGAACCTTTGACATCTCTGGGATCTCGTCATCCGTCTTTGGACACTGTGTACTGGATAACTTGAAGTGATGCACCAGGGGTGTGCTCACCGACTTTGCATTCTTCATGTTGAACCTATCCAGCACCTTCTCCACATAACTACGTTAAGACAACCATAATCTTCCTACAGCTCTATCCCTGTGAATCTCCATCCCAAGAATCTTCTTGGCCTCTCCCAAATCTTTCATGTCAAATTCTTTGCTCAGTAGTCTTTTCAATTTGTCAACCTCTTTCATCTTCTTCGCAACAATGAACATGTCATCTACGTATAGTAGTAAGAAAACCAGTGATTCATTTTCAAGACTCTTTACATATATGCAGCAGTCATACTCACATCTCCTATATCCGTTTTGAATCATGTATGAATCAAAATGTTTGTACCATTGCCTAGGAGATTGTTTCAATCCATAGAGCGATTTCTTCAACTTGCAAACCAACCGCTCTTGTCCGGGCTGACTAAATCCCTCGGGTTGTGGCATAAAAATCTACTCCTCCAAATATCCATGAAGAAATGTCATCTTCATATTCATTTGCTCAAGACGCAAATCGTGATGTGCCACTAAAGCTAACACCGCTCTAATTGACGTATGTCTTACCACCGGAGAGAAAATTTCTTCATAATCAATCCCCTTTCTCTGTGAATACCCCTTTGCTACCAACCGAGCCTTAAACTTCACTTCTTCTCCCTCTGACATTGCTTCTTTCTTCTTGAATATCCACTTGCACCCTATAGCTTTCTCTCCTTTAGGAAGTTCCACTAGATCCCACGTTTGATTCTTATGCAATGACTCCATCTCCTCTGTCATAGCACCCGTCCATCTATCCTTCTCAGAACTGTGTATCGCCTCCTGAAAAGATATAGGGTCTCCGCTACTAGTGATAAGCGTATAGGATACCAAGTTTTCAAATCCGTATCTAGTGGGTGGTTTTACGACTCGTCTTGTTCTACCACTAGCTATAGTGTGATGCTCCGTATGCTCTGAGCTAGAATCATCAGAGTCATGAGTCTCTAGCTCCACCTGCATAACATCTTTTTCTATGTTACTTTGTGGTGTTTCCTTTCCTTCTTCCTGAATACACTGTAACATAGCTTTCTCGTCAAACATCACATCTCTACTGATCACCACCTTGTTTGCCTTAGGATCTCAAAGCTTGAAGCCTTTAACTCCTTTCTAATACCCCAAAAATATGCACTGCTTTGACTTCGCATCTAGCTTTAATCTTTCTTCACTAGATATGTGCATATAGGCTGGGCATCCAAAAACTCGAAGATGAGAGTAATCTACTTGATTCCCTGTCCATACTTCCTCTGATACTTTGCCTTCTAGTGCTGCCCTTGGTGATCTATTAATAAGATAACATGTCATGTTAACTACTTCCGCCCAGAAATTCTTTGCAAGCCCTGCATTCAGCCTGAGACATCTTGCCTTCTCAATGATTGTCATGTTCAACCTTTCCGCTACCCCGTTCTACTGAGATGTCCTACGAACTAAGAAATGTCTCATTATCCCATGCTACTCACAAAATTCCTGAAACTTTGAATCTGTGTACTCAGTCCCATTATCTGACCTAAGACATTTGATCTTCCTTCTGGTATGGTTCTCCACTTCAATTTTCCACAATTTAAACTTTGCAAAAGTTTCTGACTTGTGACACATAAAGTATACCCAGACCTTTCGTGAGAAATCATCAGTAAAACTCACAAAATACAAGTGCCCTCCACGTGATGCTACACTGGCTGGTCCCTAGAGATCCGTATGTACGTAGTCCAGAATCCCCTTTGTCTTGTTTGCTGCCGTCTTGAATTGCACTTTACTCTGTTTCCCAAGAACACATAATTTGCAAAATTCAAGCTTACACGTCTTGACACCTTTCAACAAATCTCTCTTGTGAAGTTTTAACATCTCACGTTCACCCATATGTCCTAGCCGTATATGCCACAAGACAGTACTGTCTGATTCAAACTCTACTGAGGCGGCTCCACTTACAACTGTAGTCTCTATCAACTTGTAGATGTTTCCTGCTACCTTTTGTCCTTTCATTATCGTCAGAGCTCCCCTGCTGACCTTCATCACCCCACTCACTGATTTGTAATTGCAATCAATACCATCTAGTGTGCCTAGTGAAATCAAGTTCTTCCTTAGCTCTGGTATATATCTGACATCACATAAAGTTCTGATCACATCATCAAACATCTTGATTCTAACGTTCCTTATGCCGATAACTTTGCATGACACATCGTTTCCCATCAATACTGAACCAGAATCCACTGCCCTATAGGTGTCAAACCACTCCTTGTTTGGAGTCATGTGATATGAACATGCAGAGTCTCAAATCCATGCATCCGTCAACTGCTCCGAACTTGACATAACTGATAGTATATCTCCATCACCGCTCTCTGAATTTTCTTTTTCAACTATGTTTGCAGACTTTGTCGAACTATCTTTGTTCTCTGCAACATATTTCTTTATCTCTGGGCAATCTCTCTTGATATGACCTTTGCCTCCACACTTGTAGCACGTTATCACCTTCTTCCTTCTCGACTTAGAACGAGTCATGTCGTTGTTACCTGATCCATGTCGAGATTTATTTCTACCACGCTCTTGGTTGCTATTTACCACAAGTCCTTCTCCCTAGGAAACTTTATCGCTTGTTTTCTTCCTTTGGTGAAAACCTAGCAACGCACTTGTGATCTCCTCCAATTTGAGAGTTTCCTTTCCCCACATCAAAGTACTAACCAAATTCTCGTACGTAGAAGATGAAGGTAGAGAATTCAACAACATCAACGTCTTGTCTTCGTCTTCGATCTTCACATCAACCCGCTTCAGATCACTTACAATCTGGTTGAATACGTTGATGTGCTGGCTCAGATCGGTTCCTTTTGTCATCTTCAGCCCGAATAATTTTTGCTTAAGATACAGCTTATTTGTCAATGACTTTGACATGTACCGATTTTTCAACTTTTGCCAAACTACCACCGGTGACTCCTCGTCCATTACATGGTACATCACGTCATCTGTAAGACAAAGTCTGATTGTTGCTGCTGCCTTCGCCTGAAGTTCTTCTCAATCCAATCTCTCTATGCTTTCCGGCTTTCTTTCTCCTAACACCTTCACCATGCCTTGTTGCACCAACAAGTAACAAGTTCTTGACCCTTCTCTGCCATAATCTAAAGTTTTCGGTTTCGTCAAACTTCACCATATCAAATTTCGTAGAAGTCGTCCCCGACATGTTGAAGAAATCCGTCAAAAATTTGTAGCTCTGATACCAATTGTTGCACAAAGAGAGGGCAACACCTCTCAATCTTTAAACCGCGAAAGAAGACGAAGAGAGAAAAGAGATCACGCGGAGCAACAAGACAAAGATGCAAAAAAGGAGAGCAAACACGAGGAAGGAGAAGAAGAAGAGTTACCGTAGTTCGGCGACGTGCCTACTCCACAAAAACGACCGAACCTTTATTAGAATTCTCTCTACACAAGAGAATCACATCTAATGATTTTATATTTGTTGTTGTACAATAGGCTTACAATAATTCCTATAAATAATGCTAAACCCCAGACCCGATATAATCGTAACAGAATTTTGTTATGAAAAATTACAACAAAATTCTATTATATAAAATCTTAATAGAATTTTATTAAGAAAAATCTTAATAGAATTTTATTAAAAAAAATCTTAATAGATTTTTATTAAGAAAAATCTTAATAGATTTTTTTTTTCTAACATCCCAAATATTAATCTTTATCCAAATATAAACCACCGCACAACATAAACAAAACACCATACAGTGGAAAGAGCTGCAAATATGCAATAAAGAGGTTTGGGATAATGCTGGGTGCAAAATGCTTTAAACTTTGATATCAATATCTTCACAGGGGCTTCAAGAGAACAAGTGTTTGCAGTAATTCAATGACAAAACTTAGAATAAATAAAACTGACCTCCAGAAGACCGATTCAACGCTGCAGAGATTTCCTATCTAACTGCACGTTGCAACTCCACTTGCATTTCCATGCAAGCTTCCACCATTCTTTGCATATTATTCATTCCCTGTTGCATCCTAGCCATTTCTGCCTTTAAGTCATTGAGAGCATCCCATTTCTGCACAAATTACCATTATGTTTAGCTTGGATGCTAAAACACGTGATATATAACAATATTTCTAATACCCTTAACGTCACACTTAAAATGACATCAGTGATGCCCATCCAGGAAAATGGCAAAACACTGTATTTACCAAAAATCCAAGACAAAAAGTCGCATGACCACTAAAAATTTAAAAATAATGGAAATCATGAGATAAGGATACAATTGAAATGGAAGGTATAATGATGAAACCAACAAATTTCAGAGTACAAACCACAAAAAAAGTGAGCAGATAACAATAAATAATATTTGGAAATCAAGTACAGTTACAAAACACTAGTTTCATGGTTGTTTATATTGACTATACTTATTGTGTAACTATAGAAGAAAGGTTGCACACAATTTCTGAGCAATGCATGTTTTGCCTCACCCAATTGTTTAGATGCATCCCAGAGTGCCACAGTGGTGATCTTGGAGGCAAAAATAGTGGTGGAAACACATTAGACCTCCTAGTAGCTTGATTTGGACCATCCCTTCTCTCATCCCCATCTTCTACTGGTGTAAGTGTAAGCAGTGGTCTGCCCATATCCCAGTTGAATGGAGTTGTGCCTTGTCGTTGAACATAGGATTGTATTAATTGATCTAAACTTTCACGAAATCCGCTGTGAAGAAGGTTAGAAACACTCCTCCTGCAACAAAGTAATTCAGCACAACAGTAACAGAAGTGCAGTATCCAGTGATGGTTAAATACAAGGAGCTAAAAGAATATGCCGTACCTACTAAGGAGTTCCCTAAGCTCCGCACTGTATACACGTTCATCGTCAGGAGGGATAAATATGTTGGCTCTTCTAATTGGACTAGGCCTTCGATCTGTAGCTGGTTCTTCCTGTTCGTCCTGCCAGTTTTCTGCAGTATCAGAAGGCTCATCCTCGTGCCATTCTTCATGAACTTCAAGTAGAGGACTATCTTCTTCAAAATCATGCCCAGCGGTTTCCAGTGGCCAATCCTGTTCCATGTTTTCCTGCCAGTTTGCATTGAAATCCTCATTAATTTCCCCAGTTGATTCAGGCCAATCAGCTATAGTAACAACAATATTTGGTTCCCAGCCTAATCTATCTTGTCCTGTATCTTCTTGTTGCACAGCAACATCAGCAGGAGTTTCATGAATATCATGAGTATCATGACGATGACTACTCTCCAGCTCAAGTATCTCCTCTCTCTCTACAGTTTGGTTAATGTTAACATCCTCACTAGGTTGAGCCTCGACCTCAGTGTTGATGCTAAATAAATATGTTACACTACTGGCTTGAAAATTGAAATTGATCCATCACAAAAATGCGATCAACTGAAGAATCAGGCTGGCTTGTTGCTTCATCATGAATGGCATTCTCTAATTGAAAGTAAATACCAAGGACGTCCGTATAATTTTTGAAAGTAAATAGAAAGAAAAAAAACATTTTACTCTCTTGATCATTATTACCATTATACATTCAATCATACATCAAAATTAGAATGAAAAAGGATAAAGGAGAAAGGACATCAACAAAGTGACTAATAGAACAACTACAAAGCTTGACAATTGACTGAATTGACCATTGTCGACTATGCAACATTAATCAAGACCAATGTCAAAGATTTCAATCAGGTGTTCAAGGTGCCATTTGATTCGATAGGGAGAGACTATCTTTACCAGGTTGATAGAAGTCCATCTAAGCTTACTATTTGTACAAGGTTGACAAAAATCAGTTTTAGGTTCTATCACATGAAACACAAGCACTTCCAACCTAATTGTTGACAGATTAATAAGTACCTTGCTGTTGCCAACTAACTTGCTACTCTAGGAAAGATGTGTTTATTCGTGTTGGCCCTAGGACGGATTGACGGGAGCCCTTCACATTAATCACCAAAATGAAGTAGAAGACAAGAACTTTGTCCCTTCAAAAGAATGATACATAAAACCTTTTTTATACAAAGGAAAAAACAACTTGACAAGAAATAAAATAGCCCAAACTATAAGTTTGACAAACAAAGGGGAATTAAGAACTAAACAAAATCTAGCCTAAAGAAACTAAACATAATGCTTACTTATCCTATAACCTAAAATCACTATACTGATTTTGAATTAAAGATCTTAGTTTTTCAATGCATATATCAAACAAACAACATGCTAATAACATGCAATTTACATTTATGATTTACAGAATTTTGGCACTTTAATCATTCTTTTATAACAGAATAGAAGTCAACCATTTCTGTAAAGTCATATGATTTGGTTGTTTCTTTTATTGAAGTAGTTACCCTTCAGAATGGTTCCTGCTGACAGTCAGCTCCTTACTGCCCAAGTGATGCTATGTAATTTGTACAAATATATAACATGATCAAATTACTTGAATGTGATTGCGGTGGGGGATGCCCCCTCGGATGAGTCTAGTGGTTAGCGCATGAGGTATTGCCATCATGAGGTCTGGGGTTCGAATCTCGGCAAAGCTGAGGTAAATGCCTTTCTTATGTGTTAGTCACTATTCCAAAGACTAGTACCCGCCCGTGATTTACTTCCTCCGTGTTGGCCCTGGGACGAGTTGGCGGGGGCGCTGGGGGCAAGCGTATTCACCTTTTGTCACCTTGAATGTGATTGCGGTGAGAGAACTCTGAGACTGCATGATGCTCTGATAATGCTTGGAGCTCGTTCTGGCTTTCCGATGCCATCCTTGTGATTAATTCGAGTCGAGCTTGTCAGCCTCTCAAGCCCAGCAATTCCCTCCTTACACACTCAGGTTGGCTATCTATCACAAACTCATTTCTTTCCCTCTGTCGTTCCTCCCTCCGACTAGCACGGATGTCTCTCGGCTGCTGACTAGTCATCACCCACTCTCTCACTAATCTCACTCTCTCCCTTTCAAGATCCCCTAGCCCATGCGCCCCATGAGTGTCAATACTATGGCCAATCCTAGTTGCTGGTTCTGCAATCTCACTCTCCATCATTCAACCGCGAACTATCTGTCGCACCCTCTCCCTTACCTCGTCATGAAGGTCAGGAGACTGTTCCCTACTTGATCCCCGATCATCCTCATCCATCTCACCCTGTTTAGAAGAGGAGTCCATATGCCCATGAGCCCACTGTGCACAATCGATAAGTACAAGGTCAGATTGGTAATCAAAGAATACTGACATCTAGAAGGCCTCGATTACTTTGATACATATTCTTTGGTGTCAAGCATAACTTCCATTAGAGTACTGTTGGCTATCGTCGCTATATGAAATCTCAAAATACATCAGATGGATGTAAAGACAGTTTTTC
Source organism: Zingiber officinale (assembly GCF_018446385.1). Lineage (NCBI taxonomy): Eukaryota > Viridiplantae > Streptophyta > Magnoliopsida > Zingiberales > Zingiberaceae > Zingiber > Zingiber officinale. Next base: position 17,804,815 of record NC_056006.1, on the reverse strand, counting down.
TAAACAGGGATTTAGAAGAGAAAATCTATATGGAACAAACTGAGGGGTTTTTTATGCCAGGACAGAAAAACAAGATTTGTAGATTGGTGAAGTCGTTATATAGCTTGAAACAAGCACCGAAACAGTGACATGAGAAATTTAATAATGTCATGAAGGAATATGGATTCAGGATTAATGAATGTGATAAATGTGTCTATATGAAAGTCACAGAGAGTGACTATGTCATCTTGTACCTCTATGTAGATGACATACTTATCATTGGAAGTAATGATAAGATAATCAAATCTACTAAAGATTTGTTGAACTCAAGATTTGACATGAAAGACATGTGTCAAGCTGATGTGATTCTAGGAATCAAAATTCTTAGAACCACAGAAGGACTTGTTCTTAGTCAGTCTCATTATGTGGATAAAATTCTTGAGAAATTCACTAAGGGTGAGACTGCGTTGGCACGAACGCCGATAGATACGAGTCAACATCTATCGAAAAATCGAGGTGAAAGCATCTCTCAACTAGAGTACTCTTGAGTGATTGGAAGTCTGATGTACTTAATGAGTTGTACACGACTAGACTTAGCCTACGCAGTAAGTAAAATGAGTAGATACATGAGTAATCCCGGTGTTGAGCACTGGACAAGGATAACAAGAGTACTGAGGTACTTAAGGTATACTCGTGAATATGGTCTGCACTATACAAGATATCCTACTGTGATTGAATGATACAGTGATGCGAGTTGGATATCTGACATAAAAGACTCCAAGTTTACGAGTGGATATGCATTCACTCTTAGCGGTGCAGTCATTTCTTGGAAACCTTCTAAGCAAACCGTAATAACTAGATCCACGATGAAATCTAAGTTTGTAGCTCTTGACAAATGTGATGAAAAGGTTGAATGGTTACGACAATTCTTAGAAGATATTCCACGATGACTAAAATCTGTGCTAGTAATTTGTATATATTGTGATAGTCAATCAATAATTGGTCGAGCACAGAGTCATCTGTATAATGGTAAGTCTAGACATATATGTCATAGACATAATATCATTAGACAACTACTCTCAACGGGAGTTATCACTATTGACTATGTGAAGTCAAAAGATAACCTAGCGGATTCGATAACCAAAGGGTTAAATTGAGAGTTAGTTGCAAGCTCATCACGATGAATGGGCTTGATGTCGTTGACAGCGATCAGTGAGAGGACACCCAACCTATGTTGACTGGGGATCCCAAGAACTAGGTTTAAAGAGACAACTAATTTGTACTGACTAGACACACTGTGGGGGATATCCCAATGAAGCAGTGACTAGACCAGGGTAAGCCGATGGACTTTTAATGATCAAGAAGACTAGATGACAACTCTTGAGTGATCACCTATGTGAGAAAGAAGTGGGGCCGCTTCGAAGAGAATTGGAGACACAATTCTTAGAACTTCTCACAGAACCTAGTGTGTTCATGACCAAGAATGAACACACTCATGAGAACTGAGTTGTATCAGGGAGAGTCTTGGGGTGAGATTTGTCACTGCTTACACAGACGACAGTATAGTTCAATGACATCGTGTCTACTATTAGCCAGTAAGCAACCAGATCTTCACAAGGGAAGGTTCAAAGGGTAAAACCTACCTATCCTATACTTGACTCAACTGCTAAATACTATGACATACCCCATCTCCATTCATGTGAAGGATTGTTGAATATATGTGAATGGAGAAGAGGTGGAAGAGGATAGAAGCTCTATTGTGAATGAGATTTTAGTCCCACATTGGGAGCTTCAAGGCATGTTGGTTAGTTTATATTGATTCACATGCATTGAGGATGTGAACAAATGCATGAGGAGATGCTCTCTCACGCGTGGGTGCGCAGGAGGGGGGGGTGCAAATCCAGGGTTAAGATTGCACTGAACCATGTTGACTCGTGTGTGGACACGACCTGCGTGTGCTGAATGCCTAACCGGTCGGGGCAAAATTTGGCCAAGTGGAACAACCAACATTTTGCCACGTAAACCTTTTGCTGCTGTCTACTGGATGCATTAAATTTGAGATTAATGCAGAATAGAAACGATCGAGTGATAATGAGTGAAACGGTAGGCGTTTCACTGCTCGACGAGTAATGGTATTTAATCGACCATTAACGCTACCATTGATCTGAGATCCTATATAAGGAGGCTGGGATCATAGGCAGAAGACACACAGAAACTAACAAAAGCTCTCCATCTGTGTTCCCTCCTCCTCTGTCGTGCAACTCCCGCTCGGCAGAGTGCCCGTGATAGTAATCGGGTGCCTTTCAGTTTGTCGTGACTACCAGTGCTTGGTGGGATTCACGGTTAGTCGTTATATCCTGGGAAACATACGACCCTAGTAAGCCTCGAAGCACAGCCGAAGGTGGGGTGAATCTGTTTTAAGGAAACTATGACTCTCGTAGGCCTCGGTCAGCTCGCCCGGTCTCTTCGTCCGCCTGGTAGGCCCCTTTGCTCGACCAACCTCTCCACTCGCCCGGTCGGTCTCTTCGTTCGCCCGACTGACTTCTCTGACCGCTCGGCCTGTCGCTTCACCCGAACGCCTGGCCTGTCGCTTTGCCCAAACACCCGGTCTGTCGCTTCGCTCGGCTTGTCGCTTTGCTCGGCCTGTTGCTTCGCTCGGCCTATCGCTTCGCCTGCCCGACCTTCCTCTCACTAGGTCTGTCTGCTCACTTGACCCACCTCTCGCTAGGCCTGTTTGCCCGCCCGATCGGCCTTACTGTCCGACCGTACTGCCCGGTCAGCCTTTCTGCCCGCTCAACTGTATTGCCCGGTCGACCTTACTACCCGCCCGACCATACTGCTCGGTTGGTCTCTCTGGTTGGATGGCTGCTCTGTCCGATCGAACTCTATGCTCTCGACTGCTCGGCTCGACAACACAAACCTGCTGCTCAGCAGATCTGCCCACTCGACGACTGAGTCCGATCTGCCACTCTTCGACACGTAGCAGAAACTAGCCCCTGCTGGCAGCCTAAGATTATCCACTGAGGTCATCTCTATTGTAAGTTGAATTTAAATTCTCTGTAATTTTAAATTCAGCTAAGTCCCCAAAAATCTCCGGCAATAGATGTTGGTGCAATCGACCTCCAAGGTTTTAATATCAGACAAATATGTTTAAGTATGTTTAAGAATGAAGCTTGATTTATGGAAGTCCTAGTTGTAGGCTAGACAAGTGAAGTCCTAATTGTAGGCTAGGCAAGGGAAGTCCTAGTTGGAGGCTAGGCAAGGGAAATCTCGGTATATCATGGAAGCCAGGTGGATAGGTCTGGAGGATCTGATCTCTGGGGAACCGAATACTGAGGCAAGGGAAATTTCGGTATATCGTGGAAGCCAGGTGGATAGGTTTGGAAGACCTGATCCCTGGGGAGCCGAATACTAAGTCTTGGTGAGTGAAGCCAGGTGGAGAAAATCCTATGGGGTGGTAACCTTAGGTAACGAGAAGTCTTGGAGGAGTGAACTCCAAGCAAGGTTGATTAGATGGTTTCCGCGGTCGACCGGACCAGCGGATCTCGGTAAATCTAGGATTAGGTTTACCATTATATTCTGTATTACTATTATTGCTATTGGCTAATATAGTATTGCAGGTAAGGTCTTAGTGGATCAGGTGATCAGACACTGAGCAGGCAAAGTCCAAACATATCTGGAGGACCATGTTTGGTAGGTAAGTTGAGGTAAACAACTGAAGGAGCGACAGTGAGGTCGGGTTCCTGAAAGGAACAATCTAAGGTCGCTGATCCAACTGAAGAAACCGGGAAGGTTTCCGAGTTGAGATCAAGGCAGTATTACTGTCTAATATTACTCATACATAATATATATTACTGTGCTAACCTTTGTGTTGCAGGGATACTTTATTTAATTCTGTGTTGCAGGTTCGGCCGAATCAGTCGACCGAACGTAGGGATCGGTTGACTGAACCAAGTTGACTCAGCACAGGCCAGCTCATCAGCATCGATTAGAAGCAAAAGGAAATAGAGTTGATCGGTCTACCGAACAGAGGGATCTGTCGACCAAACCAATCATTATTAATGGCGCAGTAAATGCAGATCAAGGCAAATCTCGGCGAACAGGGAAGGAGCCTGTTCAGTCGATCGAAAAGCATGATCGGTCGACCGAACCCTTAAAGATTAGTAAATGCAAAAGATCGACCCAGCGTCAGACTCCAGCCAGGAAGGAAGGGAGCGGGTTCGGTCGACTGAACAGAGGGATCAGTCGACCGAACGCCATTGACACTTATAAATAGGAGGCTCGAAGTCTGAGGTTATAGAGGACTGACTACTTTTGATTGACTCAAGTGCTCTTCTGCAAGCTGCTCGTGATACAAGCCTTCGTCATCCCTACAAGCTACTTCATCCGATAGTACCGACCGAGCTTCGACTTTCATCTACTATTGTCGGTATATCTTATTTTGTACTGCACTTAATTTCATGTAAGATAGTGTTGGATCGTGAAACGTCGATAGAGGGGGGGGGTGAATATCGATTCGAAAAACAGCGAGTATAAAAGAGTTAAGCGCAGCGGAATAATAAAGACTGAGACAAACTGAACACGGTGTTTTTTACTTCGTTTGGAGCCTGTGACGACTCCTACTCGAAGGCCCGTACTCCGTGAGTACTTTCGTTGGGTAATCACTATCAATTCGAATATTACAGAGTTAAGTACAAGAATTGACAGATAAAGAAAATACCGACAATAGAATTAAAACAAAACCAGCACTGAGTCGGAGAGCTTTTCGTGGCGTCGCAAGAGCACAGAGCAGCAGATCTTGGATTCTCAGTTCATATCGAAGCTCTACCCTTGCCCCTTCTTTTATATGAAGCTCAGGGCGCCCCGGATCCCTTCCAGGCGCCCTGGTGAGACGTGGCAGGTCCAACCAGTGAGCTCCACGTGGCGATGCGCAATCGGGATAAAACTTGCCTCCCGGGCGCCCGGATCCCTTCCGAGCGCCCGAACCTCCGGGCGCCCGGACCTCCGGGCGCCCGGACCACCTTTCTCCAGAACAGGTCCTTCTCCTGCAAGACAAGGTTAGTCCGAGACAAGTATAATAAATTTCCTGCAAAACAAAATGTTAGCACAGTTCATGAGTTTGACATGAAAAAGTATGACTTAGATTCCGTCTTTCCGAGACTGGAATCTAGTCACGATCTCGACTTAGATATCCGAAATGGATCTAAGCCGGATCGACGCCTAATGTTCCCTTCCCGGGAACGCGTCCTCACAGTCACTCCCTTCCAGTGACTTACCTTTACTCACCTGCCAGACGTCTGGTCAGCCCTTCGACCCGTCTGGACTTCTCGCCAGCTATCTGGTCAGTCCGTCGACCTAGCTGGACTTCTCGCCAAGCGTCCGGTCAGCCCGTCGACCCGCTTGGACTTCTCGCCAGCTATCCGGTCAGCGCGTCGACCTAGCTGGGCTTCGTGCCAGACATCCGGTCAGCCCGTCGACCTGTCTGGACTTCTCCTACACACTCGATCAGAGTGTTAGACAACAACAGACTAACTTAACCTGATTTGTCATTCATCAAAACCTGGGTTAAATCGTTAGTGCTAATCGCACCAACAATCTCCCCCTTTTTGATGGAATGACAACCTGGTTAAGTTAGTGAAAACATATGCAAGAAAAAACAAGCATTTAAAGGGGTTTTTAAGTTAGTTTGCATTTTCAACTCTGGTTTAGCTAACTTAACCACCTAACCCTCTCCCTTTGGCATTCATCAAAAATAAGCATGGATTAAGTAAACATAAACATAGACTTCAGACAAAGTAAGAAATAATGTCAAGTTAATCTGGAGGAGTTTAAACTTTTGAAAACTTGTTTAAAGTATTAGCTTTTAGCTTTTAGAAAAATAGCTAAGTTTAGATAGTCTAATTTCCAAACATAAGTGTATAAGTTCTAAATTTCAAGATTAGGTTTTAAATTTTCAAAACAAGTTTCAACTTTGAAACGCTTTTATAAGTTTTCAAAAAAAACTAAGTTTGAAAAATCTACTTTTCAATACTGACTAAGTTTTTTTAAAAACTTTATGTTTAAGGTGGAGAAAATAATTTAGGTGCTAAGTGTTGATTTAATTTTCCCCCTAAACCTGATATCTAAAATAAAGCTTTTGAAAATATTTGCTAAGAATTTTAATATAAGATTTTCAAAGTAATTGGGGTAGAATTTTCTAAAGAGATTTTAAAGAGAAAAAATAGCACTTAAGGAGATTAAAAAAAACCTCCCCCTAAATTTGATACTCCTTTATTTTATTACTCTCCTTTAATTTATTAATCTTTATAGGGGATTTAAAAAGAGAAAATTGAACCTCCCCCTGAATTGGTTAATCCCATTAATATCTCCCCCTTAAGTTAATACTAAGGTTTGGTTGTGTTAAATTTCAAATCTCTAACACATTTGTCTAATTTAGTAATACTTATATTATTATCTCTGTATCCTTAGTATAATTGTTTCTTTGAGTTTGAATAATCAATAATTGATTTTAGATTCAGGCGCTTAACTTTAGTTTAAGGTTAAATAAAATAAGATTTTATTAATTCAATAACATTTAAGCATTATCAATAATTTATTGATCACTTTTACTTGATTTAATAATTTAATACTTAGTGAAATAATTTAAATTTCATATTACTTGATTGAGTTGGTCAAATGAAAGTGTTAGTTATAATAATAATTATTATTTTTATTTATTTATTAAATATTTTTTTAAAAAGAGATTTCTAATGGGATTTCTAAAATAACATTTAAAAGGAATTTAACATGATTTTTATAATATGTTTTATGTTAATTAACATAGCTTGATTCAGTTTTGATTTTAAATTTAAATTAATATTAGTGGTTAATTTAAGTTTAAGTTTAATTTTAAGTTTAAGTTAAAATTTGTAATTTCAATATTAAGTTTTAATTTAAGATTTAATTTTCAGTTAAATTAAAAAAATAATTTTAAGGTTAAAAAGATGTTTAAGATTAAAAATTAGTTTAAAGTCAAAATAATAATTATTAAAGTGAAAATAATCTATAGAAATAATTTATTATTATTACAATTTTTTTTAGTTAACAGAATTTTATTAGAGTGAAAAAATAAGAAGAATTTTTCAAAATGATACATAATTTTTAAAATAGTTTTAAAGCGATTTTTAAAATAGATTTTTTTTAAATGATTTTTTTAAAGTTTTTTAAAATAATTTTTGAAATAATTTTTAAGTTTAAATAATTTTAAAAATATTTTTTTTTAAGTTAAAATAATTTTTAGTTAAAATAATTTTTAAAGTAATTTTTAAAATAATTTTTAAGTTAAAATAATTTTTAAAAGAGTTTAAAAATAATTTTTAAATGAATTTTTAAAACAATTTTAAAATGAGTTTATAAATAAATTTTTAAATGAGTTTTAAAAATAATTTTTAAATGAGTTTTTAAAATAATTTTTTAAATGGATTTTTTTTTGTTTTAAAAGAATTTTAAAATAGTTTTTAAAGAATTTTTAAAATAGTTTTTTAAAGAATTTTTAAAATAGTTTTTAAAGAATTTTTAAAGAATTTTTAAAATAATTTTTAAAGAATTTTTAAAAGAATTTTTTAAAATAGTTTTTAAAGAATTTTTAAAAGAGTTTTTAAAGAATTTTTAAAATAGTTTTTAAAGAATTTTTAAAAGAATTTTTAAAGAAATTTTTAAAATAGTTTTTAAAGAAATTTTTAAAATAGTTTTTAAAGAAATTTTTAAAATAGTTTTTAAAGAATTTTTAAAATAGTTTTTAAAGAATTTTTAAAATAGTTTTTAAAGAATTTTTAAAATAGTTTTTTAAAAAATAATAATTTAATTTTAAAAAATAATTTAGTTTTAATTTGAAATTTAATTTTAATTTGAGATTCGAAATTTAATTTTAATTTGAAATTCAAAATTTAATTTTGATTGTTAGTCATCTCACCCGATCCAAGTTTTCAGTCAGGGAATCTTATAATTTTGTGAGATGAATTAGATTTAATTATAGAGTTTGGTTTAACTTGTGTTAGATTCAGGTTTAGCTTTGGTCTCAACAAATAGGCATTCTTCGGATAAACTTCTAAGCTTGGTGAGTCACTTGGACGTCATTAGAAGTAACCAACCTTTCGAGGTTTTCCGAATAGTCCTATCCACTGAGCTTAGTACTAAACCTTGGTCTAACTAGTTAGGATCCATTTAAAGGTAGCTTCGGTCGGTTCCACTTGGCCAAATGCACCAGATTGAAGTCATATCTTTCTAGACATGCGATGCCCAAGCTTCCCCAACGTACTATCATCAAAACAACTTCACCAGTACCATGATTCAAGTTAAACTGGGTCCCTTTTTAACTAATCCTAATAACCCTGCCGGGTTAGTTTATTTGGGTTACCCTGTCAGGTAAGTTAGTTTTGGAGGTGCCAACTATTCTGGAGCCTCCCCCTGAATTATTGGCTTTTAATTTAAATTTTCGTTTTAGGTTTGTGTCTAATTAGAGTTGGTTTTAGTTAAGTTTTAATGTTTAATTTGTAATTTAAGTTTAAGTTTTTAATTTTGAATTAATTAAATTGGTCAAATTATCTTTCTTTAAGAGAGTGTATTTAATATTTGAATTTTCTTTCAATTTCAATTTTATTGGGTTAATTGAATTATCTTTCTTTAATAGCTTATTTTTAAAGTTTAAGTTTTTATTTATTTTTAAATTTGAATTAACTAAACTGTTTGAATTATATTTTCTTAATGGTTTATCTTTTAGTTTTTTATTAATTGTTAATTTTGAAATTTCTTGATTATTTTTGTTTAATATGTTATCTTTAACATTTAATTTTAAGTTTGTTAAATTCCGTTTTGATTTTATCAAAGTGTTTGATTTTATCCTTATATTTTTTTTACCTTTTAAATTGATATGGTTAATTGAATTTATTAGATTAGTTTTATCTTTAAAGTTTAATTTTTTATTAATTAAATTATCTTGATTTTGGATAGTTTCTAGACTGATTTTATCTTGATTATTAAATATTTTATCAAGGTATTTATTGATTTTATCCATTTTCTCATTTTTAGCATTTAAATTCAAATTTATTTTAATGTTTGACTTATTTATGTCTAAATGCTCACCTAATTTTAAATTTTCTAAATTAATTAAATTATTTGAGTTGATTTGGTCATTGTTTTGTTTGACCAAGTCAAGGTTGATGCCAAATTGATCAGAGTCTTAATTGACTTGATCAGAGTCTAGATTATTTTGTGATTTTGAATTTAAATCATTTAAATCTAGATTATCATGCATCATACTTGGACTAATTTCATACTTATCATCATGCTGATTATTTAAACTACTATTAGCAGGGGTATTTTGGTAAATATTACTAACCTTGAGCGCAACCCCTAATTCAGTAGGCTTCTCCGTTGGATTTGACTCGAGTCCATATTTGACTTTAACTTGATCTTCTAGCTCCATCGGCGTCTCGTGAAGCTTGATCAACTGGGTCCACAGCTCATATGCATTCTTGTACTTTTCTAATCTGCATAAAATATTATTAGGTAAAACATTACAAATAATGTTACTTACCTTTTTATTCAGTTCCGAGTTTTGAGAAGGTTTCCTCAAAATTAGCATATAATCGATGTCTACGCTTCCTAAGAAGCATTCCATTAATCGCTTCCAATAGTTGAAATCTTGATCGTATGATGGTGGTTTGTGGGGGTTCCGTCCTTCTTGAAGAGTCATTATTCTTGCACACAGAGAAACAGAAAAAAAATCCCAAGACTTGGTCTTGGATTAGCAGTGCCGAAAAAAATATTTCACTATTTTCAGAAAAAATAATAAAATATTATTAAAATATTAATAAAATATTTGAAAAAAATATATTATTTCAAAATTTTGAAAATGTAATATTTTTTAAATACTAAACAATGGTGAAAAGATGACGATGTATTTTTCAAAAACCGTTTTGGAGGGAAAAAACCGAAAGGCGTACCTGCTGATTTGACAAACAATATCTAATTTTTTCTTCAAAACGACCCCCCTTTGCTTGATTGGTGGTTGCACCAAATCAGAGCGGTACCTGCTCTGATACCACTTATTGGATCGTGAAACGTCGATAGAGGGGGGGGTGGGGTGAATATCGATTCGAAAAACAGCGAGTATAAAAGAGTTAAGCGTAGCGGAATAATAAAGACTGAGACAAACTGAACACGGTGTTTTTTACTTCGTTCGGAGCCTGTGACGACTCCTACTCGAAGGCCCGTACTCCGTGAGTACTTTCGTTGGGCAATCACTATCAATTTGAATATTACAGAGTTAAGTACAAGAATTGACAGATAAAGAAAATACCGACAATAGAATTAAAACAAAACCAGCATTGAGTCGGAGAGCTTTTCGTGGCGTCGCAAGAGCACAGAGCAGCAGATCTTGGATTCTCAGTTTATATCGAAGCTCTACCCTTGCCCCTTCTTTTATATGAAGCTCAGGGCGCCCCGGATCCCTTCCGAGCGCCCTGGTGAGACGTGGCAGGTCCAACCAGTGATCTCCACGTGACGACGCGCAATCAGGATAAAACTTGCATCCCGGGCGCCCGAATCCCCTCCGGGCGCCCGGACCACCTTTCTCCAGAACATGTCTTTCTCCTGTAAGACAAGGTTAGTCCGAGGCAAGTATAATAAATTTCTTGCAAAACAAAGTGTTAGCACAGTTCATGAGTTTGACATGAAAAAGTATGACTTAGATTCCGTCTTTCCGAGACCGGAATCTAGTCACGATCTCGACTTAGATATCCGAAATGGATCTAAGCCGGATCGACGCCTAATGTTCCCTTCCCGGGAACGCGTCCTCACAGTCACTCCCTTCCAGTGACTTACCTTTACTCACCTGCCAGACGTCTGGTCAGCCCTTCGACCCGTCTGGACTTCTCGCCAGCTATCTGGTCAGTCCGTCGACCTAGCTGGACTTCTCGCCAAGCGTCCGGTCAGCCCGTCGACCCGCTTGGACTTCTCGCCAGCTATCCGGTCAGCCCGTCGACCCGCTTGGACTTCTCGCCAGCTATCCGGTCAGCCCGTCGACCTAGCTGGGCTTTGTGCCAGACATCCGGTCAGCCCGTCGACCTGTCTGGACTTCTCCTACACACTCGATCAGAGTGTTAGACAACAACAGACTAACTTAACCTGATTTGTCATTCATCAAAACCTGGGTTAAATCGTTAGTGCTAACCGCACCAACAGATAGTAGGAGTGTTACTATCTTACATCTTTGTATTTGTATGATCCACTTCTTTCCGAGGATTTCGGAAAGAAGGGTTACAGTGTTTTACCCATCGGAGCGGTCAAGGACCGCGGGCCTTCGAGTAGGAGTTGAGCTAGGCTCCGAATGAAGTAAACGACTTTGTCTCTTTTCTTATTTCCGTTGCACGATTCTGATTTAAAAGTAAAAAAAGAGTTTTAAAACGAGCGATATTCACCCCCTCTATCGCTTGCTCCGATCTATCAATTGGTATCAGAGTCTCGTTAGCTCTAAAATTACTTAACTGTTTTTCAAAGCACCTTTTTAAAACTTTTCTTTCATTTATTTATTTTTTGAATTTTCTTTCATTTTTCCCGCACTACTAATCCCAAGACGAAAGTCTTGGAAATATTTTTCTTTTAATTCTTTGATTGTAAGAATGTCAATGTCATATTAAGAAGGGCGAAGTATCTATGACCCTCCGTCGTACGATCAAGTCTACTTCAATTCCTGGAGGCAAATGATGGAATGCTTCGTTGGAAGTAACAATTTTGACAATTGGATCGCACTGAGACAATCTTCTCAAAACTCTGAAGCAAACACGAAGGTAATAGAGATTTTAATTAGTGTTTTGCCTAATAATATTTTGTGTCAATTAGAAGATTACAAGAATGCATTCGAGATGTGGACCAAATTGATCAAGCTTCACGAGACTTCGTCGAGGCTAGAAAATCAAGGTGAAAATGAGTTCGAACTTGAATCCGGAGAGCTATCCTCAAAATCAGATCTAGACCAAATCAACTTCATCACACTAGTGGCTGAGGAGGAGGCTGATGGATCTGAACCCGAGTCCGACTAAACACTCGAGCCTGAATCCGAAATGGCAATGATCAAGGGGGAGAATCCTAATGAGGATTCAAAAGGTAATATTTTAAAATTTAAAGAACACATAACATGTTTTAGTTGTAGAGAAAAAGGACACTACAAAAATAAATGCCCGATGAGTCGATCTGCACAACCGGAGGCAAAGGAAGAACCGATGTCTAGAGTCCGGAAAATGAAGGACCACATTGAATGTTTCATATGCAAAAAGATAGGACACTACAAATCTCAATGTCCGGAGAGAAGACCCAAGAATTCAGGGGGAGCAATTATGGTAAATAAATTTAAATTATATGAAAATCTACATGTTTTAGATCCTTCTTGTTTGAATCATACTATGAATTTTAGAAAGCATGAAAATCCTACATTATTTAACAAAACTTTTTTAATTAATAAAAACTTGATTAATTTGAATGTAACTAAAATCGATCAATTCAACCCAGACAATAATCAAGACCTAGATCTAGTTAATCAAAACTTATTTATTCAAGATAATTTGAATTTAAATCAAAATAAAAATTATCTAAAATTAACTAAGAATAAACAGAACCTAACTAAAAATTTAGAAAAGAAAAATAAGAAACAAAACTATAAATTAAATACAAAATCAAATTTTAGAAAACTAGAAAAACAAAATAATGTTTTGAAAAATAAAATTGATAAATTAGAAAACATTATTAATAATTTTATCAACTCACAAAATCTAGATTTAGGTTATAAATCAAAACCAAATCTAGAACAAAACTTTCATAAACTTAATTATAATCATGTACCCTTTAATTACGAAACTAATCAATATTGATAATAATAATAATAATAATAATAACAATAAAACAACAACAACAATATTAATAAATAATAATATAATAACAATAATAATAAATAATATAATAACAATAACAATAATAAATAATAATATAACAACAATAAAATAAAACAACTATAACAAAGTAATAATAAACGATACTAAACAATAATAAATAAAAACAATAATAATAATATGGCTTGTTTGAATTGTTTGACTTGCTATGATCATATATATATCATGTCATGCATTTTCTCTTTATGCTGTTAGAACGGTTAGTTATAAAAGGTTTACCAAACCCTACAATATAGCATCGGAATGGATTGGGATGATAGTACGTCAAGGAAATTTTGTCGAAGGTATGTCTAAGCTGAATATGAAATTCTATCTGGTGCACTAGACTTAGTGGATCTGACCGAAGCTACCCTAGTCAAACATGGGCTAGTTAGACCAAAATTTAGTATTAAGTTCTTTGAGCGGTAACTGTTTGGAAAGTCTTTAGCAAGTGGTCCACCGTTGATACATAAGAAGGTCATATGCCTCACCACTGAACTGAAAGATTATCCTTAGGACGCCTGCTTGATTAACCCAAAGCTAAGTTTGAATCTAACATGGGTTCAACAACTTTTTTCAAACTTAATTTAAAAATTATTTATTTTTTTAAACAAAATTTAAACTTAATCTTTTTAAAACTAAATTTAAAAATTATTTAAACTTAATCTTTTTAAAACTTAATTTAAACTTAATCTTTTTAAAACTTAATTAATTTTTCTTCAAAACAAAATTTAAAAATTATTTAAACTTAATCTTTTTTAAAGAACTTAATTAAAATTATTTTAAAAAATTTAATGAAAATTATTCTAAAACTTAATAAAAATTATTCTAAAACTTAATTAAAATTATTTAAAACTTAATTAAAATTAAAACTAAATTAAAATAAACTTGATTTAAACTAAACTTAAACTTAAATTAACTCAAGTGAACTTTAAGCAAACTAAAACAACTTTAAAATAAAACTAAATTAATTAACCCTAATCAACAACTAAGTTACCTTAATAGACATAATCTTTAATGACTATAATCAATAAATTAATTTAACCAATATTAAATCAATGATTAATAACATTAACTTAATTAAATTAATCATTAACTTAACTTAATTAATTCTTAATGAATTTCAACTTTAAATCTTAACCATAATCATCAAATAAAATACTTTAAACTTAAACAAAATTTAATTATGAAACTTATAATCAAAGTTTTAATCCTTAATTAATAATCATACTTAATTAAACTCAAACGGAACTAACTTTGAATTATTACAAATTAAGTTTAACCGGGATCATTAATCTAAAAATTCAACCTATAGCAATTACGATTAATTCTTAATCTAATTAATAATCATTAAATTATAAATCAACTTAATTGACACTAAATTAAATCTTTTATTAATTAGCTAACTATCTGTAACAAATAACTTTACATTTCTAAACTAAAATTAATTCAATTAATTCACAAAATAAAAATAAATGTTATCATTAATATCAAATTAATAACCCAAAATTAATTAAACTAAAACTCAATTTTAACTTAATTACAATTAAACTCACAATCAATAAAGTCATCTCACGCAACTATAAGAGTACCATACTTAATTACAATTAAATTATTTTTTCATGCATTATCTTTTCAAAATCATATTTTTCAAACTCATACTTTTTGAAAAATCATAGTTTAAAAAAAAATACTTTGAAAACTTGTTTAATACTTTATGTTTTAGACTTTGAAAAATTCTTTGCAAATCTTTTTGAAAATTATTTTTATGACATTCTTATTCCTTAATAAATATTTTTTGAATGCATTCAAATTAGCCTTGACATATTTTATCTTTATTTTGAAAATGATTTTGAAAACTTCTTCAAAAGAATTTTTGACACTAAGAATCAATATTTTTCAAAATATAATTGATGCATATTCAAAACCTATTATACATCTTATTATTGTCTTTCAAAAGAGTGAGGGAATACCTTAAGGACCAACTTGAGGATGTTTCAGTTTTCATCATTGTTGGTGCAAAACTTAGGGACTTCTTAGAAATCATTGATATTTATGAAAGATTCTTTTTGATGAATGACAAAAAGGGGAGAAGAAGGGTTTAAGTTAGAAATCTAAATCTTTTGAATTGACCTAACTTAAACATATTTGTCAAACATCAAAAAGGGGGAGATTGTTGGTGCAATCGACCTCCAAGGTTTTAATGTCAGACAAATATGTTTAAATATGTTTAAGAATGGAGCTTGATTTATGGAAGTCCTAGTTGCAGGCTAGGCAAGTGAAGTCCTAGTTGTAGGCTAGGCAAGGGAAGTCCTAGTTGGAAGCTAGGCAAAGGAAATCTCGGTATATCATGGAAGCCAGGTAGATAGGTCTAGAGGATCTGATCCTTGGGGAGCCGAATACTGAGGCAAGGGAAATCTCGATATATCGTGGAAGCCAGGTGGATAGGTTTGGAGGACCTGGTCCCTGGGGAGCCGAATACTGAGTCTTGGTGAGTGAAGTCAAGTGGAGAAAATCCTAGGGGGTGGTAACCTTAGGTAACGAGAAGTCTTGGAGGAGTGAACTCCAAGCAAGGTTGATTGGATGGTTTCCGCGGTCGACCGGACCAGCGGATCTAGGTAAATTTAGGATTAGGTTTACCATTATATTCTGTATTACTATTATTGCGATTGACTAATATAGTATTGCAGGTAAGGTCTTAGTGGATCAGGTGATCAGACACTGAGCAGGCAAAGTCCAAACATAGCTGGAGGACCATGTTTGGCAGGTAAGTTGAGGTAAACAACTAGAGGAGCCACAGTGAGGTTGGGTTCCTGAAAGGAACAACCTAAGGTCGCTGATCCAACTGAAGAAACCGGGAAGGTTTCCAAGTTGAAATCAAGACAGTATTACCATCTAATATTACTCATGCATAATATATATTACTGTGCTAACATTTGTGTTGCAGGGATACTTTATTTAATTCTGTGTTGCAGGTTCGGCCGGATCAGTTGACCGAACGTAGGGATCGGTCGACCTAACCAAGTTGACTCAGCACAGGCCAACTCATCATCATCGATTAGAAGCAAAAGGAAATAGAGCTGATCGGTCGACCGAACAGAGGGATCGGTCGACCGAACCAATCAATATTAATGGCGCAGTAAATGAAGATCAAGACAAATCTCGACGAACAGGGAAGGAGCCTGTTCGGTTGACCGAAAAGCATGATCGGTTGACTGAACCCTTAAAGATCAATAAATGCAAAAGGTCGAGCCAGCATCAGACTTCAGCCAGGAAGGAAGGGAGTGGGTTCGGTCGACCAAACAGAGGGATCGGTCGACCGAACGCCATTGACACTTATAAAAAGGAGGCTCGTGTTAGGATCGTCGTACTCGGCTAGAGAGGGGGGGTGTGAATAGCCGACCCCAAATTGCTCGTTTCTTTCTACGATTAGGGTTAGCGCAGCGGAAATAAAGATAATAGAAACGAAAGCGGAGAAATCAAACCTCAACACGCGTCGATGTAACGAGGTTTGGAGATATACTCCTACTCCTCGGCGTGTCCGTAAGGTGGACGAAGCCTATCAATCCGTCGGTGGATGAGACCCCGGAAACCCGGCTAATAATCACTCCTTCTGGGTGGAGAAACCTCGCCACAATGTTTTGCAAAAGCAATACAGGAGTAGAAAGCAGCAAGAAGCAAAATACAATATAAATGTATGAAACACCTTCGCTTACTTGCCTTCTCTTCGACTGGATGAAGCAGCAGCTTCTCGGATCCAACCACAACAGCAACAGCAACTGATCAGTTGGTCCCAGCCGAGTGGAAGCTCACAAAAAGCTTCAGGAACGAAGAGCTCAGCAAAGCTCGCAGAAGAACTTGCAGCAGCAAGAAGAAGAGGTAGGAACAAGAAGAAGCAGAAGCTTCGGAGAAGTAGAAGTCGTCAACTGTAGCAGCCCTCGATCTCCTTTTATAACCTCTGATATCCTGAGCCAACCTGCGAACCTGCAAGCAAAAAGGCCAGAACACAGAAGCCCGAAATAACCTAGCCGTTGAGTCACAACGGCTAGTCCTGGACCGATCAGGCTCCACCCTGATCGGTCCAGGGTTCTTCTGATCGGTCATGGAGACCGATCAGGCTCTATGCTGATCGGTCCCCAGACCGATCAGAATGCTTTCACAGAGAGTTGCCCAACTCTCTGTGCGTACCCTGATCGGTCCCGGGGACCGATCAGGCTTCCTGCTGATCGGTCCCCAGACCGATCAGTAAGCTCACAGAGGCACACTGATCGCTTTCTGATCGGTCTCCAGACCGATCAGGAAACCACAGTATCAGTGGATCGGTCACTAGACCGATCCAGGTCTTGGTTTTTGCCCAAACCAAGTCCAAACCAATATCCGGTCAACCTTGACCTCTTGGTACATCATGCTTAGCATCCGGTCACTCCCTTGACCTACTAAGACTCCCCACCAAGTGTCCGGTCAATCCCTTTGACCCACTTGGACTTTTCTCTTCGTGTCAAGTATCCGGTCACTCCCTTGACCTACTTGACCTTCTCAACACCAAATGTCCGATCACCCTTGATCCATCTGGATTTTCTCTTGCCCGACTTCACTCACCAGGACTTTCACACTGCCTGGCTTCACTCACCAGGACTTTCACACTGCCTGGCTTCACTCACCAGGACTTTCCTACTGCCTGGCTTCACTCACCAGGACTTACACCTAGCTTCACTCACTAGGGTTTTCACAACTGCCTGACTTCACTCACCAGGACTTTCCCACTGCCTGGCTTCACTCACCAGGACTTTCCCACTGCCTGGCTTCACTCACCAGGACTTATCTGTCTGCCTGGCTTCACTCACCAGGACTTTCCACATCCGGTCCAGAGAACGAGCTACCGAGCCCTCTCTGACCACAGTTCGGGGAACGAGCTACCAAACCCTCTCCGACTTCCATCCGGTCCAGAGAACGAGCTCCCGAGCCCTCTCTGACCATAGTCCGAAGAACGAGCTACCGAGCCCTCTCCGACTTCCCATGTGCCAAGCTTCCATACTTGGACTTCTCCGTGCCAAGTCTCCATACTTGGACTTTTCCCGTGCCAAGCTCCCTGCTTGGACTTTTCACCATGCCAAACTCCCTGCTTGGACTTTTCACCATGCCAAACTCCCTGCTTGGACTTTTCCCATGCCAAGCTCCCTGCTTGGACTTTTCCCGTGCCAAGCTCCCTGCTTGGACTTTTCCGAGTCAGGTCAACTCACCTCGGGTCAACCAGGTCAACCTTGACCACGGGTTGCACCCACAATCTCCCAAGCTTGTATCCTTGTAAAACATCAAGATACAACTTTTCTGTTCACGTCAAACATAACTCGTCAAACATCAAAACACAACTCGAGTCAAGTCAACTCGAGTCTGGTCAACCAGGTCAACCTTGACCTAAGGTTGCACCAACAGCTCGAAGTCTGAGGTTATAGAGGACTGACTACTTCTGATTAACTCAAGTGCTCTTCTGCAAGCTGCTCGTGATACAAGCCTTCGTCATCCCTGCAAGCTACTTCATCCGATAGTACCGACCGAGCTTCGACTTTCATCTACTATTGTCGGTATATCTTATTTTGTACTGCACTTAATTTCATGTAAGATAGTAGGAGTGTTACTATCTTACATCTTTGTTTTTGTACGATCCACTTCTTTCCGAGGATTTCGGAAAGAAGGGTTATAGTGTTTTGCCCATCGGAGCAGTCAAGGACCGCGGGTCTTCTAGTAGGAGTCGAGCTAGGCTCCGAATGAAGTAAACGACTTTGTCTCTTTTCTTATTTCCGCTGCACGATTCTGATTTAAAAGTAAAAGAAGAGTTTTAAAACGAGCGATATTCACCCCACCCCCTCTATTGCTTGCTTTGATCTATCAACAGATTTTTTTTGGGAACAATCTTGAAACAGACTCGATTCTGTTGAGATGACCACATAATGGAATGTTGAGGTACAATAGACTCAACAAGTGCAGGCCCCCTTCGCCCTGATTGGAGCTATGCCAATCTACCACGGGGAAAAGCCAGAAAAGTTCAGTGGACTGAACTTCAAGAGGTGGCAGCAGAAGATGCTCTTCTACCTAACCATGCTCAATCTGGCTCGATTCTGGACCGAAAATCCTCCCAAGCGTGCTGAGGATACTGATGCGCATATCATCAATACAGTGGAGGCATGGACTCATTCTGAGTTCCTTTGCCAAAACTACATCCTCAACTGCCTTACTGACTCGTTGTACGCTATGTATAACATAAAGAGAATGGCTAAGGAGCTGTGGGAGTCCCTGGATAAGAAGTACAAGACGGAGGATGCAGGGGCCAAGAAGTTCATCGTGGGCCAATTCCTGGACTACTAGATGGTTGGATCCAAAACGGTGATAAGCTTCAAGTGATCTTGCACGAGATTCACTCAGAAGGGATGGTTCTGAGTGGAACCTTTTAGGCGTCTGCTATCATTGAGAAGTTGCCTCCCGGCTGGAAGGACTTCAAGAACTATCTGAAGTACAAGCGGAAGGAGATGAATGTGGAGGAACTCATTGTTCGACTTCGCATCGAAGAAGACAACAAGAGTTCAATGAGAAAATTGTTCTCTCAAGCTACTGTGAAAGCCAACGTGGTCGAGCACAGTCAAAGCTCGAAACGGAAGAACCCTAAGTCTTCTAAGATGAGACACAAAGAAGGCATCAACAAAAATAAGTTCTCTGGGAAGTGCTTCAACTGTGACCTAGTGTATCACAAATCTTCGGAGTGCAGGAAGCCGAAGAAGAAGCAGGAGGCCAACCTGAATGAGGGACTAGAAATGGACAACCTCTGCATTGTGGTCTCTGAGTTGAACCTGAACAGTTCAAACCCACCACAATGGTGGATTGATACTAGAGCCACCAGATATGTCTGCTGCAATAAGGAGCTGCTCCACAACTTTAAAGAAGCTGTTGGACCTTGGTTGGGCCGGCTAGAAGGGGGGTTGAATATCCCTGCAAAAGACAAACCCTTCTCGGACTTAAAAGAACACTTGCATAAAGATAGAAAATGAACTAAACGGAAAGAGACACCTGAATTTACTTGATTACAACTGGGGAGGTTGTTAATCCAAGGAAGTGAAAATCACTAACTCTCCTTCAGGTGGAGAAGCCTCTTTACAGCAGTGTAAGCACAAAAAAATTAGAAGCAAAATGAAAACTAGAACGTGTACAAGTGT
The DNA here is from genome assembly GCF_018446385.1 of Zingiber officinale. Lineage (NCBI taxonomy): Eukaryota > Viridiplantae > Streptophyta > Magnoliopsida > Zingiberales > Zingiberaceae > Zingiber > Zingiber officinale. Next base: position 17,784,669 of record NC_056006.1, on the reverse strand, counting down.
TGTTGCAAGAATGCTTGTTGTTGTAGCTTCTTGGACCAAGGCTATATTTATATCTTTGGTTGGGGCGCCTGGAAGTGTTCTAGGCGCCTAGAGGGGGATAAAACTTTATCACCTCCGCAACGGATCACGATTAAACGTGATCTAGATAGAATCAGGTTCCGGGCGCTCGGACTGGTCCGAGCGCCCAACCCCTTAAAGTCAACAAAGCTGAATTTTTCAGTCCGGGCTCTTTGCTCCAATGCTGCTCGTCTCGGCCCAGGTCTTGCGCTCTAGTTCCACTCGCTTGGGTGATTTCATCCAACCAAAATAAGGCTCACCCAAACCCAATTTCAGCCTTCTCCTCGAGCAGGCTTCCGCTCTGGCTTCTCGTCCCTCGAATGTCGCGCACGTTCTTCTCGTCCACCGATGTACTCTTCCGCGGTGCCTCATCCCTCAGAAGCACTGAGCCTGTCGGCTCTCTCCCATGCCGTCCTTCTCGCTAGCCGCGTCTTCCGCTCGATTTCCTGTGCTCCTAAGCTCCTGTACACTTAGACACAGGGATAAAAAATCAACAAGACCTAACTTAACTTGTTTGATCACATCAAAACAACCTTGGGGTTCCAACAATCTCTCCCTTTTTGATGTGAACAACTCAAGTTAAGCTAGGGTAAACAGACATAAAGAAAAGTAAAAAAAAAATTTACAATAAAGCACAAAAAAATAAGAAATTCAATTTTAAGCTACCTCCCTCTAGACTTAATCTTTTCCTTCTCCCCCTTTGATCATATAAAAATGGGGTACAACGAAAAATCTAAGGGTAACAATTTTGGAAAACTTTAATTTCTAAATAAGAAAATTTCAGGCAGAAAAAAAAATTATGCACCGTAAAAATAAAGTTTGATAAAGTAAAGTTTATAAAATAAAAAATTTCCTAAGTTTTACCGGTAAAAAAAATCCTAAGTTAAACAAATTTGTAAAAGGAAAAAAAATTTAAGTTAACCAAATTTGTAAAACGAATTTGATGATTTTCCAAAAGAAACCTTAGTAACTTTTTTAAGAAATTTCCAAGTAGAGAAAAATGTTTGAAAGACTTTTTAAAGTATTATCTAATTTCAATTTAATACTTTATCAGTTAGTCAATTAAACATGTTATTTCAATATTTGTCTTCCAGGCTGTGGCGTGACACTAGACCTTCTTGGTTATTAGATCATCAACCACTTCTAGACAAAGTCGCATAATGAAATTAACTGTTTAATTTTCTCGTTGAAAGCTCTAAGTCTAAATAAGGTTCAAGTTAGGCAAGACTTAGGAACCCAATATAGGTTCCAATCAACTGGATTAATTAGGTATTTCTTAGGGACATATTTCTTTGAAATATTTCTAATTTATTCTTTGTGATATCTAAAATACCAATTTAGTTTATTGAATTTTCTAAAACTTGTATTATGTGAGCATGCATGGTTTTTCGAGTTTCTTATTTATTTTTACAAAATTTCATTTTCTAATTTTATTTTGTCAAACTCTTCTAATGGATAAGATTTTGCTAAAATTATTTTTTTTCAAGTTTGTAACAATCTTTGGTTAATAATTTTACAAACTTAAACAACTTGTTAGGTGGGAGAGATCGTACCTGACTTACCTTGTCGATCTCGTATTCATAGCTCCCCCTGAACTGCTGCTTTCTTCCGATGTAGCTCCCCCTTCATCGATGCTCATTTCAGACGAGCTTGCTTCATGTTCATCTTCTTGATAATTTGCCATTAATGCAAATCCGGAGAAAGTCTCGACTTCTGATTCGGACGACGTATCACCCCAAGTCGCTTTTAGAGTTTTGTACTTGTTCATTTGGACAGGCTTCTTTCATATGCCCTTGTCCTTATCCCTTACCTTGGGGCAGTTGTCTTTGACGTGCCCTTCTTCATTGCAGTGATAGCATCTAATCATCCTTTTCTTTCTACCCTACGGATGATTAGTTTTTCTTGAATTACATAACTTTTTAAAATGCCTTACCATCATCACCATTTCCTCGTCGTTGAGAGAAAATTCTGACTCATGTTCGTCTCTTGTTACCTTAAGGGCGATGTTGTGTTTCAGCTCCTTCATACCTACACATCTCGATTCATGCACTTCAAAAGTTGAAAAGAATTCTTCTAAGGTAATAGATTCTAAGTCCTTAGAGATATAGAAGGCATATACTAATGATGCATATTTGGTATTTCTAGAGAATGCATTAAGAGCGTACCTTAGCGAATCTCGGTTACTTATCTTTTCTCCGAGATTCGAAAGTCCGGTGATGAGCTCCTTAGTCCTTGAGTGAAAATGTGCAATCGTTTCATCTTCTTCAAGCCGTAGGTTCGTCAGTTGGTTGCGGAGTAAGTATTATCTCGCGAGCTTGGCCTCGGACGTCCCTTCATGTAGCTTAAGGAACTTCTCTCAAAGCTCCTTTGCTGAGTTGTAAGCGCCGACCCGGTTGACTTCTTGTGACGGAAGGACGCTCAGTAGATGAAATTCTACTTTGCCGTTTACCACGTAGTCGACCTCTCTTTCTTCATCCACTGGTATTATTCCTTACCTTCAGGTGTAACAAAACTGAACTTCATTATTAAAAGTAATTCAAAGTTGGTCTTAAAGAATACCTGCATTCGCTTTTTCCAACAAGCGAATTCCCCCTCGAACTTCGGCAGGTATATGCTCAGTCCAACCATCATCTTTGCTTCTATCGGTGGTTAGTCCTCCTGAAGCATCCTGGCTCTGATACCACTTGTTGGACCCCGATTGGGCCAGCTAAAAGGAGGTTAAATATCCCTACAAAAGACAAACCCTTCTTGGACTTAAAAGAACACTTGCATAAAGATAGAAAATGAACTAAAAAGAAAGCGATACCTGAATTTACTTGGTTACAACCAAGGAGGTTGTTAATCCAAGGAAGTGAAATGCACTAACTCTCCATCAGGCGAAGAAGCCTCTTTACAGCAGTGTAAGCATAAAAAATTAGAAGCTAAATGAAAACTAGAACGTGTACAAGTGTTGTTGCAAGAATGCTTGTTGTTGTAGCTTCTTGGACCAAGGCTATATTTATAGCCTTGGTCGGGGTGCCTGGAAGGGTTCCAGGCGCCTGGAAGGGGATAAAACTTTATTCCCTCTGTAACGGATTGCGGTCAAACACGATCTGGATAGAATCAAGTTCCAAGCGCTCGGAGTTGCTCCGAGGGCCCGGACCCTTAAAGTAAACAAAGTTGACTTTTTTGGTCCGAGCTCTCTGTTCTGGTGCTGCTCGCCTCGGTCCGGGTCTTCCGCTCCGGCTCCGCTCACTTGGGTGATTTCGGGCAATCGAAATAAGACTCACTCGAACCCAATTTTGACCTTCTCCTTGAGCAGGCTTCCTCTCCAGCTTCTCATCCCTCGAATGTCGCGCACGTTCTTCTCGTCCATCGGTGTACTCTTCCGCGATGCCTCGTCCCTCAGACGCACTGAGCACGTCGGCTCTCTCCAGTGCCATCCTTCTCGCTAGTCACATCTTCCGCTCGACTTCGTGTGCTCCTAAGCTCCTGCACACTTAGACACAGGGATCAAAAACCAACATGACCTAACTTAACTTGTTTGATCACATCAAAACAACCTTGGGGTTCCAACATAAGTCACTGGAGGCAAGTTGTTCATGGGGAACTCAACAACCTCGGACATCATGGGCCAAGAAAAGGTTGTGCTGAAGATGACCTTGGGCAAGGACCTTACTTTGAACAATATGTTGTATGTTCCAGAGATTCGGAAGAATCTAGTATCCAGATCACTGTTAAGCAAGTATAGCTTTCACATTGTTTTTGAGTAGGATATAGTTGTATTGTCCAAGAATGGGATTTTGTAGGAAGGGACTATGTATTTGATGGGCTATTCAAGCTCAATGTAATGTCCATTAGACCCAAGATAAATAAAAATGAAAGCTCTTCTACTTATATGCTTGAGTCTTTTTGTTTGTGGCATGGTACACTAGGACATGTTAACTACGATGTGTTACGTAGATTAACAAACATGAAAAGCATACCTGCATTCCACCTTGACCCAAAACACAAGTGTGAGATTTGTGTTGAAGCAAAATTGACAAGGTCATCCTTTCAACATATTGAAAGAAGTAACGAACCACTTGACCTAATCCACACTGATGTGTGCAACCTAAAAGGTACGCCAACACGAGGTGGTAATAAATACTTCATCACTTTTATAGATGATAATATAACATATTGTTATGTGTATCTTCTCAAAAGTAAGGATGAAGTTATAGAGAAATTTTCTCTCTATAAGACCGAGGTTGAAAACTAGCTTAATAGAAAGATTAAGGTGGTTCGAAGTGACCGAGGTGGTGAATATGTATTACCGTTTACTGAGTTGTGTGCTGAACATGGGATCAGACACGAAACAACAACTCCTTATACTCCTCAATAAAATGGAGTTGCTGAGCGAAAGAATCACTTTAAAGGAGATGATGAATGCTCTTCTATTGAGCTTTGGATTACAAGAGTCCATGGGGGGGGAGCTGTGTTAACAGCTAATTACCTTTTAAATAAAGTGCCCCAGAAGAATATAGATAAAAGACCTTATGAGTTGTAGAGTGGAAGATAACCGTTCTATAAATATTTATGAATGTGGGGGTATCTTGCCAAAGTGCTGGTGCCTAATCCGAAAAGGATTAAGATATGACCAAAGACTGTTAATTACGTATTTATTGGATATGCACAGAACAACAATACTTATCAGTTTGTTGTGTATGAATCACAAATACCAGAGATACACAAGAACTCGATAATATAATTGAGAGGATAAGACCTGAGAGGATACTAGCTCATCAAAGTGGGCATATGAAACACAAGGCGAAGAAGATGATGATGAACCAGTCGAGGCTGAGCTTAGACGGAGCAAAAGAGCTCGGGTAGAAAAATCCTACGGATTAGATTTTATCACTTTTATGTTGGAAAGTGAGCCCCGAAGTTACTCAGAAACAGTAAGCTTATCTGATGGACCTCACTAGAGAGAGATAATTGCATCTGAGATAGAGTCTATCTTGCAAAATCATACTTTAGAATTTGTGGATCTTCCTCCAAGAAGTAAACCACTAGAGTGCAAGTGGATTTTCAAGAAGAAAATGAAGTTAGAGTGCAACCTGGGTCAAGGTTGACTAGACTTGAGTTGGTTCAAGCCCGAGTCTTGATATTTGAGTTTCGATGTTTGACAATATGTGGAGATTACAGGTGCAATCGTTCGAATGGGGAGATTGCTGGTGCAATTCCCCTCTGGTCAGGATTTAACTAGTTTGGTGTGAAGAAGAGTCAAGTAGGTCAAGGTTGACCAGATACTTGACTGTGAAAGTCCCGGTGAATGAAGCTAGGCAGTGAAGAAAATATTGGTGAGTGAAGCTAGGTGAAAACCCTAGTAAGTGAAGCTAGGTGAAAGTCCTGGTGAGTGAAGCTAGGCAGGTGAAAGTCCCGGTGAGTGAAGTCGGGCAGTGGGAAAATCCTGGTGAGTGAAGCCAGGTGAAAACCCTAGTGAGTGAAGCTACGTGAAAGTCCTGGTGAGTGAAGCTAGGCACGTGGAAATCCAGGTGGGTCAAGGTTGACCAGACACCTAGTGTGGAAAGTCCAAGTAGGTCAAAGGGTTGATTGGATACTTGGCACAAGGAAATTCAGATGGGTTAAGGATTGACTGGACATCTGGTGGAAGTCCAAGTGTGTCGTGAAGGACTGGACACTTGGCACGAGACGGTAAGTCCAAGTGGGTCAAGGTTGACCGAACATTTGACACGAGGAGAAAAGTCCAAGTGGATCAAAAAGATTGACCAGACACTTGGTGAAGGAGTCCTAACAGGTCAAGGTTGACTGGATGCTAGGCATAATGTCCCAACAGGTCACGGTTGACCGGATGTTGGTTTTTTGGGAACCTAGACTTGGTTTAAGCAAGTCAAAGGGAGACCAATCGATCAGCCGATCTATTGAACATGGGTTCAATCAATCAACTGGTCGATTGGGGTTGTGCTGCGACAAGAAGTGGCCCAATCGATCGGTCGATCGATTGGGAGTTTATATCGCGGGCACAGAAGCGTTCCCAATCGATCAGCTGATCGATTGGGCACCTCCAATCGATCGGCCGATCAATTGGGGAATTGGAAATCGCGCACAGAAGCTAAATCTATTAGGCGATCGATTCAGGCAATTTCCAGAGAGCATAGAGGTGCTCTGAATCAATCGACCGATTGATTTAAAGCCTCCCCAATCAATTGAGAGTCATTCAATCGATTGAGATCCGACCGTTGCGTAGGTTATAGCCGTTGGCAAGCGATTTCTTCGACACGGCTTCAAGCACTTCTCCTTCAACTCTCTCCAGCGATTACTCTCGGCTATCGATGCCAGTTCTTGAAGCTTTCTTGGAGCAAAGTATTACTACACTTCTAAGGTCAAGAGGCGTTCTACAACAAGAAGAAGTTAGGGTTAGGGTTTTTCAGTGTAAATCTTGTAAGATTTTACTTGTATTTGCTTCTCTTTCTTTCTTTCTTCTTGTATTGAGAGTATTGTAAGGCTTCTCCGCTTTCGGTAGTTACCGTAAAGGAGTATTTTCTTAGTGGAGAGTGCTCACGTGTATGGATTCTTTGATTAGTTACCTCTTCTTGAGGTGGATACCAAGTAAATCCTTTGTGTTAGCGTTGTAAGTTTTCTTCGAGTTCATTTCGCTGCATATCATCATCAAAGAAGCAAGCTACGAGAAGCGCGACGAGCTATTCACCCCCACCCCCCCCCCCCTTCTGGCACATTTCGACCCTAACAACTATGGCATCTTGTGCCTCTATGTAGACGACATACTTATCATTGGGAGTAATGATAAGATAATCAAATCCACTAAAGATTTGTTGAACTCAAGATTTGACATGAAGGACATGGACCTAGCTGATGTGATTCTAGGAATCAAAATTCTTAGACCCACAGAATGACTTGTTCTTAGTCAGTCCCATTATGTGGACAAAATTCTTGAGAAATTCACCAAGGGTGATACTGCGTTGGCACAAACGCCGATAGATACAAGTCAACATCTATTGAAAAATTGAGGTGAAAGTATCTCTCAACTAGAGTACTCTCGAGTGATTGGAAGTCTAATGTACTTAATGAGTTGTACACGACCAGACTTAGCCTACACAGTAAGTAAACTGAGTAGATACACGAGTAATCCCGGTGTTGAGCACTGGAAAGAGATAACAAGAGCACTGAGATACTTAAGATATACTCGTGAATATGGTTTGCATTATACGAGATATCTTATTGCGATCGAAGAATACAGCGATGTGAGTTGGATATCTGACATAAAGGACTTCAAATCTACGAGTGGATATATATTCACTCTTAGCGATGCAACCATAAGTAAACCGTAATAACCAGATCCATGATGGAATCTAAGTTTGTAGCTTTTGACAAATGTGGTGAAGAGGCTGAATGACTACGACAATTCTTAGAAGATATTCCATGATGGCTGAAACCTGTATTGGCAATTTGAATATATTGTGATAGTCAATCTGCAATTGGTTGGGCACGGAGCCATCTGTATAATGATAAGTCTAGACATATACGTCGTAGATATAATATCATTAGACAACTATTTTCAATGGGAGTTATCACTATTGACTATGAGTCAAAAGATAAACTAGCGGATCCGCTAACCAAAGGGTTAAATCGAGAGTTAGTTGCAAGCTCATCACGAGGAATGGGCTTGATGCCGTTGTCAGCGATCAGTGAGAGGGTATCCAACCTATGCTGACTGGGGATCCCAAGAACTAAGTTTAAAGGAACAACTAATCTGCATTGACTAGACACACTGTGCGGGATAGCCTAATGAAACAGTGACTAGACCAAGAAGTGGGGTCGCTTTGAAGAGTAGATGACAACTCTTGAGGGATCACCTATGTGAGAAAGAAGTGGGGCCGCTTCGAAGAGAATTGGAGGCACAATTCTTAGAGTTTCTCGTAGAACTAGGCGTGTTCATGGCCAAGAACGAACACACTCATGAGAATTGAGTTGTATCAAGGTCACTGCTTACACAGACGGTAGTATAGTTCAAGGATATCGTGTCTACTATCAACCAGTAAACAACTAAATCTTCATAAAGGAAGGTTCAAAGGGTAAAACCTATCTATCCTATACTTGATGCAACTGCTGAATGTTATCACATACCCCATCTCCATTCATGTGGGGGATTATTGAATATGTGTTAATGGAGAAGAGGTGGAAGAGGATAGAAGCTCTATTGTGAATGGGATTTTAGTCCCACATTGGGAGCTTCAAGGCATGTTGGTTAGTTTATATTGATTCACATGCATTGAGGATGTGAACAAATGCATGGAGAGAGACTCTCTCTCACACGTGGGTGCCCAGGGGGGGCAAATCCAGGGCCCAAATTGCACTGAACCATGTTGACTCGTGTGCGGGCACGACCTACGCTCGTCGAATGCTTGACCGGTCGAGGTAAAATTTGCCCAAGTGGAACAACTAACATTTTGTCATGTAGACCTTTTGTTGCCGTATAACAATCAAAACAGTCGAGTGATAATGAGTGAAACGGTTTACGTTTCACTGCTCAGCGAGTAATGATATTTAATCGACCATTAACGCTGCCATTAATATGAGCTCCTATTTAAGGAGGTTGCGATCATAGGCAGAAGACACATAGAAAGTAACAAAAGCTCTCCACCTATGTTCTCTCCTCCTCTATCGTGCAACTCCAACTCGGCAGAGTGCTCGTGATAGCAATCAGGTGCCTCTCAGTTCACTGTGACCACCATTGCTTGGTGGGATTCACAGTCAACCGTTGTATCCTGGGAAACAGACGAGCCTAGTAAGCCTCGAAGCACAGCTGGAGGTGGGGCGAATCTGTTTCAAGGAAACTGCGACTCTCACAGGCCTCGGTTAGCTCGCCCGGTCTCTTCGTCCGCCCGGTCAACCCCTTCGCTCGACTGACCTCTCCACTCTCTCGGTCGGTCTCTTCGTCTGCCCGATCGACTTCTCTGACCACTCAGCCTGTCGTTTCGCCCGAACGCCTGACCTGTCGCTTCGCCCGAATGCCCGACCTGTCGCTTCGCTTGACCTGTCGCTTCGCCCACCCGACCTGTCTCTCGCTAGGCCTGTCTGCTCGCCCGACTTGTCTCTTGCTAGGCTTGTCTGCTCACCCCACCGTACCGCCCGGTCGACCTTACTGTTTGACCTTACTGTCTAGTCAGCCTTCCTGTCAGCTTGACTGTATTGCCCAATCGGCCTTACTGCCCGTCCGACCGTATTGCTCGATCAGTCTCTCTAGTTGGACGGCTGCTATGTCTGATCGGACTTTGTGCTCTCGACTGCTCCGCTCGGCAACACAGACTTGCTGCTTAGCAGATCTGTCCGATCGATGACTGAGTCCGATCTATCGCTTTTCGGCACGTAATAGTAACAGTTTCTACTGGCATCCTGAGATTATCCACTCAAATCATTTCTATCATAAGTTTAATTTAAATTTTATGTAATTTTAAATTCAACTAAGTTTCTAAAAATATCTGGTAACATATTATTTATCAAAACACATCTAACAAATATGAAAATAAGGATTAATATAATAAATAAAGCTAGATGAATACAAAATTTAAATTTTATTTATTGTCTTACCAGAGCAAAGTATCATGGTTCAATAGACTAGAGTACCAATCTAGCTAGGTAATAAGACGAATTGAAAAATAAAAATTTGTTGCAGGCTCATTTCAACTACTAACTAGTTATTACAATATTCGTTCGAATAAAAAAAATAACTAATTAGGTTTTATTATTATTATTTTTATTATTCTGATAATTTAATTACTTAGCCTTTGATTTTTTTTGTCCAACTTCAAGAATTGCAGTTGTTTCAAGAAACCCCTTAATAATATAGCAAAATGTTCACTTCTAAATTCAAGCCCCCAAAATTTTCAATATTCTATCTAGCTCCACCCCTACCGCCGCTGTGCACTATGCAGAGAAACAACCGAAGACATTCTCTTCTTCGCCCAGAACACTACTACTTTTGGTTCTACTGCCGCTCTCAATAACTCTCAGAGCAGATCCATCGTATCTCCTCTTCTCCTTGCCGACCTCCGCCAGGGATTCTCGAGCAGCGGCCGCCTTCCTCTCTCCTGCCGCTGCCGCGGCCTGGGCGGAGGCTGCGGCCTTCTCCCTCCTCCGGCAAGCCAGGTATTCCTCCAGCATGTAAATGTCGTCCATGAAGCTGGGGCAGTGGGCGAGTGAGAGCGGCTCGTTGATGAGCATTTGATTTATAGAGGCCGCGAAGGAGTCGAGAAGGGCGGGATGAATCCGGTGGGCTGGAGTCCCATGTTTTCGGCCTGAAGAACGAGGTTTTGGAGGAAATCCATGTGTTATAATAGCGTCCCTCCACGTATTGCATCTCCTGTTGTGTTCTTCGATGCTTGCAAGACTAAAGCTCTGTTTACTCCGAAAGATGGAAAAGTGCGAGGACAAAGAATTCAATACGGAAAGAAAACAGCAACCGAAAGGAATAAAAAAAGTAATAATATTATTATTTTTTAAAAAGACAAAAAAAAAAAAAAAAAAATGGCTGTCGATGTGCGCTCGAGGTTGTCCCCGTGTTGCGCGAGGCGTGTTCATCAGAGCCGGCCTTGGGGATCAAGGTGGCGCTGACGGGAGTACATAGTTTTTTATATATAATTTTTTAATATTTTCTTTTAGGTAAATGCTTTGGAAAATAAATAAATTAAAAAGGTCGGTCCACTTTTTTATAATTTTTATATTTTTTTAAAGTAAAGACTAATAAAATGAAAAAAAATAATTTAATTATAAATTCTAAAACATCCTAATTTTTTGTAAAAAGTATTAAAAAAGCATATACAGACAGTCAAATAGACCTTTTCTTCCTGTCTATTTCTATCTCTCTAAATTTAAAATTCCTTAATATAAATTAATTTATATATTTAATTAATAAAATTATTTTTTATAGTATTAATTTTATTATTTTTTATAAAAATAAAAGACCTATTTTATTTTAGGTTGCATCCTTTAAAATCAAGGGCTGGCCCGGATCTTCACGGTTACAAGTTGTACCCCAAACATGTTAGAGTGTCGGTGTGACCGTTAATGGGGCCATCACTCATGGCCCCGTTCGGGGCTGTTGCCCGTGGCCACGTGGGGCGTGTTTGCGGTTGCGAGCTGGACCATAAGAATCTTTGAGGAGAAAAATTAGACAACCTTATTCTTATTGTAAGAATGGAGAAAAGAAAATTAAATCCATCTACTTATTAAGTAAATTGGAGAAAGAAATATAATTTGTTTTAATGAAGTAAACAGAAAAAGTTTTTCACCATAAAATTTTTTCCATAATTTTCATTTCTATCCTCACAAATAAAAGACAAAATAATAAAAATCTATACGGTGATGAAGAAGGTCCATCAAAAATGGATTAAATAAAATCAAAATAAAAAAAGAGACATAGTCCATGGCGCAGGCCAAATCGGCCGAACAGAGCAACAGGGTCGGACGGACGACATGTCTGATCCAAGCGAACGAGTAGTACCGGACGGACGACATGTCCAAATGGTCATACTCTAAACACTTGTGACTGAGGTTTAGAGACAATAGTAAATCCCCCGGACCACCGTCCCTGCCGACCGAACGTCATGGTCAGTCGGATAAAAGGCAGTCCTACGACAATGGAAAAACCAAGTGAAGGAAGATAGCTCTGTTCAGTACGACCGAGCTGGGATGTCCCGGGCGAGCGACCTCGGGTCGACGTACGGTGGGACGCACCTACATATCTCATTGTACCCTTTTGGAGGTTTGCGCTATTGACAATATAGCATGTCTAGCAGGCAGATCGTACTTTAAAAACTTCTAGCCTATCACATCAGAGATTTGCGTGTCTACTTAAGGAAATGTGTCAGGAATACTTTTTGACTTGTCTTTTCCTAGGACACTTTGGAAAACATGCATACACTTTAAGATGTGTGCACAAATACTACAGTGACATTATAAAAGGGGTTCTCATCCATAGGCAGAGGTAGACGTTACTTTACTTTTCGATAAGCTCTTTGCTACGGTTCTTCTACTATTCTCCACTGTGCCGAGGGCTAACTTGAGCATTGGAGGGCCAACGCCGGGAACCCCTTCTTGGCTCGACACTAAAATCTCGTGTTGCAGGACCACGTGGAGTCTTCATCCAGTCAACCTTAGAGCATATCTCCAGCCAACCGTCTTATCTGCTTTCAGATATAAGATCATATTTGGCGATGTCATCTGTGGAAACTTCACTTGTAGCTGAAATGTGAAGATGGAAGATGCTGGACGACTCACCGCTGTGACGCTAATTCAGGAAGATTTGGAGATGCTGATAAGTGCTCGAGCTGCAAAGATGGTGTAGCAGCAACAAGAAATAGTAGCCAACTGCCGAGTGTCGAACGACCCCGCCGCGTTGGTGACAGGCTAACGAGCTGACCCAAGAGCCTGAGTAGAAGACCCCGCCGGTCGCAAACTGAACAACAAGCCGACTAGCGCCTTTCGAGAAGCACTGGACGCGCCGATCCCATATCATCGGCCGTTATTCCGCACGCCCTTTGAAGAGCAAGGCCGAGCAGAAAGGACACAAGGACCTCTTCAGAGAATGCACCCGTCTGGGATGGGCGGAAAGGCAAAGCACTTTGACTCGACAACTCTCCCGAGCAGATCAATAGACAATTCTCCTAAGAAATCCTCAACGATCAGTTGCCACCGTACTAAAGGCCTCTGACGATAGAAGAGTACACATGGTCAAATGACCCTGAAGACCATCTAATCAAGTTCGACAATATGGTGACACTCCACCAGTACACTGATGGAGTTAAGTGCCTAGTATTCCTCACCACGCTCTTCGGATCGGCTTAGAAGTGGTTCAAACGCTTGTCGATCGGATCCATCTGCAGCTTCAAAGATCTTCGAACGATTTTCCTACAACACTTTGCAAGCAACCACCACTATCAGAAGACGAATGTTAACCTGTTCGCAGTCAAACAAGGGTCCAAGAAAGCATTGCAGACCTATATTAAGAGATTCAATCAAGTGCTTCTTTACCTGTACCGACAAAGTTCATTGTCGATGAGCTGCTCTAGATGTACCTGTCGTTCACAGAGTGAGCGGTCAGATCGGTATTGGTGTGACAGAACGACACTGAACAACAATTGGTGTACTTTTTGAGTCACTTATTGAAAGATACCGAATGCCACTACACCTATCTTGAGAAGTTGGCGTACGGGTTGGTCCTCGCTGCTCAGAGGTTACACCCTTATTTCCTCTTGCATCCCATAATTGTATTAACTAATAGCACATTAGGGAGAGTTCTCCTCAACCCAGAGGTGTCCGGACAGCTAATCAAGTGGACTATGGAGCTGAATGAATTTGATATACAATACCAGCCTAGATCAGCCATCAAGGCGCAAGTCTTAGCCGATTTTATAACTGAAGTACAAAACATCAAGCCAGAGACGACTTAGAGAATATATGTGGATGGATCGTCCATCCAGTAAGGCAGCTGAGTAGGAATACTCTTAATATCACTACGAGGAGACAGAATGCAGCTGTTCGTTCAGTTAGACTGCCAAGCTACAAATAATGAGATGGAATATGAATCTCTCATTGCCTGTCTGCAAGCAGCCCGACATGTGGGAGCTGTTGGTTGCTACTCGGAATATCGTACCAGTTCCCCTTCATAAAAATTTTGTACAAGTCCTGAACTTTCCTAACAACCTATTGTGTCCTTTAGAAATTAAATTTGGAATCGCAAACGGAACTTAACATTATTGATTCCAAATTTAACTTATCTGTTCTTAGAGGTTTAGACTTAGATAGCAAACGATGCTTAACATTATTGATCCAAATCCACCTATGTTATAAATTTGATTAAATATTTATTTCAGATATTGGCTTCCAGGTTAAACATGACGAGACACTAGGTCTTCTTGGGTATAGGATCATCCACCACTTCCTAAATAAAGCCTTTCAACGAAATCGTGAGAGCTCCGCTCACTTATAACTTGCCCGATTGGGTTGAGAGTCTTTGACACTTGGCGTGAGAGCTTTACTCGCTTATAACTTGGCCGAATGGCTCAACAGTCTCTGACACTTGGTAATTTTTCATTCAAAACTTTCTACATTCATAGAATGAACATTTTTATAGGCTACATAATTTTAGTCACGAGCTTACTACCCGCCCGATAGTGTTGTAGATAGTTCGCGCTCTAGTACCGCTCTAGGTTTCTCCCCGTTTCATCTTATGAATAATAAGACCCCGAGATAAGCTTCTGAATCACTTTATAGGGTCCTTCCCATGGGGCCTCCAGTTTGTTGACATGACCAGCCATCTTAACTCTTTTACAGACTAAGTCGAGACCTAGAATGATCTGGGAATCACTCGTTTGTTGTGGTTCTGCTTCATCCTTTGCTGGTACGCCATCAGCCAAATGGTTATCTTATCTCTAACTTCTTCTATTAAATCTAACTCCATGCAATGCCGTTCAGAATTATCCTCGTCATAGAGCTGCACCTGATCGGAACCACAACTTCCCCTCCATATACTAAGTGGAACAAGATAATGTCGGTGTCTTCTTGAGGCACGGTGTGGTAGGCCCACAGCACACTCAACAATTCATCTGCACATCTCCCTTCGACATGGTCGAGCTAAGTCTTGTGTCTTCGGAGGATTTCTCAATTGGTGACATCCGTCTGACCATTGCTTTATGGATAAGCCACCGAAGTGAAGGCCTGCATTATACTATAGTTGGCGCACCATTCTCTGAGCTTCCTTCCTTGAAACTGCTTTCCATTATCGGAGATGAGTTGATGAGGGATACCAATTGGCAAACGATATTCTGCCACAAAAATTTTATAACCATCTATTCGATTATCTTGGCGAGAGGCTTGGCCTCCACTCATTTGGAGAAATAGTCTACCGCCACAGGAGAAATTTCCTTTGTCCAGTTGCCATCAAGAACGACCTTACAATTTCCATGTCCCATTGGTCAAACGGGCAAGAGACCATGGATGCCCTCAGTTCCTCAGTGGACTTGTGCGACGTGTTCTGATATTTTTAACAAGATAGGCATATTGCTACTGTCCACGTGGCGTCAGCTTGCAGATTAAGCTATAAATACCCCACTAGTAGGATTTTTCGTGCCAATGAACGACTGTCGGGATGACTTTCGTAGGAGCCTTGGTGAACTTCTTGTAAGATGTACTGAATATCCTTCGATTTGATGCATCTTAGCAAAGGGCTTGAGAAGGCTCTCTTATATAGATTGCCCCCAATTAATGTGAACCATCCGACCCTCTTGTTTAGTAACTGGGTATGTTCTCTGTCAGTCGAAATATTACCCGATCGAAGGAATTCGATTAGAGACATTCTCCAGTTGCTTGATGTTCCTCCTTTTGTTGGCCTATCGATGTGAGCTACCAACATTATTTACTCAATCGGCTTATCTAATACAACCGGGCTTAAGGAGCTTGCTAATTTTGCTAACTCGCCTGCATATTAATTCTTCGCTCGAGGGATTTTTTGAATTACGAGTTCTTGAAATCCAGCCTTCCATTTTTCGAAGACCTCTGCATATAACATTACCCTGGCATTGTTTATCTCGAAGGTACCCGATAGCTGTTGGGCCGCGAGTTGAGAGTATGAGTGGATGAGGGCTCGGATGGCTCCCACATGCCTCGCTGCTTGCAGACCAATGCTTCATGCTCCGCCTTGTTGCTTGTTGCTCTATAGTCTAGCCGAACGGATAGCTGCATCTAATCTTTAGTGGGTGATGTCAGAAGTATCCCCATGCCGCTACCTTATCGAGTGGATGATCTTTCCACATAGATCTTCCAAGCTACTTCCGGCTCGATATTTTGTACCTCCGTCACAAAATCGCCTAAGGCTTGTGCCTTGATTGCTGATCGGGGCTGGTACTTTATCTCAAACTTGCTTTGCTTCGTGTTCCACTTGATTAGCCGACTGGACACTTCAGAGTTAAGGAGAATCCATCATAAAGTGTTGTTAGTCAATACAATTATGGGGTGCGACAAAAAGTATGGGTATAACCTCCGAGCGATGAGAACCAACCCGTACGCCAGCTTCTTGAGATAGGTGTAGCGGCATTCAGAATCTTTCAATATGTAACTTAAAAGATACACCGGCTGTTGTTCAATATCATTCTGCTGCACCAATGTTGAACCAACCACACGTTTTGTGGACGACGGGTACATCCAGAGCGGCTCGCTAGCGATGGACTTTACCAATACAGGTAAAGAAGTTAGATAGTTATTGAGCTCCTCCAATATCTTATTGGACTCAGCGTCCCATGAAAATTTCATCGCTTAACGCAGAACCTTGAAGAAATGGTGGCTCTGATCAGATGACTTGGATATGGATCTCGATAGGGCGGTAATTCATCTGGTCAACCATTGTGCTTCCTTTATGTTGTGTGGAGGTGGCATGTTATGGAACGCTTTCACTTTGTTCGGATTTACTTTGATCCCCCGCTTAGTCACTATGTAACTGAGGAAGCATCCGCTCCTTGCTCTGAACAAGCACTTACTTGGATTGAGCTTGATTCTGTACCTTCTCAGCGTTCAACAAGTCTCCTCGATGAGATCAGTGGCTCAGAGGGATTTTATCAGAATGTCATCGATGTATACCTCCATGTTCGAAACACCTTGTGTTGGGTTTGTTGGGTCGGCTAGAAGGGGACTTGAATAGCCCTGCACAATATAAAAACAAATACCCTTCTCGGACTTTTAAAGGAACACTTGCATAAATTGAAATAAAGAAATAAGCTAAAAGAAGAGGCTCACAGCTTTTACTTGGTTACAACCGGAGAGGTTGTTAATCCAAGGAAGTAAACGCACTAAGTATCTCCTTTAGGCGGAGAAGCCTCTTACAGTAGTGAAAGCACAAAATGAGAAGCTAAACTAACAATGAAGAGCACACAAGTGTTGTATTACCATTGCTTGTTAATTGAAAAGCTTTTGGACCAAGGCTGTATTTATAGCTTTGGTCGGGGTACCTGGAGGGGGATAAAATTTTATCCCCTTCGCAATGGTTCGTGGTCAAACGTGATGTGGTCAAAGTCACATTCCGAGTGCTCGGAAGGGTTCAGAGCGCTCGGACCTCAAAGTCAACCCAGTTGACCTTTTCAGTCCAGGCCTTCTGCACCAGTTCAGCTCATCTCGGTCCGGGTCTTCCGCTCTGGCTCCGCTCTCTTGGGTGATTTCGGCCAACCGAAATAAGGCTCACCCAAACCCAATTTCGGCCTTCTCGAGCAACCTTTCGCTCCGGCTTCTCGTCCCTCGGAAACGTCGCACGCTTCCTTCTCGTCCGCCCGCGTACTCTTCCGCAACACCTCACCCCTCGGACGCACCGAGCCTGTCGGCTCTCTCCCATGTCGTCCTTCTCGCTAGCTACGTCTTTTGCTCGATCTCTTGTGTTCCTAAGATCCTGCATACTTAGACACAAGGTTAAAACACCACAGAACCTAACCTAACTTGGTTGATCACATCAAAACAACTTTGGAGTTCCAACACCTTGTTCATCAGCCTCTGGTAGGTGGCTCCAGCGTTCTTCAGTCCGAACGACATCACATTATAGTAGAAGGTACTGTCAGTCGTTATGAAACTAACCTTCTCTTGGTCTGCTTTAGCGAGCGGCACCTGGTGGTAACCTTTGTACGCATCCAGCATGCAAATTAGCTCGTGGCCCACCGTTGAGTCTATCATCTGATCAATGCGCGATAGTGGGTAATAATCCTTTGGGCATGCCTTGTTCAAATCTCGAAAGTCAATGCAGACCTACCATTTATTACTCGGCTTGGAGACTAGCACCATATTAGCTAGCCAGCTCAGGAATTATACTTCGCATATGTGGCCGGCCTCCAGTAGTTTTTCTACTTCCATCAGGATGATCTAATTTTGCTCTGAGATGAAGTCTCTTTTCTTTTGTTTCATCGGTCTAGCGTTTGGTCGGACGTGTAGCTCATGCTGCGCTATGATCGGTGAAATACCTGGGAGCTTGTGCGTCACCCATACGAACACATAGTGATTTTTCCTAAGATAGATAACTAGCTCCTCCTTTTCTACAGCCATGTTGGCGACTATGAAAGTAGTAGCCTCCGACCGGCTAGGATCAACTCGAACCTCCTCCCCTTCTTCGTAGACCAGCATGGGAGGCTCTTCTAAGATTGCGTTTACATATAGCCGCTGGGCCTTTTGAGTGGCTTTCGACTCATTTTTGACCATCTCGACGTAGCATCGCCGAGCGGCCAGCTGATTGCCCTTTACTTCACAGACCAAGTTCTCGACGGGGAACTTGATCTTCTAGAAAAATGTGGAGATGACCGCCCAAAATTCATTCAACATCGGTCGACCGAGTATGATGTTGTAGGCGGGCGGGACGCCCACCACAATAAAATTCATAATCCTTATCCTCCTGAGTGGCTCATCCTCGAGGGATCTCTAGTCTTTCTGCTATTGCTCTACTACACCCGACGACGTGGATTTTGAGGCACCAAGCCTGTGACTTCTGGGCTTGATTGGAATAGCCATCAGTCGGGCCTCCTGCAATCATACCTATATTGTCCCAAGTGAAGTTGTTGTGATTCTCCTCTTCTCGTGCAGACGGATGAGACCGCTCAGCTGATGCCCTGGCGAGACCCTCATAGTCTTTACGCTAGGCCGGCTGTTGGTGAGACTAAGCTGCTGACCTTCTATCTTCACGTCGTCCTCTTGATCGGCGGTAACTGTGTCGGTCATAAGATGGCGATCGACGGTGCGATCTTGGTGAAGCTGCTCAGTGGGGCTTCGATTAAAACTGTAGCAATCTCTGGTGTTGTGCGTTGCTACTCGATGATAAGAGAAGAAGAGCGGCACCTATGGTTGACCTTCCGTGGACCTCATTCGTGTAAGGGATCGGTGGTTGACTTGAAGGGGGGTTGGATAGCTAGGTCACCCCCAAATCGATTGCTTCTCCTACAAAGTTAGTGCATAAGCAGAAATACAACTAATGAAACAATAAAGAAAGAATACCAAATCGCTAATAAGCTCGATGTAACGTGGTTCGGAGATTACTTGCTACTACACCACGACGTGTCCTTGAGGTGGACGAACCCTTGATCCTTCGGTGGATCAATCCCCGGCAATCTCCGGCTAGAGCTTTCTCCTTCTCGGTGGAGCAAACCTCTCACAAAGGATCTCTTCCTCTTTACAATGATGAAGTTTAGGTTTGGGAGGAAGAGAATAGATTTGGAAGCTTTGGGCAAAGACTAGGAGTTATTCAATTAGCATGAGTAATCTCCTTCAAACCCCAAAGCTTCCTATAAATAAGAGGAGAGAGTTGATCATCATATCAACTCATCTCGGCACCAGTCGACTGGCAAAACCATCAGTCGACTAGTGCTACCGTTGGAGGTAGCGAACGACTACTTCGGAACACCAACGATTTGCTAACGGTCATTTACCGGTCGACTGGTAAAACTACCAGTTGACTGGTCGCTGCTGGTTGAGCGAACAGAATGCATTTGTTCACTACCAGTTGACTGGTGCAGTCCACTAGTGCAGTCGACTGCTAGTTTTAGCAGTCGACTGGTGTAGTCGACTGCACCTGGTTACACACTCACACTCATCCTATCCAGAGTCACCCTTGAAGTCCTCTTCCTCGGCCTTCGTCCCTCAGATGCACCCGAGCTCGCAGCTCCCTCTCCGTGCCATCCTTCACGTTGCCTTGAAGTCCGCTTCCCTCGGCTCCATTCCGTTGCTCCTCGTCCAGCGGTCCCTCGGATATCTTCCATACCATCCTTCCGAGCCCTAGGATGAGCTTCCCAAGTTTAGCTGCACCAAGCTTCTCATGTGTGTTTCACCAAGTCCTACAAAACTCAAACACACATATCAAACACATATAAAAGCCTAACTTAAACTCTTTGACACACATATCAAAACCATGATCGTACCGATCAAACCTAGGTTGATTGCATCAACAATCTCCTCCTTTTTTATGTGTGGCAATATGTTTAAGTTAGACATAAATAACAACATGAAAATTTCAAGCAATATGTGAATATGAAGCATAATACCCAAGCTCTCCCTTAACATATGCTCTCAACCTTAATTTTCTAGTCTTGCACATAATTAGGTTTCTAACTTAAAACCTTCCCTTTTCTCTCCCTTTGACACCATCAAAAATTGTACCAACAAGTACACACCCTATGGTATTAATATGGACTTACAAATACCCAACATCAGCTCCTTAAAGTGCTGGAAAACAGCTACCAGTCGATTGCTAACTGTTGCCGTCGACTGGCACAACCTAATCCGAATTTCAACATTCTGAAGCTAACTTCAGAAATGTATAAAAAATTCTAGAGAATTCTAAAAATTATGAAATTTTGAACACATATTTCTTATATTGTTCTTTAATAAGGAAAAAATATATTTTTATGAAAATTCATCATATTTTTGGAGTTTTGATAAAAACTCAAACACCTTGAAAATCACTTAAGTTTGTATCAATTTAAAAACTTGTTTTGAATTCATGTGTTTCAAAATAGCTATACCACAGTAAATAAAACATAAAATTATTTTCAAAATATTTTAAAATATCCAACTATGATCTATGGACAAGATGCCCATTAATTAAACATTTGCTTTCCCCGTAGTTGCCCTATGATCATTAAAAATTGATACATTTCGTAACTCATCAAAATGCCATAAACATAAGTGAATTATTTGTATCATCCTATCATCTCACATTTATGTTTAGAAAATAATGAAAGTTATTGTGAGATGAAATAAAGGTAACCTCTACTTAGCTCTCTTTATCATGAATTTCTATCAAGGCTAAGTACTCCCCCTTAAGGTCTCAAGTCAACCATTTTTCAAAGATTTGAATTATTATTTCAATGGTTGACTAACCCAAAATCCTCTAATCTTTGAGGATTGATTTTGGCACCCAATAGACATCCTTTCTAATTGGGTTAACCAAATATTCCTTGGGGATCCATTTTCTATCTATGGTCTTGGTTTTTGATTGCCCCCTAGCAAGTAGACAATGGTAGGTCTTTTCATTGTTGGGTTCATTGTATCATAACATATTTTTCTTAAAACTTACCCTTTGATTCCCAATAATCATGTTTAGGGTTTTGGATTCAATTTAAAATTTTCTAAGGGCATTGGTAAGGTATTATACCTTTTCCCTTAAATCCTTATTTTCTTCTTCTAAACATGAATCATTTAAATTTGTAGAAGAAACATGCATATCATTATCATTAATAGACATGAATTCTAATTTTTCCTTAAGTATGCAAATATCATTTTTCAAAGATTTGTTCTTTCTTTTTGCCTTAAACAAATCATCATTTGTACTTGAAATAATTTTAATTAAAATGTGGGGAGGAAGATTATGTACCTCACTTACCGAGAAGTCCGCATCCGAAGTTTGAGCTCCCCCTCACTTGAGCTCCCTTCTTCATCTTCACTTGAACTCCTTCCTTCTTCTCTTTCGGATGAGGTGGAGGCTACATCATCAATGCCCATTAGAGCAAAATGGGAAACATGGTGCTCTTCTTCCTCCGATGACGATGGATCATCCCATGTTGCTTTTAGGTTTTTGGCTTTCTTCCCTTTTTCTTTTGACTTCTTCTTCTCTTCCTTCTTCTTTTCTTCTTTCTTCTTCAAGAGAGGACAATCATCTCTTATGTGCCCTTCTCCTTGACAATTATAGCAAATGATCTTTCTTGTCCTACTTTTGCTTCTTGAGCTTTTCCTAGCACGAGATTTGTTCGAAGAAAAATATTTAAATGATTTTCTCATCTTCCTTACCATATATGTCTCTTGATCGCTATCCATTGAGGCACTTGACTCCTTAGAATCGGAAGATGATTGAGATGGAGCTTTGTTCTTCTTTCCCTTTCCCTTTTTTACCACAAAGGCTACTACTCTTGATCTTTCTCCATCTAGCCCTTCAACTCATGTCTCATGAAGCTCCATAGTTGAAAAAAATTCATCTAGAGAGCTCTTCTCTAGGTCCTTTGAAATGTAGAATGAGTCTACAATTGAGCTCCATGTTGAGTTTCTTGGGTAAGCATTGATGACTTTCATCATAATATCCCGGTTGGAGAGTTTCTCACCTACACTTGTTAGTCCACTTAAAATTTTTTTAATTTTAGCATGAAGTGAAGATACCTTTTCTCCTTTTTCAAGTTTAATGATGTGGAGTTGAGTTCGGAGAAGGTCTCTTCTTGCTAACTTTGCCTCTGATGTGCCTTCATGAAGCTCTATGAGTCTTTCCCATAAATCTTTCGCACTTGTGTAGTTCCCAATTCGAGTTACTTCTTGTTGAGGAAGAACATGTTGGTTGCTACTCGGAAAACCTAACGGTTCCACTGTACAAAAATTTTGTACAAAGGTCTGAACCTTTTCCTAGCTACCATGTGTTCTTTTAAATTAAACTTGGATCGCCTGCGGAACTTAACACGTTTGATCCAAAGTTTAATCTATTTGTTCTTTTAGGTTTAGACTCGGATCTCCTGCGAAACTTAACACGTTCGATCCAAATCACCTAGGTTATTAATTTCATTAAATATTAGTTTCCAAAATTGGCTCCCAGTAATGACGTGGCGAGGCACATAACCTTCTTGGATATGGGAACAACCACCACCGACCAGACAAAGTCTTTTAAGGAAAGTTAATATTTAATTTCCTTAAATAACTTTAGGTCAACCGAAAAGAACAATCAAATCACAAGGAAAAGAAAAACAAAGAACACAACATCGAAAATAAATTCGAAATACTAGAATCGCATGCCTCTTGTATTTGGTATTTTTTACATGAAGATAAAACTAGTATGATGCGGAAATAAAATACTAGTATACCTTTTCTTTTTCAAACAAAAACCTCTAGGTCTTCTACTGTATTCCTCTTCTAACCTCGGACGTTGTGTGGACAACGATCTTCCAAGATGAGAAACCACCAATGCACCTTCTTCTCCTCCTTGCAAGGTTCGACCAAGTCAATAGCTCCTCCAAGAATGAAGAGAAAACACCACCAATGCTCCAAGGGATAAAGTTTTCTCTCCTTCTTCTCCAAGCTTGAATCCGGCCACCACTTGATCTTGTTGGAACCCCAAGGTTGTTTTGGTGTGATCAACAAGTTAAGTTAGGTCCTGCGTTGTTTCTAACCTTGTGTCTAAGTGTGCAGGAGCTTAGGAACACAGGTAGTCGAGCGGAAGACGCAGCTAGTGAGAAGGACGGCAGGGGCAGTCTTGCGGAAGAGTACCGAGAAGGAAGGCGGTGGTTCAGAGGCAGCCGGAGGCGGAAGATTGCTCGGGGAGCAAGAGACGCAACTAGCGAGAAGGTCGGCGGCAGGGACGAAGACTGCAGATGAGTCTGTTGGCGGACGAGAAGAAACAGTAATTAGGGGCGAAGCCGGAGGAAGCCGCTTGAGAAGACCGGAAGTTGGGTTGGGTGAGCCCTTTTCCGATGGCGAGATCACCCAAGTAAGCGGATCCGAGGCGAAGACCGGACCGAGGCGGGACTAAAACGGAGCAGAGGTCCCGGACGCAAAAGTCAACTAGAGTTGACTTTTTGCTCGGCGCCGGGCTGTCCGGCGCCGGGGCGGCCGGCGCTTCGGAGCAGTCCGGCGCGGGCGTGGTGACGAGCAGCGTCTTCGCGTTACGGGCGTTGAGGATAAAGTTTTATCCCCAGGGCGCCCGGAACCCTTCAGGGCGCCCACCAAGACTATAAATATAGCCTTGGTCCGAAGCAATCAATCGAGAACTCAAGCATTCTTTCTACACTTGTACGCTTTTCTTTTAGCTTCTATTGTGCGCTTCATTGCTGTAAAAGGCTTCTCCACTTGAAGGAGATACTAGTGCTACGCTTTCTTGGATTAACAACATTCCGGTTGTAACTAAGTAAATCTCGGTGTGCCTTTTACTTTTCTGCTTTTATTTATTTCTCTTATTTTACAAGTGTTAGTTTAAGAGTTCGAGAAGGGTGTTTGCGTTTTGATTTTTGCAGGGCTATTTAACCCCCCTTCTTGCCGGCCCAACGGTCCTACAAGTGGTATCAGAGCCAAGACGCTTCAGGAGGACTAACCGCCAATCGAAGCAAAGATAATGGTCGGACCAAGCATCCACCCGCCGAAATATGGAGGAGATTTCGCTACGTGGAAGAATCTGATGCAGGTATTTTTTACCACAGACTTTGAATTAACTTTAACAATGGAATCCGGTTTTGTAGCTCCAGAAGGTAAGGAAAAATGTCAATGGACAAAAAAGGAGCAGGCTGAATTCGTCAAAGCAGAATACCATCTACTAAGCGTTCTTCCACCTCAAGAAGTCAAAGAATCGGACAATACCACTCTGCAAAGGAACTTTGGGAAAAGTTCCTCGGTACCTGAAGGACTTAGAAGCCAAGCTCGCTTGAAGAGATCTGCTTGAATCGGCTCACCGACTTGCAACTTGGGAAGATGAGACGACGGCGCACTTGCACGAGAATCACGGATCATCAGGACTATCGAATCTCGGAGAAGCGGTAAGTAGAGATTCGCTAAGATCGCACTAAATTCATTTCTTAGAAATTCAAAATGGGCATCACTAGTAGATGCCTTTTATATTTCTAAAGATTTAGAAAAGATCTCGTTAGAAGAATTTTTTTCTACTTTTGAAGTGCATGAGTCAAGATGTGCAGGAATGAAGAAGCCCAAGAATAACGTCGCCCTTAAAGCTTCGAGAGACGAACCAGAGTCGGAATCCTCTCTCGATGACGAGGAAATGGTAATGATGGTAAGAAGATTCAAGAAGCTTTGTAAATCTCGATCTACTAACCATCCACAGGGGAAGAAGAAAAGGACGATCCGCTGCTACCACTGCGACGAAGAAGGGCACGTCAAGGACAATTGCCCCAAGCTGAAGAACAAGAACAAGGAAAAGGGTAAGAAGCCTATCCAAAAGCGAAAAGCGACGTGGGATGATACGTCGTCGGAGTCGGAAGTTGAGGCATTCTCGGACTTGCTCTAATGGCAAGTCATCAAGGCGACGATTGCGAGTCAAGCTCTTCCGAAATGAGCATCGAGCATCGATGAAGGGGAGCTTCGTCGGAGAAAGCAGGAGTTCGGGGGAGACACGGAAAGCGAACTCGACAAGGTAAGTCAGTACGTTCACTTCCTCCCGATAAACTTTATAAATTTGTTAAGTTATTAACTAAAGACGTAAATTAGAAAAAGAAATAAAAATTTAAAAATAATCTTAGTTAAATCCTGCCCTCTAGAAGAATTAGATAAATCAAAATTGGAAAATGAAAAATTGAAACTTGAAAATCATGATTTGAAAATTCAAGTAGATAATTTGAAAAACCATGCATATTCATCTAATTCTAGAAAATTTAAAAATTTAAATTGGTATTATAGATATCACCCGGGACAAATTAAGAATATCTCTAGAAAATATGTCCCTAAGAAATTTTTAATCAATCCAGTAGGCTGGAACCTTTATTGGGTTCCTAAATCTTGCTTAGTCTAAGTTTTAAAATTAAAATTAAAATTAGCACTTTTCAGTGGGAAAATTAAACAATGAATTTCTCTATGAGGTTTTGTCTAAGGAAGCGGTTGTTGCTCCAATAACCAAGAAGGCCTAGTGCCTCGCCACGACCTGGAAGCCAAAATATTGAAATAAATGTTTAATTAACTTTCTGTCAAAGCATTAAAATTAGAATTAATTAATGCTTTCAAAGTTTAAAAAAAAAAATTTTTTCAAAATATTTTTATACTTAGAAAAATTCTCAAAGTTTTCACTTAGAAAAATTTTCTGCTTAAGTTACTTAGAAAAATTCTCATTTCTTGTTAATTTAGAAAAAATTTCATAAGACAATTTTGTTTAAGTTAAAAGACCATTTTGAAATTGAAAATTTCTGCTTAAAGTCTTTAAGAAATTTTTTTTACTCTAAGTCTTTAACCCTTAGTTCTTTTTAAACCCCATTTTTTTGTGATCAAAGGGGGAGAAAATTAGTATAAGTCTAGGGGGAGGTAGAAATTGAAAATTAAAAATTTTTGAAATTTAATTTTGTTGCACATTATTGCAATAACTTGTTTTAATTTTATGTCTAGTTTTGACCCTAGCTTAACTTGGGTTGATCACACCAAAAGGGGGTGTTGGAACCCCAAGGTTGTTTTGGTGTGATCAACAAGTTAAGTTAGGTCTGCGTTGTTTCTAACCTTGTGTCTAAGTGTCAGGGAGCTTAGGAAACCAGTAGTCGGCGGAAGGCAGCTAGCGAGAAGGACGATCAGGGGCGAGTCTTTGCGGAAGAGTACCGTGGACGAGAAGGCGCGGTGGTTCAGGGGCCAGCGAGGCGGAAGATTGCTCGGAGAGCAAGAGGCAGCTAGCGAGAAGGTCGGCAGGGGCGAAGGCTGCGGATGAGTCTGTTGGCGGACGAGAAGGAAACAGCGATTAGGGGGAGGCAGAAGGAAGCCCGCAGAAGACCGGAAGTTGGGTTCGGGTGAGCCCTTTTCCGGATGGCAGAGATCACCCAAGTAAGCGGATCCGGAGCGGAAGACCCGGACCGAGGCGGGACTAAAACGGAGCAGAGGTCCCGGACGCAAAAGTCAACCAGAGTTGACTTTTTACTCCAGGGCGCCCGGAACTTTCCAGAGTTGACTTTAATTAGACAAGTTTTAATCAACAATTAAAATTCCTTATTTGTCTTCGGAAATTTTAAATATAAAATTTCCCTTTAAAATCCCTTCATGGTTGATAAAAAGAAATTTCTATAATTTTACTTTTTCAACATGTGAATAATTTATAAAGAAA
This sequence comes from Zingiber officinale, assembly GCF_018446385.1. NCBI lineage: Eukaryota > Viridiplantae > Streptophyta > Magnoliopsida > Zingiberales > Zingiberaceae > Zingiber > Zingiber officinale. Next base: position 17,757,827 of record NC_056006.1, on the reverse strand, counting down.
AAATAAAATATCTTTCCAATCTACAAATAAGGAAAGAGATCTAATCTCTTTCTTTAATCTTTTGTAGAAGAGATATTTTAATTTTAATTCTCTCCAATAAATTATATCTTCCACATAAGAAAATTTAAAATTAAAATTCTTTTAAATTTAATGGGGGTCGGCCACCTAAGCTTGAGTTCAAGCTAGGGCCGGCCACCCATGAACCAAGACTTGGCCGACCCTAGCTTGAACCACAAGCTAGCTTGGTCGACCCCTACATCATGGGTACGAAGGTGGGTATAGGTGGGTATAGTACTCTATAAATAAGATGCTATGATAGGGACCGAGAGGAGGAATTGGTTTTGATCTCCCGATAAAATTAAGTATCCCGTGTTCGCCCCGAACACACAACTTAATTTTATCAATAATAATTCATTCCACTATAGAATTATTATTGAACTACCGCACCAATCCCAAATTACATTTTTGGGCTCCTTCTTATTATGAGTGTGTTAGTCTCCCTGTGTTTAAGATGTCGAATGTCCACTAATTAAGTGAGTTACTGACAACTCATTTAATTAATATCTTAATCCAAGAATAGTACCACTCAACCTTATCGTCATGTCGGACTGAGTCCACCTGCAGGGTTTAACATGACAATCCTTATGAGCTCATCTTGGGGACATTATCAACCTAGATTTCTAGGACACAGTTTCCTTCTATAATCAACAACACACACTATAAGTGATATCATTTCCCAACTTATCGGGCTTATTGATTTATCGAACTAAATCTCACCCATTGATAAATTAAAGAAATAAATATCAAATATATGCGCTTGTTATTATATTAGGATTAAGAGCACACACTTCAATAATAACTGAGGTATTTGTTCTTTTATAAAGTCAGTATAAAAGAAACGACCTCTAATGGTCCTACTCAATACACTCTAAGTGTACTAGTGTAATTATATAGTCAAGATAAACTAATTTCTAATTACACTACGACCTTCCAATGATTTGTTCCTTTCCATTTTGGTCGTGAGCTACTGTTTATAATTTATAAGGTATTGATAACATTATCTTCTGTATGTGGCACCACATACTATGTTATATACAATATAAATTAATTGAACAACTACAACTAATGTAGACAATTTGACCAAATGTGATTCTTTATTCAAAAAAAATGTTTACAAAAGCTTAGGCTTTCAGTATACACTCTAACAATCTCCCACTTATACTAACGACTAAGCTGCCATATCTTCTGCCATACATCTTATTCTCATTCCCTCCACATGCCGATAGCTTTCTTTGGAAGGGCCTTAGTGAAAGGATCTACCAGGTTATCTGCTGATGCAATCTTGGCGATGACAACTTCTCCTCGCTTCACGATATCTCGTATCAGGTGGTACTTGCACTCTATATGTTTATTTGCCTTATGGGCTCGTGGTTCCTTCGAGTTTGCAACTGCACCGCTATTATCACAATAAATTGTGATGATTTTGGGCAAACCAGGAATCACATCTAAGTCCATTAGAAAGTTCCTGAGCCATACTGCTTCTTTAGCTGCCTCAGAGGCTGCTACATACTCAGCTTCCATGGTTGAGTCCGAAACGCTTTTCTACTTAATACTCCTCCATGCAATGGCTCCACCTCCCAAAGTAAACACATAGCCTGATGTAGACTTACTGTTGTCCCTATCTGATTGGAAATCTGAATCCGTGTAACCCACAGGGAGCAAATCGTCTGCTTGGTAAACTAGCATATAATCTCTAGTCCTTCTCAGGTACTTTAATATATGTTTTACCATAGTCCAATGTCCTTGTCCAGGGTTACTCTGATATCTGCTAACCATGCCTACGGCAAAACAGATATCAGGTCTCGTACATAGCATTGCATACATTAGGCTTCCTACTGCCGAAGCATAAGGAACTGCTTTCATGTCCTTTATCTCCTTTGATGTCTTCAGAGACATCTCTTTAGATAGAGCTACTCCATGCCTAAAAGGTAAGTAACCTTTCTTGGAATCCTGCATGCTAAAACGAGCAAAGATTGTATCTATATATGAAGCTTGGGACAGGCACAACATTCTTTTCTTGCGATCCCTTATAACTTCGATCCCAAGAATGTGTGCACAATCTCCTAAGTCCTTCATATCAAATTGTTTGGACAACCATACCCTTACATCCGATAATACCTTGACATTGTTGCCAATTAACAAAATATCATCTACGTATAGTACAAGAAATACCACAACGTTTCCGTTACACTTCTTGTATACATAAGACTCATCCGGACACTGAATAAATCTATATGACTGGATTACTTTATTGAACCGGATGTTCCAAGACCTTGAAGCTTGCTTTAGTCCATAAATGGACCGATTGAGCTTGCACACTAGATGCTCTTTGCCTTTTTCAATAAACCCTTCTGGTTGCTTCATATGGATGTTCTCTTCAAGACTTCCATTAAGGAAAGCTGTCTTGACATCCATTTTCCAAATCTCATAATCCATATGAGCAGCAATAGATAAGAGTATCCAGATAGACTTAAGCATGGCTACCGGTGAAAAGGTCTCCTCATAGTCGATTCCCTCTTTCTGAGTGTACCCTTTCGTAACAAGCCTAGCTTTGAAGGTTTCTACCTTCCCGTCTGTCCCTCTTTTCCTTTTGTAGATCCACTTGCATCCAACAGCTTTTACACCATCAGTTGGTTCTACAAGCTCCCAGACCTTATTAGAGTACATAGACTCTATTTCAGAATTCATTGCCTTTTGCCAAGATGCTGCATCTATATCTTGGAGTGCTTCGTCATATGTTCGGGGATCAGGTTCATGTTTACCCGGGATCAAGTCCGAAGACTCTCTAAAAAACATGAATCTTTTAGGTTGCCTTACAACCCTCCCACTACGATGAGGCACTGTCTGTGGTTGTGTATCATGTGTGACACGTGTTGCAGTCTCTTGTGGTACTTCATCTTATACTGTTGGTACTGAAGTAGACATGTCCTCTCTAAGTTCTTCTAAAACAACTTTGCTACTGGACTTGTGATTCATTATATATTCTTCTTCTAAAAACTGGGCATTGGTGCTAACAATGACCTTCTGGTCTTTAGGACTATAAAATAAATCACCTTTCGTTCCTCTGGGTTACCCCACAACATGAACCATGAGATTCTAACTTATCGAGATCTGGTTTCAGCACATGGTACCCCAAATCCGAATATGTCTTAGGCGGGCTTTCGCCCATTCCATAATCTGTGGGAGTAGAAGAAATTGATTTAGAAGGTACTAAGTTCAGAATGTACCTGTTTCCGAAGCGTATCCCCAAAATTTGGTAATTACGAATAACTCATCATCGATCTAACCATTTCCATAAAGTCATATTCCTTCGATTACGCTACACCATTACATTTGGGGTGTACAGTGCGACAGTTGGGATTGAATCCCGGCCTCTGATAAGTAATTCCTAAACTCTCTTAAGAGGTATTCGCCACCACGATCAGACCGTAGTGTCTTGATACTTTTACCTAGTCATTTCTCCACATCAGCCTTGTACTCTTTGAACTTATCAAAACACTCGGACTTGCGGCGCATTAGGTAAATGTATCCGTATCTTGAATAATCGTCTATAAAAGAGACAAAATATTCAAAACCACCTCTTGCCTGGACAGACATAGGACCACACAAATCAGAATGAACTAATTCTAACACTTCTTTGGCTCTATACCCCTTGGCCTTAAAAGGCCTCTTGGTCATTTTACCTTCCAAGCAAGATTCACAAGTCAGAAAATTTTCCAACTCTAATGAACCCAGAAGTCCATCGGCTATAAGCCTCTGAATCCTACTTAAGTTAATATGACCAAGCCTTAGATGCCAAAGATATGCTTGGTTCATTTCCGAAGGTTCTTTTTGTTGATACAGTCTGACCTGGATGTTGTTTTGCTGTTGACACTGATTTAAGTTTGTATCAGATATTTAACTCAGATTAATTACTAATCTAGGTTGACTTGGTTGACCTGATTGAGGAAGTCCTAACTGGGATGTTAGGCAGTTGGAAAGTCCTGGTGAGTGAAGCCAGGCGGTTGAAAGTCCTGGTTGAAGAAGATTGAACTTGAGTGGAAACAGTTGGTGCCCTAGTGAAAAGAATAGTAGTTGCCATGAATGCTGAATCTATGCCACAATAGTGAACCATCTGTTATCGAGAGGCATTCCATGATGGTGTTGGGAATTTATCAACCCAAAGTAGAAGCCAGCTCCTATTCTGAACCAGAAATACTCGAATCTAGGACCAGGAAGCAAACACTTGGACACTGCAAATTGATACCCGATCCCGATCCGGTGAGCCCAACGATCGTTCCTTGACACTCGAATCGAAACTTAAGCGCCTCCATCGTCGATCATCTCTTCATTCATCGATGATTTTACTGATCGGTCTGGAGGCCGATCAGAAGCTGTGCGCATTTGGAAAGAGCGACATCTGATCGGTCTGGGGACCGATCAGATTAGTTCCTGATCGGTCTGCCAGACTGATCAGCGATGATCCAGAAAGCGTGGATCGGTCTGCAGACCGACCCACGGTATTGTTTGTTTTGCATGCACTTTTTCTGATTGCCGTATTTGTTTTCACCAATTTGTTTTTAACCATCTGCTGTGAGTCTTTTTAGCTTGCAGGTTGCAGGTCACACTCTCATGGTTGAATTCAAATTGAGCTTCATTAAGAGAAGAAGACAAGTGCTCTTTTCACTGTGATTTGCTACAACAGATGCATTTGAGGCATCAACGTTCACTGGCGAATCTGATTGCGATTGGGCTGCGCTCAGTTTGACCTCTACTTATTGGTTCGTATCCAGAGACGCCAGTGATTTCCATTGGCATGAGTTCAGAGAACCAGATGAGGAGGAGAGGTGATTGGCTACGCCTTGTTGGCAGCAGCGATTCTGCAGGCGGCGGTGATTCGAGCCAGTAAAGCAGAGAGACATAAGAAGGAAGAAGAGAGGTTCAGAAAGTAAACTGAATTCTCTGTTTTCTTTTCGATCAATCCTTTAAGAAAGCAAGTTGGTGAAGATGTGAGCTCCTTGCTAAGAAGGTCGTTGTGCGCTCTCTGCTCTGTTTTTTCTCCGCGTGGCTGTAAGCTCATCTGATTATTCTTCTCAGCCACTGTAAGTCTTGTGCTTAATTCTATAATCAACTGAGACTCTGTTGAGAGGTTGCTCCACCGAGGAGACATCTTTAGCCGGATTTTGTCCGGGGTGTGATCTACCGAAGATCAAGGAGTCGTCCTCCCGGACACGCCGAGGAGTAGGGGCAAGTTATCCCCGAACCTCGTATATCCTTGTGTCTGCTGTGTGTGTTTTTCTTCCTTCGTTTTAGTTTTCTACTTCCGCTGTGCTAACAAGTTTTTCTTTAAGAAAGATTGTGTTTAAGTTTTCAAAGAGGCTATTCACCCCCCTCTAGCCATCTAAGATCTCAACAAGTGGTATCAGAGCAAGGGGCTCTTTGATTCGGATTAACACCCAAAAGAGCAAACAAGGATGACTATGAAGGAAGACTTTAGCACAAATCGACCACCCTACTTCGAAGGAGCAGATTTTCAATATTGGAAGGGCCGCATGGAGTATTACCTTAAGACCGACATTGCCATGTGGTTCTCAGTCAAGGAAGGTTTCACACCACCAAAGGATGAAGAAGGTAAGGAACTCGATTCGTCAAGGTGGTCTACCGAACAACTCCGCAAAGCACAAGCCGATGCCAAGGCTATGGTCACCTTGCAATGTGGAATCGCCAAGGACCAACTCGTCAAGGTAGGTCCGTTCTCGAGTGCAAGAGACCTATGGAACAAACTCATCGAGCTCCAAGAGGGAACTCGAGATTCTCGGATTGCCAAGAGGGACCTATTCTTGAATCAGCTCCAAAATCTAACCATGAAGGACAATGAAACGGTAAGTGAACTTCATGGGAGATTCAAGGAGATCATCAACGGTCTACACTCTGTGGACGAACGAGTGGAGAATCGCGATCTAGTAAGGTACGCTCTTAAATCTTTTCCTAGGAATGCCTTGTGGTCATCTATGGTAGATGCCTACAAGGTATCCAAGGATCTTTCCATTGTTAAACTAGATGAATTTTTCTGTGAGATGAAACTTCATGAGCTTGCTAATAAAGGTCAAAAAGAGAAGGGTATTGCTTTATTTGCAGGACCAAAGAGCAAGGATGGAAGAAGGAAGAAGGAAGAAGGAAAGGAAGAAGGAAAAGGAGATTTCCTCATCCACCTCTTCCTCCGAATCCGATGATGAAAGTGGATCATCATCAAGTGAGATGGCGAACTTCGTAAGAAGGATTATGAGAAGAAGCCGAAGATACAAAGGAAAAGGTAAAACTAATGATCAAAATTTTGATAAATCTAATGTTATATGTTATGAGTGTAGCAAGAAAGGACACATTCGGAGCGAGTGTCCGAAATTAAAGAGGAAGGAGGAACAAGCCAAAAAGAAGGAAGAAAGAGTCAAGAAGAAGAAGGCTCTCAAGGCCACTTGGGATGAGTCCTCATCAAGCTCATCGGAGGAAGAAGAGAAGATGGAAAAGAGCACACGACAATTAGCACTCATGGCAAGGGAGGTTTCGGACTCCGGAAGTGAGGGAGATTCAAGCGACGCTTCAACCGCGGCTTCATCATCGTCGGATGATGAAGAGGTAACCTCTTTTCATATAGAAAAGTGTTATAAGACTATCACTCACTTATCTACATTGCTTAAAAAGTCAAAAACAGAAAATAAATTGTTAAAAGAAGAAGTAAAAACCTTAAGGACCCTTAGGGAAGATGAGGTCGATGACCTACATCTAGAAGTCCTTGAGGATGAGAACAAGGCTTTAAAGGGTGAGGTTGAGAAACTCAAGAAAATGATTGAGAAGTTCTCAACTAGCTCTAAGACTCTAGACATGATTCTAAATGCCCAAAGGGCAGTCTACAACAAGGCCGGGCTAGGGTATCAACCCAAGGAGTCGAGTTTCATTTCTCTAATGTCTAGAACTCAAAATAGTAGATCACATGTTTCTAGGGCTCATGAAACTAGGAAAGGTATGACCAAGGCATGGGTTCCTAGGTCTTTCGTTGTAGAAGCGTTAGGTCCCAAGATTTGGGTACCTAAAACCTCTATCTTCCGTGTCTTGTAGGCATTGGTCGAGGGGGAGCATCTATCAACTTGGTTTGTTGATAGTGGATGCTCCAAGTGTTAGGATCCTTCGTACTCGGCTAGAGAGGGGGGGTGTGAATAGCCGCCCCAAATCGATCGCGTTTCTTCCTACGATTAGGTTAGTGCAGCGGAAATACAAATAGAAACGAAAGGAGAAGAAAATCAAACCTTAACACAGCGATGTACGAGGTTTGGAGATGATACTCCTACTCCTCGGCGTGTCCGTAAGGTGGACGAGCCCTATCAATCCGTCGGTGGATGAGTCCCCGGAGAACCGGCTAATACAATATACTCCTTGTGGGTGGAGAAACCTCGCCACAATATTTGCAACAGCAATAGGAGTACAAATAGGAACAAGAAAACAAGAACAGAAATGTAAACTACACTTGCTTGCCTTCTTGAAGTCGGCGGGAACCACAGAGCGGCGACTTCTCGGATCCAAGCCTAGCTAGAAAACCGACAGGAAGAAGCTCACGTGAGCTTTAGCACCCAGAGCTCAACAAAGCTCGGCAAGGAGAAGCGAAGCTTGAGGAGAAAAACTTCGAAGGAAGAAGAAAAACTAGAGAAAGCCTCACTTTATACTGCGAAGAAAGCGGTGAAGAAACGTGCTCACAGCAGAGAACCCTGATCGGTCTACGGACCGATCAGGCCTATCTTGATCGGTCCCCGACCGATCGGTCGGACCTGAGAACCTACATGCGTACTACGTCGATGCGTGGACCGATCGAGGCCCTATCTGGATCGGTCCGAGGCCGATCCCAACTGGCGTAACCTGCGACGCCGTCTCTGATCGGTCCCGGACCGATCGGGACATAACTGATCGATGCGTGGACCGATCAGCTGCCTCTTTCGCCTCTGTTACTGCGATCGGTCACGGGCCGATCGATACAACGAAACTTCGATATCGATCGGTCACGGGCCGTCGAGCAACAGTATCACCGGATCGGTTTGGTGACCGATCGGGCTTGGATTTTGCCCAAACCAAGTCCCAAGACTTCAAACCAATATCCGGTCAACCTTGACCTATTGGTACTTCATCCCTAGCATCCGGTCACTCCCTTGAACTGCTAAGCAAGTGTCCGGTCAATTCCTTTGACCTACTTGGACTTTCCAACACCAGAAGTCCGATCATCCATGATCCATCTTTCCCTTCCCGGCTTCACTCACGGGACTTTCACCGCTTCACTCACGAGTTTCCACCGCCTAACATCGATTAGGACTTTCTCCTTTGGCTTCACTCACGAGTTTGCCTAACATCCAGTTAGGACTTTCTCCTTCTGGCTTCACTCACCGGACTTTCCCACTGCCTCACTCTAGGACTTTCCACATGCCTAACATCCCGTTAGGACTTTCCCATTCACCTAGCTTCACTCACTAGGATTTTCACAGCTTCACTCACCAGGATTTCCAATACCTGGCTTCCTCACGGGACTTTCACCTTCATAGTTTCACTCACTAGGATTTTCACTGGATTCACTCACCAGATTTCCATTGCTGGCTTCACTCACGGGACTTTTCCCGTGCCAAACTCCTGTTTGGACTTTCCCGTGCCAAGTCTCCATACTTGGACTTTTCACGTGCCAAGCTTCCTGCTTGGACTTTTCCGATCCAAGTCTCCATACTTGGACTTTTCGAGCAAGCTCCTGCTTGGACTTTTCCGTGCAAGTCTTCATACTTGGACTTTTCCCAAATCAGGTCAACCGGTCAACTTTGACCTACGGTTGCACCAATAATCTCCCAAACATCTATTCTTGTCCCACATCAAGAATAGAACTCTCTCACAAGTGTCAAACATCAACATGCAACACAACTAGGTCAACCTTGACCTAAGGTTGCACCGATAATTTTCCCAAGTCAAACATCAAAATACAACTCGAGTCCGGTCAACTCGTCGGGTCAACCAGGTCAACCTTGACCTAAGGTTGCACCAACAATCTCCCCTTTTGATGTTTGACAAAACTCATAATCAAGTTAGGTTAACCCGATAACCTAAACTTGGGTTCTCAATAATTCTCCCCTTTTGACACATCAAAAATAGGGGAATATCAAGGTCAAGAGTTTCTTCCTAATGAAAGTCCCATACCTTTCATTGAAACTCTTAATTTCTCCCTTGATACTAAACAATCAACTTAGTGATAACCCCATATCACTAATCCTCAAAAGTCTTAAGGAGTAAAACTCCTCCTAAAAGTCAACTCCCCTTGACAATTAGGTAAAACTCCCCTAAAGGTCAACTCCCCTTGACCATTGCACCAACAATGTCTTGGAGAGTTTCAAACCCTTAGAAACCTAAACCACAAACTTTCACAGCTGGAATTTCAGATATACAGTTGAAATTCAGCTTTTGGCATGCCGATCGGTCACCGGACCGATCAGGATCCCATTGGATCGGTCCCGGACCGATCCACATTCACCGGGATCGGACTGCCTCTTACTGGATCGGTCTCCGGACCGATCCACACTTCCCTGGATCGGTCCAGTGACCGATCCACTCCTTCCTGGATCGGTCCAGTGACCGATCCAAGATCCCTTATCAGAATTCCTGAATTTTTACCCGAAATTCAGAAACCCATAAACAATTCCAGAAAATTTCAAAAATTATGAAACTTTGAGGATACACTCCTCATAACATATACTATCAAGGAAAAATAGTTTTCTATGAAAATAACTTCCATTTTTCAATCTTGATACAAAGTTCAAAAACTTTGAAATAGTTCAAGTTTAACTCAACTTTGTATCACAATGTTCAATGATGAATGCTATCACTAGGAAAGCTTCATCAAGGTTTTTCAAATCAATTTTAAAATGCTTTTAAAACCATTTGAATTTAGGACCATAATCTTAGGGCTAGATGTACATGACTTGTACACAAGCTTTCCCTATGATCCTCAATTTCTTGAATTAGGGTCATCTAGGTACAAGAACTATGCACCTTGATCCTAACTCATGATCCTAATATCTCACACACATTTAAAGTGTATCAACACACATCCAAGTCAATTTTGATGTGAGATATGGGTTTAGGTATCTTAGACTAAGGTCTCATGTATTTTCTAAACACAAATTTGATCTCAATATCAAAGTGTGTTTTTCATCCTTAAATCAATTCAATTGATTACTAATGCAAGAGATGATGACATGGCATAAAATGGTATCATCAATGAAAACATGTGCCAATGTCATGATGTCATGGCATAAAGTTTGAAACGAAACTAACACATGACATATAGATAACCTAAGCATTATCATGACATTTCAAATGATAATAAAATAAATATGATGTCATGGCATGGCATATGGCAACCAATCATGGCAAGTTAGCACAAATAAAATACCTAAATCCCTATCTAAGTATCCTTAGCCTTAGCTAACTTAAAATCTAACCCTAGATTGCTCATATATCCCTAAGAGAAAACCAAAATCCCAATTATGGTATTTCTCTAGGTTTTCCTCAAATTGTGCCACTTAAGATTAAAAATGATATTTCCACCATTAGGCACATTTAGCTCTTCAAAGGAGTAAATGATAATTCCATTTCATTTTCAAAAGTTCTCAAAACCTTGAAAATGCTCCTTGAGTGTCAATTTCCTCAAAGTTGGGTTAACTACCCTTCTTATTGGAGTTGACACTCTCTAACCCATTTATGGGGTAGAGAAGATGCTCCTAGGAACCCAATACCTATTTGAGCTCATTGGGTTCACTAAATATTCACTAGGGATAACTTCCTAGCAACCCTCCTAATGAGCCTCTTAGGCTTTAAAGCCTTGGTCATTTGGGTCTCATCAAGGTCAACTATAGGGTGACTCCCTTGTGACCTTGGTAATGGTCTTCCTAGCCCTAGGTTTTGTTCCATAATCAAATGGAACATTGTGGTAAGTGGGCTTCACCATTTGGGACTTAGGTTTGTGACCCAAACCTTTCTTGTCCTTGGACTTGGGTTTTTGACTCTTAAACTCTAGAGATGACTTCTCCATGTTTTTAAGAGCCTTTTCCAAAGTATCAAGTCTTGACCTCAAGACTTGATTCTCCTTCTCTAATACCTCAATTTTTGATTTGTCATTTTTCTTTGAGGCATTCCTAGGCATGTGTCTAGTTGATTTGGGATTCCTACCTAGGTTCTCCTTAACCTTAGATGAGGTAATTCTAGGGTTGGCTTTCCTAGTGTTATCCTTATCTAGGCTCACATGTTTGGCACCTAAGCACATGTATTGATTCCTAAGGTTATCATGCTTGTTATTATCGACAAGTGCAATAAAATTCCTAGCATGCATTTTATTAGAGTTGCAAAAATAAACCTTAGAGGTTACCTTAGGGTTTGCCTTAGCTCCCCCTATCGATGTGCCCGGTCTCTCGTCCTTGTGAGGTTGCCTCCCCCTCGGACAATGACTCCTATAGTGTCCCCTTTGCTTGCATTGGAAGCACACGATGTGCTCCTTGCCCTTGCGTTTCGGGACTCCGGCTTCCTTGAGCTTTGGCGCCGGTGGAGTCTTTCTTACCCTCTTTGGACACTTACTCTTGTAATGTCCAAATTCCCTACACTCGAAGCACATTATGTGTAATTTGCTAGAAATTAAAATGCTTGAGTTACCTAGGGTTGAGGATGGATGAACGCTCTCATCTTCATCCCTTCCGGAGGTAGAAGCTTCTTCTTCTTGCTCCGATCTTGAAGAGGAACTCTCCTCCTCTTCTTCTTTAGATGTTGAGTGGCCCTCAACTTCTAAATCTTCTCCTCCATGATGTGAGCTACTTGGCTCACTTAGCTCCTCTTCATGGCTTGAATTTGAGCTTCCCTCATGGAACTTGGCCAAGTTATCCCATAATTCCTTGGCATTGTTGTAACCTATCTTACACAAGATGTTAGTAGGCAATGAAAATTCAATTATTCTCGTTACCTCTTCGTTGATTTCGGATTTGTGAATTTGTTCTCTTGTCCACTCCTTCTTCTCAAGTGGTTTTCCTTCCTTATCCACCGGAGGAGTAAAACCTTCTTGTACACAAAACCAATTCATTATGTTAGTCATAAGAAAGTACTTCATCCTTACCTTCCAATACGTGAAGTCGCCGCATTCGTAGAAGGGTGGAATGGTGATGTCTTCTCCATAGAGATCCATCTCTAGCCCTGCTCCCGGGTGTTGATCCGTCGAAGAGCGGCCTCGCTCCGATACCACTTGTTAGGATCCTTGGCTCGGCTAGAGAGGGGTGTGAATAGCCCAAATCGATCGCGTTTCTTCCTACGATTAGGTTAGTGCAGCGGAAATACAAATAGAAACGAAAGAGAAGAAAATCAAACCTTAACACGAGGATGAGGTTCGGAGATGATACTCCTACTCCTCGGCGTGTCCGTAAGGTGGACGAGCCCTATCAATCCGTCGGTGGATGAGTCCCGGAGAAGCTAATACAATATACTCCTTGTGGGTGGAGAAACCTCACCACAATATTTGCAACAACAATAGGAGTACAAATAGGAACAAGAAAACAAAAGAAATGTAAACTACACTTGCTTGCCTTCTTGAAGTCGGTAGGAACCCAGGGAAGCAGCAGCTTCTCGGATCCAAGCCTAGCTAGAAAACCAGCAGGAAGCTCACGTAAGCTTTAGCACCAACGAGCTCAAACTAAGCAAGAAGGAGAAGAGAGCTTGAACTTCGAAGGAAGAAGAAAAACTAGAGAAGCCTCACTTTATACAACGAAGAAAGGCGAAAAGAAGTTCGGGAGAAGAGAAACCTGATCGGTCTACGGACCGATCGAGGCCTGTCTGATCGGTCCCAGCCGATCGATCGGCCTGCGAACCTACATGCGTACTACGTCGATGCGTGGACCGATCGAGCCTATCTGGATCGGTCCAGGCCGATCCCAACTCTGGCGTACCTGCGACGCCGTCTCTGATCGGTCCCAGGCCGATCGAGGACATCTGATCGATGCGTGGACCGATCAGCCTGCCTCTTTCGCCTCTGTTAACGCGATCGGTCACCGGACGATCGATAGCAACGAAAACTTGACCGATATCGATCGGTCACGGGCCGTCGAGCAACAGTATCGGATCGGTGCGGTGACCGATCCGAGCAATTTTGCCCAAACCAAGTCCCAAGACTTCAAACCAATATCCGGTCAACCTTGACCTATTGGTACTTCATCCCTAGCATCTGGTCACTCCCTTGACTGCTAGAACTCCACCAAGTGTCCGGTCAATTCCTTTGACCTACTTGGACTTTCAACACCAGATCATCCTCGATCCATCTGGATTTTCCCTTGCACGGCTTCACTCACGGGACTTTCACCTGCCTCACTCAGGATTTCCACCGCCTAACATCGGTTAGGATTTTCTCCTTGCAGCTTCACTCACGAGTTTCCACCTAACATCCGATTAGGACTTTCTCCTTGCACGCTTCACTCACGGGACTTTCCATTGGCTTCACTCACGGGACTTTCCACCTTTGCCTAACATCCAGTTAGGACTTTCCCATTCACCTAGCTTCACTCACTAGGATTTTCACCGCCTCCACCAGGATTTTCCAGCTGCTTCACTCACCGGGACTTTCACCTTCACTTAGTTTCACTCACTAGGATTTTCACTGGATTCACTCACGAGTTTCCATTGCTGGCTTCCTCACGGGACTTTTCCCGTGCAAACTCCTGTTTGGACTTTCCCGTCAAGTCTCCATACTTGGACTTTTCACGTGCCAAGCTTCCTGCTTGGACTTTTCCGATCCAAGTCTCCATACTTGGACTTTTCCAGAAGCTCCTGCTTGGACTTTTCCGTGCCAAGTCTTCATACTTGGACTTTTCCCAATCAGGTCAACTCAACTTTGTCAACCAGGTTGCACTAATAATCTCCCAAACATCTATTCTTGTCCCACATCAAGAATAGAACTCTCTCACGAGTGTCAAACATCAACATGCAACACAACTAGGTCAACCTTGACCTAAGGTTGCACCGATAATTTTCCCAAGTCAAACATCAAAATACAACTCGAGTCACGTCAACTCGAGTCGGGTCAACCAGGTCAACCTTGACCTAAGGTTGCACCAACACCAAGCACATGACCGGGGATAAATCATTGTTTACAACCATTCAAAACAAAAGTAGAGGTAATGTGTCTTTTGGTAATAATGGTAGCCTTAAGGTTGTAGGAGTTGGAGACATTCATATATCCAAATGTCTCCATATCAAGAATGTCCTTCTAGTCAAGGGGATGACTTTAAATCTCCTAAGTGTCAGTCAATTGTGTGATACGGGTTACACAATTGAATTTCATTCAAGTCAATGTTTGGTTAAACACATTGACACACTTGACACGGTACTAGTAGGCACAAGGGTTGATAATATTTATCAAGTATCGTTTAAAAGTGCTACTAATGCTTTGATTAAGTGTTTCATGTCGAAAGAAGAAGAGTCTTGGCTATGGCATAGAAGGTTGGCACATGTAAACATGAAGAACATCCGGAAGTTGGCCAACCAAGGATTAGTGCGAGACTTACCCAGCATCAAGTACCACAAGACCAAACTATGTGATGCATGTCAAAAGGGTAAGCAAACAAAAGTTGTTCATAAAGGTAAAAGCACTGTAAGTACATCTACTACTTTAGATTTATTGCACATGGACCTATTTGATTGCAGTAGTGTAATATCATTGAATGGAAGTAGATATTGCTTGGTAATCATTGATGATTTTACTAGATACACATGGACTTTCTTCTTGAAACATAAGGACCAAACTATAGATATTTTTATTTCCTTTTGTAGAAGAACTGAAAATGAAAAATCGACAACAATTAAAACCATTAGAAGTGATCATGGTGGGGAATTTCAAAATCATAGGTTTTTAGAGTTTTGTCAAGAAAAGGGATATAGGCATGAGTTCTCTACTCCAAGGACCCCACAACAAAATGGGGTTGTGGAGAGAAAGAACCGAGTCCTACAAGAGGCTGCACGAAGCATGCTCAATGAGTACTCACTACCGAGTTACTGAAGCTGTGAATACAGCTTGCTATGTGCAAAATCGAGTTTTAATACATAGGTTTTTAGGAAAGACTCCCCATGAACTTTGGTTTGGGAAACCGCCTACAATTAAACATCTTAGGGTGTTTGGTTGTAAGGTGTTTATCTTGAACACCAAGGATCATCTTGGGAAGTTCACGGCTAAGGCTGATCAAGGGATACTGGTCGGGTACTCTCTTACCAGCAAAGCCTATCGAGTCTACAATGAGAGGACTAAATTGATTGAAGAGTCCTCGGATGTAGCTTTCGAAGAAATCCCTGATAATCAATCAAGGAATGTAGAAGAAATTCAATTCGAACTTAGAAGGCTAGGTTTGAATGATCCAAACATGGAAAGAGTCGAAATTGACTCTGATGATGATGAGCAAGGGCAACAAAGAACTCAGGCAGACCCGTTGCCTGATACTGAGTCCTCGCCTGTGCCGAGTGAGACCACTCATGAGGCACCGCCAACACCAAGGCAGTCTAGGTTAGCCTCTAGTCATCCCCAAGACCAGATTGTGGGAGACATCCAACAAGGGGTTAGGACTAGATCATTCTTTAGAAATGAGCCCAATGAGATTGCCTTAATCTCAGAGATTGAACCAAGACTAGTTGATGAAGCATTGCACGATCCTGATTGGATCATAGCTATGCAAGACGAATTAGGTCAATTTGAAAGGAGCCAAGTATGGGACTTAGTTCCGAGACCTAAGAAGACCACCATTATTGGAACTAAATGGGTCTTCAAAAATAAGTTAAATCAAAAGGGAGAAGTTGTAAGAAACAAGGCAAGACTTGTAGCCAAGGGCTATAGTCAAGTCGAAGGTCTCGATTATGATGAGACTTATGCTCCCGTGGCCCGATTAGAGTCCATTCGTTTGATGCTAGCTTTTGCTGCACATAGAGGTTTCAAGCTCTATCAAATGGATGTTAAATCTGCCTTCTTAAATGGCTTTATTAAAGAAGAAGTCTATGTTGAACAACCACCGGGGTTTGTGAATGCCGAAGCTCCAAACCACGTGTACAAACTCAAGAAAGCACTTTATGGGCTTAAACAAGCACCACGAGCTTGGTACGAAAGGTTGTCAACATATTTACTAGAAAAGGGTTTTGTAAGAGGCCAAATAGACCCAACACTATTTCTGCGTAGAGATAGTGAAAACATTTTTGTAGCCCAAGTGTATGTCGATGACATAATTTGTGGCTCAAATAACAAGGGCTATTTGAATGAATTTATTTCTCACATGGAAAGTGAGTTTGAGATGAGTCTAGTAGGAGAATTGACTTTCTTCCTTGGACTTGAAATCAAACAAACTCGAGATGGAATTTATGTCCATCAAACGAAATACACTCAAGAGATGCTCAAAAAATTCAACATGAGTGACTCTAAGGAAGTGTCCACTCCAATGGCGACAAACACTCGTCTTGACAATGATGAGAGTGGGAAACCAGTTGATCTAACGCAATATAGAAGCATGATCGGTAGTCTTCTATATCTCACAGCTAGTCGACCGGACATACTTTTTGCTGTGGGCATGTGTGCTAGATATCAAGTTTGTGCCAAGGAATCTCATTTAACTGCAATTAAGAGAATTCTAAGATATCTCAAGGGCACAATTAGAGTAGGACTGATACCCTCGTACGAGTCTTTTGATTTGATAGGCTATACCGATTCCAATTATCTTGGATGCAAATTGGATCGGAAAAGCACTAGTGGGGGTTGCAATTTTTAGGTTCATCGTTGATTAGTTGGTCAGTCGGAAGCAACATTGTGTTGCTCTCTCCACAGAGGTGAATACATTGCCATGGGAGAGAGTGTGTCACAATTGTTGTGGATGATTCACACTCTAGAAGATTATGGACTTTCATAAAGGAGTGCAAGTGTTGTGTGACAACATTAGCACAATAAACCTAACGAAAAATCCAGTCCATCATTCTAGGACCAAACACATTGAAGTGCGTCATCACTTCATTAGAGATCACGTAGCTAGGGGAGACATTGCACTCACATATGT
Organism: Zingiber officinale; assembly: GCF_018446385.1. Classification (NCBI taxonomy): domain Eukaryota; kingdom Viridiplantae; phylum Streptophyta; class Magnoliopsida; order Zingiberales; family Zingiberaceae; genus Zingiber; species Zingiber officinale. The sequence goes on along the minus strand of NC_056006.1, from coordinate 17,740,662 downwards.
TGAGTCAAAGTCAAACTTAGCCGATATTTTCACCAAACCCCTTCCGGAAAATGAATTTAGTCATTTAAGGAGGGAATTGGGAATGTGTTTGGCTCAATAAGTCATTTTGACCACATCATGATCAATAAGGACCATTAAAATGACAAGAGAAATTGGAAAATTAATTTGGGCAACTTGGGGACATCTCACACAAACTATAAGGTTTAACAAAATATTTTTGTTTGCTAGAAATGGGGAGAGATGCTAGGATCAACCAAATTATTCAAAATGTATCATGCATCCCTTGAATAATTAGGTTGAAGAGACATAAATTGAGTATGGGGAAGGCCATTACATAATTCATGTGTATTTGGCTCCTAGATCTTACTCATATATTCCAACCAAGGAATCTTGGTTGGATCTGTGTCTAGAAATCATCTAACCTGGTTGATGTGTTGATTGATACCCTTGATTGAACCTTCTTGATTTTGTTTGAAAATAGGACAAGTTGGTGAAGAAATGTGACATATTTTGACAAACTTGTAACTACTCATAGGAAGGATATATCGTGAACCGATAGCCTGAGTCAGATTTATTACCTTGGTTCACTATAAATCATAGTTTCAGCAAACAACTAACACAAACCTCTCTCTTGAAACTTTGAGATTCAACACATTTGTTATGAAGTGTCTGAAACTTTCGAGCCCTTGATAATTCAAAATCATTAGAGCTCATCATTAGGAAATATTCATTGGTATCACTGAATATAATCTGTGGGCTCTTCAGATCCTAGGTTCTGAACTTGGAAGTTGTTGAACCAAGTTTCAGAGCCGTCGATACGAATTTCAGAGACTAAAGTCACTAATTATCAGACACTGATCAGTCTCTACGACCGATCAGGATCGATATCCGATCGGTCTCTACGACCGATCAGGAGAGTTCTTCGACTTCGATCGGTCCGGGGACCGATCAGGAGCTTCCCGATCGGTCTCCACGACCGATCGGAGGCTTGGCACACTGTGGCACCTCTGTGGCACCTCTGGGGACCGATCAGGAGGCTCCCTGATCGGTCTCCACGACCGATCAGGAGGCTCTACCTCTGATCCACCTCTGATCGGTCCAGGGACCGATCAGGAAGCTCCCTGATCGGTCTCCGCGACCGATCAGAACACTCCCTGACCGATCAGGACGTTCCCTGATCGGTCAGGATTTCTCCTGATCGGACAGCCGTCCGATCATTTCATCAACTGTATACCCATCAGTAAACCATTAAAACTTCCCGATCTCTTCTTTTCCTCTTTCACGCAGAACCCTAGCCGACTCCTTCCCTCACCTCACTCTTTCTCTTCTCGTTGCACGCGGACCTCTAGCCGAACCCTAGCTGAAGCTCTAGCACTCTGAAACTCTAGCCAAAAGTTCAATGGCACCAAGGTAACTCTCTACCTCTCTAAAACTTTGGCAGTTCGGTTTCATTTCTCACCATATATGTTTTTTTGGTGCTGGTGGCTCCGGTGCTCACTCATTGCCCCATTTTACCACTTTGATAACCCTTAGAAAGAAAGTAGTGGGTGAAGGGACCTCTAAATCTAAGTCACCTGAGAAATCCAAGTCCCAGGCACCCTCCCGACCTCAACCTTCTTCTTCTTCAAGATTCCCGAACCGCCAGTTTGAGCAAGCATTTCAACAGAGGACATTCAAGCTGCTTCCATGTCGATCTGTGGATCGAAAGTACATGGATGAATTTTGTCCCTCTGTATCTGAAACCCTAGCCTATTATAAACTTGACTCGGTAGTCTACTTAGAAAGGGACATCAACCTTGACCTAGTTTCTGAGTTCTATAATAATCTTCATCAGAACAATGATGGTGTTTATAAAACCCGAGTCGCTAAACGAACTATCGATTTCTCCATCAGAGAATTCTTTGGGTATCTAGGGTGTCGTATGTGTTCAGGAGATCCTTTTCCTATTTATCCTGATTTACCAGAGTCATTACCTCCTCCACTTGATGTATCACCTGACTCTATCTATGAGTATTTCTTTGGACACCCTAGACCTGATGGACTAGATGAGCTAGATGTTGACTTCCCTACTTTTGCAGCCTTGAGATTATCTCCTCAAGACTACATTCTTTTTAAGATTGTCACGAACTGCCTTCTACCTATCACATCTAAACCATTATCAGAGATCCGACCATACCACTGTCTTATGCTTTATGGTTTACGTCGGCATCTCGATTTTGATATCATGTCGAGTATCTACTCTTCGATCATCTCTTATTCTCAGCCTAGCAGCTCCACTGTTTATATGCCTTATGGGCATATAATTACAGATTGGCTCGAGACCCTTCAGATTGATGTCTCTAAGGGTAGAATAGTCAAGATGGTCAGACATGATTGCAGACTTGGGAAGCGGGCATTTTCCAAGTCTGGAATCATAGGACAAAATGGGGATGTTCGGTGGAAGGATGGAAGAGCACTAGGTGAGTTACCACGGGGACCTCCACGACAGGTTGCTCCTGTTGCTGCTCCTCCTGCTGCTGACAATGGAGAGGTCGATCCTGATCTGCGCTGGCAGATCGCCGAGCTGGAGAGTCGCTTTGATCGACACGATGAGCTACTGGCTGTTGAGCTCCATGGACTGCGTGTTCGGATCGACCAGCGCTACGATGACTTGCGCAGTCAGCAGCTGGTGACGCAGCAGCTACTTCTGGGCTGGATGGCCAACTACCCACCTCCGCAGCATTTCTCGGGCCATCCACCTTCGAGCTCCAGCATGCCGCCTCAGGGTTACGAGCCTCCCGCGGATGATGATGATGTTCCTCGTGTTGAGGAAATTGATTGATACATTCTATGTGTTATTTTGCCTGTCTGTATGTTGGATGATATTTGTTGGATATCTTTGTCTGACCTGGATACTTATGCTACTCATATATTTTTGCTATTCATTTGTCCATTTCTCGTTTTTCCTTATGCTTCAGTTCATATTAATATGCTGTTCCTATGCCATGACTTGATTGTATATTATCTCTTTCTTACTGTCATATTATACACTTAGAGGGAACTCTAGGTGCAAGACAGTATGGGTTAAGGGGGAGTCTTTTGAGTCTTATTACCTAATTCGCACCTTTTCGGTGTTTGACAAAGGGGGAGAAGATAACTAAGTTTAGAAATGAATGAAAGGTTGATTTTAGGGGAGAGGATGACTTTGAGTCTTTTTGAATCCTCTTACCTAATTCGCACCTATTCGACTAAGTTAAGTTAAGTGATGAATTGACTTCATCGAGTCAATATGAAAAGGGAGAAGATAACTAAGGTATATCCGTCTTGGGGAGGATCCTGATTTCCCTAAAAATTATGGGTAAATGAGCATTTGATCTAAACTTAAATCGTGTTGTCAAACAACAAAAGGGGAGATTGTTGATACGATCTGACCGGATGTTGTTTTCTTTGTTGACACCGATTTAAGTTTGTATCGATATTTAACTCAGATTAATTACTAATCTAGGTTGACTTGGTTGACTGATTGGGAAGTCCTAACTTGGATGTTAGGCGGTTGGAAAGTCTCGGTGAGTGAAGCCAGGCAGTTGAAAGTCCCGGTGAGTGAAGCCGAGTAGAAATCATGGTGAGTGAAGCCGGTGAAAACCCTAGTGAGTGAAGCTAGGTGCAAGTCCCGGTGAGTGAAGCCGGTGAAAACCCTAGTGAGTGAAGCTAGGTGCAAGTCCTGGTGAGTGAAGCTGGCAGGAAAATCCAGATGGATCAAGGGTGATCGGACATCCGGTGTTGAAAAGTCCAAGAAGGAAGCTTGGCATGCAAAGTCGAGAGAGGGCTCGGTGGCTCATTCTCTAGGACCGGATGAAGTCGGAGAGGGCTAGGGAGCTCGTTTCTCGGACTAGGAGAGGGCTCGACCGATCGAGTCAAAGGCTGGATCGGTCGGCGAGACCGATCCAATGAAACTGGACACCGATCGGTCGGCGACCGATCGGGAATCGATCGATGGCTCGGGCGATTGCGGATCGGTCTGCACCGATCGAAATCGATCGATGATCTCAGTGATTTCTTGATCGATGCAGGCCGTCGTGTCGCGATTTGGAAAAGCGACATCTGATCGGTGCGGGACCGATCAGTTAGTTCTGATCGATGCGCGGCCGATCGGCGATGATCGGCGTGGATCGGTGCGGGACCCGCGGTATTGTTTGTTTTGCATGCACTTTTTCTGATTGCCGTATTTGTTTTCACCCATCTGTTTTTAACCATCTACTGTGAGTTTTTTTAGCTTACAGGTTGCAGGTCACACTCTCATGGTTGAATTCAAATTGAGCTTCATTAAGAGAAGAAGACAAGTGCTCTTTTCACTGTGATTTGCTGCAACAGATGCATTTGAGGCATCAACGTTCACTGGCGAATCTGATTGCGATTGGGCTGCGCTCAGTTTGACCTCTACTTATTGGTTCGTATCCAGAGACGCCAGTGATTTCCATTGGCATGGGTTCAGAGAACCAGATGAGGAGGAGAGGTGATTGGCTACGCCTTGTTGGCAGCAGCGATTCTGCAGGCGGCGAAGAAGGAAGAAGAGAGGTTCAGAAAGTAAACTGAATTCTCTGTTTTCTTTTCGATCAATCCTTTGAGAAAGCAAGTTGGTGAAGCTGTGAGCTCCTTGCTAAGAAGGTCGTTGTGCGCTCTCTGCTCTGTTTTTTCTCCGCGTGGCTGTAAGCTCATCTGATTATTCTTCTCAGCCACTGTAAGTCTTGTGCTTAATTCTATAATCAACTGAGACTCTGTTGAGAGGTTGCTCCACCGAGAAGGAGACATCTTTAGCCGGATTTTGTCCGGGGTGTGATCTACCGAAAGATCAAGGAGTCATCCTCCTTACGGACACGCTGAGGAGTAGGGGCAAGTTATCCCCGAACCTTGTATATCCTTGTGTCTGCTGTGTGTGTTTTTCTTCCTCCGTTTTAGTTTTCTACTTCCGCTGTGCTAACAAGTTTTTCTTTAAGAAAGATTGTGTTTAAGTTTTCAAAGAGGCTATTCACCCCCCTCTAGCCATCTAAGATCCCAACACTTTTCTCTTATTTGAGTTAGAAGATGAGTTATAAATTTCCATGTTTTGCTTTGTGGGAGAAATTGGATTCAAAGTATACAAATTGCCAACTAATGCACCAGAACAAATAATCTCTTTATTTCTCTTAATGACTACATCATTACTAAAAGAAACTGAATATCCATCCAAAAACAGTTTAGAAACTGAAATTAAATTCTTTCTAAAACTGGGTACATAAAGACAATTTTTTAAAACCAAATTTCTATTTCTATTAAAAGATAAGTAGACATCTCCCACTGCAACAGCCGCCACCTTAGTAGCATTGCCCATGTAGACGGTAATCTCTCCTTCAGTTAGTCGTCGGGTTTCCTGGAACCCCTGCAAGGAATTTCAGACATGATCAGTGGCTCCTGTATCTACACACCAGGTGCTGGTAGATAACACCGCTAAACATGTTTCAACAACTAGAGCATGAGATATACCTTTGTTGTTCTGATTCCTACGAGGACAGTCCGCCTTCCAATGCCCTGACTGCTTGCAGATGAAGCACTTGCCCTTCGGCTTCTTCATTCCAACTTTAGGTCCTGTACTATGAGATTTATTCACTTTCTTTGCTGAACCAACTTGTTTCTTCTTCTTCTTTCCTTTTGGTTTAGAAGTAGAACCATTTTCAGCATAGTGAATATGAGAATTGTGACGAAACAAACCTTCTGCTGTCTGAAGTTCTGTCAGTAGTTCCGCCAATAAATATACCCTTTTGTTCATATTGTAATTCAGGCGAAATTGCTCAAAACTTCTAGGTAGTGTTTGGAGAATCATATCGATCTGGGTTTCCCCATCAATTTCTCCTCCAAGGATCTGTATTTCGTTCAGATAAGCCATCATCTTTATGATATGATCCCTCACAGGAGTACCCTCTTGCATGGTGGCTGTCATTATCTTTCTCATGGCTTCTTGTCTAGAAGCCCGATCCTGATGACCAAAGAGTTCCTTGAGATTGTTCATAATATCATAAGCTGTTGGTAAATCTTGATGCTGATGTTGCAATACATTTGACATTGAAGCCAAAATGTAACACCGTGCCATCTCATCTGCCTTTACCCATTTCTTATGATATTCAATCTCCTCTTGAGTAGATTCACCAGCGGGTGCATAAGGACAAGGTTCAGTCAGTACAAACTTATAGCTTTCAACAGTAAGAACAATGTCCAGGTTCATTTTCCAATCTATGTAGTTAGGACCAGTAAGTCTATTCTGTTGTAGTATGATGGACACTGGGTTGAAAGTCATCCTAAGAATCACAAATAACTATTGGTCAGAACTCTAAATTTAGAATAATATTGATTCTTCAAACAATACTATTTTAAATTAACCAACACCTCAAAACACCGCGAATATTGTATGCCACGATAGTGTGGACGTATACAAATTCAGCATTTGTAAAAGGAGGGTTTTAACCCATTAATTTTATTATCTTGTCAACCTAACTTTTTGACAAATAAAATTAATAGTTGGTATCCTTTGGTCACACAAATAATAGCAGTGACTCCGATGGGGAGGATAATATTAGTTGTGCCTAAGTGTATACCATTACTTGACACTAAGTCCATTAATAAGATTGTGCCCCTTCCGATGGGGAAGATCACACGCTCTTAATTAACTTCCTATAGTCATCCCAAATGGAAGTTTGTTCTAGTGATCCACAAACAAGCTCATCCGATATGGAGGAAGGCACTCAGAGCCAACGCGCAAGCTTGTTTGCATCACTTACAAACCAGTAATGGAGACCGTGGAATTTATTTAAAATCCCTCTCCGACTTAGTTATTTATAAATGAGGAATTTTAACTATGCTAGCCTACTAAACATGTATACTAACATGCACACACAACACAATATAAAAGCAATAAATAGAAAATCTAATTTTCAACTATTATGGCTTTTATCTATGATTGTCCTCCGTGTGTTGTCATCCCAAGCTGCTGCCATATTTGGCCACCGCCACCGGGTCTTGCTGTCGCATCCATCTTGCTCCTTGTTCCATTGCGTCTCTGGTCCTTAAAAGGTTCCACGCCATGCAAGATTCGATCCGCGACACAAATAGAATTTTACATTTTTCCAATCCTATATTTCTCGAAGGAATGCACATGTAAACTAGATCGAACATAAAATAAAAATTTACATCCATCGATCCTATATTCCATAAAAGGAATGTACATGTAACTAGATCAAAATAAAATCCTAATAAAACTAAATACAGCTCCTACTGTATTTTATAATACAATCATGCACAAACACATAAATGCCCTTGGCATGTCCAAGGGTCCAATCACACACATAATAACTAAAAGCCATAATAGTTGGATCCTGCATCCACAAAGTTAGCACATCCTACTATTAACCTGCCTAAATTATGTATAAAAATTAAACTAATACCAAACACACAGAGGCAAAACCCTAGCTCTGATACCAATTGTTGGTTGCTACTCGGAAAACCTAATGGTTCCACCGTACAAAAATTTTGTACAAAGGTCTGAACTTTTTCCTAGCTACCATGTGTTCTTTTAAATTAAACTTGGATCGCCTGCAGAACTTAACACGTTTGATCCAAAGTTTAATCTATTTGTTCTTTTAGGTTTAGACTTGGATCTCCTGCGGAACTTAACACGTTCGATCCAAATCACCTAGGTTATTAATTTCATTAAATATTAGTTTCCAAAATTGGCTCCCAGTACTGACGTGGCGAGGCACATGGCCTTCTTGGATATGGGAACAACCACCACCGACTAGACAAACCCTTTTAAGGAAAGTTAATATTTAATTTCCTTAAATAACTTTAGATCAACCGAAAAGAACAATCAAATCACAAGGAAAAGAAAAACAAAGAACACAACATCGAAAACAAATTCGAAATACTAGAATCGCATGCCTCTTGTATTTGGTATTTTTTACATGAAGATAAAACTAGTATGATGCGGAAATAAAATACTAGTATACCTTTTCTTTTTCAAACAAAAACCTCTAGGTCTTCTACCGTATTCCTCTTCTAACTTTGGACGTTGTGTGGGCAACGATCTTCCGAGATGAGAAACCACCAATACACCTTCTTCTCCTCCTTGCAAGGTTCGGCCAAGTCAATAGCTCCTCCAAGAATGAAGAGAAAACACCACCAATGCTCCAAGGGATAAAGCTTTCTCTCCTTCTTCTCCAAGCTTGAATCCGGCCTCCACTTGATCTCCTAGAGGAAGAGAAGGTTCGGCCACAACAAGGAGAAGAGAGAACTTGAAAGGGGCCAGCCACACCAAGGAAGAAGAGAGGGAGAAGAATAATAAAAGTTGTGTCTCACGAAGGCACCCCAACCCCCTCTTTTATATTCCTTAGCTTTGGCAAATAAGGAAATTTAATTATAATAAAATTTCCTTAACTTTCCTTGACATGAATTAATTGAGAAAAATAAAATAAAATTTCCCAATTAACCATGTAATGGCCGGCCACCTCATGGAGATTAAACAAGAAAATTTTTAATCAATAATTAAAAATTCCTTATTTGTCTTCGGAAATTTTAAAAATAAAATTTCCCTTTAAAATCCCATCATGGTTGATAAAAAGAAATTTCTATAATTTTAATTTTTCAACATGTGAATAATTTACAAAGAAAAAATAAAATATCTTTCCAATCTACAAATAAGGAAAGAGATCTTATATCTTTCTTTAATCTTTTGTAGAAGAGATATTTTAATTTTAATTCTCTCCAATAAATTATATCTTCCACATAAGAAAAATTCAAAATTAAAATTCTTTTAAATTTAATGGGGGCCGGCCACCTAAGCTTGGGTTCAAGCTAGGGCCGGCCACCCATGAACCAAGGCTTGGCCGGCCCTAGCTTGAACCACAAGCTAGCTTGGCCGACCCCTACATCATGGGTACGAAGGTGGGTATAGGTGGGTATAGTACTCTATAAATAAGAGGCTACGATAGGGACCGAGAGGAGGAATTGGTTTTGGTCTCCCGATAAAATTAAGCATCCCGTGTTCGCCCCGAACACACAACTTAATTTTATCAATAATAATTCATTCCACTAGAGAATTATTATTGAACTACCGCACCAATCCCAAATTACATTTTTGGGCTCCTTCTTATTATGAGTGTGTTAGTCTCCCTGTATTTAAGATGTCGAATGTCCACTAATTAAGTGAGTTACTGACAACTCATTTAATTAATATCTTAATCCAAGAATAGTACCACTCATCCTTATCGTCATGTCGGACTGAGTCCACTTGCAGGGTTTAACATGACAATCCTTATGAGCTCATCTTGGGGACATTATCAACCTAGATTTCTAGGACACAGTTTCCTTCTATAATCAACAACACACACTATAAGTGATATCATTTCCCAACTTATCGGGCTTATTGATTTATCGAACTAAATCTCACCCATTGATAAATTAAAGAAATAAATATCAAATATATGTGCTTATTATTATATTAGGATTAAGAGCACACACTTCCATAATAACTGAGGTCTTTGTTCCTTTATAAAGTCAGTATAAAAGAAACGACCTCTAATGGTCCTACTCAATACACTCTAAGTGTACTAGTGTAATTATATAGTCAAGATAAACTAATTCCTAATTACACTACGACCTTCCAATGATTTGTTCCTTTCCATTTTGGTCGTGAGCTACTGTTTATAATTTATAAGGTACTGATAACATCATCTTCTGTATGTGGCACCACATACTATGTTATTTACAATATAAATTAATTGAACAACTACAACTAAATGTAGACAATTTGACCAAATGTGATTCTTTATTCAAAAAAAATGTTTACAAAAGCTTAGGCTTTCAGTATACACTCTAACAGAACACTCAAGAGATGGTGCATTGCTCTTGAGTTTGCTACATGCTCTTCTCTTTGCTTCTTGCTCCATCTTACTTTCTCAAATAACTCATTATTTTGATCCCTAGGCATCTCAAAACCATTTTCTATGATTAGCATAATGTCAAAGTCAGTTTCAAAAAATACCTCCATTCTCTTCTTCCACCAAGAGAAGTCTCCTTCGAATTTGGGTGAATGAATGCTTGAACCGGCCATTTTGATAGTGCTCTTCTTGGCGATTAGTCCGTTGAAGGTGTCCTCGCTTTGATACCAATTGTAGGAGAGATCGGTGGCTGACTAGAAGGGGGGTTGGATAGCGAGGTCACCCCCAAATTGATTGCTTCTCCTACAGAGTTAGTGCGCAAGCGGAAATACAACTAACTAATGAAAACAATAATGAAAGAATATCAAATCGCTAACAAGCTCAATGTAACGTGGTTCGAAGATTGCTTGCTCCTACTTCACGATATGTCCTTGAGGTGGACGAACCCTTGATCCTTCGGTGGATCAATCCCCGACAATCTCCGGCTAGAGCTTTCTCCTTCTCGGTGGAGCAAACCTCTAGCAAAGGATCTCTTCCTCTATACAATGATGAAGTTTAGGTTTGGGTGGAAGAGAGTAGACTTGGAAGCTTTGGGCAAAGACTAGGAGTTATTCAATAAGCATGAGTAACCTCCTTCAAGCTCCAAAGCTTCCTATAAATAAGAGGAGAGAGTTGATCATCATATCAACTCATCTCGACACCAGTCGACTGACAAAACCATCAGTCGACTGGTGCTACCGTTGGAGGTAGCGAACGGCTACTTCGTAGCACCAACGGTTTGCCAACGGTCATTTGCCAGTCGACTGGTAAAACTACCAGTCGACTGGTCGCTACTGGCTAAGTGAACAGAATGCTTCTGTTCGCTGCCAGTCGACTGATGCAGTCGACTGCTAGTTTTAACAGTCGACTGGTGTAGTCGACTGCACCTGGTTACACACTCACACTCATCCTCTCCAGAGTCACCCTTGAAGTCCTCTTCCTCGGCCTTCGTCCCTCAGATGCACCCGAGCTCGCGGCTCCCTCTCCGTGCCATCCTTCACGTTGCCTTGAAGTCTGCTTCCCTCGGCTCCACTCCGTTGCTCCTCGTCCGGCGGTCCCTCGGATATCTTCCACACCATCCTTCACCGACTCAAGGATCCGAGCCCTAGGATGAGTTTCCCAAGTTTAGCTGTACCAAGCTTCTCATGTTTGTTTCACCAAGTCCTGCAAGACTCAAACACACATATCAAACACATATGAAAACCTAACTTAAGCTCTTTGACACACACATTAAAACCATGATCGTACTGATCAAACCTAGGTCGATTGCATCAACAATCCACTCGACTTCCACATGCTGGACTACGTGTGTACGGGGCTCTTGGTGTTGTTGTACTGTTCCCACTCGTGTCCCCTTTGGTGGTTGAAGTGTATGGGTCATTCGACACTCCGGGACAGCAGCTGACTCTGGGAGTGATTTCTTCCTCCAAGCTGCTTGGGCCTCTTCAACATTGATATACTAGGTAGCCTGCCTGAGAAAGTGATCAAAGTCTGTCGGAGGCCTCCAGATGAGTGATCGAAAGAACTCGCCTTCTACAAGTCCTTGGTTGAAAGAACTTATCAAGATCTCTAATGTGGCTAATGAAACTTCTATGGCCACTTGGTTAAACCTTTTAATGTAAGCCTGCAATACTTGGGCCCTTGCTTGGGAGCGAAAGTCTTTGAAATTGCAGATCAATCCGATTAGCAACCGTCTGAACTATCTCTGCGCTAATCCGGAGAGCGTGGTGAGGAAGACCCGACATTTGACTCTGTCGATGTACTAATGGAGTGTTGCCATATTGTCGAATTTAATTAGATGGTCTTGGGGATCGATCACCCCATGTATTCTCTGATCGTCAATGGCGTGTAGTGTCGCAGTAGTCGATCGTCCAGGATTTCCTGCGAGTACTATCTATTTATAAGTTCAAGAGAATCATCGAGTCTTGGCTCTTTGCCCTTTCCCTTGTCCCAGGCAAGCATATCCTCCGATGAAGATCCTTATGCCCTATCTACTCGGCCTTGTTCCTCTGAAGGAGTGAGGAAAAACGCTGAGTGATAAGGGATCGGTGCACTCAGTATGTCTCCAAATGTGCCGGTCGATTTGTTGTTCGACTGGCGAGCGGTAGGGTTTTTCGCTCGACCTCTATGATCTGCTTGTTATCCTGTCACCGGTGCCGCGGGCTTGTCCGCTCGACGACCGACTGCTGCCTTCTGTTGGAAACATCTTTGCAGCTTGCGCTTGTATCAACATGTCCAACTCTTTTGGTGTCAACGTCACTATGGTAAGTCATCAAGCGCCCTCCATTTTCACGTTTCGACTACAGGTAGTGTTCTCACAGACAATGTCAAATATGATCCTGCCCTAAAACAATGAAGATGGCAAGCCAGGGATGTGGCTCCAAAGTTGACGCGGTGAGACTCTACATAGCCCTACAACATAAAAAGCGTCAGTGCCGAGCCTAGAAGGGGTTCCCGACATTGACCCTCCGACGCTCAAGTCAGTCTCTGGTGATCTCAAAGGATGAAGACATGTAGATAAAGTGCGTAGAAAATGAAGTTATGCATACCCCTCATTAGATGGGAACCCCCCTTTTATAGCGAGCGAACATGTCCTTTGGTCCAGAAAATTCTGGACCATAAGAGGCCCTGTCCATTCATTGGTTGGATGAACTGGACCCCACGTATTAAACAGGCGGGATCCAGTTCATCCAATCAATGAATGAACAGGGGATCAGGGGTGGTCCAGGAATCCTAGACCAGAGGATCCGTGCCCTTATATCGGTGCTATAGTGTTCGTGCATATATGTCAAAGTGTAGGCATGTTTTCCTATGTGTCCCGGGAAAAGATAAGTCGAAAAAGTGTCCCTAACACCATTCCTTAAGCAACCATATAATACTCTGATGTGACAACCTGGAATCTTCTAAAGGACGATTTGTCTACTGGACATGCCCTGCTGTCAGCGGCATAAACTCTCTAAAGGATATGATAAGATATTTGGTGGGGCCATGTGCAGTCGACCGGAGTTCGCTCGGTCGTGCTGCCCCCGCTCGACTGTGTCCATCGGACCTACTAGCTCATCATTTTCCTTACTTCTTGACCGTCATCGGTTATCTCCGTCTGGCCGGACGTGGAGCCCAGTCAACGAGATCAGTTGCTGCTAAACTTTCTTTGTAGTCGGAGGACTATCTTTACTCGGCCGAGAAATACATGATTTACTTGTCTCATAAGCTTTGTGTAGTCCGCTCGACTATACTTGATTTACTCGTCCATAGTTTGTCCACTTGAGTAATTGGTTCACTCGCCCATACTCCATCTATTCAGCTGACTTGAACACTCCGTTTAACCTTATTTTTTACATTAGTCGGTCTTTAGCCTCTTTTTGGTAGGACCCTTCGTCGTTATCAGATCAGTTACATAGGAATTTTTTTTTTTACTACGTCATAGTTGAGATTTAAATTTTAAATATTTGATTCACGGTCTGAGAGACCAAAATGCTGTCCGGACGATTCAAGCAAACGCACTAATGTTGGACACTTTCTGATGCACTTTATGATTTATAGCACTGATATTATATCTTAAGAGAGGATTATATTCTATGAGCACCGTATGGGAAATAAATTCATCTTTAAACGATAGAATCTAATCGTAATCTGGATTTTAAATGATGTTATACTATATCGCATTATCATCATCAGCTCGAATAAGAAACATTATTTGTTGATAGTCCTGGGTTACGATGGAATAATAAAATATTTAAATTGTCATTTAAGCTATTCATGATTTAATTTTTAGATATATTAAATTTATAGATTTTTTAAAAATAGATCACGTAATCAAAAAATCCTTAATTTCTTAACTGTTCGGTACGAACGTTTTCCGATTTATTTATCATCAATAAATTTTTTTTATTAAATCGAATCCATTTCAGGACTAACTTGATTTATCATTATTTATTAATATCATAACTCGATCAACGCAAAGGTCAGATGACAGGTTTAAGACTGAATCGAAACTCGATCGACACATAGGCCATATGGCAGGGTTAAGATTTAATCCACATAGATATTAAATGAGAATTAATTATTATGTCTAGCATGGATCCAGTCATCCAGTAGCGGCTATTTGGGCTATAGCCCACCTGATCCGTCCTTAGTTTTTTTCAAGAAACATCCGTCCTATTTATTTCAAAAATAAGTTTTATTAAATATTAAATTTGTTTAATAAAATAAATAAATGAATGAATTAAATTATGGAAGATTTTAAATTAAAATCAGATTATGGTGGAACAAAATCTATCAATAAAGATTATATTGATTTAAACTTATATTAATTTATGATTCAATTAAATTTAATTAAGTTAAATCAGTTCAAACTTAATCATGCACAAACCTCTACACGTCGCTTCTTTTTTCTCCTTCGCTCTATTTTTTTTTTTTTTCACAATCCCAACAACTAATGACGGTGAAGATAATAGTTGATCCAATCTAGAAATTAAGTCAACCAGATTACCGAGTGAAGCAATTGGAATATTAACTGAAGTGCTATAGTTAGGAGAGATATGTTGAGATATATTCTATGTTGATTAAGTCATCAGAAGTCCTCTAGTTAATGTTACCTATAGTCAGCGATCGGATCGCCCTGATCTATAATATCCTGATGCTCGAGGCAGATCCAACGAATATATAAGGAACAGACTAATAGTGAAATATTGAAATGAATGTAGAGCGAGTATGATAACGTACCCTGGCCTAGGGAGGCTCCCTCTGGTGGATCGATGCCGGGAACAACAATGATTCACAGGCTGGAGACATACTAGATCAAAAGGGCCAAGCGAAATACTGGATCGTCGTCAGACATGTACGGTCGGATGGATCGGAGAGGCTTGAGATAACAAGGACGGTCCAGAGGACAACGTTAACCGTTGAAGATGGTGTCGACTGACTATGAGCAAAGTAAGCCGCTGGAGGCAGTGTCGGCCGGCAGTGGCACGAGGGAGGAGAAGGCGATGGGCTGCCGGCGGGTGTGAGAGAGAGGGAGGTAGCGTTGGATAGGGGGAGAGCGGCGGGCTAGTGCTGGCCGACAGAGCGTCGGCAATAGAAGCGGCATGAGGAGAAACAAAAGGGGCAGTCAGCCTCGGTAGCGGTCGGAGTCAGAGGCGATGCTCCAACGATGTGCTCCTGTGGGTGACAATGGCGAGAGAGCATGTGGGAGGGGTGTCACGATGGTGTCGAAGATCACGGAGGAGGTGGTGGCGGCATTTCCGACATGAATGAATCTAGGGGCGAAGAGGAGAGGCTCCGTCGGTGGCGGTGTCCTATGACAGAGGCGGCGTGGGCAAGATCCTGGCGGCGTGAGGAGGGGAAGGGGAGTGGTTGTCGGCGTGCTCGCGAAGGTGGTGTCGGCATGCCTGGCAGAGGCGACGACTGGAGGCATCTGCCGATGAGAGGAGAAGGAGAGAGGAGAGGAAGGGAGTGGTGGCTCATCGACGAAGAGGGAGAAGGTGATACGACGTCGATGTGTGTGAGAGAGAGATCTGCGCCTCCTATTTGTGGTGGCGGCGGCCACCCAAAAACCCCGAATCCCCAAAACCCGCCTCCCCCTTTCACGCATCTACAATGCCCTAAAAAAGGGCTGCTACAGTAAAATGGCAAGACTGCCCCTCCCCTCTCAGCTTACCACATCACAAGCCTCCCTTTCAAATCTAGTCGAAGGAGGCGCAAGTCCGACTAATTAGACCATGTTGGAACCTCATGGTAGTTTTGATGTGATCAACTAAGTCATATTAGGTCTTGTTAGTATTTGATCTTTGTGTCTAAGTGTGCAGGAGCTTAGGAGCACAGAAAGTCGAGCGGAAGATGCAACTAGCGAGAAGGATGGCACGGGAAGAGAGTCGATGGGTACGGTGCATCCGAGGGACGATGTGCTGCAGAAGAGTATACCGACGGACGAGAAAGATGCGCACGGCGGTTAGAGGGACGAGAAGCCAGGGAGGAAGTCTGCTCGAGGAGAAGATCGAAAAATGAGTTCGGGTGAGCCCTATTTCGGTTGGCCTAAATCACTCGAGTGAGAGGAGCAACGAAAAAGCAAGAGAAGAAGCTTGGAGTTCGGCAGCTGCTGAAGCCTCCTGCTGGAAGGCGCCTTCAAGCACTTGAAGGCGCCTTCAAAGGTAGATCCGCTATCTTAGCGGCTCCCCTAGTGCTGGCCCCATGGATATGGAGGGAGGTTCATGCAGGTACACAGGCCATAAGCACATGGCGGGGTAAACCCCAGGTCGTAAGTTCCTGAGAATCGACCCCTGACCATTACGCAAGAGATACCATGCACCCACCGTCTATGCTACGCCCTGAGGGCACTAGAAGGTGCCTTCAAGCTTTCATGGAAGGCGTCATCAATGTGCATGGTGTTAGCAAATTCGAGCCGCAAAAACCGCTTTTTACGTTGCAGAAACCCCAAAGCTAGCCACGGATTCATGTGAAAATATATAAAATGATCTTGTACATGTTTGTCTACACTAGATCTACCTTAGATCTACATGAAAAGAGCGTTACCCTTGTAGCGATGCCCTTCGCTTATCCCACTCGTCCAAAGGTTATCGGATTTCGTAGAGTGTCAAGTGAACACTCCTCTACACATATCCACATGAAAAAAGGTGGAGAGAACAACTTAGAGTGTGGTAGCACCCTTGAGAAGTCTCGACAATGGAGGATGAGAAGGAGAGAAAAACTAGAGAGGAAGAAGAAGAAGTGAATGAGCACACCATGCAATTCATTCACACACCTAAAGTGGTCGACCACTTAATGGAGGTTTAATACCTCCATGGAATACTAAGAGTCATGGCTCTTGGTCTTCCTCATGAGGTGACACACAATGATGCAGCCATGACGATGTGGAACACCATCATTGGCCGGCTCATGCCAAGTCACAAATGAGGTGGCATTTGGTCAAGTCAAACTTGACCTTTTTATCTCCCATGGTTGATCAAATCTAACCTTTAATTCAAGTCAATTTAATTTAATGAATCTCTATTCATTGAATTAAATTGACTCAATGAATCATAGTCAAAATTAGACTTATTCAACACATGAATCAAATTGAGTCCAACTCAATTAGTCTAATTTGGATTACTCTTAATCCTATTTGGTTCATCACATGAACCTAATCCTCTTGTTCCATCATATGAACCTAATCTCCATCTAATTGCCCTTTGTGTGTGACTCTATAGGTTCTTGTAACGTTGGCAATGCTCCTAAACCATTTAGAAACATAAGTAATGAGCTGTATCTAGCAACACATCATTACTACCCAAGTTACAAGAATGTTGAGATCCAACATCACCATGGTGACTACTAATTGTGACTCTCACAATATGTGACAATGTCCTTCTATCTATGACATCTAGATTGATTAAATTGAGGCATAGACCGTGTCATCCTCTAATCAATCTATATCTTGAACTCCAAGTAGACTCACTCTAATCAAATGAGCTCAATATCTCATATTGACTCATTTGGGCATGACCATGCACTTAGTGGTTTCACTCTATCAAGAATCATGATGTCACTCCCGTCATATAGGAGGGATAGATCTCATCTACATCACTCACATCCCTCCGCATAATTTGTTACATACACAGTAGTTGCCTTTATAGTCCACCCATTTACGGGTGACGTTTGACGAAGCCAAAGTATGCAACTCCTTATGTAGGGAACCATGGTGACTTCAGGTCCAAGAACTGATAGTCATACTAATAGTCACATGAGAAAGTATGTGACACTCATATAACGATCCATGATACTTTCTCATGGCGGGTTATTCAGTATACATTCTCCAATGCATACCCATGTGTAAACTTGATATCTCTATATCCATGACTTGTGAGATCAAGTCATCGAGTTGACCTACATGCTAGTCTCATCGTATTAACATTGTCCCTGAATGTTAATACTTGACTAGGAATGATTAAGAGTAGTGTTCTCTATACCATCTCATTATCGATTCAACTAATCGATTGATATAGATAAGAACCTTTTACTCAAGGATGTTATTATACTTAGTTATTTGATACCAATACAAGTAAGTATAATAACAATAAAGAAATGCCTTTATAAATATATAGGAATATGATACATCGAGTCCATACAACAATCATCATATGATTGCCTCTAGGGCTCTCACTAACAATCTCCCACTAGCACTAGTGTCAATCAGTGTAGGCTCTAATACCCAATGACCTAGTGTGACCATCATGCTTTCTCTGTGCCAAATCCTTGGTCAAGGGATCAGCGATGTTAGCCTCTATGGGTACTCTTCCAACTCACAGCACCACCATTCAAGCAAAACACGAACCCAGACTGCGATCTATAATCATCCTGGTCAGTTTAGAAGCTGACATCACTGTAACCCTTTACAGCTAGCTCGCCATCGCCTCCAAATATCAAGAAATATTCCTTAGTCCTTCTCAAGTACTTAAGAATATTCTTGACCACTCTCCAGTGACGCTCACCTGGATCTGACTGGTATCTGCTTGTCATGCTCAAATTATACGAAACATCAGGACGAGTACATAACATGACATACATGATAGATCTTATGGCTGAAGCATAAGGGATCTTATCCATGCGGTCTCTCTCCTCTCTAAAAGAGGGACTTTGAGTCTTCGAAAGACTCATACCATGTGATATCGGTAGAAATCCTTTCTTGGAATTCTGCATGGCAAACCGTAGTAATACCGTGTCAATATATGTACTTTGACTTAGGTCAAACAATCTCTTAGATCTATCTCTATAGATCTTTATTCCTAGAATACAGGCTGCTTCACCTAAGTCCTTCATTGAGAAACAATTCCCCAGTCAAGTCTTTACAGACTGCAGCAAAGGGATGTCATTTCCAATGAGTAGTATGTCATCCACATACAATACAAGGAAGACAACTGTGTTCCCAACAACCTTCTTGTAGACACAGGGTTCATCTTCATTCTTGATGAAATCAAACTGTTTGATCGTATCATTGAATCGAAGATTCCAACTCCGAGAAGCTTACTTTAGTCCATAAATGGACTTATGCAGCTTGCATACTCTGCCACTATGCAATGGATCTACAAAACCCTCAGGTTGTGTCATGTACACATCCTCGAGCAAGTTTCCATTCAGAAACACGATTTTGACATCCATCTGCCAGATCTCATAATCGTGGTATGCTGCAATAGCAAGCATGATCCGAATGGACTTAAACATTGATACTGGAGAAAAAGTTTCATCATAGTTAATACCATGAATTTGCTTGAAACCTTTAGCTACCAAACGACCCTTATAGGTATACAAATGTCCATCCATATCAGTCTTTCTCTTAAAGACCCATTTACACTCAATAGGTTTGACGCCTTCAAGTGGATCAACCAAAGTCCATACTTGGTTGGTGTACATGGATTCCATCTCGGATCTCATGGGCTCTAGCCATTTCTCAGAATCTGGTCTCATCACAACTTCCTGATAGGAGGTAGGCTCATTCTCAACAAGCATAACGTCATCATGGTCAGACAAGAGAAATGAGTATCTCTCAGGCTGACAACATACCCTATCAGACCTGCGAAGGTGAAGGTCTACACGAACTGTTTGTTGTTCCTCAACTCCTTGTGTAACAATCTCATCATCCACAACATTTTTTGGTTCCAGTTCAACTTCCATCAAGGCTTTAGTGCTATGGTCCATATCTTGAACTTCTTCAAGATCGAACGTACTCCCACTAGTTTTTCTAGAAACAAAGTCCTTTTTTTAGAAAACCCCAGTCTTAGCCATAAACACTTTGTGTTGACTGGGAATGTAGAAGTAATATCCCTTCGTTTCCTTAGGATATCCTATAAAATAGCACTTATCGGATTTGGGTCCCAGTTTGTCCAAGACTTGACGTCGAACATAAGCCTCACAACCCCAAATCCTCATAAAAGATACCTGGGCATCTCTCCCAGTCCATATCTTATATGGAGTCTTTATCACAGCTTTGGATGGAACACGGTTAAGTGTGAAGGCTGATGTGTCTAGAGCATATCCCCAAAAAGATATAGGAAGATATGTGTGACTCATCATAGATCGTACCATATCTAATAGGGTACAATTCCTTCTTTCGGATACACCATTCCACTGTGGTGTTCCAGGAGGAGTGAGTTAGGATAGAATCCCACACTCAGCTAGATAGTCACGAAACTCATGGCTAAGGTATTCTCCACCTCGATCTGATCGAAGTATCTTAATACTCTTGCCTAGCTGGTTTTGTACTTCATTCTTAAATTCTTTGAACTTTTCAAAGGATTGTGACTTATGTGTCATCAGATACACGTAACCATATCTACTGAAGTCATCAGTAAATGTAATGAAGTACCTATAACCACCTCTGGCAGTGACATTGAAAGGACCACATACATCACTATGTATAAGTCCTAACAAGTCAGTTGCTCTTTCGCTGTGTCCACTAAAGGGAGTCTTGCTCATCTTGCCCAGTAGGCATGACTCGCATGTCTCATATGATTCAAAACTAAATGAGTCCAGCAAACCATCTTTATGGAGCTGGGATAAGCGATTCTCATTTATATGACCTAAGCGACAATGCCAGAGATAGGTTCAGTTTATTTCATTTGACTTGAACCTTTTGGTATTTATGTTATAGATGGGGTTCTCTAAGTCTAGAATGTAGAGTCTGTTCATCAGAGGTGCACTACAATAGAACATATCATTTAAATAAACGGAATAACATTTGTTCTTTATTATAAACGAAAAGTCTTTCTTGTCTAAACAAGATACTGAAATGATGTTCTTTGTGAGAGCAGGTACATAACAACATTCATATAATTCTAGAATAAGCCCAAAGGGCAAAGATAGAAAGTAAGTTCCTACAACAACAGCAGCAACCCGTGCTCCATTGCCTACTCGTAGGTCCACCTCGCCCTTCGTCAATGCCCTGCTATTTCTCAGTGATAACCATGATTTTGCTATATTGTTTTAATTCATAATGCATATTTTTCATGATCTTTTCATAACTTAATATCACATTTTACATCATATTTCATAATTACATTTGAATTTGAACCTAATTGCAAATTAGCCTATTTTCATGGTATTTGATGCTAATATTCGATTATGATTTTGTAGGCATCAAAAGGGTCATGGACCCGATCAGATTGGACCACACTTGGGCTCAAATCTAGGGCTGAATGAGACGATCACACCTTGGAGCTATTTGGACCGTTTATCTACAATCAAGCAGATCTGCGCCATCCGTTGAGAATTTGGTCCATCCGACCTAATGAGTGTTAGGATCGATGGTCCTCGGCTAGAGAGGGGGGGTGTGAATAGCCGCCCCAAATCGTTCGTTTCTTTCTACAAACCAGGTTAGCGCAGCGGAAAATAAACCAATAGAAACGAAAATAAGGAAGAGCAAACCTCCAACTCGAACTCGACGATGTAACGAGGTTCGGAGATGAAACTCCTACTCCTCGGCGTGTCCGTAAGGTGGACGAGCCCTATCAATCCGTCGGTGGATGAGTCCCCGGAAAACCGGCTAAAATAAACTCCTTCTGGGTGGAGAAACCTCGACACAATACTTTCTTGCAACAGCAAGATCAGAGTGTACAAGAATACAGCAAGAAACTAAGTACAATACAAAAGTAATAACCCTAGCTTGCCTTCTTGTCGACTGGATGAAGCAGCAACTTCACGAGACGCCTACAACAGCAGGAACCAGCCGATGAAGCTCACACGAAGCTTCAAGCAGAAGCGAGCTCAGCAAAGCTCAAATTACAGCAGTCAGAAGAACAGCAGCTCAAGGAGGAAGAAGAAGTAGCAAGAGTGCACTGTAGAAATCCTTGAACTCCTTTTATAACCTGCGAAGAAGACACAGCAGAAACTAGCCGTTGCTACGCAACGGCTAGGACCTGGACCGATCAGGCTGGGGCCTGATCGGTCCAGGGAACCTCTGATCGGTCTTGGGGACCGATCAGGCCCCAGTCTGATCGGTCCCCGGACCGATCCCACCTCTCTTCCAGAGAGGTGGCTGCATCTCTGATCGGTCGTGGAGACCGATCAGACTCCCTGCTGATCGGTCTCCAGACCGATCAGTTCACTCACAGCAAGTTGGCTCAACTCATCCGATCGGTCTCGGGACCGATCGGATGACTTACTGAACCCTTCTGTTTGTTATCCGATCGGTCACCGGACCGATCGATACTCAGCGTATCGGATCGGTCACCGACGATCCGGTTTAAAGCTCCACCTAAACCTAAATGGTCCCGAGAACGAGCTCGAGCCCTCTCTTGACCTAGTCCG
Source organism: Zingiber officinale (assembly GCF_018446385.1). Classification (NCBI taxonomy): domain Eukaryota; kingdom Viridiplantae; phylum Streptophyta; class Magnoliopsida; order Zingiberales; family Zingiberaceae; genus Zingiber; species Zingiber officinale. The sequence goes on along the minus strand of NC_056006.1, from coordinate 17,718,385 downwards.
GAGAATGAGCTACCGAGCCCTCTCCGACTTCGTCCGGTCCAGAGAACGAGCTACCGAGCCCTCTCTGACCACAGTCCGGAGAACGAGCTACCGAGCCCTCTCCGGCTTTCCGTGCCAAGTCTCCAACTTGGTCTTCTCCGTGCCAAGTCTCCATCCTTGGACTTTTCCCGTGCCAAGCTCCCTGCTTGGACTTTTCACCAGATGTCTGGTCAACCTTGACCCATCTGGATTTCCCTTGCCTGGCTTCACTCATCAGGACTTCCAAACTGCCTAGCTTCACTCACTAGGTCTTTCCCTTGCCTGGCTTCACTCACCAGGACTTTCACCTGGCTTCACTCACCAGGATTTCCACACTGCCTAACATCCCAGTTAGGACTTTCTCACTGCCTGGCTTCACTCACCAGGACTTTCCAACTGCCTAACATCCCAGTTAGGACTTTTCCACTTCCTGGCTTCACTCACCAGGACTTTCCATACTGCCTAACATCCCAGTTAGGACTTTCCCACTGTCTGGCTTCACTCACCAGGACTTTCCACCTGCCTAACATCCCAGTTAGGACTTTCCCTCGTGCCAAGCTCCCTGCTTGGACTTCTCCGTCCCAAGTCTCCATACTTGGACTTTTCCCAGTGTCAAGTCTCCATACTTGGACTTTTCCCGTGCCAAGTCTCCACACTTGGACTTTTCGCGTGCCAAGCTCCCTGCTTGGACTTTTCCAGTGCCAAGTTCCCTGCTTGGACTTTTTCCGTTGCCAAGTCTCCATACTTGGACTCTTTCCCGAATTAGGTCAACCTTGACCTACGTTGCACCAATAATCTCCCAAACATTTGTCCCATATCAAGAATACAACTCTTCCACGAGTGTCAAACATCAAAATACAACTTAACTAGGTCAACCTTGACCTAAGGTTGCACCATCAATCTTCCTAAGTCAAACATCAAAATACAACTCGAGTCAGGTCAACTCGAGTCAGGTCAACCAGGTCAACCTTGACCTAAGGTTGCACCAACAATCTCCCCCTTTTTGATGTTTGACAAAACCATAATCAAGTTAGGTTAATCCGATAACCTAACTTAGGTTTCCCAATGTTCTTCAATGTTCTTCCTTGAACATTATCTAGAACATTCTCCTATTCTCCAATACTCTCCCCCTTTTTGACACACATCAAAAAGAGAGAGTCAAGGTCAAGAGTTTCCTCCTAATGAAAGTCCCATACCTTTCATTGAAACTCTTAATTCCCCCTTGATACTAAACTCAACAATCAACTTAGTGACAATCCTATGTCACTAATCCTCAAAAGTCTTAAGGAGTAAAAACTCCCCCTAAGAGTCAACTCCCCTTGACAATTAGGTAAAAACTCCCCCTAAAGGTCAACTCCCCCTTGACCATTGCACCAACAATGTCTTGAAGAGTTTTAAACCTTTAGAAATCCAAAACACCAACTCCCAGCTGAAATTTCAGACAAAACAGTCAAAAAATCAGCATTTGGCACGCCCTGATCGGTCACCAGACCGATCAGGGATTCCCTGGATCGGTCACAGTGACCGATCCAGCATCCCCTGGACCGATCAGGCAACCTCCTGATCGGTCCACAAGTCTGATATCAGATTTCTGATTTCTTCTCCCGAAATTCAGAAACCTCTAGAAAATCACAGAAAATTTCAAAAATTATAAAATTTTAAGGATACATTCCTCATAACATACACTATCATGGAAAAATAATTTTCGATGAAAATAACTTCCATTTTCAAATCTTGATACAAAGTTCAAAAACTTTGAAATAGTTCAAGTTTAACTCAACTTTGTATCACAATGTTCAATGATGAATGCAATCACTAAGATGTCTTCATCAAGGTTTTCCAAATCAATTTCAAAATGATTTTAAACCTTTTAATTTAGGACCATAATCTTAGGGCTAAATGTACATGACTTGTACACAAGCTTTCCCTATGATCCTCCATTTCTTGAATTAGGCTCATCTAGGTACAAGAACTATGCACCTTGATCCTAATTCATGATCCTAATATCTCACACACATCTAAAGTGTATCAAACACATCCATGGCAATTTTAATGTGAGATATGGGTTTAGGTATCTTAGACTAAGGTCTCATGCATTTTCTAAACACAAATTTGATCTCAATATCAAAATGTGTTTTTCATCCTTAAATCAATTCAATTGATTATTAATGCAAGAGATGATGACATGGCATAAAATGGTATCATAAATGAAAACATGTGCCAAAGTCATGATGTCATGGCATAAAGTTTGAAACTTAAATAAACATGACATAAAAACTAGCCTAAGCATTATCATGACATTTCAAATGATAATAAAACTAAACATGATGTCATGACATGTGAGGGCAAACAATCATGGCAAGATTTAGCATAAATAAATATACCTAGATTACCTATCTAAGTATCCTTAACCACTTGGCTAACTTCAAATTTAATCCTAGATTGCCCCAAAATGCCAAAATCCTAATTTTGACATTTCTTGAACTCTAGATTAATTCATGCCACTTAAAGATCAAATTTATCCTCAAAACTTGGCATGTTTCATTTTTTTTGAGAGTTCTCTAGATTTTCCCAAATTGTGCCAATTGAGATTAAAAATGAAATTTCCAATCTTTAGGCACATTTAACTCTTCAAAGGAGTAAATGATAATTCCATTTCATTTTCAAAAGTTCTCAAAACCTTGAAAATGCTCCTTGAGTGTCAATTTCCTCAAAGTTGGGTTAACTACCCTTCTAATCGGAGTTGACACTCTCTAACCCATCTATGGGGTAGAAGATGCTCCTAGGAACCCAATACCTATTAGAGCTCATTGGGTTCACTAAATATTCACTAGGGATAACTTCCCTAGCAACCCTCCTAATGACCCTCTTAGGCTTTAAAGCCTTGGTCATTTGGGTCTCATCAAGGTCAACTATAGGGGTGACTTCCCTTGTGACCTTGGTAATGGTCTTCCTAGCCCTAGGTTTTGTTCCATAATCGAATGAAACATTATGATAAGTGGGCTTGACCAATTGGGACTTAGGTTTGTGACCCAAACCTTTCTTGTCCTTGGACTTGGGTTTTTGACCCCTAGACCCTAGAGTCAAATCCTTAAGAGCCTTTTCTAGAGAGTCAAGTCTTGACCTCAAGACTTGATTTTCTTTCTCTAATACCTCAAGTTTTGATTTATCATTTTTCTTTGAGGTATTCCTAGGCATGTGTCTAGATGATTTGGGATTTCTATCTAGATTTTCCTTAGCCTTAGATGAGTTAATTCTAGGGTTAGCATTTCTAGAATTGTTCTTATCTAGGCTAACATGCTTGGCTCCTAAGCACATGTATCGATTTCTAGTGTTAACATGCTTATCATTATTGACAATGGCAATAAGACTACTAGCATGCATCCTACTAGAATTGCAAGAATGAGCTTTAAATGTTACCTTAGGGTTTGCCTTAGCTCCCCCTTTACACGTGTTTGGCCTCTTGTCCTTGTGAGGTTGCCTCCCCCTTGGACATTGACTCCTATAGTGTCCCCGTTGCTTGCATTGGAAGCACACCACGTGCTTCTTGCTCTTGCATGTCGGGACTCTGGCTTTCTTGACCTTTGGCACCGGTGGGGTCTTTCTAACCCTCTTTGGACACTTACTCTTGTAGTGCCCAAATTCCCTACACTCAAAGCATATTATGTGTAATTTGCTAGAAATTAAAATGCTTGAGTTACCTAGGTTTGAGGATGGATGGATGCTCTCTTCTTCATCCCTCCCAGAGGTAGAAGCTTCTTCTTCGTACTCCGATCTTGGAGAAGAACTCACCTCCTCTTCTTCTTGAGATGTTGAGTAGCCCTCAACTTCTAATTCCTCACCTCCACGATGTGAGCTACTTGGCTCACTAGGCTCCTCTTCATGGCTTGAAGTGGGGCTCTCCTCATGGAGTTTGGCCAAGTTGTTCCACAACTCCTTGGCATTATTGTATCCTCCTATCTTACACAAAATATCATTAGGTAAAGAAAATTCAATGATTTTCGTTACCTCATCATTGATTTCGGATTGTCGGATTTGCTCTTTCGTCCACTCCTTCTTCTTGATAAGTTTTCCTTCCTCATCCATCGGAGGGGAAAACCCTTCTTGTACACAGAACCAATTTAACATATTAGTCCCAAGAAAATACATCATCCTTACCTTCCAATATGTGAAGTTGTCGTGAGACTCGTAGAAGGGTTGAATCGTGACATCTTCTCCATAGAGATCCATCTCTAGCCCGTGCTCCCCCGGGTGTTGATCCGTCGAAGAGCGGCCTCGCTCTGATACCACTTGTTAGGATCGATGGTCCTCGGCTAGAGAGGGGGGGTGTGAATAGCCGCCCCAAATCGTTCGTTTCTTTCTACAAACCAGGTTAGCGCAGCGGAAAATAAACCAATAGAAACGAAAATAAGGAAGAGCAAACCTCAAACTCGAACTCGACGATGTAACGAGGTTCGGAGATGAAACTCCTACTCCTCGGCGTGTCCGTAAGGTGGACGAGCCCTATCAATCCGTCGGTGGATGAGTCCCCGGAAAACCGGCTAAAACAAACTCCTTCTGGGTGGAGAAACCTCGCCACAATACTTTCTTGCAACAGCAAGATCAGAGTGTACAAGAATACAGCAAGAAACTAAGTACAATACAAAAGTAATAACCCTAGCTTGCCTTCTTGTCGACTGGATGAAGCAGCAACTTCACGAGACGCCTACAACAGCAGGAACCAGCCGATGAAGCTCACACGAAGCTTCAAGCAGAAGCGAGCTCAGCAAAGCTCAAATTACAGCAGTCAGAAGAACAGCAGCTCAAGGAGGAAGAAGAAGTAGCAAGAGTGCACTGTAGAAATCCTTGAACTCCTTTTATAACTGCGAAGAAGACACAGAAACTAGCCGTTGTTTCGCAACGGCTAGAACCCATCAGTCCAGGGCACCTCTGATCGGTCTTGGGGACCGATCAAGCCCTAGTCTGATCGGTCCTCGGCGACACCTCTCTTCCGAGAGGTGGCTGCATCTTTGATCGGTCGTGGAGACCGATGACTCCTGATCGGTCTCCGGACCGATCAGTTCCACTACAGTTGGCTCAACTCATCGATCGGTCTCGGGCCGATCGGATGACTTACGTAACCCTTACATTTGTTATCGATCGGTCACCACCGATCGATACTCGACATGTCATTGGATCGGTCACGGACCGATCCGGGTTTAAACTCGACCTAAACCCTAAATGGTCACGAGCGAGCCTCGAGCCTCTCTTGACCTAGTCCGGAGAATGAGCTACGAGCCCTCTCGACTTCGCGGTCCGGAGAACGAGCTACCGAGCCCTCTCGGACCTAGAGAACGAGCTACCGAGCCCTCTCCGGCTTCATGCCAAGTCTCCAACTTGGTCTTCTCGTGCCAAGTCTCCATCCTTGGACTTTTCCGTGCCAGCTCCTGCTTGGACTTTTCACCAGATGTCGGGTCAACCTTGACCCATCTGGATTTCCCTTGCCTGGCTTCACTCCAGGACTTCCAAACCGCCTAGCTTCACTCACTAGGTCTTTCCCTTGCAGCTTCACTCACGGGACTTTTACCTTCACTCACCAGGATTTCCACACCGCCTAACATCCCAGTTAGGACTTTCTCCTGGCTTCACTCACGGGACTTTCCAACCGCCTAACATCCCAGTTAGGACTTTCCCACTTCGGCTTCACTCACCGGACTTTCCTATCGCCTAACATCCAGTTAGGACTTTCCCCCGGCTTCACTCACCGGACTTTCCACCGCCTAACATCCCGTTAGGACTTTCCCTCGTGCCAAGCTCCTTGCTTGGACTTCTCCGTCCCAAGTCTCCATACTTGGACTTTTCCCAGTGCCAAGTCTCCATACTTGGACTTTTCCCGTGCCAAGTCTCCACACTTGGACTTTTCGCGTGCCAAGCTCCCTGCTTGGACTTTTCCAGTGCCAAGTTCCCTGCTTGGACTTTTTCCGTTGCCAAGTCTCCATACTTGGACTCTTTCCCGAATTAGGTCAACCTTGACCTACGTTGCACCAATAATCTCCCAAACATTTGTCCCATATCAAGAATACAACTCTTCCACGAGTGTCAAACATCAAAATACAACTTAACTAGGTCAACCTTGACCTAAGGTTGCACCATCAATCTTCCTAAGTCAAACATCAAAATACAACTCGAGTCAGGTCAACTCGAGTCAGGTCAACCAGGTCAACCTTGACCTAAGGTTGCACCAACAATGAGGAGCAGATCTAGTCCATTGATGAAGATCCGAGATGATCCAGCCGTTGTTCAAGCCCCGAGAAATCTGGACTGTCCGATCAGATCTGAGGAGAGGTTTAAATCCCGTGAGAAGCTACAGTGCACAGTTGAGCTCGGCGTTCGCGATTTCTTTATTGTTTCTGCGTCTTCTTCATCAGCAACGCCGACACTTCCATTCCACATCTGAGCCAAGATTCAATCTCCTTCGTCGCCGACGAGCTTTCTATGATCCGACCACCATCAATTCAAGGAGCAGAGCAGCAATTTAGGGGTGTTCTCCGGTCGTTGTCTTGTGTCCGCGAGCTTCATCCAGGCGAAGATTTAGGGGTGTTCTCCGATCTGAGCTGCTGCCATTCTCTCTGGAGGATTTAGGGGTGTTCTCCGGTTTTCCAGAGAGTCGTTCATCTTCATTCTCACCTCGCGTCTCCGGAATTGCAAGATGTGCTCTGTTTTTTTCGGCGGCTGGTGATTTCAGGTGAATCCGAGCTAACAAGGGCGTTCTCTATAGCTTTGGACTTCTCCTGAATGTGCTGGGGATTTAGAGGGTTGCTGGTGATTGCCACAAGGGCGTTCCCTGAGGCAGATCTGTGTTTCGGCAGAGAGGAGAAGTTTGTTTCGGGTTTGAAATGTGGAATGCTTTAGGGTTTAGATTTCTTTGTTTTACTTTGAATTGTTATTCATCCGGCTCAGATATGAAGATCTGATTCAATTTCCTTGCTATTTCACCTTTGATTCTGATTTCTACAATTTCGGTTCTGATTTCTTAATTGCAACTTTGATTTTGTTAAGTTTCTTTAATCAATTCCATTTTCAGTTACTTGAGATGTTTTATATTCTGTTTAGATTACTTAGCCATACTATTTGATTTCTTTTGAATTGCTGTGATAAAATTCTTGTTTTAGCTGCTTAGTTAGTTTGTAATTGATGTTCTATTCAGAATTAGTTGTTCTTCTGATCTTAAGCTCATTAGTTTTGGTTGTTTAGTTAACAAAGCTTTTGTTTGGTTCATTGGATATGTTAAGACTGTGATCAAGCCTAAATGTGGGATGCTTATTCTGATATGTAGATTGCTTCCTCTGTACAATGCTATTTTGATTGAATTCTTGAGCTTGATTGTTGAAGTGATTGTGATTGGGGATTGGTTGTAGTTCGGTTTATTCAAGAGTGCCTAAGTTTTGAGTTTACTGTTATTGGGAATTGAAGATGTGGGAATTGAATTATGTGATTGAATAATGAGTTAGAATCTAAACTTCATTGAATCTAATTTGATGAATGAAGTTGATCACATCTAGATAAGAACATTCTTGCTTTGATTCTATTCTTGACCATGGTGATGTATGAATTTTGATGGGAACCAATTCTAGAGTACACACATTTACTAGCTAACCTTGGAAAAATACGACCTGGGACTCCATACTACATCTCTTATTTTAAGTATTGAAATGTTCCAATTTTAATTAATTTGATGTACCACGTGACATGTATTATGGTTGACACCACTCAGCGCCTGCACATTAGTACAAATGTGAGAAGCACATCCGATATCTAATACCCACGATGAAGAAATAGAGAGATTGACTTCTATAACATACATACCTAAAGTAGAAATCTCATTTCTCTTCTTCTTAAGATCTTCCAGGTATACTTTGCAGTTCCTCTTCTAGTGCCCTGTCTGACCACAGTGGAAGCAGGTAGCATCCTTGGCAACCCCTCCTTTAGGTTTCATTACCTTGCCTTTGCCCTTGGCTTGGGATTTTCCCTTACCTTTAGGCTTGCCCTTGCCTTTATGCTTTTGCACCATCAAAATGGAGTTGGGCTTTACCTTATTAAGGTTGAGCTCAGTAGTTCGCAAAATGCTTAGCAGCTCAGGCAGTGACTTATCAATTTCATTCATGTTGTAATTCATGACAAATTGACTGTAACTCTCTGGCAAGGATTGCAAGATCAAGTCAGTGGCCAGTTCTTGGCCAAGTACGAATCCCAACCTTTGTAGATTCTCTATGTACCCAATCATCTTGAGTACATATGGACCTACGGGAGTCCCATCTTGCATCTTGCACTGAAACAGTGCCTTAGAGATCTCGAATCTCCCGTGCCTTGCTTGTCCTTGATATAGTTGATGAAGATGTTCAACCATATCATAAGCAGTCATCAACTCGTGTTGCTTCTGAAGCTCAGAGTTCATTGTTGTGAGCATGAGGCATGATACATCTAATGCATCATCCTGATGCTTCTTATAAGCATCTCGGTCAGCTCGCATGGCAGTGACAGGAGGTGCCTCCGGAATGGGTTGCTCCAGGACGTACAGTTTTCTTTCTTGTGTGAGAACGATTCTCAGATTCTTGTGCCACTCCAGAAAATTAGCTCCATTGAACTTGTCCTTGTCAAGGACAGAACGCAGGGAGAAAATGTTCGTGTTCGTCGACATGACAATCTACAACATAAATAAAGCATAAAGTAAATATCATATTCCACTTATCATTTAATTAGGCCTTTAACTAAATGATGCTCCCATTGAATTATAGGGCTTTTGTAGAATCAAGTCATGGATGTGGTCAAAGCACACTACTAGATTCATACCAATTAGCTATAATTCTTGCGGGACAAGATCCACATCATACTACGCCTTGAGTTAGCTTTGGCTAAATCGCCCAAGACTTAGTATGATCGGTAGATAACTAATTATCAATTACATCTCTATGCAACTCTTGTTTATAGGATCAAGATCCTCATTTATATTAAAACTTGAATTAGCTTTGGCTAAATCGTCCAAGATTTAGTATAAATGTGATTTTTATCCTATCTTCCAACCGTTGGAAAATGTCTAAAGTTATACCCGATCCAATTGAGTTAACTAGTTATACTCAATCTAATTGAGTTTGTACTCACCCAAGCTTTGATAGGCGGGACCAAGATTGTCCCTCCGCACCCTACCAAGATAATATGCGTTGCTCTGCTTTGGCAGATTCAACAATAACAATTGATCGAGGTAGTGATGGATATCAAAACTTGGTAGGCATTTCGAGTTGATTTGATTAAGATTTAATCTAATCATGAATGTGTATCATATACGCATTAAGGCACTAATTACCCTACATTAGCATGCATCACATACACACAAGAAAATAATTTGTGATGAGGTCATGAGCCTACTACAATCTTTTCAAGCCAATGAAAAGATCAGACGGTCAACCTAGGGTTAACGACTTCTTCAAGCATCTCCTTTTGACCGCCATGTGTTGAAATCACCCTTCTCGTAACTCCTTGAGTGGACCTTCCACCTCTTCATTTTGTATATTACAAATATGAAACTTGAATTACATTCGAGTCTAAAATCTATTTACAACAGGAATATAAGAAGGGAGGCACAACGCGTAGGTCGCATATCATATACAACACGCACAACACAAAAAATGGCGCGCAGACCATATTATCAATTACAACACAATTCTATCCAATCAAATTGGGTTTTTGGGCCATAATCATCACAATATCATACATAATTCTAAATTATATATTTTACATAAATTTCTATAATTTTACTACTGTTTTTATCAATTTTATGAGTCACAACATCCCGGCGGTCCCGATTAGCGATTTTCGGGTGCGATTGCGAGACAATGCCCTTGCGAGGTTAGGGGCAGCGCCCCTTCTCGCGAAATGAATGTTGCGAGTGTCCTAAATTGATCTAAAAGCACCTTAAGTCGCTGTCTCTAAACAAAAATAATTTTATTTGGGCGAGACCTTGCCGTTTCGGAAGGTTTTTCTTGATAGTCGAAGCCTACAAGTGTCCAACCACTTGTTGCTTCGAATCTACAAGAAAAATACTCACAAAATCCATAAAGTTAGAAAAATTACATAAACATATAGATCTAAAATCTTATCCATAAAAACAAATACAAACATGTACAAGCTTCGCACGTGGCTCTGATACCACTATTAGCAAATTCGAGCCATAAAAACCGCTTTTTACGTTGCGAAAACCCCGAAGCTAGCCACGGATCCGTGCAAAAATATATAAAATGATCTTGTATATGTTTGTCTACACTATATCTACCTTAGATCTACATGAAAAGAGTGTTACCCTTGTAGCGATGCCCTTCGCTTATCCCGCTCGTCCAAACGTTGTCGGATCTCGTAGAGGGTCAAGTGAACACTCCTCTACACGTATCCACATGGACAAAAGGTGGAGAGAACAACTTAGAGTGTGCTAGCACCCTTAAGAAGTCTTGGCAATAGAGGATGAGAAGGAGAGAAAAACTAGAGAGGAAGAAGAAGAAGTGAATGAGCACACCATGCAATTCATTCACACACCTAAAGTGGCCGGCCACTTAATGGAGGTTTAATACCTCCATGGAATACTAAGAGTCATGGCTCTTGGTCTTCCTCATGAGGTGGCACACAATGATGTAGTCATGATGATGTGGAACACCATCATTGGCCGGCCCATGCCAAGTCACAAATGAGGTGGCATTTGGTCAAGTCAAACTTGACCCTTCATCTTCCCTCTCAAGTCAAGTCATAACTTGACCTTTTTATCTCCCATGGTTGATCAAATCTAACCTTTGAATCAAGTAAATTTAATTTAATGAATCTCTATTCATTGAATTAAATTGACTCAATGAATCATAGTCAAAATTAGACTTATTTAACACATGAATCAAATTGAGTCCAACTCAATTAGTCTAATTTGGATTACTCTTAATCCAATTAACTTAATCCTCTTGGTCCATCATATGAACCTAATCTCCATCTAATTGCCCTTTGTGTGTGACTCTATAGGTTCTTGTAACGTTGGCAATGCTCCTAAACCATTTAGAAACATAAGTAATGAGCGGTATCTAGCAACACATCATTACTACCCAAGTTACCAGAATGTTGAGATCCAACATCACCATGGTGACTACTAATTGTGACTCTCACAATATGTGACAATGTCCTTCTATCTATGACATCTAGATTGATTAAATTAAGGCATAGACCGTGTCATCCTCTAATCAATCTATATCTTGAACTCCAAGTAGACTCACTCTAATCAAATGAGCTCAATATCTCATATTGACTCATTTGGGCATGACCATGCACTTAGTGGTTTCACTCTATCAAGAATCATGATGTCACTCCCGTCATATAGGAGGGATACATCTCATCTACATCACTCACATCCCTCCGCATAATTTGTTACATACCCAGTAGTTGCCTTTATAGTCCACCCATTTACGGGTGACGTTTGACGAATCCAAAGTATGCAACTCCTTATGTAGGGAACCATGGTGACTTCAGGTCCAAGGACTGATAGTCATACTAATAGTCATATGAGAAAGTATATGAAACTCATATAATGATCCATGATTCTTTCTCATAGCGGGTCATTCAGTATACATTCTCTAATGCATACCCATGTGTCAACTTGATATCTCTATATCCATGACTTGTGAGATCAAGTCATAGAGTTGACCTACATGCTAGTCTCATCGTATTAATATTGTCCCTGAATGTTAATACTTGACTAGGAATAATTAAGAGTAGTGTTCTCTATATCATCTTATTATTGATTCAACCAATCGATTGATATAGATAAGAACCTTCTACTCAAGAACGTTATTATACTTAGTTATTTGACATTAATACAAGTAAGTATAATAACCATAAAGAAATGCCTTTATAAATATATAGGAATATGATACATCGAGTCCATACAACAATCATCATATGATTGGACCTAGGACTCTCACTAACACATGGAAGGTGCCTTCGACTAGGCAAATATTGTCGTTGCCAGAGGATAAAGCTTTATCCTTTGGCGCCTCGGTGGAGGCGCCGTCCAGCCTGTTGGAGGTGCTTCCAACCCTAGATAAGATTTTTCAAAAGGTATAAAAAGACCCATCGACCTAGGAAATAAACAGTAACTCCAGTATTGATTTCCTAGCAACCGTCTGAGAAATTAACGAGTGTAAGAAGTTTCTCTGCCTTCACTGAAGGAGATCTTTTAGAGATTTTTCATTGTCCTTGGATTAACAACCATCTAGGTTGTAACCAAGTAAATCTTGTGCCTCGTCTTTTTGGTTGTTAATTTAATTTACTATTACTGTTGCTTTTAATTAGAGTTGAAAGAACGGGAAGGGTGTTGTTTTTGTTAATAGGCAATTCACCCCTCTTTTCTCGGCCCCACTAGTGGGCCAACAAGTGGTATCAGAGCCCAACCACCTCAGAAGGACTAACCGCCGACTGAAGTATCGAAATGATGGCCGAAATTTTCCCACCAAAGTTCGAGGGAGAATTTGCGTCATGGAAGAAACGGATGGAGGTAATTTTCAAAACTGATTTTGAAATTTTATTAATAATTAAATATGATTTTGTAACTCCCAAAAACCCCCGAGGAAATGAAAAAAGAAGAGTACCACTGGTCCAAAAAGGAGTAAGCAGATTTTGTAGCAAACGGGCGAGCCAAGTTTCATCTACTCAACGTACTTCCACCCCAGGAAGTAAATCGGATCGAAGATTACGAATCAACAAAGAAACTTTGGGAGAAGTTCCTGGTGCCGCATGAAGAAATTCTGAAGCAAAGCTCGCGAGACGGGATCTGCTCCAGAACCAACTGACGAACCTCCGGATGGAAAAAAGCGAAATAGTTGCACATATGCACTCGAGGATCAAAGAACTGATCACCGGACTCACGAATCTCAAAGAAAAGGTAATGAACCAATATTCATTAAGGTACGCTTTAAACACATTTCCTAGGACACCCAAGTGGACATCTATAATCGATTCATTTTACATATGTAAATACCTAGAAGTTAGTTCATTAGAAAGTTTTTTTCCCACTTTTGAACTTCATGAATCAAGATGTGTAGACTTGCGAAACAAAGGAGAAAAGACAACCTACAACATAGCACTAAAAGCCAACCAAAAGGGCGAACTAGATTCAGAGTCTAAAACATCCATCGGCGCAAATGAAGCGACATTATTGGTAAGGAAATGTAATAAATTTATTCGATCTAATAAATTTAAGTCGCGGACGAAAAGGGACTATCGGAATAAAAAAAAGGTCCAATGCTACAATTACAATGAAGAAGGGCACATCAAGGATGATTGCCCCAAACTAAAGAAGAAGGAGAATGGCAAAGACAACATACCAAAGCACAAGAATTTGAAGGTCACATGGGATGAATCGTCGTCCTCCGAGTCCGAGATCGAAGCTTATGCCAAACTAGCTCTACTGGCTGACCACCAAGAACAAGATGAAAGTAGCTTAGAAATGAACATCGATAAAGGGGGAGGATCATTAGAGGAAAGCTCCAATAAAGGGGGAGCATCAATTCACAAGGTAAGTGAGGTACGTGCTTTTTCACCCTAACAATCTTTCCAATATATCAAAATACTTTCTAAAAATTTGTGCAAATTAGAAAATAAAAATACTGATTTCAAAAGGTAATTAGCCCAGGCATGCCCATTAGAATTTTTTGATAGTTTAAAGTTAGAAAATGAAAAATTAAAAGAAAAAATAGATTATTCAAACAAAATTCTGCATGCTCAAATACCTATAATCATTCAAATGTTAAACCTATCAGTAGGCTAAATTGGTATTTACGATTTCACAAGGGTCAACTTAGAAAATTTTCCAGAAGTTATATACCCCCAAATTTTTAATTAACCCAGTAGGAAGGAATCTATATTAGGTTCCAAAATCGTATTTGGATTGAATTTTCTTTTGAGCTTTCAGAGAGAAAATTAAATATTTAATTTCTTTAAGAGACTTTGCCTAGAGAGTGGTTGTTTCTCCAATAACCAAGAAGATCTAGTGTCTCACCACAGTTTGGAAGCTAATTAATGGAATGAATGTTTAATTAACTAACTATTAAACATTTAAATTAACTAATGCTTTCAATGTTTGTCAAAAATTCTATCAGAAATTACTTAAAAATTTTTTCATCGCTTATATTTTTATAACAGTTAGAAAATTTTTAAAAGTGTTTTCTTTTGACTAAAATTTTTGGGCTTACACCTTAATATTTTTTTTAAAAAAAAAATCTTAGACTTTTTAATGAACCCTATTTTTTTAATATGATCAAAAGGAGGAGAAGCAAAGAACAAGTCTAGGGGGAGGGTACTTGCAAAGTTTTTTATTTTTTAAAAAAACTATTTCTTTTTATGGTTTACCCTAACTTAATTTGGATTTGATCACATCAAAAGGGGGAGATTGTTGGAACCCCATGATAGTTTTGATGTGATCAACCAAGTCAGGTTAGGTCTTGTTAGTATTTGATCTCTGTGTCTAAGTGTGCAGGAGCTTAAGAGCACAAAAAGTCAAGCGGAAGACACAGCTTGCAAGAAAGATTTCATGGGAAGAGAGTCGATGGGCTCGGTGCATCCGAGGGGCGATGTGCTGCGGAAGAGTACATCGACGGACGAGAAGGATGCACATGACAGTCCGAGGGACGAGAAGCCGGGGAGGAAGTCTGCTCGAGGAGAAGACCAGAAAATGAGTTCGGGTGAACCCTATTTCGGTTGGCCTAAATCACCCGAGTGAGAGGAGCAGTGAAAGAGAAATAGAAGAAGCTTAGAGTTCCGTAGCTGCTGAAGCCTTCTGCTAGAAGGCGCCTTCAAGCATTCATGGAAGGGACCTTCGAGCTTTCATGGAAAGCACCTTCAGTGTGCATGGAGCGCGTCTTCAACCAGGCAAATATTGTCGTTGCCAAAGGATAAAGCTTTATCCTTTGGCGCCACGCTGGAGGCGTCTTCCAGCCCCAAATAAGATTTTTTAGGAGCTATAAAGAGACCCCTGGACCTAAGAAATAAACATTAACTCTTGTATTTATTTCCTAGCAATTGTCTGAGCAATTAACGAGTGTAAGAGGCTTCTCCTCCTTCACTGAAGGAAATCTTTTAGAGATTTTTTAATGTCCTTGGATTAACAATCACTTAGGTTGTAACCAAGTAAATCTTGTGCCTCATCTTTTTAGTTGTTAATTTAATTTACTATTATTGTTGCTTTTAATTAAAGTTGAAAGAACAGAAAGGGTGTTGTTTTTTTTTATAGGCAATTCACCCCCTCTTGTCGGCCCTACCAGCGGTCCAACATACCAAACCTAACGAAAAGTGGAATCACTCCTGAATGCAGAGTCAGATCGTTGGGTCTGTCGTATAACATTAAACGAATAGCGATGAACGATGAGCGCCTGGCAAAGCAACGAGAAAAACAAATGTTGAGTGAGCGACGAAAAATAATGCCTAGCGAATGCCAAGCAGGCGATCGAGTTAATGTCAAGCGGGCGATAGGGCGAATGCCGCGCAGGAAATTGGGCAAATATTGTATGAGCGACAAGAACAACACCCTACAAGCGATGACAATGTTGAGCGAGCAGCAAAAGTAATGTCGAGCGAGCAATAAGTCAAATGATTGTCGACCAAGTGGCAAGGGGGATGCCGAGCTAAACAAGGAATGGAAAGTCGAGCAGGCGACCGAGTGGATGTTTAAGGGGTGATTGATCAAATAAAGGTGTGCCAAGCTGAGCGACGTAAGGAATGTTGAGCGGATCAACGTAAGAAATAATGCCAAGAGTATGCCAAGTAAGTGATCGATCGAATGCCAAGGGAGACCGAGTGATGTCAAGAAGATGGTCGGGCGATGCTGAGCAGATGATTGGGTCGAAGTCGGGTGAGCTACCGAGATAATGTCGACAGACAACCTGGAGAATGCCGAGCATACAACCAAATGCAACAAAGTGAACAACCGAGTGTTTGCTGAGCAGATGCCAAGCGGACGGAAGAATGTTGAGCGTGCGTATACATGGAACAAAGCGAATGATCAAGTGTTTGTTGAACAGATGCCAAGCAGATGAAAGAATGTCAAGCCATACAAGCGAGTGGCTGAACGGATGGTTGGGCGATACCGATGGGTCGGCTAAGAGAATGATGACTGGGCGCCCAAAAAATACGACTAGGCAGCTAAAAAATGTCGACCAAGCAATAGGGAGAATGCCGACTAGGCGTCCGAAAGAATGTCAAGTGGGCGCGAACCTTATATGCTTTATGAGATGAGTCAGGGTTGATCCCGAGGGATAGAAATCAAATGAGGATAGAGCCTGTGGATCGAGTGTGAGCAAGAGCAAAGCTCGTGAGAACGAAAGTGCAAATAGGTACAGAGCCCTATAAGCTGAGCTTGGAAAGGATTTCGAGAGATTGAAATTGAATGAGGACAGAACTATGGATCAAGTGCGAGTAAGAGCGAAGCTTTGTAAGAACGAAAGTGCAAACGGGTGCATAGCCCTGTGACCTGAGTTAGGAACGGATCCCAAGAGGTCGAAAGACAATGTCGCAGCATCGAGTGGGCGTGCAACCCATGAGATCGGGTGGGTATGAAGCCTGTTAGCCTAGCGGAAAGTGGGACAAGTGCTAACTAAGCGACCAGTGTCAGGCAGAGTGGCGAGTGAGACACGAATAGTGAGCGTCGGGCAAAGCGACGAGTATGGGTACCAGACAGAGGAGCAAACCCGACCGACTAGTCGTTGTGCCCAACCGAGAGGTCATTGGTCTCAAGAGCTCGACTGAGAGGTCGTTGGTCATGAGAGCCCGACCAAGAGGTCATTGGTCACGAGAGTCATGTTTGCTTATAACTTGCACTGGGATGAGAGTTTGAAAAGCCAACCGGGAGGTCGTTGGTCGCGAGAGCATGTTCGCTTATAACTCGCACTAGGATGAGAGTTTGGAAAGCCGACCGACAGATTGTTGGTCGCGAGAGCATGCTCATTTATAACTCGCACTAAGGCGAGAGTCTGGGAAGTCGACCGGGAGGTCATTGTTTGTGAGAGAATGCTCGCTTATAACTCGCATTGGGTGAGAGTCTGGAACGCCAACTGAGAGGTTGTTGGTTGCGAGAGCATGCTCGCTTATAACTCGCACTGGGGCAAGCGTCTGGAGCCCAACCGAGAGGTCATTGGTCGTGAGAGTTGTGCTCGCTTATAACTCTCACTAGGGTGAGAGTCTGGAACCAGACCGAGAGGTCGTTGGTCACGAGAGCATGCTCTCTTATAACTCGCACTGGGACGAGAGTTTGGAGCTTGACCGAGAGGTTGTTGGTCGCGAGAGTGGTGCTCGCTTGTAATTCGCACTAGGGTGAGAGTCTGGAACCCAACTGAGAAGTTGTTGGTTGCAAGAGCATGCTCGCTTATAAATCACACTGGGGTGAGAGTATGGAATCCGACCGAGAGGTTGTTGGTTGTGAGGGCTATGCTCGCTTATAACTCGCGCTAGGACGAGAGTTTGGTCATTGGTCGCGAGAGTTGTGCTCGCTTATAATTGGCACTAGGGAGAGAGTTTAGAGCCTGACCAAGAGGTCGTTGGTCGTGAGAGTTGTACTCGCTTATAACTGGCACTGGGGAGAGAGTCTGGAGCTCAACCGAGAGTCCGTTGGTCATGAGAGCTATGCTCACTTATAACTCACACTGAGGCAGGAGTTTGGAGCCCGACCGAGAGGTTGTTGGTCGCAAGAGCTGTGCTTGCAACTCACACTGGGGTGAGAGTATGGAGCCTGACCAAGGTGTGAGATCTCGAAAAATTTAAATAATAGGGTTATTCGAGAAATAACCTTATAGAATTTTTTCGGAATTTTTAGAAATTTTCTGAGAATTTTTCGGAACTCGTACGACGGGTTTTGAGGGGATTAATTTCGAGTTCGGATTAAGCCTGTTTGGGACACCCGTTTAAGTGAGGAAATGTTTATTATATAAATTCCTTTTTCTTTTTCTTTTTCTTTTATTCCCTTCCCAAATCGCCGTTTCCCCCAAACCCAACGCTGAACGACCCTCTCCTTCCCCGAGCCTTCCCCTCTCTTCTTCCTCTGTGCTCTCCCTCTCTCGCGGATCACTCGACGCCGAGGCCGGAGGAGACTCATCACCGGAGCTTGACGGTGCCGAGGAGCTGGATCTGATCGGGGGGGTTCTGTCCGGCGGATTTGGAGGTCGATCGTCGAAGGCGCTGTGGCTAGAGCACGGTGAGAGACAGATCATGCATCGTCTCCCATCGGTAGACCATTCCTCTTCTCTCCTCACGCTGGACACAGTGTGATTACCCTTTTCGCTGGCCGGATTGGACCGAGCGGCATCACCTAGCAGTGATCTTGGAGGCAGGGCATCGCCGGATCACATCTCCTTCCACCATCGGCCACCGAAGCTTAGAGAGGTGCCCTAGTCCGGATTTGTGCCACTCGATCGTCGGCGAGGGTAAGCTAGACTTAACCGAAACCCATCTTGTCGATTTCCCTCTTGATTCATCATCGGATTCTTGTTGATTCACGGAATAATGCTCTGTTCTGGTGTTATTGTGATCCGATTGATTTCCAGCAGGTAAGGATCTGTTCGATGGAGTTGTTCTTGGTTCCAGCAACTCTCCAACATCAGCTACCTTTCCTGGCAGCAACATTACTTTGTGTTGTGGATCAACAAGCATGGCAGGTAAGCATCTGTACAGTGATGAATCTTGGGTCTTCTTAGCAGTGAGATACTTAGATGTAGATCATGGTGTAGGGATTTGAGTACATGATGTATTGATGAATTAGATTCATGTATTGGATTAGGGTTGAATTGGATTACTAGATGGTTAGTATATCATTAGATGATACATGTTAATTGTAGATTATGTGTTGATTGGAATATTGTGATTGATTTATTTAGTTTGAATTTATCTAATGGGATGATTAGGGTTAAGGTAATTAACCCTAATCAACCGTTGGATTTCTAATCTAATTGGTGGTTAGGGATTAGGTAACTAACCCTAATTGACCGTTAGATTAATTAGGTAGGTTGGTGTTCGTGTAATTAGGATTTTGCCCTAATTTAGTTTTAGGGATTTTATTTAGCTATTCATTTGGATTTAGCTAAATAAAATATATATATTGTTTGACACAGGACTTTGATTCGAGACGGGTGTCTCGACGTCGACTTTGGATTTGGCGTGATACTACCTGCTATTTGAGGCGGGTACCCTTTGACTTATCTCTTGATAGTGTCTTATGATATGTGCAGTTTATATATAATTACTAGTGTTGGTAGTTAGTATTTCCCTGGGTTTAATTTAGTTGATACCTAATACATGCTTTTACTGTTAGCTGCTATACATTAGTCTGGCATGCTTTTATTTCAGGCTATGTTTATCTGTGTTTATAGAGATAGAGGTCTTTATTGTGCTTCCCTCTATACTGGATTAGTTGATAGATATGTTAGATATGTGATGTTGGATTCATGTTGTTTATTATCCTTGTTATATATGTATTTACCTTTCTGGCACCGATATATGGAGGTGACTTGCTGTAGCTGCATGCACCATATCACATGTTTGCATGCTGGGCGATTGACGACTACATTATTGTTGAGCTCATCAGTCGGCTACATGGACCTCTGCACACGTGACCACTGCATGGGTAGTGGCACAACACTTAGGGTGTGTATGGTAGGTTGCCCGGTGGTGCTCTGCTAGGACGCTCATGGGTAGCGTGACAGGAGCGTGGTAGCACGCCAGGGTCCCTCCCCATCATTGTGTATCGGGAGATGAGAGCATTGTGCTCCCTCACTATGTTTGAGGTAGGAGGATAGGTGTACTCCGACAGCATCCCGTCCACTCGGTCACTCATCAGGGGTAGTGACGGCAAAGTGCACGGTTGTCACAACCCTACCCACTCGGTCTCACCATTGTATGTGAGATGGCTGAGCATGGCAGTAGGGGTGACCAAGACATGTCATTTGCATCATATGCACAGATTGCATTATTTGTGATTGATGCATTTTGGTGATTGCATATGATTGGCATGCATACAGGTTATATGCTTTTGCTCTGACTATTTTTATCTGTGTATGTTCACAGTCAGTTGCACAAGCCTCGCAGGTGAGTACAGTTTATTTCAGTTATGCATTTTCTTATTATTCTTGCTATAGACTGTACTTTATGCCTATTGCTGGTTATTACAGTTTATTTCAGCTATGCATATTTGTTATACTGTTAGGAGACTGTACCGTAGGCTGTATTGTTAGGAAACTGTACTGCAAGCTCTATGGTTTAGTGTACTGTACCATAGAAAGTTACTGGCGGTTATATGTTGTTGTACATATCTATTAGATTACCTGCTGAGTTCTTTGAACTCACCCCGTTGTTACTATTTTTCAGGTTGAGGCCGTCGGGAGATATTCCAGTCGCTAGCCCCTTTGTTATGAGGATTTCTTATTTTATATTTATGTTATTGTTTCTATGCATATACTAATGATGTGGGTTTGTATTGTGGACATTGAACATTCGGGTTTGCTACTTTTGTTTTTCGCTACCGATTTTCTCATTACTTCGTGGATTTGTTTTCTTCGTTGTAGTGGAGTAGGATGTTTACATATATCTTTGAGGATTCTATATCGTCCTTCCTTATTAAACTGCGTGGATTGATTATATGTTGAACTGTGTGGAATGTTGATATAAACTGCGTAGTTTGTTTCTTATTTGTATTGTATTGTTTCGGCCGTGTGGGCCGACGTATAGATATATGTATTCTGGATTCATATTATCACCCGTACAGGGGAGATGCTGCCGAAATTTCTTCGGACAGGGACTACCTGGGGCGTGACAATATTTTTGGTATCAGAGCAAGGTACACGATACTTGCTCTTCATTTTGGATTTTTGAGGTTTATCTGATACCAATTTATTTGGTATCAGAGAAGGTTTACGATACCTGCTTTTGTGTTATGGATTTGTGAGTTTATCTGATACTAATTTATTTGGTATCAGAGCTAGGCCCCGATTTCTGATTTTTGTGTCTTGGAGTTTGCGAGCGTCTCTGGGTATTTTCAGATTATACGGATTTCCGTCGATTTTCTCGTTTTAGAATTTCGAGGTATTTTGACGAGATTCTATTTGGGGGCTAAGCAGCGACAGGACATCTCCAGACGGCAAATAGGTAAATTAGGTAATTTTAAAGTTTTCATACCTGTAGTTTTATCTGAGTAACATTTTGTTACAGATATGATACATACATGTATTCTGGTACCGAGACATGATCGCCTCTCCCATAAGAGGGCGATTGATTCTCTGGAGATAGAGTCTCCAAAGAGATCTGCTAGGATCGAGCTTGTCCGTCAGGGATAGACTCGTCAGGGTATTATAGGCACGTCGGATTATAAGACCCCGACGGTTCCAACTTCAGAGGTACCTACCTCAACTATACCACCAGTGGTACCACCGTCGGCATATCCGGCACTCCTTCCAGTCGTGCCTACTACTGCGTACTTGAGGTACGAGACGGGGCAGAGATCTGGTGGGACACGCATCGCTCGATTATAGGCGAGCACCATATTACCTGGATGAGATTTAGGGAGGCATTCGAGAGTCAGTATTTCCCCCGAGCATATCAGATGACTCGTCGGCAGGATTTTCTGAGTCTTCGATAGAATAACCGCTCAGTGATGGAGTATGATGCCGAATTTAATCGGTTGGCCAGATTCTGTCCTGAGTTGGTTGCCGATGACAGATCTCGTATGCTTCAGTTTGTCCAGGGACTGGATGGACATCTTCAAGTGAAGATTGTCGGTCTTGGTATAGCATCTTACACAGAGGCACTGGATAGGGCTCTTATGATTGAGTCAGCTCATCATAGAGTGAATGCAGACTGATCAGACTTCCGGTTAGACCCAGCAGCCACAGACTACGGGACAACAACAGAGTAGTCACACTCAGATGGGTCAGGGTACTTCTGGGTCATCGGGACGACCCCAGAAGTCAGGACGATCTTCATTTGGACGTTCCCGGTCTTCTCAGTAGAATCAGAAACTGTCCACTGGTGACTCTCACTGCACCCGATGTGGGTACTGAGATCTCATCACCTCTGCATGCACCCTGGGACAGTCAGGTTACTATTATTGCAAACTGTCTGGGCACTTGAGCCGAGACTGTTCGCTGAAGGCTCATCATGTAGCTTCCGGGATTTCTGTTCCGGGAGGACAGTTTGGTCAGTCCGGGACTCAGCGAGGCGGGCCGAAAGCCCAATCTTCGCATCGTCAGCAGAGGACAGCTCCCCCTGCAGCAGCTGCATATGGCATGCACAGGCAGGAGCATTCCGGTGTCCTTGTGGAGAACCCCACGGTATTCCGCCTTAGGGTTCTCCCGTACTATTCGTCAAGAAGAAGGATGGTACTCTGAGGTTGTGCAACGATTATAGGTAGTTGAATGTAGTGACTATCAGAAATAAGTACCCCTTGTCACGGATTGAGGATTTATTTGATCAGCTCAGAGATACATCAATGTATTCTAAGATTGATCTGCGGTCTGGATATCATCAGCTGAGAGTTAGAGATTCTGATATTTAGAAGACAACATTTCACACCAAATACGGACATTACGAGTTTTTGGTAATGCCATTTGGGCTTACCAATGCTCCTGCAGTATTTATGGATCTGATGAACCGTATCTTTCTGGAGTACCTAGATCAGTTTTTGATTGTGTTTATCGATGATATATTGATATATTCGCATTCTGAGGAGGAGCACGCACAACATCTTCGCATAGTCTTGGAGACTCTGCTACGACATCATCTGTATGCGAAGTTCAGTAAGTGTGCATTTTGGCTATCTTCAGTTGGTTTTCTGGGACACGCGGTGTCAAGCCGAGGTATTTCAGTAGATCCTCAGAAGATCGAGGCTATCACTAGCTGGGAGCAGCCGAAGTCAGTCCAGGAGATCTGCAGTTTCTTGGGACTGGCTAGATATTATAGACGATTTGTTGAGGGTTTCTCCAGTATTGCTATGTCGTTGACACGTCTGACTAAGAAAGGCGTGAAGTTCATGTGGTCAGAGGCTTGCGAGACCAGCTTCCAGGAGCTGAAGCGGAGATTAGTATCAGCACCAGTTTTGGTTTTACCTTCTGGTGATGACGGATTCGTACTTTACACAAACGCATCTCTTCAGGGCTTGGGCGCTGTGTTGATGCAGCACAGTAGGGTAGTCTCCTATGCTTCTTGTCAGTTGAAGGAGCATGAGAAGAACTACCAGTACATGATTTAGAGCTAGCCGCTATTATCTTTGCTTTAAAGATTTGGCGACATCATCTTTATGGTATTACTTTTGAGATTCTTACTGATCATAAGAGTCTCAAATATATTTTCACACAGAAGGAACTCAATCTCCGACAGAGGAGATGGATGGAGTTCCTGAAGGACTATGATTGTACTATTAGCTACCATCCGAGTAAAGCTAATGTGGTTGCTGATGCACTTAGCAGGAAGTCCAGAGGGACTTTAGCTTGTCACCGAGTTTTAGTCACGGACTTAATTCAGGGATTCTCCGAGTTGGGCCTTGAGGAGCAGGGACGGACAGAGCAGGGTATTCTTGTTACCATGGTTGCTCAGTCGTCGATCAGGATGAGGATTCGAGAGGCCTAGGCCAGAGATCAGCATTTCCAGTTCATTTGTAGCCAGATAGCTTCCGGACAGCAGACCGAATTTACACGAGATAATGAGGGTATTGTTTATTTCCGAGGCAGATTATGTGTGCCTCAGTCTCACCCGGTCATGGAGGAGTTACTTCAGGAGGCTCATCGCTCTAGATTTGCTATCCACCCAGGTGGAACTCGTATGTATCGTGATTTGAGGCGTTCCTATTGGTGGAACAGTATAAAGAAAGACATCACGGAGTTTGTTGCTAGATGTCTTATTTGTCAGCAGGTGAAGGCCGAGCACCAGAGACATGCTGGATTATTTCAGAGGATCCCTATTCCAGAGTGGAAGTGGGAGCATATTACTATGGATTTCGTGGTGGGATTGCCTAGGACTGGACGAGGTCATGATGTGATTTGGGTAATTATTGACCGATTAACCAAATCCGCACATTTTATAGCGATCCGGAAGACAGATTCTTTGGATCGATTAGTAGAGCTATACTGTCGTGAGATTATTAGATTACATGGTGTTCCTTTGAGCATCATATCAGATAGAGACCCACGATTCACGTCCCGATTTTGGCAGAGTCTGCAGCAGGCCTTGTGCACAGAGCTTCGTTTCAGTACGACATTCCATCCGCAGACAGATGGACAGTCAGAGCGGACCATTCGGACTTTAGAGGACTTGCTGAGGTCTTGTGTTATGGATTTCGGAGGCAGTTGGGAGGACTACCTTCCATTAGTGAAGTTCGCATACAACAACAGCTATCATTCGGCTATCCAGATGACACTGTTTGAGGCGTTGTATGGTAGACCTTGTCGGACACCCACCCTCTGGGAGGAGGTTGGGGAGGTCCACCTGCAGGACCTCAGAGAGCTCAGCAGGATGCAGAGTTAGTTCGTACTATCAGACGGAGGATGTCAAAGGCTCAGGACCGTCAGAAGAGTTATGCTGATTAGCGACGGAGACCCCTGGAGTTCTCTATTGGTGATCATGTATTTTTGAGAGTTTCACCCACGAAAGGGGTGAAGAGATTTGGTCTTCGAGGTAAGTTAGCTCCACGATATATTGGGTCATTCCAGATCTTGGAGAGGATTGGAGCAGTAGCTTACCGTCTGGCGCTACCACCAGCTTTAGCAGGCATTCACGATGTATTCCATGTATCTATGCTGAGGAGATACGTATCCGATCCAGCACATGTACTGTCATATATATCAGTTCCTATTCCACCTGACATTACTTACGAGGAGATTCCTGTACGGATTCTGGACCATAGAGAGCGTCAGTTATGGAACAAGACTGTCCGGCTGGTTAAAGTCGGATGGCAGCATCATTCTGACGAGGAGGCTACTTGGGAGCTGGAGGATACAATCCGAGCTCGATATCCTCATCTTTTTACTTGAGGTATGTGGGTTAGAGTTTCTTTCAGCATTTATACAGTTTGGTTATGTTATAGTGTTGGCTGTTGGTTATAGCGAAATTTGGGGACCAAATTTTTATTAGTAGGGGAGGATGTGAGATCTCGGAAAATTTAAATAATAAGTTTATTCGAGAAATAACCTTATAGAATTTTTCTGGAATTTTTAGAAATTTCTGGGAATTTTTAAGAACTCGTACGACGGGTTTTGAGGGGATTAATTTCGAGTTCGGATTAAGCATATTTGGGATACCCGTTTAAGTGAGGAAATGTTTATTATATAAATTCCTTTTTCATTTTTTTTCCCTTCCCAAATCGCCGTTTCCCCCAAACCCAACGTCGAACGACCCTCTCCTTCCCCGAGCCTTCTTCCTCTGTGCTCTCCCTCTCTCGCGGATCACTCGACGCCGAGGCAGGAGGAGACTCATCACCGGAGCTCGACGGTGCCGAGGAGCTGGATCTGATCGGGGGGTTCTGTCCGGCGGATTTGGAGGCCGATCGTCGAAGGCGCTGTGGCTAGGGCACGGTGAGAGACAGATCATGCATCGTCTCCCATCGGTAGACCATTCCTCTTCTCTCCTCACGCTGGACACAGTGTGATTACCCTTTTCGCTGGTCGGATTGGACCGAGCGGCATCACCTAGCAGTGATCTTGGAGGCAGGGCATCGCCGGATCACATCTCCTTCCACCATCGGCCACCGAAGCTTAGAGAGGTGCCCTAGTCCGGATTTGTGCCACTCGATCGTCGGCGAGGGTAAGCTAGACTTAACCGAAACCCATCTTGTCGATTTCCCTCTTGATTCATCATTGGATTCTTGTTGATTCACGGAATAATGCTCTGTTCTGGTGTTATTGTGATCCGATTGATTTCCAGCAGGTAAGGATCTGTTCGATGGAGTTGTTCTTGGTTCCAGCAACTCTCCAACATCAGCTACCTTTCCTGGCAGCAACATTACTTTGTGTTGTGGATCAACAAGCATGGCAGGTAAGCATCTGTACAGTGATGAATCTTGGGTCTTCTTAGCAGTGAGATACTTAGATGTAGATCATGGTGTAGGGATTTGAGTACATGATGTATTGATGAATTAGATTCATGTATTGGATTAGGGTTGAATTGGATTACTAGATGGTTAGTATATCATTAGATGATACATGTTAATTGTAGATTATGTGTTGATTGGAATATTGTGATTGATTTATTTAGTTTGAATTTATCTAATGGGATGATTAGGGTTAAGGTAATTAACCCTAATCAACCGTTGGATTTCTAATCTAATTGGTGGTTAGGGATTCGGTAACTAACCCTAATTGGCCGTTAGATTAATTAGGTAGGTTGGTGTTCGTGTGATTAGGGTTTTGCCCTAATTTAGTTTTAGGAATTTTATCTAGCTATTCATTTGGATTTAGCTAAATAAAATATATATATTGTTTGACACAGGACTTTGATTCGAGACGGGTGTCTCGATGTCGACTTTGGATTTGGCGTGATAGTACCTGCTATTTGAGGCGGGTACCCTTTAACTTATCTCTTGAAAGTGTCTTATGATATGTGCAGTTTATATATACTTACTAGTGTTGGTAGTTAGTATTTCCCTGGGTTTAGTTTAGTTGATACCTGATACATGCTTTTACTGTTAGCTGCTATACATTAGTCTAGCATGCTTTTCTTTCTGGCTATGTTTATCTGTGTTCATAGAGATAGAGGTCTTTATTGTGCTTCCCTCTATACTGGATTAGTTGATAGATATGTTGGATATGTGATGTTGGATTCATGTTGTTTATTATCCTTGTTATATATGTGTTTACCTTTCTGGCACCGATATATGGAGAAGGATATGTTCAGGTATGACATGCTGTAGCCGCATGCACCATATCGCATGTTTGCATGTTGGGCGATTGACGACTCCATTATTGTTGAGCTCGTCGGCCGACTACATGGACCTCTGTACACGTGACCACTGCATGGGTAGTGGCACAGCACTTAGGGTGTGTATGGTAGGTTGCCCGGTGGTGCTCCGCTAGGACGCTCATGGGTAGCGTGACAGGAGTGTGGTAGCACGCCGGGGTCCCTCCCCGTCATTGTGTACCGGGAGATGAGAGCAATGCGCTCCCTCACTATGTTTGAGGTAGGAGGATAGGTGTACTCCGACAGCATCTCGTCCACTCGGTCACTCATCAGGGGTAGTGACGGCAGAGTGCACGGTTGTCACAACCCTACCCACTCGGTCTCACCATTGTATGTGAGATGGCTGAGCATGGCAGTAGGGGTGACCAAGACATGTCATTTGCATCATATGCACGGATTGCATTATTTGTGATTGATGCATTTTGGTGATTGCATATGATTGGCATGCATACAGGTTATATGCTTTTGCTCTGACTATTTTTATCTGTGTATGTTCACAGTTAGTTGCACAAGCCTCGCAGGTAAGTACAGTTTATTTCAGTTATGTATTTTCGTATTATTCTTGCTATAGACTGTACTTTATGCCTATTACTGGTTATTACAGTTTATTTCAGCTATGCATATCTGTTATACTGTTAGGAGACTGTACCGTAGGCTGTATTGTTAGGAAACTGTACTGCAAGCTCTGTGGTTTAGTGTACTGTACCATAGAAAGTTACTAGTGGTTATATGTTGCTGTACATATCTATTGGATTACCTGCTGAGTTCTTTGAACTCACCCCGTTGTTACTATTTTTCAGGTTGAGACCGTCGGGAGATATTCCAGTCGCTAGACCCTTTGTTATGAGGATTTCTTATTTTAGATTTCTGTTATTGTTTCTATGCATATACTAATGATGTGGGTTTGTATTGTGGACATTGAACATTCGGGTTTGCTACTTTTGTTTTCCGCTGCAGATTTTCTCATTACTTCGTGGATTTGTTTTCTTCGTTGTAGTGGAGTAGGATGTTTACATATATCTTTGAGGATTCTATATCGTCCTTCCTTATTAAACTGCGTGGATTGATTATATGTTGAACTGTGTGGAATGTTGATATAAACTGCGTAGTTTGTTTCTTATTTGTATTGTATTGTTCAGGCCGTGTGGGACGACGTATAGATATATGTATACTGGATTCATATTGTCACCCGTATAGGGGAGATGCTGCCGAAATTTCTTCGGACAGGGACTACCTGGGGCGTGACAATATTTTTGGTATCAGAGCAAGGTACACGATACTTGCTCTTCGTTTTGGATTTTCGAGGTTTATCTGATACCAATTTATTTGGTATCAAAGAAGGTTTACGATACCTGCTTTTGTGTTATGGATTTGTGAGTTTATCTGATACTAATTTATTTGGTATCAGAGCTAGGCCCCGATTTCGGATTTTTGTGTCTTGGAGTTTGCGAGCGTATCTGGGTATTTTCGGATTATACGGATTTTCGTCGATTTTCTCGTTTCGGAATTTCGAGGTATTTTGACGAGATTCTATTTGGGGGCTAAGCAGCGACAGGACATCTCCAGACGGCAAATAGGTAAATTAGGTAATTTTAAAGTTTTCATTCCTGTAGTTTTATCTGGGTAACATTTTGTTACAGATATGATACATACATGTATTCTGGTACCGAGACATGATCGCCTCCCCCATAAGAGGGCGATTGATTCTCTGGAGATAGAGTCTCCAGAGAGATCTGCTAGGATCGAGCTTGTCCGTCAGGGATAGACTCGTCAGGGTATTATAGGCACGTCGGATTATAAGACCCCGACGGTTCCAAATTCAGAGGTACCTACCTCGACTGTACCACCAGTGGTACCACCGTCGGCATATCCGGCACTCCCTCTAGTCGTGCCTACTACTGCGTACTTGAGGTACGAGACGGGGCAGAGATCTGGTGGGACACGCATCACTCGATTATAGGCGAGCACCATATTACCTGGACGAGATTTAGGGAGGCATTCGAGAGTCAGTATTTCCCCCGAGCATATCAGATGACTCGTCGGCAGGATTTTCTGAGTCTTCGATAGAATAACCGCTCAGTGATGGAGTATGATGCCGAATTTAATCGGTTGGCCAGATTCTGTCCTGAGTTGGTTGCCGATGACAGATCCCGTATGCTTTAGTTTGTCCAGGGACTGGATGGACATCTTCAAGTGAAGATTGTCGGTCTTGGTATAGCATCATACACAGAGGCACTGGATAGGGCTCTTATGATTGAGTCAGCTCATCATAGAGTGAATGCAGACTGATCAGACTTTCGGTTAGACCCAGCAGCCACAGACTACAGGACAACAACAGAGTAGTCACACTCAGATGGGTCAGGGTACTTCTGGGTCATCGGGACAACCCCAGAAGTCAGGACGATCTTCATTTGGACGTTCCCGGTCTTCTCAGTAGAATTAGAAACTGTCCACTGGTGACTCTCACTGCACCCGATGTGGGTACTGAGATCTCATCACCTCTGCATGCACCCTGGGACAGTCAGGTTACTATTATTGCAAACTGTCTGGGAACTTGAGCCGAGACTGTTCGCTGAAGGCTCATCATGTAGCTTCCGGGATTTCTGTTCCGGGAGGACAGTTTGGTCAGTCCGGGACTCAGCGAGGCGGGCCGAAAGCCCAGTCTTCGCATCGTCAGCAGAGGACAGCTCCCCCTGCAGCAGCTGCATATGGCATGCACGGGCAGGAGCATTCCGGTGTCCTTGTGGAGAACCCCACGGTATTCCGCCTTAGGGTTCTCCCGTACTATTCATCAAGAAGAAGGATGGTACTCTGAGGTTGTGCAACGATTATAGGCAGTTGAATGTAGTGACTATCAGAAATAAGTACCCCTTGTCACGGATTGAGGATTTATTCGATCAGCTCAGAGATACATCAGTGTATTCTAAGATTGATCTGCGGTCTGGATATCATCAGCTGAGAGTTAGAGATTCTGATATTCAGAAGACAGCATTTCGCACCAGATACGGACATTACGAGTTTTTGGTAATGTCATTTGGGCTTACCAATGCTCCTGTAGTATTTATGGATTTGATCTCGTGGGAGGTGGTGGCACCGTTTCCGGCGTGAACGGATATGGGTGAGAAGAGGAGAGGCTCTGCCGATCTCTCCTCTGCGTCTGATGATGGCAGCATTCCGCGAGAGAGGCGGCGTGGGCAAGATCCCGGTGGCGTGAGGAGGAGAAGGAGAGTGGCAACCGACGTCCTCGCGAACGTGGCGTCAGCATGCCTGGCAGAGGCGACGACTAGAGGTGTCTGCCTGTGAGAGGAGAAGGAGAGAGGAGAGGAAGGGAGTAGTAGCTCGGCGACGACTAGGGAGAAGGTGACGACGATGGTGGCATGTATGAGAGAGATCTGCCCCTCCTACTTGTGGTGGCGGCGACCACCCGAAAAAACCCTGAAGCCCCAAAACCCGCCTCCCCCTTTCACCCGTCTACGGTGCCCTAAAAAAGACTACTATTATAAAATGACAAAAATGCCCCTCCCCTCTCTACTTACCCCATCAATAGTCAACAAAGATAGTAATTCAAACTATTAAGAAATTAATTTCAATTATTGATGGTTTAACATACTTAGATTAGTATCACGATAATATTTATATATTTATTATTATCCTAATATATTATAATATTTATCATATTATTTTTTATATATTATTTTAATCATAGATATAAATAGGTTTATTAGACAATTATTTTTTATATATTAGCCTTGCAGATTCATTATTCTTGGCTGATCTTGATGAGTCATCTGACATTGATGTCGCCCATCTTGATGATGAGGATCTTGATGTTGCAGCTATGGAAGAAGATAACATTGAATCTCTAAATTATGATGATCTTGATAGTGTTTCAAAGTTGCAATTAAAAGACACAAATTAAGATACAATGATAGTGTTTCTGTCGGGAATCTGAGAAGATGATGTTAGAGTGTATACTAAAAGTCTAGCTTTTGTAAACATTTATTTATGAAATAAAAAATCACATTGGTCAAATGTCTACATTTTATTAAGTGTAGTTGTTCAATTAATTTATATTGTAGATAACATGGTGTGTGGTGTCAGACACAGAAGATCATGTTATCAGTTCTTTATAAATTATAAACAGTTGCTCACGACTAAGATGGAAAGGAATAAACCATTGGAATAGTCGTAGTGTAATTAGGTATTAGTTTATCTTGACTAATAAATTACACTAGTACACTCTAAGTGTATTGAGTAGGACTATTTTAGGTAAATTCTTTTTATACTAACTTAATAAAAGAACTGGACCTTAGTTATTATGAAAGTGTGTGCTCTTAATCCTAATATAATAACAAGCACATATATTTAGTATTTATTTCTTTAACTTATCAAAGGGTGAGATTTAGTTCGATAAATCAATAGGCTCGATAAGTTGGGAAATGATATTACTTATAGTGTGTGTTGTTGATTATAGAAGGAATCTGTGTCCTAGTTATCTAGGTTGAGAATGCCCCCAAGAGGAGCTCATAAGGATTGTCATCTTAAACCCTGCAGGTGGACTTAGTCCAACATGACAATGAAGTTGAGTGGTACTACTCTTGGATCTAGATATTAATTGAGTTGTCAGTAACTTAATTAGTGGGCATTCATTATCTTAAACACAGGGAGACTAACACACTCATATATGAAGGAGCCCATAATGTAATTTGGGATTGGTGTGGTAGTGCAATAATAACTCTCTAGTGGAATGAGTGATTATTGATGAACTTGAGTTGTGTGTTCAGGGCGAACACGGGATACTCGAGCTCATCGGAAGGCCAAAACCAATTTCTCCTCTAGGTCCTTGTCGTAGCCTCATTAAAGCCTCAAGTCCACCCATATAAAGCCCTTCTTGGTGTCCAAGAAGAGGTCGGCCCATGGCTTGGTGACCAAGCCAAAGGGGTCGGCCAATCTCCTTCACAAAGGGGTTGGCCCTTTGCTTGGTGTCCAAGCAAAGAGGGGTCGGCCATAATATGTCAAATAAGGAGGGGTATTTTGAATTTTTAAAATCTTCTCTTTGTAGAAAACTACAAGTTTTAAAAGAGAGTTTTTAAAATATAAAACTTTCCTTATTTGAATTAGGCCACATGGTTTAATAGAAAGTTTAAAAGTTTTAAAACTTTCTTTTTTAACCATCCTCATGGTTTTTAGAAAAAAGGAAGAGAAGTTTTAAAATTGGATTTTTCTAATTTTGTAACCATGTTAAAAAAGGAAATTTTAGAAGAGAAGTTTTAAATTTTAAAACTTGGTTTTAATTTTTAAAACTTTCCTTTTTTAACATTCACAATAGGTAAGAGAACTTATAAAATTTTATAAGAGGATTTCTTCTTTTATAAAATTTTATAAAAATTATTTCCTTCCTTTTTAAGGGGTCGGCCACCCTTGCTTGGTGCCCAAGCAAGGGGCCAGCCAAATTAAATCATCATCCAATCTATGATTGATGATTGATTCAATCAAGAGGAAAGAAAAGGAAAAATAAAAGGGAAAAGGAAAAACAAGAGGAAGATTTTAATTTTTGTAAAAAGTCTTTCCTTATTTACCTTGGACAAGTAATATAAAAGAAGGGGAGGAGAGGCCTCATGACATAACAATTCTTATTCTCTTGTTGGTGATCCTCTTGTGGTCGGCCCTCTCTCCCTCTTCTTTCCCCTTGCTCTCTTTTCCTTTGTGGCAGTGGTGGCCGAAAGTTTGAGAAGGAGGAGGAGCTTTTGGGTGGTGTTCATCTTGGAGGATCGTCGCCCACACGACCTCCAAGGCAAGGTGAGGAATACGGCAGAAGATCTTGAGGTCATTAGCTTACAAAGAAAAGGTATAACTAGTAATTTTCTTCCGCATCATGCTAGTTATTTTTCTTTATTAGAATTCCAAACACAAGAGGCATTAGATTCTAGTTTTTCGAATTATAATTCGAGTTTGTGTTTTTTTTTGTTTTTCGAATTTGTGATTCGATTGTTCTTTTTGGTTAAACCTAGAGTTATATAAGGAAATTAATATTAGCTTTCCTTAAAAGACTTTGTATAGGCAGTGGTGGATGCTCTCATACCCAAGAAGGCCATGTGCCTCGCCATGCAGTCCTGGAAGATAATTTTGGAAATTAATATTTAATTGAATTTATAACATAGGTTGATTTGGATCAATAGTGTTAAGTTCCGCTTGCGATCCAAATCTAAACCATTAAGAACAGATAAGTTAAATTTGGAATCAATAATGTTAAGTTCTATTTGCGATTCCTAATTTAACTTCTAAAGAACACAATAGGTTGTTTAGGAAAGGTTCGACACTTGTACAAAATTTTTGTACAGTGGAACCGGTACGATCTTCCTAGGACCAATCAACAGACGGAGCTACCGGAATGATGTGGCTAGAATGTTGACCGCATCTTCATGACCCGGATGGTGAGTTTTCTTCTGTGTTGACCAAGTCGTCAGAAGACCTCCAATCAACGCTACCTGTAGTCAGCGACCGGGTTGCCCCGGTCTCTGGTACCCCGATGCTCGAGACGAGTTCCATGAATATATAAGCAGTCGAATAATATCAGAACAATGAGATAAATATAGGATGAGTACGGTGACGTACCATGGCCCCGAGGGGAACCCTCAGATGGATCGGTGGCCCCGGGGGGAGCCCTCGGATGGATCGGTGAGCTAGTCGCGATGTGGATCGAGTCATCGCAGCTCTCACGAGTAGACGGATGTGAGGCAGCAGAGGAGCCGGATCTGAGGGTGATGACATGAAATTCGGTGCAGCATGGATCCAAAAGGCGGCATGTCGACCGAAATATGGCGATGGCTCCTAAGCCGGAATACCATCGCGGCTCGCAGGCCGGGACACGGCATGCAGGCCAGATAATACCAATAACTCACAATCATAATAGCGATACGAAATACAACGGCTCGGTGGCAGGAACACAACCAACAATGCAAAACATAGGTCACAAAGGTAGAGTGCAATAGCAGTAGACCGAAGGCCGGATCAGCGGTAGCTCGAGAGCTGGATCAACGCCCGATAGGAGTGCTGACAGTGACGATGGCCCTGTGTCCCCTACGAAGGTCGGGGGTCGGCTGGTGGCTGTCACTGGAGGTGGCATCGGAGGGCGGCAGCGACCACTAGAGGTGACGGCAGTGGCCGCTGGACTCGGCGGCGGCAGAGGATGGCGTCGGCCTGCGGGGGCGACAACACTCACAAAGGTAGCGTGGACGACGAAGGCAGCGATGTCGTCGGCATACATGGGGAAGGGGAGGGGGCACTGGAGGCCCTGCATGGGTTGCTGGAGTCCGGTGGGTTGCGATTGTCGGGGGCAGCGGCTGTCGGAGGCATCGCGAGCCTAACCTCGTGGCGGCGACGTGCGTTCGAGAGTGAGTAGTTAGTGTCGTCAATGCCGGGAATGCGTGACGGGCGCGGGGTGGAGACGGCGTGGTGGCGTCATCCTGGAGAGAACTCGAGGGATATAGACCAGCGATGTGCTAGCAAGCTCTGGTGGAGGTGGCGGCCATGGGTGCCTTGCCTATAGAGACAGCAGAAAAAGCACGGATCCCACTCCCCCATGAATAGTACAGCCTTTTAAAACAAAACCCTACTCATGCCAAAAGACCAAAATGCCCCTCCCTTATTCCCTAATTGCTCCTATACCCTAAGCTACATCCACATCACAAGTCTCCCCCTCAAGTCTAGTCGAAGGAGGCACGAGTCCGACTGACTGGACAATCTATCACAAAGGCCAAATCACTCTCGATAACCGAGTCAAATCACTAAACCCATCGTATAATGTCATGCGAGCGGTCGCTATAATAATGGTGTCGCATGAGATGGTAACAGTGCCAAGCAGACCAAGTCGATAATCGGACCAATGCCGAGCGAATGACAAAACATTAAGCGAACGACGAGTAAAATGATAGTCGACTGAGCGGTACGCGGGATGCCAAGCAAACCGAGTGAACGAGCGGGCGATGCCGAGCAGGTGACCGAGAAAGTGTCGGCTAGTCGACCGTAAGATGCTGACCAAACCATCGAGAGAATGTTGAGCATTTGACCAGGTAGTCTAAGTGTGTGGCCGAACGGACAGTTAAGCAATACCAGTTGGACGACTTCGCAAGTGTTGATAGAATGACGCGCTCTTGGCAGAGTGACGAGAAAAACATGTCGACCGAGCGGCGAAAAATAGTGCCAAGCGGATGCCACACAAGCTATCGGGCGAACGCCAAGTGAGCACCTGGGCGAATACCGAACGAGCGATAAGGCAATGCTCGGTGGAAGTGGAGCTCGAAAACTGAGCGGGAGTATAGCCCGCAAAATCAAATGCGCACAGAAACGGAAATCATGAGCCGAGCGGGTGCCTCACTTATGAACTGAACGGGAGTATAGCCCATGAATCGAAAGCACAAGCAAGCAAAAGTCGTTAGTCGAGCGGGCGCATCGTCCGTGAGCTGAATCAGAGGTGTAGCCCGGGAATCGAAGACGCACGGAAGCGAACGTTGTGAGCTAAGCGGGCGTAGAGCCTATGAGATATTCTGGCCCGAAACCAGTGGAGATATTCTTGTTCGCGACCATTGAGATAGCTCAACCCCGAACGGGGGAGATAAGCTGCTCTGATATGCTCTGTGACCAATGAAGACCTCTCGACCTCAAACGGAGGAGATACGGGATCCGATAAGATGGTCCGAGACTAGTGAAGGTGAAGACCGCTCGACCCCGAACGGAGGAGATATGAGATCCGATGAGTTGGTCCAAGACCAGTGAAGATCACTCGACCCCGAACGGGGGAGATAAGGAAATATGATATGCTGGTCCGTTCCTAGTGAAGACCGCTCGACCCTGAACGGGGGACAGATGAAATCCGATGAGCTGGTTCGTGACCAGTGAAGGTGAAGATCGCTCGACCCCGAACGGGGGAGATATGAGATCCGATGAGCTGATCTGAGACCAGTGAAGGTGAAGACTGCTCGACCCTGAACGGGGGAGATATGAGATCCGATGAGCTGGCCCGAGACCAGTGAAGATCACTCGACCCCGAACAAGAGAGATAAGGAAATATGATATGTTGGTTCGTGACCAGTGAAGACCACTCAACCCCAAACGGGGGAGATATGAGATCCGATGAGATGGTCCGAGACCTGTGTAGATCACTCGACCCCGAACGGGGGAGATAAGGAAATATAATATGCTGGTCCATGACATGTAAAGACCACTCGACCTTGAACGGGGGAGATATGAGATCCGATGAGCTGGTCCGAGACTAGTGAAGATCACTTGACCCGAACAGGGGAGATAAGGAAATATGATATGATGGTCTGTGACTAGTGAAGACCGTTCGATCCCGAACCGGGGAGATATGAGATCCGATGGACTGGTCCGAGACTAGTGAAGATCACTCGACCCCGAACGGGGGAGATAAGGAAATATGATATGCTGGTCCGTGACAAGTGAAGACTGCTTGACCTCGAATGGGGGAGATATGAGATCCGATGAGCTAGTCCATGACCAGTGAAGGTGAAGATCGCTCGACCCCGAACGGGGGAGATATGAGATTCGATGAGCTAGTCTAAGACCAGTGAAGGTGAAGACCGCTTGACCCCGAACGGGGGAGATATGAGATCCGATGAGTTGGTCCGAGACTAGTGAAGATCACTCGACCCAGAATGGGGGAGATAAGGAACTATGATATGCTGGTCCATGACTAGTGAAGACCGCTCGACCCCGAACGAGGGAGATATGAGTTTAACGTCATCGCTCGACGGTTGGTGGAGACCTGGGTTTATAGTCATCGCTCGACGTCTAGAGCCCGTGGCTCTAATATAACTCAAATCCGAATGATCAGCTCGGGAGTCTCTGACTCAAGGGTATATAGTCATCGCTCGACTTTTAGGGTTTATAGTCGTCACTCGACTTCTAGAGCCCATGGCTCTAATATAACTCAAACCCGGTTGATCGGCTCGGGAGTTTCTGACTTAAGGGTTGATAGTCGCCGCTCGACATCTAGGGTTTATAGTCGCCACTCGACTTCTAGGGTTTATAGTCGCCGCTCGAATTCTAGAGCCTGTGGATCTAATATAACTCAAATCCGGCTGATCGGCACAGGAGTCTTCAACATTGAGTTTGTGACTCAAATATAGCTTAAGCCCGGCCAATCGGCATGGGAATCTTCGACATTGATCTTGTGGGTCAAATATAATATAAACTCGGCCGATCGACACGGGAGTCTTCGACATTGGGCCTGTGACTCAAATATAATATAAACCCAGCCAATCGGCATGGGAGTCTTCGACATTGAGTTTGTGACTCAAATATAGCTTAAGTTCGCCCGATCAGCACGAGAGTGTTCAACATTGAGCTTGTGGCTCAAATATAATATAAACCCGACTGATATGCACGGGAGTCTTCGACATTGAGCCTGTGGCTCAAATATAGCTTAAACCCAATCGATCGGCATGTGAGTCTTCGATTGGGGAACTATGACAGATCTTATGACCGAAAGAGAATATAACGGAAAAACTGACCTGCCGACCAGCAAAGGATCTGACTCAATTTCTCGACTCCCGAATACCCGTGGAGTGAGGAGAATATGATATGCTCGTCGAAACCCATCAAGGTCATGAGTATGGTAGAATTTTTTGGCGTCACCCATCTTCACGTTCCAGATCAGGCGAAGTTCCCACAGATGGCGCCAATTATGTTCCTTTCATGAATCTGAGAAGACGGAGCTGTCGGAATGACATGGCTGGAATGTTGATCGCATCTCCATAACCCGGATGGTGAGCTGTCTTCTGTGTTGACCAAGTCGTCAGAAGACCTCCGATCAACGCTACCTGGAGCTAGCGACCGGGTTGCCCCGGTCTCTGGTACCCCGATTCGAGGCGGGTTCCACGAATATATAAGTAGTCGAATAATAACATAGCAATGAGATAAATATAGGATGAGTACGGTGATGCACCCCAATCAACTCATTTTTAGGCTAATACGAAGGAGGTAAATCACGGATGACTACTAACCATTAATACAGATGATCAAAATATGAGAGAAGACATACTCAGACATGCCTCAGGCCCTCAGCTTTATATTATTATGATTATTTCTGTGACAACATCAACCACAAGCGGCCTAAGGTTGATGCGAAACAGGTCAAGGGTGACTGGATGCTTGACAAAAATCCTGGAAAGTGAACCCTAGGTAGTGAAAAAGTCTTAGAGGACTAGAGCAGGTCAATAGTGATCGGATGCTCGAGGGAAGACCGAAGCAGGTTAATAGTGATCAAATGCTTGAGGGAAGACCGAAGCAGGTTAATAGTGATCAGATGCTTGAGGGAAGACCTGGACCATGAGAATAATGATGGTCCTTCATTTGAGAAGAGTACTGTTGGGAATATAATAAAAGTTTTACATTTGAAATATATGGAAAATATCATGGGTTTAAAAGATGGAAGATATCCTATTGGTTGGAGACCTTGTGAGTATAGTTAAAAATAAACTCATGAGAGGTTAGGTCTAAAATGGATAATATCATACCATTATGGAGATATATGAATTCTTTTGGTGATATGGCATGCCTGGACTTTCAAGCGTAGAGCAAACTTCCAGTTAAACCTGCTAAAAGGTTCAAGGAGAAGCAATATGGAACGTCTAGATTTACACAATCAAGTCTAGCTTTCACAATACCCGTGCAAGGAATAGAATTTATGAACATGTGAGTGATTGGGAATCAACTTGGCAGTGGCACTCAAAGCACCTACTTCTCGGAGATTGGAACATTCTCAAAGATCATCAAGAGGACATAGTATTTGCACCACCTACTTGACGAGTTGTAATCCTAATGCTTGCAAAGTAACTTATTTAGAACTATCAACATGTTTCTGACCAAAATTGTGATGGTTCATTCATCCTACTATTTCTTTCGCTTGCTTAATCGAGTTCTCAAATTCTTAAAAGCAGTAGCAAATTCCACCTCCTCTTCTCTTCTTCCTCTTCCTTTTTTTCCCATAGCAAGTGCAACTGTTACGCCCCGAGGGAGTCTCTGTCCGAAGAAATTTCGGCAGCACCTCCCCTGTACGGGTGACAATCTGAAGCACTTCTACAGGCATAATATACCTCAGCCACAAGCGGCTGGAATCATAACAATAAAAGAAAACAAACACCACGCAGTTAATATCAAATTCAGCCTCTGGCTGACACAACCACGCAGTTAAAAGTAAAGCAGCCCACTCGGCTATACCAAAACAAAAACACAACAAAAACTGACAGAAACCAAATACAACCAAACACAAAACTGCTAGCCGGCTAGGCTTACACAACCAACAACATAACACCCGGAAACAAAATCAGAACACAAATCGAAATACAGAAATTTCATATACCAAGATAAAACAACAGAAAGGCAGCGATATGTCTTCTGATGTGACGCGGGGACCAGCAGACAGGATGCTCCAAGCGACACCATAAATAACCTGGTACCTGAAAAGATAGTGTCCACGGGGGTGAGTTCAACAACTCAGTGAATACCAATAGACATGCCTAGTAAAATATATCTAACAGCAATAAACATGGAATACAGCTTCCGAATAATATATAGGAAATATACAAAACTGATAAGTAACCAAGGAAGTTGTACTCACCAGGAACTCCTATCCTGATCTAAAGGGTCATCAAACTAATACGCAGTATGTCTCCTGTATGTATGTCAAACAAATGCATCCACCAAAATGCAGCAT
The DNA here is from genome assembly GCF_018446385.1 of Zingiber officinale. NCBI lineage: Eukaryota > Viridiplantae > Streptophyta > Magnoliopsida > Zingiberales > Zingiberaceae > Zingiber > Zingiber officinale. Next base: position 17,678,652 of record NC_056006.1, on the reverse strand, counting down.
ATAAGTGCAGCAAACACAAACAAATAAAGGCAATCAATGCATGTGATGACCGTGCACTCTAACATCACTGCTCCTGAACAGTGACCGAGTGTACGGAATGTCGAGTACTCCGCCCCGTGACCCCAAATCATAAATGGGGAGCTCAATGCTCTCATCTCCCAGACACGATGACGGAGGAAATCTCTGCCACCACACCGAGTCACCGACCAATGGAGCCAAACAGAGTCCACCATCCGCCGGCTACCACGCTACACTAAATGCCGAGCTAAACAGAAGGAATCGATCACGGCCACTATGCCGAGTCATATGACCAACGGAGCCAAACAACAGAACCACCACACACCCGCGATATACCACTAAACTATGAGTGGGGGTGTGTGCTGTAACTGGCGATGGGCTCAACCATAGTGGAGCCGACAATCGCACAGCATGCAATCATGATGCATGTCACTATGCATAGCAAAAACTGATCAACATAACCATATCCATATATACAAAATGGGTACTGTAAAAGCGATGGTCACATACCAAAATCTAGAGTACACAGGTCAGATAGAATATCAAAACATATGTCCTGAACATAACAAGTATGGTATATCCTGATCAGCATAGAAAAATCCATATATATATAATATGAGTACCACAGTATCAGTAGGTCAAATCCACGGATCTAGGGTATACAGGTCCTCTATGGTATAACAACCTAGATCCTAAACCTATCCCCCTTCCATAGCATATGTACCAACAATATGCACAAATCAAAGCCACAAGGTCTAGGTACACGAATCATATATGATATACTAATAGAAATACACAATCCAGGCATGGCATAAAAACCTAAGTATCAGATAATTTGGATACACATGCCAGAAACAAAAATCCAGAGCCTAATCCTAACCTCAGTAAAGCATGGTATGTCACTCTAGAAACTAAGATACTCATGGCAATAAGATACTCATGGCAACAAATCACGAGATATAAGCAAGGATACATCACAGGCGACAAACCTAACATGCTATGTATATCAAACAGTGACATACCAAAGGCAAACATGTTCATTGCTTGTAGTTATAAAATACTATGCATATCCAAATGACAATATCATAAAAGATAAGTCAAGAGGTACCCGCCTTTAATGATAGGTTGTAGTTGAACTGTCTCCACATCGGAACACTTGTCTCGTATCAGTGTCCTGCATCCAACGGGTATACGATTATTTAGCTAAATTCCTATAAATAGCTAAATAAATGCTTTAACCCTAAATTAGGGCAAAACCTTAATTTTATGTATCATAATCATGTTCCTTACCAAGATCCACATGATTATCTATCCAAATCCTCCAATTCGAAACATAATCTACAACAAATATTTTCAAATACACTAAATCCACAACCAGGTTATAATTCTCTACTCTTTACCTCATTTCACAGCCGTGTTTTGTGCTGGAACTCAAGGTTTGCTGTTGGAACACTTCACGAGACTTTCCTCTCACATTCAGTGATCCACTAAACCCTACACCTGCGGATCAGATCAGAAGGGAAATCAAGTGTGCAACCAAGTACAACCAACTCACCTTGTTGGCTAGGATCTAGGGCATGGCTCAAGAACAGGGAATCAATGGCGATGCTCAGCCAGAAGAGAGCAAAAGATGGGGAACAGAAGCTTGGTCAGCATCGACGATTAGCTGATGGGAAGAGGGCTCGGCTCCTTGCTCCTGTCCGACACCAAATCAGAGCAGAGAAGTGACAGTCGAGTGGTGTCGGATGTGGGATCTCCACAGGAAGGGGCGACGGCAGAGGCAAGGAAGTGGCGTCGGGCTCGCTAGGGTACAAGCACAGAGAATGTCGGCGGCACTTCCGTGCGGCAACGGCACGGCTAGGGCACCAGTGGCCGGCACTAGGAACTCCACGGCAAAACTAGGACTCCGGGTGGTCGACGATGGCGCCGGCACTAGGGCACAGACGCGCTTGCGGTGGATCGGCAATGGCGTCCGTGTGCTCGTCTAGGGCACCAAGGGTGCGGCTCAGGAGGAATAAAATGAAGGAGATGAAGAAGAAGTGGGTGGGCGGCGAGGAAGAAACCGCCGGGCCGGCGGTTAGGGCAAGGATCGTCGGGCGGCGTCGGGGAGAAGAAGGGAAGAGGGCGCGGGTTTTCGGCGAGGATGAGAGGAAAGAAAAAGAAATAAGAAAAAAAAAAAGAATTTATAAAAGAAACAATTCCTCGCTTAAATGGGTAGCCTAAACAGGCTTTTCCGGCCCCCATTTTTTTTGTCCCCGTTAACTCGTCCATACGAGCTCCGAAAAATTCCCGAAAAATTTCTAAAAATTCTGAGAAATTCCCTTATTAATATTCGCCTATTTTCGGTATTTTACAGCAACATCACTTTACTTTTCCTTATTTCAAGGACAACAAACTACTTCCTTCTCTGCCTTTCTCTCTTTTCTTCTCCTTCTACCTCTTCAGCAATAGCTGCTTTGTAAGCCATCTTTTCTCCATCAAGAATTCTCTTTTTAGCCATCTTCTAGCCACCTAATAGCAAGCTTTTTCTAAGTTTTACTCAGCATATAATAGTAAATTTTCTTCCTCTGCTCCAGTATATTCAGCCACCAAATTGTAGCATTCTTTTCTCTATTGTTCTTTTCTCTATGCCACCAACAGTAGCTCGTCATCTCCTTATAGTTATCCTCTTTCATCAAAAGCAAAGTTCAGCATATATAGCATATCGTTGATCATATTTGTGGTCTTTTCTCTAGAAAATTTGATTGATCATTGGTAACCAAACTCAACATTCAATATCTTCTCGTTGAGTTTGTCGGGGGTGTTTATGTAATCGTCCTTAGGTCAAGGTTGACTAGTCTGAATAAGCTCGAATTTGGTCGAGTTTGAGTTTCCATGTTTGATAATATGTGAGAGAGAAGTTAGGTTATGCAATGAAAAATCCCTAATAAGTGAAGGTAGGCAATGAAAGTCCTAACTGGATGTTAGGCAGTAGAAAAGTCGTAGTGAGTAAATCTAGGTAATAGAAGTCCTAGCGATGTTAGGTAGTAAAGACCTAGTGAATGAAGCTATGCAGTGGAAGTCCTAGCGGAGTTAGGAAGTGAAGACGTAGTTGGAAACTAGGCGATAGAAGTCCTAGAGGGGCTAACAATGAAGACCTAGTTGATAACTAAGCAATGAAAGTCTTATCAAGCAAGGAAAAAGTCCAAGTGGGTCAAAGGTTGACTTTACACTTGGTGATCGAAAGTCTAATGAGAAGTTGACACAAGATGAAAAGTCCAAGTAGATCACAGGTTGACCGAACACTTAGTGCATAAACCTTGGCAGGTCAAGGGTGATCAGATGTTAGGCAACGAAAAGTCTCAACTAGTCACGGATGACTTTAGGGTTCACAAAAGGAACTCTAAACTCAAGTTCAGATGTTAGGGTTGGGCAATCAATTAATCCAAGGTCAATCGATTAGGTAGATTGCTTAATCAATTGGGGCATGTTCCAATCGATTAGGCTAATTGGGAGGTATTCATGAAGTATAGTAAGGCTCTGAATAGATTAGCTAATCGATTAGGTTTTATGTTAATTAATTGGGGGCAATCAATTAAGGGTATTTTCGCATGAGAATAAAAGGGCTTGCAATCGATTGGGGGAATCAATTAAGTCTAGGCTAATCAATTGGCAATGGATTTTCTTGAAGCATAGTAGGTGCTAGAATCGATTGAAGGGTTTCACAAACAACATAGGAATTGCTAGAATCGATTGGAGTCAATCGATTGGACTAATTGATTATAGTGTTTTCACAAAGAACAGAAAACTTTTGAAATTGATTAGGGCAATTGAATGGAAGTTGCCAAATTAATTGGTGTGGCTCACCAATTGATTAGAAGGGCAAAAAAGGGTCATTCTGTAAGTTTTAAGTGATCAAGTTGATGTGGTAATTGATTGGGGTAAACCAATAGATTAGTAGACGTCAAAGTAACCCTAGAAAAGGGATTTTCACAAAGATTTGAAGCGAACTTGTTTTTGTTGGTTCTTGAGGTTTTGGCGAGAAGTTTTGCTGCACTTTCCAAATATCAAAGGCTAACCAAAGAAAGAAACAAGCAAGCAAAGCAAGGTTCATTGTTGTAAAGTCATTTTCGATTTCCATTGTAACCTAGTTTGTGTTTTCTTGTTGTATTATCGTGCTTGAACTTGTATGAGATTTCTCCACCTCTGGGAAGGAGGTTTTCATAGTGCATCTGTGAGAGTGAGGAGCGAACCCTTGCATTAGTCACCTTAAGAAGGTGGATACTAAGTAAAATGAAGGTGCTAGCATTACTTTAAGTTTTCTACTGCAAATCAAGTTCAAAGAGCAAATGAAGCTATTCATCCCCTCCAGCTTTCTTCATGTCCTAACAAGTGGTATTAGAGTGAAACTACTCTTCATTGGACTAACCTCAAAAACTTAAATCAAAAGGCTATGGAGCAAGTTGACAAAACTTCATGAAGATTTGACCTCTGTGCAAAATGAAGTCAAATCTAAAGAGAGAAACTCATTAGATCAAGAACAAAAGGTTTTGGAGGTTGAGAGATGCTCAACATCCGAAGATGAAGTTGAAGATGGATCCACCTCAAGGATTGAGGGGAAGCATAGTGCATTGACACCAGAACGAGAAGAAGCATCGACATCCAGATTAAATGAAGAATCATATGTCACCCCTATAAGTAAATAAGATATAACAATTTTAATTTATAAAAATAAAAGTATATCATATGCTTTGAGTGTAGGGAGAATGAATATTACAAGAGTAAGTGTCTAAGATTAGTCAAGAAAAAGGCTAAAGTGGCACCTAAGATGAAGGAGAAATCAAAGGATGTCGACCTCCTGATAAGAAAAGCAAAGGAGCACATTGTGTATTTCTCTTGTAATAAAAAGGGATATTATCGAAATTAATGTTCAAAGAGAAGGAATCCGACCAAGAAAAAAGGAGGAAGCTCAAATTAAGGGAGAACATCCAAGGGCAAAACTAAGGTACCATAATCATGATAAAATATATGCTAGAAATAACTTTTATGATTTTAGAACATGTTATCATGAAAATAGGAAGCACAATAATTCTAAGGAGAATTATAGGTCATATTATGCTAGAACAATCCTACCTAAGGATAGAAAGGTAGAAAATAACTTAGGCAAGAACTTTAGGCAAGGTAGATATGTTCCTAAGAAGAAAAATATCCAAGGAAATCATGAAAAATTCATATTGAGGAATTAAAGATTGAGAATCAAGTCTTAAGGTCAAGACTTGATAAATTAGAGAAGACTCTTAAGAAAATGATAAATGAAATCAAAGGGTCTAAGATGAAAAACCTAGACTTAGATAGGCAAGAATCATTTAAGGGCAAGAAAGGTTTGGGATACAAACCCAAACTCAAGGAGGATGTGCCATCATACTATAGAGTTCTATATGACTATGGAACTAAACCTAGGTCTAGGAGTCAAGTCAAGATTATAAAAAAATTTATCCCTAGAGTTAACTTTGAAAAGACTAGTGTAACTAAGGCTTTTAAAAAACCTAGGAAAGTCATTAGAAGATATATAGGAAAGTTATCCCTAGTGAGTACCTAAAACACTCAAGGAGCATCAATAGATTTTGAATTTCTAAGAGTTCGTTCTCTACACACTAAATAGATTTAGAGTGTGTTAACTCTAATTGTAAGGATAGTTAACCTAATTATAGTGAAGTTGACACTTTGGAAATTTTAAAGGTATTGTAGCATCTTAAAAATGAAAAGTTAATTTTTACTCTTGAAGAGTAAAAGTGCATCAATCAAATTTTTGAAATATTGAGCTTGATTAGATTGACACAAATAAGATAGAATTCAAAGGAATGCCAAGTTGGGACTTTAACATTTTCTAAGGAGATAAGGGCAACTTAGGCTTATTTTGATTTAGAGATTAGTTGATGATGCTTAGATAGAGAATCTAGGAAATCATTTTGTGCTATAATTGTCATGTTTTGTGTGCTCTATTATATGTCAAGACATTATACTTTGCATTCATATTGCTATGAAAAATATTATATGGCATGTCATACATCCATCATTTAATTATGATAGTTTTTCTTTTAAAAAAACACTCATTTGATGTATGTCATAATCATTATCATGTATTGTTTTAAATTCTTTATAATTAAGGACAATGACATAAATTAACATCCTAGGTAAGATGATCAAAATTAAAATGCCTAGATAGATATATATGATCCCTTGGTTTAAGAAAAATCTATTTTACATCTCACAAAGACTATAGAGTTAACTTGTATGTGTATTGAACATATTAGATACAAGTGAGATATTAGGAGGATGACATAATTGGAAACTAGGTAGTGGAAGTTCTATCAAGGCTAAGCAAGGGAAAAGTTCAAGTGGGTCAAAGATTGATCAACACTTGGTGATCAAAAGTCTAACGGGAAGTTAGCACGAGATGAAAAGTCCAAGTGGGTCACGGGTTCACCAGACACTTGGTGCAGAAGCCCTGACAAGTCAATGGTGATCAGATGCTAGGCAACGAGAAGTCTCAACGAGTTACAAATGACTTTAGGGTTGGGCAAAGAAACCATAAACTCAAGTTCAGAAGTTAGGGTTGGGTAATCAATTAGTTCAATCAATTAGCCCAAGGACAATCGAGTAGGCAGATTGCTTAATTGATTATGGCATGTTCCAATCGATTAGGCTGAGTGCCTAATGAATGGGAGGTTTTTGCAAAGTACAGTAAGGATCTGAATCGATTGGCTAATTAGGTCTTATGTTAATTAATTGGGGCAATCAATTAAGGGTGTTTTCATGTGAGAATAGAAGGGCTTGTAATCGATTAAGGCTAGGCCAATCGATAGAGCTAATAGATTGGTAGTGAGTTTTTGCGAAGCACAGTAGGTGTTGGAATCGATTGATAGACTTTCGTGAAGAACGCATAAGCTGCTAGAATCGATTGGAGCAATCGATTCAACATGAGTCAATTAATTGGACTAATCGATTGGAGTATGTTCGTAAAAAATAGAAAGTTTCAAAATAGATTGGGGCAATCCATTAGAGTTGCTAAATCGATTGGTGTAACTCACCAATTGATCAAACCAGTGAAAAAGAATCATTTTGCAGGTTTTGAACAGTCAAGTTGATGTGACAACTGATTGGGGTAAGGCAATCGATTAGGAGGCGTCGAAGTAACCCTAGAAAAGGGGTTTTCGTGAAGATTTAAAGCAAACTTGTTTTGGCCGATTCTTGAGGTTTTAGCGAGAAGTGTTACTGCACTTTTCAAATGACAAGAGGCTAACCAAAGCAAGAAACAAGCAAGCAAAACAAGATTCATTGTTGTAAAGTTGTTTTCAATTTCCATTGTAACTTTGTGTTTTCTTGTTATATTCTCATACTTAAGCTTGTACGAGACTTCTCTACCTCTGAAAAGGAGGCTTTCATAGTGCATTTTTGAGGGTGAGGAGCAGACCCTTGGATTAGTCACCCCAGTGGCGGATCCAGAAATTATAGCATGGAGGGGCGATCGTGATCCGATAGCATGGAGGGGCGATCGTGATCCGATCATGGTGAATTTTTTTTTTTTGAATAGTTAATAAATTCTATGTAATTAAAAAATATTTTTTAAATAACTTAACATACAGGAAAAAAGTACAATATTATGAAAAAAAAACTCATATAATAATATTAAAGTAGTATACTAACAAATACGTGGCAATTGCATTCTTCGAGATTCCATGTTCTGAAAATGCTGTAAAATTGGCTCATTGTCGACAGTATTAAAAACATATTTTCGATATAGACTACCAAACTGTCATTCATCCATTCATCTCCAATCCTGTTTCGCAAATCTGTTTTGACAATATTCATTGCCAAAAACACCCTTTCAACGGTTGCAGTAGCAACTGGAAGAAGTAAGGCTAGCTCAATCATCCGATAAACCAAAGGAAACACACAGTGCTTCATTGTTTCAATCATTTTCTTTTCAAGAGCTCCCAAATCTGAAATGCCTTCAAACCATTCATCCAATCTGACATCATCAATATATGTTTCAAGCTCTTATTCAACTAACATACAGTCATTCCAAGAAAAATCATCCTTATAAAAATGAGCCAGACGCACTAACTTCTGTACATCAAATCTAGAGAATGAGTTCCTAGGATCAAGGCATGACATATAAATCAGCAAATCTGTAGTTGTTTCAGAGAAACGATTATCCATCTCATGTAGAATAATATCGATAACCTATAATTTAAAAACCAAACAACAAAAGTAAAAATTAATAAAGATGTTACTGTTTAAAAGAATTTAATTGATAGTAATTAAATAAAAAAGAATTATGAAGTTACCTCACAAAAGATTTCAACATGGTAGTAGTGATAAACATTAACATTTTTTCCATCTCTCTTCAAATGACTACGGCTGTTGATGTTATCTGTGTTGGTTGCTACTGGGAATATCCTACCAGTTCCCCTGTACAAAAATTTTGTACAAGTTCTGAACCATTCCTAACAACCTATTGTGTTCTTTAGAAATTAAACTTGAAATCGCAAACGGAACTTAACATTATTGATTCCAAATTTAACTTATCTATTCTTAGTGGTTTAGACTTGGATCACAAACGATGCTTAACATTATTGATCCAAATCCACCCATGTTACAAATTCAATTAAATATTAATTTCATAAATCGGCTTCCAAGTTAAACATGGCGAGGCACTAGGCCTTCTTGGGTATGGGAGCATCCACCACTTCCTAAACAAAGCCTTTCAACCAAATTTAATATTTAATTTCCTTATAGTAACCCTAGGTTTAACCAAAAGGAACAATCGAATCACAAGTTCAAAAAAAACAAAAGAAACACAAACTCGAATCACAAATTCAAAATCTAGAATCATATGCCTCTTGTGTTTGGTATTTCAAAATCCATACAAAGAAAACTAGTATGATGCGGAATAGAATTACTAGTTATACCTTTTTTTTTAAGCAAGAACCTCTTGAACTTCTATCGTATTCCTCTTCTTATCTCGGATGTTGTGTGGGCAACGATCTACCGAGATGAGAACCACCAAGACAACTTCCTTCTTGCAAGTTTCGACCACCAACCTTCAAGCTCCAAGGGATGCAAAAGCAAAGCCTCCTTTCTCTCCTTCTTCTCCTAGCAAGAACCGGTCACCACAAGAACTCCAAGAGAGGGATACACCGGCCACTAAAGAAGAAGAGAAAAGGAGAAGAGAATAGGGCCGGCCACACACCAAGGAAGAGAAGGGAGAAACAATAGAAGAGATGTTGTGAGGTGAGGCACCTCTACCCTCTCTTTTATATTCCTTGATCTTGGCAAATAAGAAAATTTAATTATTATTAAAATTCCCTTATTTTCCTTGCCTTTGGTTAATAAGGAAAATTTAATTAAAAATTCCTTTTAACCATTCTCATTGTCGGCCACTACATGTGCTCCAAATAAGGCAAGTTTTAAACACAAAATTAAAACTTCCTTATTTGTTTCCGGAAATTTTAAAAATAAAATTTCTCTTTAAAAATCCCCTTCATGGTTGGTTATAAAAGGAAACTTTTATAAATTAAAATCTCTCTATCAAAACATGTGGATGATTACAAAAAAAAAAGTTTTCTCAAAATTAAAATCTACCTTTCAATCTACAAATAAGGAAAGATATCAAATCTTTTCTCTTAATATTTTGTAAAAACTATAAAAGGAAAGATTTAATTTTAAAACTCTCTTTTGAAATCATGAGGATGGTTACATAAAAGGAAAGTTTTCTCAAAAATTAAAATATAACTTTCAATCTACAAATAAGGAAAGATATCAAATCTTTTCTCTTAATCTTTTGTAGAAACTATAAAAGGAAAGATTTAAATTTTAAACTCTCTTTTAAAACCATGGCTTCCACATAAGAAAAGATTTTTAAAAAATAAAATCCTTTTATTTTATATGGCCGGCCACACCAAGCTTGGGCTTCAAGCTATGGCCGGCCACCCTACTTAGCCCAAGCCTTTGGCTTGGTCGGCCCAAGCTTGGGCTCCAAGCTTGCTTGGCTGACCACCTAATGGTGGGTAGGAGGTGGGTATTTGGTGGATATAATTCTCTATAAATAAGAGGTTACGTAGGGACCGAGAGAAGGAATTGGTTTTGGTCTCCCGATGAAATTAAACTTCCCGTGTTCGCCCCGAACACCCAACTTAATTTCATCAATAATAATTCATACCACTAAAGAATTATTATTGAACTACCGCACCAATCCCAAATTACATTTTGGGCTCCTTCTTATCATGAGTGTGTTAATCTCCTTGTGTTTAAGATGTCGAATGTCCACTAATTAAATGAGTTACTGACAACTCACTTTAATTAATATCTTAGTCCAAGAGTAGTACCACTCAATCTTATCGTCATGTCGGACTAAGTCCACCTGCAGGGTTTACATGACAATCCTTATGAGCTCCTCTTGGGAACATTATCAACCTAGATTACTAGGACACAGTTTCTTTCTATAATTAACAACACACACTATAAATAATATCATTTCCGAACTTATCGGGTCTCTTGATTTATTGAACAAAATCTCACCCATTGATAAGTCAAAGAAATAAATACTAGATATATGTGTTTGTTATTATATCAGGATTAAGAGCACACACTTTTATAATTATAAAGGTCTTGTTCTTTTATTCAGTCAGTATAAAAAGAACTTACCTTAATTGGTCTTGCTCAATGCACTTAGAGTGTACTAGTGTAATTTTATAGTTAAGATAAACTAATACCAAATTACACTACGACTATTAAACGGTTTGTTTCTTTCCATCTTAGTCATGAGCTACTGCTTATAATTTATAAGGAATTGATAGCATGATATTTGTGTGTGACACCACGTACCATGTTATCTACAATATAAATTAATTGAACAACTACACTTAGCATATAAATGTAGACATTTGACCAATGTGATTCTTTATTTCAAAATAAAATATTTACAAAAGGCTAGGCTTTTAGTATACACTCTAACAATCAGTCATATTAATTATTTCAATGGAATGAGTGTTACAAAACTTCTTCACATCCTCAAGTAAAACATCCCATCTAGAATCTATCAACTTTTGCAATTTGTCTTTCACATTATTGATCAAACACATCGCATTCACAATATTTTGATCTTTCTCTTGTAGAACGGTTGGCAAATAATTTGTGATTGCCAATATACGTTTCATCAATAGTAGAATAAACACAAATTCATACCTCTCCATTCTTTCAACCAAAGTTCTACTTAAACCCTAAGAAGAACGATCACCATCATCAATCAAATTTTGAAGAACCTCTATAATAGATGGCCACATTTGTTCAATACGACATAAAGTTGAATGATGAGACCCCCATCGTGTATCTCCAGGTCTAGCTAGACTAGTTTCTTGGTTTAATCCTCTACCAGAACTAATCTCTCCTCTTTCAAGAAGTTTAACTTTTCTGTCATGTTCAAGTTGTTGAAGTTTGTCGGCCCTTTTGCAAGATGATGTAGATGTGTTCACAACCGAACCAACAATCCACATGAAATCACAAACATATTGATTTGCTTGAGCAATAGCTACAACCGCTAGTTGGAGTTGATGAGCAAAACAATGAACATACAATGCACACGGATTTTCTTTCATTATCAGTGACTTTAAGCCATTAAATTCTCCAGACATATTTGAAGCACCATCATATCCTTGACCCCTCAATCTTGCCATTGACAAACCATACTTAGCAAATAAAGAGTCGATTGCCTTCTTCAAACAAGCAGTTATAGTTGTTGCAACATGAACTACAGCTATAAATCGTTCAATCACCTCTCCATGTTTGTTCACATATCTAATAACAACTACCATTTGCTCTTTCACTGAACAATCACGAGCCTCATCAAGTAGTAAAGTGAGCCACCTATCTCTAAGATCAGCTAGAATAGCATTTGTGGTCTCAACTGCACAAGCATTCACCAATTGCTTTTGAATTTTTGGGGCAATCATTTGATTATTTCCAGGTGCATTCATTCCAACAACTGCCACAACTTCTGGACACTCTGAGCTATACCATTTAAGGAATTCTAAAAAATTACCTCTATTGGATGATGTCGAAGACTCATCATGTCCCGAAAAGGCAATCCTTGTAACAACAAAAATCGAATTACTTTTAAAATGGCAGTCAAGCGTTTGCGATAAGCAACTTCAATCTCATGTTTCCCCGATGAAAATGAATACTCCACATTTTGTCTTTGATTCTTGAAACCCTCAAACTGTATTCTTGCCTCATTGTGCGCATTACCAACTCCACTTACATGCTCTTTGAATTTTTCAATTACTTTTTTCCAATTTATGAAACCAGATCTCGTAAACACACCATCTCCTCAAAATCCTATATTACTAGGTCTAAAAGGATAATACCAGAAACAAAAGGCTGCATCCTATGAAACACTATACTCCAACCAATCACGGTCTTTAAACCAAACCTCTCTGAAACATCTATTGTCTTTACCCATTTTTTTTCTTGGAAAATTATGGCCTCGAGGTTGATAAGGGCCCATAGCAACATATTCTTTTCGAATACGATCTCTAACACCAACATCATACTCTTCAATTAATTTTCGTAAACCAGGATCAGCAACAATTTCTACTTCACTACTCATATTTCCAATATTTTCAAATACAATTTGCAGAGGAGGAGGTGGTGGTGGTTGTGGTGCAGGAGTAGACTCTTCATCGGGAACATTAGATGATTCAATTGAACTCCTAGGTCTCTTTGCAAAATATTTCAACATTTTCTACAAATTAAAATATATGGGAAAAAATTATTAACATAAAGTATTATTTTACTAAACTTAATGTGAACAATTTAACAATAACACAATTAAATTATTTAGCATCATTCATCATTCATCATTCATCGACACAATTCTTTTAAAAAAAATAAAATTAATTTAGCATAAATGATCAATATTCACAAATCACAATTAACTGACAACTAATAAAAAAACTAATCTTATTACATATTTGGAGTTTATACAAAAACTAAATTATAAATTATCCAACAATCAAATATACAAAATCTAAATTTTCAATTATCCAACAATCAAATATACAAAAGCAACTACACATTTAAACAATCAAAATTTTTAATTGTTAATTGTATCATTGTAATCAAGAAACAATCAAAAAAAAATATAAAACAATAAAATAAAATAAAACCCACTTGCCACTTACCTGGAGGTTGAAGGCTAAAGTTGCGAGGCTGCGACGGCGTGTCACGACTCACGCGTGTGACCGGCAGGGCGACAGCCAGCAGGCGGCAGGGGAGCTTCGTTACTCCGGGACCAGCAACAGCTAGGAGCCTAGGAGGTGGCGGCAGCAAACAATTTCTGTGACTGTCCGTGACCGCTGGCTCCCTTGCGAGTTGTGTTGGGCGGTGTCGCGGTAGGGTTTTGCCAAAGATCCTGCTGGCCGGCAAGAGCCGCTGGTCGGCAGGAGGTGGGCGGCGCCGCGGCGGCATAGCGGCAGAAAAGCTGCGATATAGTAGCAGTCGGCGCACAACGGCAGAAATTGTAGATATATTCTAAATGCATGAAAGATGAATTAATTAAATTAAAGCGGTAAACACTTACAGCGATCTCCCGCAGATCCGCAATCGGCAATGGCGAAAACTCACTGTCGGAAGAGCGATCACAGGATCGGAAAGCTCTCCACGATTCCACGAACCAAATCCCACCGCCTCAGATGTCCTCCTTCCTCTCTCTGCGTTGCACACTAGCAATTTCACACCCCCCCCTTTTATGATCCATGGACGCACCCCTTTATATAGGGAAATAAACCATGGACATAATGGACTTTTCCATTATGAGTAGTGGGGAACGTGGGCATGTTCCCACGCCCCCACTCTCCCTATTTCCAACATCTCCCATTCGTCCAAGGTAAGTCACTAAGACTAGTTCATTCAAGTAAGTCACAAAGACTTAATAAGTCACATAGACTATTAGAGAGTTTCGTCACATAGACCATATGAGAACATCCAATCCATACTTAGAGAAAATGGTTCGTGCGACAGCAAGCACACTGAGCGATAGTTGCTAAGAAGATTGTTACACCTTGACTTAGTCGCTCCTTGAGCAATCAATGCTAAGAAAGTTGTTACACTTTACTTATCTGCTCAAATAAATTAGAGACATACTCTTCATAGCACATAGCCTCTTTCCTGGTGGCACATAGCCTTTATCCAAGATTCATCCAATCTTCAAGTGGCATACAACCATTATCTTGGAGATATCCATGTCTTGTTATTTACCCAGATTAAATAATTTTCGTTTACATCGATATGAACATCTCTAATCTCTTATAATGACCATTATGTTAAGAGCATGTTCCATATCCAATATTCACATTCATTTCTATACATAACAGAAATGGGTCGATCAATGAATAACAACAAAAGATGTAAATATATTTAATCTTCCTTTTTAACTAGAATCTATTCATTTTAATCAGTCGCTTTCCTAGTTATGCTCCATAGACCGAATCATCCATAGGCATAGGATACACGCTAAAGTAGCAGACACTGATTAAAACTTTAAGTAAACAGCTAAATAGTCACTAAGGCAAAAATTGAGATTAACTTATAATCTCAAAGGTCTCACATAATAGAGAAACAAGGATTCATTCTCCTACTACCTTTATTGTCGCAATTGCACATATGGTATGAATCACATGCTACGATGTTATTCTCTTTACTAAAAAGAGTGCATGTTGTCTTCAAATTTAACATTGTACAGATTTTGATCTAGACATACCTAATGTCTAATCCTGAATTCAACATATGAATTCTAATCTAGCTTTCAACAGGTTCAGTAAATGGTGGGTTCATTTACTTCAATCATTATCAACACATAAATGATCTCATCTTGACACAATTATCAAAACGACCTCAACTTATGGATCTGTCTCTAATTTCAGCTACATAAGCTATTCCATAAGTAACGGTCTTACCCCTATTTGTACTTAACAAATAGAGATGATTATCCATGTGAGTGGACCAATCTCCACCTGCCAACATGCTCACCGAGATCTTATATGAATGTAACAAATACAACATATACACTGAATAAATTATGGCAAATTACACAATCATAACACAAAGTCTGATTGTTATTTCAATATTGTTACATTCTACGAAGTCCCAAGGACTTTACATGTTCTTTAAATGACTCTTTAGTCATTGGCTTAGTAAAAGGATTTGCAAGCATAACACGTGTAGGAGCATACTGAAGAATTACTTTTCTTTTAGCCACAATATCCCTCACAAAATTATATTTAATTTCTATATGCTTGCCTTTGCTATGATATTTGGGATCCTTAGAAAAAGCTATTGCAGCTTAACTGTCACAGTAGACAGTTACTGGACTCCCACTATCATCAGTAATTTTTAGATGCTTCAGGAACCTTCTCAACCAGACTGCTTCTTGCACAGCGGCTGAACATGCCACATATTTAGCTTCCTTAGTCGACAAAGCTACACAAGCTTGTTTCTTAGAGACACCATTTAGTAAGAATGCATAGCCTGATGTAGATTTTCTATCATCTAGGTCCCCAGCCCAATCTACATCTGAATAACCTTTCAGACTCATATCTAATCCTTGAAAACAGAGACAATAATCTGTTGTCTCCTTCAGATATCTGAATATCCTTTTTACTGCCTTCTAGTGTCTCGGTCCTGGGTTTGACTGGAAGTGACTGACCAAGCCCACAACATAGCTGATATCAGGATGTGTACACAACATAGTGTATATCAAACTGCCAATAGCACTGGCATATGGTTTTTTATTCATATCAGCTATTTCCTCTGGAGTTTTAGGACGTATACTCTTGCTCAACACAGTACCTTTCACAATAGGTGTATGTTCTATGTTGTAATTAGACATGCTGAAATGATGTAACATCTTATTTATATAAGACTCTTGTGACAGACCCAAAAGTCTTTTAGGACGATCTCTTATGATCTTCACTCCTAAGATGTATTCAGCTTCTCTCATATCAGTTGTATCAAATTGTAATGACAACCACTTCTTGACTTCATTCACATATCCTATGTCATTTTCAGCTATCAGCATATCATCAACATATAATGATAAAATGACATACTTTCCTTTTTCCCTTTTCAGGAAAACACAATGATCCTCATTGATCATCTCAAACCCATAAGATAAAACGACTTCATTAAATCTTATGTTCCATTGTCTTGACGCTTGCTTTAGCCCATATATAGACTTTCTAAGTCTACATACTTTCTGCTCTTGGCCTTCAGCAATGAAACCTTCTGGTTAAACTATATAGATTTCTTCGTCAAGATCATTGTTAAGGAAAGCAGTTTTTACATCCATTTGATGTAATTCCAAGTCATAATATCCACAAAGGCTAAAATAACTCGTATTGACACAAATTTTATTATGGGAGAAAATGTCTCTTCAAAGTCATTACCCTCCATTTGGGTATATCCTTGTGCAACTAAATGAGCTTTGTATCTGTTAATCGATCCATCTGCTTTCCTCTTTATTTTAATAATCCACTTATTCCCAATAGCCCTTCGGCCCAGAGGAAGATCGACTATGTCCCAAACGTGATTATGAATCATGGACTCCATCTCTTTAACCATTGTAGTTTTTCATTTTTCTCTAACTCTACATCCCAATGCTTCCTCAATGGATTGACGTTCATCGTCGTCAATTGGAAGTGTAACCAATGCCTCATTCTCAATATCAAACCTCTTCTTAGGTTTAACCTTACGAACGCTTCTTCATAAGTTAGGTTGTTGAGAAGTCAACTCATGACTCAACATATCACTCCCACTCGGTTGACTAGACTCAGGTGTCCCTTTTGACACCTCTCTTGTTGATAATATCTTATCCTCCTCAAATAGAGGAATATTTTTATCAACATCACCTCTGATTGGGAACTCTATTTCGAGAAAAGTCGCATCTCTTGAATCTATTTAGAAGATGGTTCCATCTAGTTGCTCACCTATGAAAACATAACCTTTAGAGGTTTCATGATATCTTATAAAGATACATTTCTTACCTCTAGGACTTAGTTTTCCATACTTGTGAGAACTATCATGAGCATAAGCAGCTGACCCCCAGGGTGTCAGATTACTCAAATCTGGTTTTTTGCATGTCCAACGTTCATATGAGGTAGATAGAACTGCCTTTGAAGGCACTTTGTTAAGTATATAGGCTGCAGTTAATAATGCATCTCCCCAATAGGAGATTGGCGAATTAGCTTGCGCCATCATAGACCTAACCATTTCAAGAAGAGTCCTATTTCTTCTTTCAGCTACCCCATTTTGCTGTGGAGTTCCAGGGATTGTCAGTTGTCTAATAATCCTTCTATCATTACATATTGTCTTAAACATATCAAACAAATACTCCCCTCCATTGTTAGTGCGTAAAGTCTTAACTTTACATTCCGTTTGATTCTCAACCTCATTCATATAATGAATGAAGCAATCTAATGCTTCAGATTTGTGAGAAATCAAATACAAATGACCGAACCTAGAGAAATCATCAATAAATGTAATGAAATAGGAAGCTCCATGTCTAGCCTTCACATTCATTGGACCACAAATATCCGAATGAATTAACTACAATGTTGATTCAGATCTAATAGCCTTACCAAATGGTTTCCTAGTTGTTTTTTCCAGCAAGACAATGCTCACATATAGACAATTGAATCTTAGCCCGAGTGCCTAATAGACTCTCTCTAGCCAACCGATTCATACGTTCTCTTCCTATGTGTCCAAATCTAGCATGCCAAACCTCATCAGTTATATTTGCATCACTAGTTAAAGCAATATTTGAAAAACAACCATCAATAGTATAATTGACATCTGGTTCTACATCAAGAACCATAAAATCATTTGTTAAAAAACCATGTCCAATTGACACTGAGTCAATCTTAAGTTCAACAGACCGACTGTAAAAATTAATACAATACCTTAAATCAAGAAAACATGTTACAGAAACAAGATTTCGTTAAATTTTAGGAGCATACAAGACATTATGTAGAAACAAAACTCTACCACCATGAAGGTTGAGTTTGCAAGTGCCGACTCTTTTGACTTCAACTCTTGCATTGTTTCCCACATAGATCCACTTGTTGCCAGCTGGTACCCGACGGTACTCAACAAATGTAACTCATTCCCGAGCTACATGGTTGGTTGCTCCCAAATCTATAATCCACAAAGGATAAGAATCAGCTGTTGGTGCAATCATGCCCTGGAAGTTTCAATGTGTTGACAATTATTTAAGTTTAGGTTAATACGATGGAACTAACATGCATTGTGAGTTTGTAGGAGAAGTTTCTTGCAGGTCAGAAGACCAGATGCAAGGGAAGTCCAAGAAGGTCGAGGACTGGATTCTTGGCAAAAAGAGTTCTTGCGGGTCAGAAGACCAGATGCAAGGCAAGAGAAGTCCAAGAAGGTCGGGGACCGGATTCTTGGCAAGAGGAGCTCCTGCAAGTCACAAGATTATGTGTGTGATAGCCTCACTGTGAGAGATCGACTGGTAAATCGATTCAGACATAGCTGTGCGGCAGATTGCTTCTGAATCGATCAGCCGATCGATTGAAGGTAAGGCAATCGATTGGCTGATCGATTGGTAAGGTTCTGCGCAGCACAGAATGCGTCTGGATCGATCAGCCGATCGATTCAAGGTACTGAATCGATCAGCCGATCGATCCGAGAACATTCTGTGCGAAGCACAGAATCGTTCTGAATCAAGGGATTGAATCGATCGGCCGATCGATCCATGAACATTCTGTGCGAAGCACAGAATCATTCTGAATCGATCAGCCGATCGATTCAAGGTATTGAATCGATCGACCGATCGATTCACGAAGCTGCGATTTCATGAGAAAATGGCTGAATCGATTCAAACGCTGCCCCAATCGATCCAAGTCAAATAAAATAATCTGCACCGTTGATCTTGACGCGATGGCTTCCAATGGATACTTGTGAATCAATTGGGATATAACCTCAATCGATCCACGGTGACGGCGGCGTGAGAAATGGCTAGTTTTCTCAACGTATAAAACACGGGAAGAAGCTGGAAAACAAACAACAACGAAAAACCTACTGTTCCATTGCTCTCCAAGTCTTTTGAAAGTTCTCAAGCGATCAAGATTCAAAGAAAAGGGTTCAAGCTCCTCTCCACTACGTACTGAAGTTTCACCTGCAAAGAGGAAGCCGGTTAAAGCTTGTAATCCTTCTCTTCTTCTTCTTTGTAGTGTGTGTAATATTTACTTTGAAGAGAAGGGAGAGTTGCATTTCTGTTAAGGTTTCTCCACCTTCGGTGTGAATCCGAGAAGGAGGGTTTTTGATAGTGAAAGAGTGTGAGTGGTGTGGATCCTTGGACTAGTCACCTCCTTGAGGAGGTGGATACCAAGTAAATACCGGTGTTAGCATTGCCTTCAGACTTCCGCTGTGCAAAACAAAGTTGGTCAGCAAAAGAAGTGAGCCATTCCCCCCCCCCCCCCCCTCTAACTCAACCGATCCTAACATCAGCTAACAACACTGAGCTATCAACGAAATGCTCTTGAAAAGAAAACAGACTTGGATTTACCTTTTTCGGCTCAGTGCACTCCTGAGAGAAGTGACCCTTGTTGCCTCAGTTAAAACAAGTCAACTTGTTTTTAGGTTTCTTTCCAGTCTTCTTGACTATTTTCTTGATTGGGCCCTGTCCCACAGTAGCAGCTTCCTGCTTCTTTCCCTTCCCTTTCTTGAACCATTTCTTTTTCTTGGATCCATATGATCCAGCAGAACCTATAGCCACATAGGCTTGTCCAAATATCCTTACGGATTCAACTCTCTCTGCCCCCAATTCTACATGGCGTGAGATATCAGTGAAAGTCTTGATACTCTCACTGTGAGTTAAGGTATGCTTCATGGTCTCCCAAGAATCTGGAAGTGAACGAATAACTGCTTGAACCTGTTGTTCATCAATCAACTCATGACCTATAGTTTTAAGCTCCCGAATCATGTTCGACATCTCCCTGAGGTGTTGAACCATTGATACATTCGGGCATTTTTTATAGCTATCAAATTTGATTGTCAGCTGTCGAAGCTTGCTCAGACTTACTCCATTGTATTTTTCTTTAAGGGCTGCCCAGACTGCATGAGCCATGAGATATGACTCATACTCAAAAGCTAGGTCATCTACCATTGAACTAATCAATATTCCCTTTGCAGTGGAGTCCTTTTTCTTCCATGCCTTATAGGCATCAAGATCTTGTCTGTGTTGTGCAGTGGGACCATCCACAGGTGCTTCCATAACTTGATTTACAGTCTCTATAACTTCTTGTTCCTCAAGTACATACTGTATCCTAAGGTGCCAGATCTTATAGTTATCCCATTAAGTTTTTCACCTTTGTTGAGTTCAGCTATTATGTTTTTGGTTGTCATAATCTATCATAAATAAACACATTATTTAGTATTCAGTATATATCATATGTATGCAATTTATGATTGACTTAATATTAATTTGAGTTGATTTACAAAATCAAGTGACAACTATATTTTCACTCATCATTCGTATGACCAATCAAATTAATATTAATCAATTCTATTACATGCATCCCAACAAATGAACTAATCATTTATAATATCATGAATTCTTTAATTAAATGGATCAATCATTTAATATATCATGATTTCTTTAATTAAATGAACTAATCATTTAATACATCATAAATTAATCATACATCATGTCAAGCAAACAGCATAAATAAATGAACACGTCATTAATATAAAATTATGCTGCATATTGTTAACATATAACTAACTGATATGAATGAAATGGACTAACATTGTTCATACATAATGAAAATAACATAACCCTAGAAAACTAGATAGGCAACTACCACTCCCACTATGATAGACACTAGTGTAGTGGCCAAAATAATCCCTCTCAGCCTGGACTCATTTGGGGTAACCTAAAGCAGGACAGCTTCAAGGTTCTCTATCGGATCCACAATTGGATCCTCTTCTGGTTCCTCCT
This sequence comes from Zingiber officinale, assembly GCF_018446385.1. Classification (NCBI taxonomy): domain Eukaryota; kingdom Viridiplantae; phylum Streptophyta; class Magnoliopsida; order Zingiberales; family Zingiberaceae; genus Zingiber; species Zingiber officinale. The sequence goes on along the minus strand of NC_056006.1, from coordinate 17,657,579 downwards.
CGATCATTTCCGGGTCCTCTTCAAACTCTTCCGGATCCTCTTCAGTCATATGGTGAAGCAATTCTTCACATAATACAGAATATGTGACGCATCCTTGATGACACCCCCAAATATAGTCTGCTATCATCCTTGGATTTTCTGGCAATGAATGCATCAAAGCCCAAATCATATAACTGTCCAGGACTGAAAACTCTTTTCGCTCAAGTTTCCAAAACAGATCATCAAGCCGTCCAATGTGTCTGTCGACTCCATAAGTAGAGTTATACTCTATCTCTTAAATCTCCTCCCTGAGCTGATTTTGTCGCACTTCGCGACGAGTCAATGTTGTAATCGTACGTGCCATCTGAAAAAATTGAAATTAAATAAGTCAATACAAACCGACTAACCAGTACAAACCCGACTTATTTCAATTTAAACAGACATAGTACCAACATAATAAATCAAGAAAAATAAATTTTCTCAATTTTCAGGAGTTCAAGTCGATAATTAGAACTGGTCTAATTGGTCAGACCCATTGGATCGATTGATTAGGAATCCAGATCCTAAGCTCGGTCCATTGTCCTTAATTAGAATAAATCTAATTGGACAGAGATTTTTGTATCTATGTTTTGTTACTATTTAATCTAAGTTCATTTCTACCAATTTCGGACTTTATTAATCAAACTTAGGTCCGTTTGATCAAACCAATATCCATTGGTTTAAGTCAGACTAATTAGAACAGATCTAATCATTTTGATCAAATCTGACCCAATAGAATAAATCTGGTCATTTGATCATATTTGGTCCATGTCCAATTAATCGATCCAAATTGATTCGGATTTAGATTAAATTGATTCAGTTAAATCAATTAATGATTTAAATTCGAATCGATCTAAGTGGACCAAAATTGCTAGCGACCATTATATACCTGATGAATTAATTGAACTCAATTTTCAATTAATTAACACATGCAAATAAAATTAATGAAATATTAACAGTAAGTATGCATTGGAAAAATTCAACCGTGCATGAGTTACATGTTTTTTAATTTTATTTTGCATGAGGCAACTTTTTTGTTTTTAGTTTCCTTTTTTTATAAACAAAAAAAAACCACGTCTTTTCCACCGTGCTTCACGAAAGCACAATTTTTCCGCCAGCGCCATGCCCACGATCGACCACGCTGATGCTGCATCTTCCGCCCATTGCCGCCATGCAACCGTGATAGACAAAGTCATCGACCACAAAGGTCAATCTCCGGCCTACTAGAATGGTCGCCGGTCCTCTCCGACACAAAAAAAACCTTCTATAGGCCTGACAAGATCGTCGACGATGATTCTGCCCGTCCTAGCCACCAACACATAGTCGGCCAGCCAAGACACCATCGACGGCCATGGACTGCTGTCGCCGGCAAATTCCTACAGCGTCGTGATTTTACAAATTTGGCACAGCGATGTCGAGCAGCAATGCTAATGGCGACGGTGACTCTTACCAGCGACCCTGTCGCCGATCTCCCTGTCGTTATATAGTTGCCGACGCTTGTTTGCTACAACACATTAGTCGTGCAAAAACAACCACAAGAAATGGCAAAGCGAGAAAATATTCGTACGACGATTACATAATTCGTCTTAAGTATTTAGAAATAACTATGCGCTCTGATACCAATATAGATATATTCTAAATGCATGAAAGATGAATTAATTAAATTAAAGCAGTAAACACTTACAGCGATCTCCCGCAGATCCGCAATGGCGAAAACTCATTGTCGGAAGAGCGATCACAGGATCGGAAAGCTCTTCACGATTCCACGAACCAAATCCCACCGCCTCAGATGTCCTCCTTCTTCTCCCTGCGTTACACACTAGAAATTTCACACCCCCCCCCCTTTATGATCCTTGTACACACCCCTTTATATAGGGAAATAAACTATTGGTATAATGGACTTTTCCATTATGAGTAGTGGGGAACGTGGGCATGTTCCCACGTCCCCACTCTCCCCATTTCCAAAAAAAAAAAGAAAAAGGAAAAATTGTTGTTTTCTTCGTGAGTGGCAGAAAGAAATAAGAGAGAAAAAAGGAAAATAAAAAATAAACTTAATTTATTTATGTAAACTTTGTTCAGAATTTAAAAAACGCACATTTCTTCGTTCTTACTTGTTTTTTTCCTCCAACGGCGGTAAAGAGGTCCCATATTCCTTGTTTTTTTTCCGCCGGCAAGGGGGCGACCGTAGACACCCCCCCCCCCCCCCCCCCCGATAGATCCACCCCTGAGTCACCCTAAAGAGGTGTATACTAAGTAAAATGAAGATATTAACATTGATTCAAATTTTCCACTGCAAATCAAGTTCAAAGAAACAAACAAAGCTATTCATCCCCTGTAGCTCTCTACATGTCAAAGACTGACTTGCGATGTTTGGATTACAATCGCAATTGATCCTGCCCCGAAGCTGAGTGGACGGCTGTCGGGAAATACCGCTGATGTGGATCTCCATGTGCGGTGGAAACGCCTCTCTCCTGCAATCACAAGTCGTTAGTGCCAAGCCGGAAAGGGGTTCCCGGCGACGGCCCTCCAACGCTCAAGTCACACAACGGCAAGAAGAGAAATGAAAGAAATGAAGAAGTGAATGGTGGTGCTCAGAGACGTATCTGCGCATGCCTCCGCGGGTGACTACTCCTCTTTTTATATAGAGCTTCGATGAGTTGACTACACACTTCCCGGGCGGACGCGACTTCCTAAGCTTTCCTCAATAGCTAACATCGGGAAAGGATCCCTGACACCTTACCTTAACGGGGTGGACGCATTTATGCCAAGGCAGCGCAATCTTCTTATGTATGATTTCCTGTCCATTCCCGCAGTCAGCCGGCGGCATCGACTCCCAAAAGGATGTTAAGACATATTTCCCTTCTTAAATGCCAGTCGTTAATCTGATGTCACTTCCTTGGGTCTATCCGGTCGGCTCACTCTTTGGTCTTCGACGTGTATCTCTATTCCGATCGGCATGAATATCTTTTTCCCCGGCCCACCTTAGATTCGGCCCGCCTTCTTTGAACTCTTTAGGCTGATCGGGTTGCGGGCTCGGCCTCACTGCCACAAACTCCTCCTGCCGCTCGGCCCATGGGGACTTTGGCCCGGCTAGTCTCTTAGCCGACCGCCCTTTGACTTTGACGACCATCCGAACGACGTTGAACCTCCTCGGCGGTAGGCCCCCCTAGGTCATCACCGGATCACATGTCTCCCCCTTAAATCTAATCGAAGGAGGCTATAAGTCTGACTGACTGGACTAACTGGTGCGAAAAGACAATCTCTTGCTGGGTTTTTCGATCAACTATGCCTCTCGGCCAGCGCTCGGTTATCTGGCCTTGATTTTCCTTTCGACGGGGTGCTCTCGGCTAGCCGATCGGCAGGGACGAACGACTGTCTGAGCTGTATAACTTGCTTAATCGGCTTAGGGAGTCGTTGCCTGGACGATCTCCGCAAAATCTCTCGGAAATCGTATCACCATGACGCAATAATGTGTCGCATGCTTCCTTAATTACTCTGACAACTGCCCTATCGAGGCACGCCACGCGTCGTCCTCTGCCACCGCACGTTTGACGTGACCCGTTGGGATATGACCTTTGGGCTGTTTGAATTTGAACGACTAGATCTACCTCTAGGTGTTCGTGCGGTCTATCAGACGGCCAAGCGAGATCTCTGGCTGTTTATAAGGTTGTCGTCTCCGTCTTCTTTCGTGCTTTCGTTCCTGGCGGCTTCGTCTGTTCCCCTCAGCGATTTCTTCCGTGTTCTTTGGCGAATCTTCCGTGTTCTCCGGCGAATCTTTTTACTTCCCTTGCTGCTTCCATCTCAGGTGAGTTTATCGCCCTCTTCTGTGGTTCCTTTTTGTTATATCTTCTTAGCTCTTCCGACGAACTCCTTTCCTTGCCCCTGTCCTCCTTTCTCGACTTGCTTTTCTTCCCGTCTTCTTTCGCTCCATCCCTATTACTATGGCCGGCACATCTGACCCCTCGTCTTATGCCCCTGGCCCCTGGTACGATACTATGGAGTCCAGGTTTGACGAGCAGGACACTAGAACCTTAGCCAACACCTTAGAATTTCCTCCTGGCTACGAGATTTATGTCTCGCTGTCTACCGATCGGCCTTCTGTTCCGCCGACCGGCTGTGTCTGCTTCTTCCGCGACCAATTTGCTGTCGGCTTACGGCTTCCTCTCCATCCATTCATCCTGGATGTTTGCAAATACTTTGGCTTATCCATCTCTCAGCTAGTCCCGAACTCCTTTCGCCTTTTGTGTGGGGTAATCATCTTATTCCGTTTACATTGCATTCCCTTGACCCCCTCGATTTTTCACTTTTTTTACTACCCGAAGCTTTCTGATCAGCCAAGCACCTTTCTCTTGCAAGCCCGACCGGGCCTGGTCTTTTTTGACAGGATGCCCTCTTCTAATAAGCATTGGCGAGAATACTTCTTTTTTGTTCGCTTCCCTGATCGGCCTTCCTTCCAAACCACTTGGCAACTTTCGCTGGGGCCTCAACCTTCATTGCCTCGGTACAAGAATACTCCTGCCTATCTGCTTGCTGCCTCCATGCTGGCTGGCCAGAAATTCAACATTCACAAGTTGTTGGAGGAGGGAGTTTTGGCACTCTTTGGCCTTAGTCCGATCAGCCCGTCCGAGCCAGTCAACATAGGTACATCATCCCTTTGCCTTTTTCATCTTTATCTAACTGATTTCTCTCTTTATTTTATAGCTGACATCATGATGAGGGCACGCCTGATTGGACAATCGAAACTTACCACTGTCGATGTTGACAAGGTGGTGGTTGAAGTCTTGGCCGAGCGGGGGTTTCAGCCGGAAGCTCTCCCTAAACCGCTAATACCCGAGCAGGGGCTTACTCAGGAAGCTGGAGGGGAGTCGAACGTGGTGCCGGTCGGCTTAGCGGCGGTGGAAGGGCCAATCGCACAGCCTCCGGCGGCTCAACTTGTTCCGGAGGAGGGCTCACAATCTGAGGCGTCACTTGAGAATGCACGCAAAAGGCGTCGGGTGAAAAAAGCTTCTGGCTCTGCGTCTTCAGTTGAAAGGGCAATCGATCGGACTGGCGCTTCTGGCCCGATATCGTCGGAGGCCGTCCACGTCTCGTCCGACCCTCTCGTCGACTCTCCTGCCGTTAGTCAGCCACCCTTATCGGCTCAAGGACGCATCTTGAGGTCAAGCATCAACCCCATACCCACCTTATCTCGCGCGGGCCGATCGGCCTCTTCCCATTCGGCCACGACTCGCCGGAGGCATGTAACAACCACACTCCACCTTCCTACGAAGATCTTTTGGCGCCGAGTGGCTCAGCCGATCAGACTGAACACCGGATTATCATTCGGGGCCCATTGGGTGAGATATGGGAAGATGCCTGCGCCCGGGCGGCCGCCGCTCCACCCGACGTGTTAGCAAACAGTTACACTAAGCAGATCACCGGGGTGAGTTTTTCCTTTTGGCTTCTTCACTTATTAATTTAGCCTTGCTTCTGATCCACTTCTGCTTCTGCTTTTGACTTCCACAGTTTTGGGTGGACGGCCTGGCTATGAGCCAGAGGCTCGCCTTTGTGGAGGATGAGCTGAAAAGGTTGCAGGAAGCCCCCAGCCAGTCGGGAACCACTCATGGTTTAAACGACACCCAGGTGGCTCAACTGCAGGCCGACCTGGCTAAGAGCGAGGAACTACTGACTGCCGAGCAGGGCAAGAGCGCTGAGCAAGTCAGGTATATTGATCGACTCAAGAAAGAGATATCCACGTTCGAAGGCAAGATCACCTTGGCCACCAACCACAAGCAAAGGGTTGTTGAGGATCTGGAGAAGAAAATTGTGGAAGCCCGGGCTCTCGAGCAGAAATTAAAGCAGAAAGAAGACAAGCTAAAAAATGTTGAAGGTCTGCTATTATCTGAACGGCAGGCTCGCGAGTCTGAGGAAGCCACTCTGATAAGCCAGCTGTCCGACAAGGACGCCAATCTTGCGATGGTGAAGGCAGATCTGGAGAGCGCCCGGTCGGCTCTGGAGACCCATAAAGAAAGTGAGCCCAGCCAATTCGAAGTGATGAAGGTGGCCTACATCCGGTCCGATACCTTCGTGAATAAATTCGTCGACCGTGTTCTCCGACTTTCCGGTTGCGCCGTGGACAACATTTTTGAGCAACTCAAGAAGAAGGGGCATTTGCCTGCCGATCTACCCGGCTCCATGATTGACCGCGACCAGCTTAATGCCTCTATCCCCGACAATGCTTTGGATTATTTGGAGTGAACCCTTGAAAGTGTTTTTGTTAGTTTGATTCACCGAGTGATTTTTCGGGTTGTACTAGTCGGCCACCGTGTGTATCCGGTTGGCATAAACTTTTAAGATGTGACTCGTTTCTATCTTATCTTTAATGATTCTCTTCGATATTTTGCTCGTCCTTGAATATCCTTAGGCGATCGTCTTGCTCTCACTTGTCGATTGATCATTCGAGATTTTAAGGTCTCCGATCGACCGTCGATGAAGCGAGGGTTTAAGGTCTCCGGTCGACCGTCGATGAAGCGAGGGTTTAAGGTCGCCGCTCGACAGTCGATGACACGAGGGTTTAAGGGTGCCGCTCGACCGTCGATGACACGAGGGTTTAAGGTCGCCGCTCGACAGTCGATGACGCAAGGATTTAAGGTCGCCGCTCGACCGTCGATGACGCGAGGGTTTAAGGTTGCCGCTCGATCGTCGATAATGCGAGGGTTTAAGGTCGCCGCTCGACCGTCGATGACGCGAGGTTTTAAGGTCACCGCTCGACCGTCGATGACGCGAGGGTTTAAGGTCGCCGCTCGACCGTCGATGAAGCGAGGGTTTAAGGTCGCCGCTCGACCGTCGATGAAGCGAGGGTTTAAGGTCACCGCTCGACCGTCGATGACGCGAGGGTTTAAGGTCGCCGTTCGACCGTCGATGACGTGAGGTTTTAAGGTCGCCGCTCGACCGTCGATGACGCAAGGGTTTAAGGTCGCCGCTCGACCATCGATGACGTGAGGTTTTAAGGTCGCTGCTCGACCGTCGATGACGCGAGGGTTTAAGGTCGTCGCTCGACCGTCGATGACGCGAGGGTTTAAGGTCGTCGCTCGACTGTCGATGACGCAAGGGTTTAAGATCGCCGCTCGACCTTCGATGATGCGAGGTTTTAAGGTCGCCGCTCGACCGTCGATGACGCAAGGGTTTAAGGTCGTCGCTCGACCATCGATGAAGCGAGGGTTTAAGGTCGCCGCTCGACCGTCGATGACGCGAGGGTTTAAGGTCGCCGCTCGACCGTCGATGAAGCGAGGGTTTAAGGTCGCCGCTCGACCGTCGATGACGCGAGGGTTTAAGGTCGCCGCTCGACCGTCGATGACGCGAGGGTTTAAGGTCGCCGCTCGACCTTCGATGAAGCGAGGGTTTAAGGTCGCCGCTCGACCGTCGATGAAGTGAGGGTTTAAGGTCGCCGCTCAACCGTCGATGAAGTGAGGGTTTAAGGTCGCCGCTCAACCGTCGATGATGCGAGGGTTTAAGGTCGCCGCTCGACCGTCAATGACGCGAGGGTTTAAGGTCGCCGCTCGACCGTCAATGACGCGAGGGTTTAAGGTCGCCGCTCGACCGTCGATGAAGCGTTTTAATAGGAAGGAGTTTAGGAGCGATCCGATTGTTTTCTTCCTGCGTCCAAGGAAACATACATACATGCACGTGTACATGAATTCATTCACTCACCTCTCATCCGGCTCTGTAAGGTTGGAGGTGATTTGCGCTCCACGGTCTATCCAGCCTCCTTCCCTCCGCATCTTCCAAGTAGTATGCCCCCGACCGCAGCCTTTCTATGACTTTGAATGGGTCGTCCATGGAGCTTCTAGCTTTTTGACGTCCCCGACCGTCTTGACCCTTTTCCAGACTAGGTCGCCCACCTGGAAAGATCTGGGGATTACCCGGCGATTATAGTTTTGCCGCATTCTTTGTCTGTAAGTTGTTAGCCGGGCGGCCGCTTTGTCGCGCGTTTCGTCAACCATGTCAAGCTCCATTCGTCGCCTTCCCTCGTTTTCTTCGTCGTAACGAAGCACCCGATCGGACTCAATCCTGACCTCCACTGGGACGACCGCCTCTCCTCCATATACTAAATGGAATGGCGTGAAGCCAGTTCCTTCCTTGGGAGTCGTCCGTAACGCCCATAACACACTGGGTAGCTCATCTACCCAGCTGCCCCCCATATGATCGAGTTGAACCCGAAGAATACGCAGGATCTCCCGATTGGCTACTTCGGCTTGACCATTGCTCTGAGGATATGCCACGGAAGTGAAGTGTTGTTCGATGTCGTACCCTTTGCACCATTCTTCGAGCTCCTGACCAACGAATTGTCGCCCGTTATCAGAAATGAGCCGACGAGGAATGCCGAACCGACAAATTATATGCTGCCAAATGAACTTTTTGACCATCTGCTCGGTTATTTTGGCCAGTGGCTCGGCTTCCACCCATTTTGAAAAATAATCAACAACCACTAGCAGGAATTTTCTCTGATTGGTTGCCATAGGAAAAGGACCGACTATGTCCATTCCCCACTGGTCGAATGGGCATGAAACGGTGGATGTTTTCATCTCGGCGGTCGGTCGGTGAGTCAGATTACTGTATTTTTGGAGGGACAAGCAAGTAGCTACTGCCTTGCTCGCATCTCTTTGGAGTGTTGGCCAAAAATACCCTACTAGGATAATTTTCCTCGCCGGCGATCGTCCGCCCGGATGTCCTCCGCAGGAGCCCTTATGTACCTCTTGAAGGATGTATTAGGCATTCTCGGTACCCACACACTTGAGTAGAGGACGTGAGAAGGCTTTTTTATACAATTGCTCGCCAACCATAATGAACCGAGCGGCTCTCCTTCTCAAAATTCGCTCGGCTTCGCGATCTCCTGGTAAGGTTCCAGATTGGAGGAACCTAATGATGGGTGCCCTCCAGTCTTCCGGAAGTGATATTTCTACTGACCGATCAACGTGCGCCACTAGGGAGACCTGCTCGATAGGACAACCGGCGACGATCGACGTCACCGCGCTAGCCAGCTTTGCCAGTTCATCCGCCACTTGGTTCTCTGATCGGGGCATCTTGTGAATAACGACCTCCTGGAAATTCGCCCTGAGCTTTTCAAAGGCGCCCGCATATAATCTGAGCCGAGCACTATTGATTTCGAACGTTCCATTCAGCTGCTGGGCTGCCAACTGTGAATCCGAATGTAAGAGTACCTTGGTGGCCCCGACTTGCCGAGCGGCTTGAAGACCAGCTATGAGAGCTTCGTATTTAGCTTCGTTGTTGGTGGCTCAGTAGTCCAATCGAATGGACATATGCATTCGGTCTTCTTTCGGGGATATAAGTAGGATACCTACTCCACTACCCGGTCGGGCGGACGAGCCGTCAACATATACCCTCCATGGCGATTCAGGCTTAGGGTCTGGTACTTCTGTAATGAAATCTGCCAACGCCTGTGCTTTGATAGTCGACCGAGGTCGGTATTGTATGTCGAACTCGCTGAGCTTCGTGGTCCATTTGATCAACCGGCCAGACGCTTCACGGTTAAGCAGGACTCGACCTAAGGCGCTATTAGTCATCACGATTATGGGGTGGGCCAAGAAATAAGGCCGAAGTCTCCAGGCAGCGAGGACCAGAGCGTAAGCAAGCTTCTCGAGCCCTGTATAGCGTAACTCAGCGTCTTTCCATATGTGGCTTAAAAAATACACCGGTTGCTGACTCCCTTCTTTCTCAGTGATTAACGCTGAACCGATGGCATGCTCGGTGGACGATAAATAAATTAAAAGCGGCTCTCCCACAGTTGGCTTGGCTAGGATGGGCAAGGAGCTGAGATATTGCTTGAGTTCTTCGAACGCCTTGTCACATTTGCCATCCCACTGGAATTTGGTCGCTCGCCTTAAAATCTTGAAGAATGTCAGGCTCCGGTCAGCCGATTTTGATATGAACCTTGATAGGGTCGTGATTCTCCCAGTCAGCCTTTGTACCTCCTTCAGGTTGCGAGGTGGTGCCATGTCTTGGAGAGCTCTTACTTTGCTCAGGTTCGCTTTGATTCCCCGTTCGGTGACTATGTATCCCAGAAACCGTCCACCTTTAGTGCCGAACAGGCACTTGGCTAGGTTTAGCTTGATCCCGTACTTTCACAGCGTTCGACACGTTTCTTCCACATCTGCACACAGGTCAACAGATTGGAGTGACTTAATGAGTATGTCGTCGACATATACCTCCAAATTCCATCCGATCTACTTCCGGAACACCTTGTTCATCATTCTCTGATAAGTGGCGCCTGCGTTCTTTAATCCGAATGACATGACCTTGTAACAGTACGTTCCATCGGCCGTTACGAAACTAACTTTGTCCTGGTCTTCGCGCGCGAGTGGCACTTGATGATAGCCTTGATAGGGATCAAGCATGCAAATCAGCTCGTATCCGGTCGTCGAATCCACCATCTGGTCTATCTTGGATAGCGGGTAGGAGTCCTTGGGATAGGCCCTGTTTAAATCCCTGAAATCGATGCACACCCGCCATTTATTACCTGGCTTGGAAACCAACACTACGTTGGCGAGCCAGGTCGGAAACTGAATTTCCTTGATGTGTCCGGCCTCCAGTAGCTTCTCTACCTCAGCTCGGATAATCAAATCTTGCTTAACGCTAAAGTCACGCTTCCTTTGCTTGACCGGTCGGGCGTCTGGCCGAACATGTAGTTCATGCAACGCCACACTTGGATCGACGCCAGGCAGTTCGTGTGTCGACTAGGCAAACACATCGTGGTTCCTTTGAAGGCAGGCGACCAGCTCCTCCTTTTGCGGGCTGGTCAGATCGGATGTATCTGCACCTCTTCCTTATTGTCGTATATCAACGGGGGCGGCTTCTCTCTGATGGTGTTTACTTCCAATCGGGGGGCACTTGGCAGCCTTAGCGTCCGCCTTGACCATCTCCACATAACACCGTCGGGTTGCCACCTAGTCCCCTCGCACTTCGCCTACCAAATTCCCCACTGGGAATTTAATCTTCTGGCAGTAGGTCAATACCACAACTCGAAATTCATTGAGAGCTGGTCGGCCTAATATCACGTTGTACACCGAGGGCGCATCTACCACGATGAAGTTCGTGGTGAGCGTCCTAACCAGGGGCTCCTCTCCGAGCGAGACGGCCAATCTTGTCTGACCGATTGGCGAAACTTCATTACCAGTGAAGTCGTACAGTGGTGTTGCATGGGTAGGAGCTCAACCCTATCAATTTGCAATAAATCGAATGCTTGTTTAAAAATAATGTTTACCGAGCTTCCTGTGTCGATGAAAGTCCGGCGGATGGTGTAGTTTGCGATCACTGCCTTGATGATCAACGCATCATCATGAGGGATTTCGACCCCCCTCCAAGTCCTTAGGGCCGAAGCTGATCTCGGGTCCCTCTGCTTTTTCCTTGCTACATCCTACAGCGTAGATGGTCAGCTACCGTGCGTGGCCCTTCCGAGCTCGGTTGGAATCTCCCCCGGTCGGGCCACCTGAGATCATCCCAATCTCTCCACGGGAAGCGTTCCTCATGTTCTCCTCTTCTCGTGCTGAATGTCTGTTCCGATCGGTTGAGGCTCGGGCAGGGCTTCTTTCTCGGGGATGATGCTCCCGCGGCTCCTAAGCCCGTCGACCCTCGACTTTTCGATCGATTCGGTGCTCAGGATGTCGGCCCAGCATGGGCGACCGACGTCTATACTCCTTGGGCGTGGGTCGATGTACATTAGGGTCGCCTCGGTACTCCCACGTGTTGTGCGTCCCTGATTGATGGAACTTACAGAACATCGGGGTCCACTTTTTGCCCTTCTTGAGTTGGGCAGCCTCCATATGGACTGCATGTGTCCTCGGCTCGGGATACAGTTGTGGCCCCGTGGCCCTAGGACCGGTCGGAGGCTGGTGGTTGCTTGGTCTCCTCCGATCGGCCGCCTGTTGAGGATCGGTTGGCGCCTCTTTCCTTCGGGCTGCTTGTGCCTCTTCCACATTGATGTATTCCGTGGCCTTCCTTTGAAGATGAGCGAAATCCTTCAGGGGCCTACGAATGAGGGATCGGAAAAACTCACCATCCACGAGCCCTTAAGTGAAAGCGTTTACCAGTACTTCTGATGAGACTGCTGGTATGTCCATTGCCATTTGGTTAAATCGCTGGATGTACGCCCTGAGCGCTTCTCGAGGACCTTGCTTTAGTGAAAACAAGTTGACGCTTGTTTTCTGATGCCGACGGCTACTTGCGAAGTGGTGTAGGAAAGCGGCTCGGAAATCCTTGAAGCTACGTATGGAGCCGGTCGGTAACCTGGTGAACCACCATTGAGCCGGTCCTGAAAGTGTTGTCAAGAATACCCTGCACTTCACTCCATCGGTGTACTGGTGGAGAGTGGCCGTGTTGTCGAACTTGGCCAAGTGATCATCTAGATCGGTGCTCCCATTGTATTCCCCGATCGCCAATGGGGTGTAATGGCGAGGTAAGGGATCTTCCATGATACCTCGTGAGAACTGCCCATTGATCCGCTCGGGCGAATCCTCGTCTCGCGGTGCTTTTCCCTTCCTTGCATCCCTCTCAGGCACCTCATCTGATGAGGAACCTCGGTCTCGTCGGGCTCCGCCTTCCTCTGAGGGTGTCCTAAACAACGCTCGGTGAAAAGGAATTGGTGCGTTTGGCGCTGGCCCAGTCATCTCTGATCTTTTGCCTCCGACTGGCTGGATTATAGGTTCAGCCATGCGCCCAGGATCTCCAGGCTGGCCGGATCCTGAGATGGCTGGCTCTTGTGCTGGCCGCTCGGCTAACATTCGCTGCTGCTGCTGTTCCATTGCTTTTGCTATTCCGGCTTGGATTAACCTTTCCAACTCTTCTGTCGTCTGCGTTACGGTCGTTGATCGTCCGGCGTCTTCCATCCTCTGCTTCTGGGTTCAGGTTGATTTCCCACAGACGGCACCAATTTGATCCTGTCCCGAAGCTGAGTGGACGGCTGTCGGGAAATACCGCTGATGTGGATCTCCGTGTGCGGTGGAAACGCCTCGCTCCCGCAATCACAAGTCATTAGTGCCAAGCCGAGAAGGGGTTCCTGTTGGTTGCTACTCGGAAAACCTAGAGGTTCCACTGTACAAAAATTTTGTACAAAGGTCTGAACCTTTTCCTAGCTACCATGTGTTCTTTTAAATTAAATTTTGGATCGCCTGCGGAACTTAACACGTTTGATCCAAAACTTAATCTATTCGTTCTTTTAGGTTTTGACTTGGGTCTCCTGCGGAACTTAACACGTTCGACCCAAATCACCTTAAGTTATTAATTCCATTAAATATTAATTTCCATAATTTGTTCCCAGTACTGACGTGGCAAGGCACATGGCCTTCTTGGATATGGGAGCAACCACCACCGACTAGACAAAACCTTTTATAGAAAGTTAATATTTAATTTCCTAAAATAACTTTAGGTTAACCGAAAAGAACAATCAAATCACAAGGATAAATAAAACAAAAGAACACAACATTGAAAAACATATTCGAAATACTAGAACGTAAGCCTCTTGTATTTGGTATTATTTCCATAAATAACTAGTATGATGCGGAAAAGGAAAAACTACTAGTTATACCTTCTAGAAAGACCTCTTGATCTTCTATCGTATTCCTCTTCTAACCTCGGACGTTGTGTGGGCAACGATCTTCCGAGATGAGAAATCACCAACCACCTTCTTCTCCTCCTAGCTAGGTTCGGCCACAAAGAAAGAAGCTTCACCAAGGAAGAAAATCAAAACACTAACCAAGCTCCAAGAGATGCTAGCTTCCTCTCCTTCTTCTTCTTCTTCTCCAAGTAGTATCTGGCCACCACAAAAGCTCCAAGGGAAGAGAAAGGTTCGGCCACCACAAGAGGAAGAGAGGGAAAGGATGGCCGGCCACACCAAGGAACAAAAGAGGGAGAGAAATAATAATTGTTGTTCCATGAAGGCACCCTCACCCCTTCTTTTATATTCCTTGGCCTAGGCAAATTAGGAAATTTAATTACAATAAAATTTCCTCAATTTCCTTGACATGATTTAATTGAGAAAAATAAAATAAAATTTCCCCAATTGAAATCTTATGGCCGGCCACATCAATGAAATCAAATTGGACAAGTTTCAATCAAGAATTAAAACTTCCTAATTTGTTTCCGGAAATTTTAAAAAATAAAATTTCTCTTCAAAATCTCTTCATGGTTGATAAAAGGAAATTTCTATAATTTTAATTTTACAACATGTGAATAATTTTTAAAGAGAAAATAAAATATCTCACCAATCTACAAATAAGGAAAGAGATCTAATCTCTTTCTTTAATCTTTTGTAGATCTTTTACAAGAGAGATATTTTAATTTTAATTCTCTTTAATAAATTATATCTCCCACATAATAAAAATTAAAATTAAAATTTCTTTTTAGCCGGCCCCCACTTGCTTGGGTTCAAGCTAGGGCCGACCACCCAATTTTATACCTAGGCCGGCCCTAGCTTGGTTCCCAAGCTAACTTGGCCGGCCACCTATTGGTGGGTATAGAAGGTGGGTATAGGTGGGTATAGTACTCTATAAATAAGAGACTACGATAGGGACCGAGAGGAGGAATTGGTTTTGGTCTCCCGATAAAATTAAGCATCCCGTGTTCGCCCCGAACACACAACTTAATTTTATCAATAATAATTCATTCCACTAGAGAACTATTATTGAACTACCGCACCAATCCCAAATTACATTTTTGGGCTCCTTCTTATTATGAGTGTGTTAGTCTCCCTGTGTTTAAGATATCGAATGTCCACTAATTAAGTGAGTTACTGACAACTCATTTAATTAATATCTTAGTCCAAGAGTAGTACCACTCAACCTTATCGTCATGTCGGACTAAGTCCACCTGCAGGGTTTAACATGACAATCCTTATGAGCTCCTCTTGAGGACATTATCAACCTAGTATCTCTAGGACACAGTTTCCTTCTATAATCAACAACACACACTATAAGTGATACCATTTCCCAACTTATCAGGCTTATTGATTCATCGAACTAAATCTCACCCATTGATAAATTAAAGAAATAAATATCAAATATATATGCTTGTTATTATATTAGGATTAAGAGCACACACTTCCATAATAACCGAAGTCTTTGTTTCTTTATAAAGTCAGTATAAAAGAAACAACCTCAAATGGTCCTACTCAATACACTCTAAGTGTACTAGTGTAATTATATAGTCAAGATAAACTAATTCCTAATTACACTACGACCTCCCAATGGTTTGTTCTTTTCCATTTTGGTCGTGAGCCACTGTTTATAATTTATAAGGTACTGATAACATCATCTTCTATATGTGACACCACATACTATGTTATCTACAATATAAATTAATTGAACAACTACAAACAAATGTAGATAAATTGACCAAATGTGATTCTTTATTTAACATAAATGTTTACAAAAGCTTAGGCTTTCAGTATACACTCCAACAGTTCCCGGCGATGGCCCTCTGACGCTCAAGTCACACAACGGTAAGAAGAGAAATGAAGAAATGAATGGTGGTGCTCAGAGACGTATCTACGCGTGCCTCCGCGGGTGACTACTCCTCTTCTTATATAGAGCTTCGATGGGTTAACTACACACTTCCTGGGCGGACGTGACTTCCTAAGCTTTCCTCAATAGCTAACATCGTGAAAGGATCCCTGACACCTTACCTTAACGGGGCGGACGCATTTATGCCAAGGCGGCTCAATCTTCTTACGTACGATTTCCTCTCCATTCGCGTCGTCAACCGGCGGCATCGACTCCCAAAAGGATGTTAAGACATATTTCCCTTCTTAAATGTCAGCCGTTAATCTGATGTCACTTCCTTGGGTCTATCCGGCCGGCTCACTCTTTGGTTTTCGACGGGTATCTCTATTCCGATCGGCATGAGTATCTTTTTCCCCGAACCACCTTAGATTTAGCCCGCCTTCTTTGAACTCTTTAGGCTAATCGGGTTGCGGGCTCGGCTTCACCGCCACAAACTCCTCCTGCCGCTCGGCTCATGGGGACTTTGGCCCGGCTAGTCTCTTAGTCGACTGCCCTTTGACTTTGACAACCATTCGAACGTTGAACCTCCTCGGCGGTAGATCCCCCTAGGTCATCACCGGATCAGCAACCATATTTATCATTATTTATATATTTGTTATTATCATAATTATCGTAATATGCATGTTATTATATTTATCATAATCTTTTTCATATATTATTTTGACTATATGTATAAATAGATTTATTAACCTATGACAATTAGTAATAAGAAAGCAATTATTTCTTTTCTATCTGTGCTTCCTATATTTCAACAACAAAAACTCTAGTTCTTCTTCATCTCCAATAAGAATAACCCTTATGTCGCCTTTTCTGATTGTCAAAACTATTTGAAACCATCAAAAAAGAGTATAAGATTTTTGTTCTCTTTTCTTTCATCCTTGCAGTAACTTTGTTATTTATTTTTCTTTTCTTTTGGTCAGTTCAAGCAAAACAACAACTATAGTTCAAGCAAACCAACAATAGTTGTTGTTGTTCTATTTGATTTATCTTTTGATTTACTTTGTTTTTAGTTTCCTTGCACGGGGCTATTGTGAGGGGCCGCTAACATGGTGGTATCGTATTTTTTTCCATCCCATAACAGGAACACTCAACTTTTATTTTGTATAACCCTTCTGTCCTTGCCCTAAGTCCATCAAATAATAAGAAAGTTTATTTTCTTTCTTTTAAGTAAATCCCTAAACTCTAAATCAAGTCACCTCACAATAGTACCATTGTTATTTTTATTATATATATATATATATATATTTATAATAATATATAATTTATTATATTTTTAATGCTGATCGTAATTTTAATTCTTAGATCGTCTATATATCCTGCTGAATAATTCTCTTTTAGATATCATCAGCACTTAACTTGTCAAGTTGGTCCGACTTGTTGAGTAGAATTGTCAATTTGGGTTGAATTTATTAGGTTGACCTGTCTCATCAAATAATTTAAGCGGGTTGGGTTAGAATTTTATCAACCCAAGTTCGTCGTGGGCCAACCAGCCTAGACCCGCGACCTGCGTGGGTCGGACCGCTCGGGCTTGGATTGGTCCGCGGGTTGAAAAACACATGTAAGCTAAGTTTTAAGCCAATTTATTATCTTTCTTTGTTATAATTTTGAAATAAAAATAGTACTTTTCATCTGTGTTCATTTATATTTAAAATACATGTTTATGTATACATTTAATTGCAGAAAATTTTTTCGAAGTAAAATGTTGAATATATGAAATATTTTTTAATTTTTTTAAAAATTTTTGATGGGCCGCGGGTTGGTCCGCCAAACCCGCAACCCACCTTAGAATGAGTTGGGTTGAAAATTTCCGAACCCGCCGCCTTAGAATGGATTTGGTTAGAAATTTCTCAACCCGTCAAGTTGGCTAATTGGCCCGTCCTGTCCCGTCAAATGATTAATCCGTCACGGACCGATCCGCCCCGTCACTGATTGACCCGTCTGATAACTCTATTGTTAAGTTGTTAACTTTTCGACCTACCGTTGGTTTGACTTCTTATTTGCCTACTTCCTGACCTATTGAGTTGTCGACTTCCCGAACTACCGCTAGCTATGTTGACCTCCCAACTTTACAACTTCTCAATCTCTTGACCTGACGCTGATCCAATCTCTCGGCATACGAAGGGACACAAGAGTTAACATAATGCGAAGGGACACAATAATTATCATAATGCGAAAGGACATGTCAGCTACAGCGACGTCCTCTAGTGTAGTTCGGATCCTCTGTCCCGAATTTTCTCTGTCCCCGTGTCCCTTTGTCGATCGGACGGTTCAGATTACATCTCAAGGATGTATTGCATATCACGAGGATACTGCACACATCTTAAGGATGTCATGATTCTTTGAAATGTAATCTAGACCATCCGATCGGTAAGGAGACACGAGGACAAAGAAAATTCAGGACAGAGGATCCGAACTGCATCTAGTGAGACGCATCCTTTGGACTTCTCTCCATGAGATATCTTTCTTGGGCTTCTCTCCCTTATAAGGCAGGAGAAGGAGAGGCTATAGAGAAATCTGATCATTACCTACTTTCTCAGATACTTTAGTATTCTCTCATGCTATCATCTACTTTTACTTTGTCGTTTCTTATCATTTCTCATCTTTGTATTTTATTTTTTTTTTTGTTTTTTTGAGGCTCCATAACTTAGGTTTCAGATGGATCTCGTCGGATAACTCCTGTCGAGTCCCTTGATACGTATTATTCTTCGCAGGTCACATCATGAGAAGAAAGTGAGGAGAAACTTTCAATGTCATCGCTCTTTGGTGCGGGATGAATTTCCAAACGCATCAATTGTAAAGTGGATTCGTGAAGTGTATTTTCACAGTAGTAGATTAATTAGCACAAATTGATTAATTACTATTAAAATTGACAGAATATTCAGTTTTACTACAGCTAATGGATTTTTTTTCTTTTTTTTTTAAGAAGGATTTATTAATGGACATTTTATTTTGGTCCAAACAACTTCATATGTAATTAATGTAAATTTATTTTATCAGAATAATAATTTATATGTTTCATGATATTTTCTTTGATTGTACGGGACTGACACTCTGAAGAATTAAAAATAACCTTTGAATATATAATAAATTCAGACTTATAATTCGAGCTTATCTTGATTTTTTTTAATGAATTTAAATTTAATTCAAACTTGACTATTGGATTCAGGCTTATTTAATTTATTTAAATTTTTTACATTTTAAACTTAATTGGTTTACTATTAAATTTGATAATATGAATTTACTTTTTCATTTTAAAATTTTTTATTTATTTAGTATGTTAATAAGAATTTTATTAATGAATTCTTAAAGATTATTTATGAACATTAATTAATTAATTGAACACATGTATATTCAAACTTATTCAATTAATTGATCTAGTGTGTATTAACGAACATAAATAATTTCTTATAAGTCGAACATCAAATTTATCAGTTTAATAAAAAATAATAAATTTTAATATTTATATAATTTAATAAAAAAACAATTTCATCAATTTAAATTTGAACCCCAACCTATTTAATTAAAATAATTGATATTTTTTAAAAAAAAACTTCCGAATAAATCAAATTTAATTTCTAAATTAATTTGATTGGATCGATTATTTTGATTGAATAAATTGATCACTCCTACTTCTAGTATGTTTAGCAAACACACATACATTATAAGTGATGGAAATTTTTTAGCAAAAATCATGAAGGATAGATGACAAAATCTTAGATGAAGTAACAATAATTACTCAACAACTCCATTAAATGAGGTCACTATAAATCAATTATCTTCTTGTCTATTTGCTACATATTTTCAAGTGATGTAGATCATTTTGCATTTACTAGATCCACTGTCTCCCTTCCCGTTTTCAAAAGACACTACAAGTGGGAAAAATGATGACTTTATAATTAAATCTGTATGTGATAGAGTTAAATTGTTACAATAATAATTCTTGAAGTTATGGTGTAATGATAGGATCTTCAGATCGTCGTTTAGGTATCCATAATTTAAGTCCCAGTTATGATAAATTTATAAGAATTTTACTTTCAAATGAGACACGCAACTAAATGATGTTAGGCTCCTGGGTTGCCCGCTGTGAGTATTTTCTGATTTATCTTAGTGGTCGATGAAAAACTTCCATGAATATATATCTTTTTGATTTATCTTTGTGGGCTATGGAAAATTTCATGGTATATATAAACTAAGAATACGAAGAGTTGTCACTAATATAATTGCATTAATCGGAAAAATCAATGAGGAATTATGTTTGACACAAAGGATTCTAGTGAATTAAGATATATTTTAGGCATCACTCAGCATCAAAATGGGCATGTCAAACCTTCTAGAAGTTAGGAACGAAATGAATAAAATAAAGAAAATAATTTCACACAGAAAAATCAAATTAAAAATTATATTAACTTAAAAATATTTAAAATATAAGACTATAGATTCTTTACTTAATAATAAATATAGAAACAAATAGTTTAAATAAATAAAATATAATAATTGTAATAGATATTATAATTATTTTTTATTTATTACCAAAGTAATACTAGTTACCAATAAAAAAAATAAATCTTTAATTATTGCATATTTGTCTTATCTTAAATATTTTTTATTTTTAAAATTTTATTAATCATATATTTTTGTCATAAAGGAAATATTTCCGTGATCGAGACAATTGAGGTTACTTATTTAGTTGTAAATCCAGTACTACACTAATGCACGAAATGTTATCATCATGAGTTTTAAAATTCAAATTTTGATAAAATCTAACTAAATATCTCAGGTCGATATAGTAACTAGTATATAAGATATTATCACTTAACATTTGGGGTTCGAATTTTGATAAAGTCGAAGTAATATCTTCTTTATGTGTTAGTCATTATTTCAAACGCTAGTAGTTGTCCGTGATTTACCTCTTCTATGTTGATCCTAGGACGGATTGGCGGGAGAATTGAGGGTGAGCGTATTCTCCTTTTTGCCACCCGGAATAACAATCATTGATTTATTTCGTCATGGAGCCGACCGTATGGGGTCGCTGAGGTGGCGGATTCCACCTATGTTATCATGAATAGCAATCATCGACGCCCCCTCGAGATAGTCTAGTGGCTAGTGTATGAGGTGCTACCACCATAAAGTCTGGGATTCGAATCTCGGCATAGCCGAGGTAAATGTCTCTCTCATGCGTTAGTCACTATTCCAAAGGCTAGTAGTCGCCTGTGATTTACCTCTTCTGTGTTGGCCCTGGGACGAGTTAGTGGGGGCAATGGGGGCGAGCGAATCGCCTTTTTTGCCACATGAATAGCAATCATCGGTGCCCCCTCGGGGCGGTGCAGTGGTTAAGGCATGAAGTATTACCACATGAGATCTTGGGGTCAAAATTCAGCGTGTCCGAGCATGTCTCCCCCTATGCCTTGCCACCTGCACTAATGGCTAGTAGTCACCCATGATTTACCTCCTCCGTATTGACCTAGGGACGGGTTGGCAGGGGCGATGGGGGCGAACGAATCACCTTTTGCCACATAAATACCAATCATCGGTCCCCTCGAGACGGTCTAGTGGCTAACACATGAGGTGTTGCTACCATGAGGTCTAGGGTTTGAATCTCGACATAGCTGAGGTAAATGTCTCCCTCATGCGTTAGTCACTATTCCAAAGGCTAGTAGTCACCCGTGATTGACCTCCTCCGTGTTAGCATTGACACGTGTAGGCGGGGGCGCTGGGGGTGAGCGAATCACCTTTTGCCACCATGAATAGCAATCATCCTTTTCTATGTTGGCCTAGGGACCAGCTGGCGAGGGCGCTGGGAGAGAGTGAATCGTCTTTTGCCACGTGAATAGCAATCATCCAATTTTTTTTCCACATGAATACTTATCATCCAGTCCCCTCAGGGCAGTTTGGTGGTTAAGACATGAGGTATTGTCACATGAGGTCTTAAGGTCAAAACTCGGCATGCGCGAGCATGCCTCCTCCCCATGCCTTGCCACCTGCACTAATGATTAGTAGCCACCCGTGATTTACCTCCTCCATGTTGGCCTAGGGACGGGTTAGCGGGGGTGCTGGGGGTGAGTGAATCATCTTTTGCCACATGAATAGCAATCATCTGGTCCTCTGGAGGTGGTGCGGTAGTTAAGGCATGGGGTGTTGCTACATGAGGTCTTGGGGTCAAAACTCGGCGTATCCGAGCATGCCTGCCTCCCATGCCTTGCCACCTACACTAATGGCTAGTAGCCACCCGTGATTTACCTCCTCCATGTTGGCCTATGGACAGGTTGGCGGAGGTGCTAGGGGCGAGCGAATCACCTTGCAATATGAATAGCAATCATCCGGTCCTAGGATGGTGCAGTGGTTGAGACATGCGGTATTATCACATGAGATCTTGGAATTCAAACTTGATGCATCCAAGCATATCCTCCTTCATGCCTTGGCCACTTGCACTAATGGCTAGTAGTCATCCGTGATTTACCTCCTCCGTGTTGGCCTAGAGATAAGTTGGCGGGGGCGCTGGGGGCGAGCGAATCGCCTTTTACCACATAAATAGCAATCATTCATCCCCTCGGGGTGGTGCGGTGGTTGAGACATGGGGTGTTGTCATATGATGTCTTAGGGTCGAAACTCGGTGTGTTCGAGTATGCTCTCCCCCATGCTTGGCCACATGCAGTAATGGCTAGTAGCCACCCATGTTTACCTCCTCCGTGTTGGCTCAGGGATGAGTTAGCGGAGGAGTTGGGGGCGAGCAAATCGTCATTAGCCACATGAAGAGCAATCATCCTTGGTCCCCTTAGGGCAGCGCGGTGGTTAAGACATAGAGTGTTGACACAAGAGGTCTTGGGGTCAAAACTCAACAAGCCCGAGCATGTCCTCCCCCATGCCTTGGCCCCTTGTACTAATAGCTCGTAGCCGCCCATGATTTACCACCTCTGTGTTGGCCTAAGGACGAATTGGTGGGGGCACTAGGGGTGAGCAAATCACTTTTTTTCCACATGAATAGCAATCATCCTCGGGTTGTTGCAGTGATTGGGACATGGAGTGTTGTTATATGAGGTCTTGCGGTTGAAACTCGGCGCATCGGAGCATGTCCTCCCCCATGCCTTGGTCACTTGCGCTAATGACTAGTAGTCACCCGTGATTTATATCCTCTGTGTTGTCCTAAGGATGAGTTGGCAAGGGCGCTGGGGCGAGTGAATAGTCTTTTGTCATATGAATAATATATGAATGTTAGGGACGGGTTGATGAGAGTGCTGGGGGCAAGCGAATCACCTTTTGCTACATGAATAGTGTATGAACGTCTCCTCGGGATGGTCTAATGGCTAGCACATGAGGTGATACCAACTTGAGGTCTAGGATTCAAATATTGGCATAACCAAGGTAAATGCCTCCCTCATACACTAGTCACTATTTCAAAGGTTAATAGCTACCCGTAATTTACCTCCTCCGTGTTGGCCCTGGGACGAGTTGATAGTGTTGGTGCAATCGACCTCTGAGGTTTCGATGTTTGACAATATGACCAAGGGTTAACCCAAACATGACTTGCTGTTTGGGAGAGAGAAGTCTAGTCAGGATAAGTCCTAACCAAAGGTTAGGCAAAGTGGAAGTCCTGGTGAGTGAAGTTGGACCCTAGTGAGTGAAGCTAGGTGGAGGAAGTCCTGGTGAGTAAAGCTAGACAATGGAAATCCTAGTGAGTGAAGGTAAGCAACCCTTGGAGGTAACCTTAGGTTATACTTGATATCTGTTAATACTGTTCAAACTCAGTGTTGCAGGGAAGCTCAGCTAGGTCGACGGGCTGACCAGGTAGCTGACATGAAGTCCAGACGGGTCAAAGGGCTGACCGGACATCTGGCAAGTAAGTACAGGTAAGTCACTGGAGGAGAGTGATTGTGAGGACGCGTTCCCAGAAAAAGAACATTAGGCGTCGATCCGACTTAGATCCATTTCGGACACCTAAGTCGAGATCGTGACTAGATTCCAGTCTCAAGGAAATAGAATATAATTAATATTTTATTTATCATAAACTATGCTAACACTCTGTTTTACAGGATATATAATTGCCTCAGACTAACATTTTCGTGTAGGTAGAAAGCTATCGGAAAACATGGGTCCGGGCGCCCGGAAGGGATCCGGGCTCCCAGAGGCAAGATTTATCCACAAACGTCGCCTCGCCACATGGAAATCCCTGGTTGGCTCAGCTACGTCATATTCAGGGCGCCCGAAGGAATCCAGGCACCCCGAACCTCCTATATAAGGAGGGTAAAGGCTGAAGCACAACACAACAACGAAACTGTTGGCGCGGTTAGCACTAACGGTCTAACTCAAGTTTTGATTAATAACAAAATAAGTTAAGTTAGTCTTGTTATTATCTAACACTTTGATCGAGTGTGCATGAGAAGCCCAGACAGGTCGACAGGCTGACATGATGTCTGGCACGAAGTCCAGCTAGGTCGACGGGCCGATCGGATAGCTGGCACAAAGTCCAAACGGGTCAACAGACTGATCAGACATTTGGCACGAAATCCAGCTAGGTCGACGGGCTGACCGGATAGCTGGTACGAAGCCTAGATGGGTCGAAGGGTTGACCGGACGTCTGGAAGATAAGTGAAGGTAAGTCATTGGACGGGAGTGACTATGAGGGTGTGTTCCCAGAAAGGGAACTTAGGCGCCGATCCGACTTAGAACCTTTTCGGAACTCTAAGTCGAGATCTTGACTAGATTCCGGTCTCGGAAAGACGGAATCTAATTAATACTCTAATTGTTTAACTTAAATTGTGCTAACACCTTATTTTGCAAGATATATATTTGACTCCGGACTAACGTTTTCTTGCAGGAAGGAAGTTGCTAGAAAACTGGGGTCCGGTCGCTCGGGATGGATCCGAGCGCCCGGAGGTCCGGGCGCCCGGGAGGGATCCGAGCGCCCGAAGGTGAAAAATTATCCTCAACGTCATTTCGCCGCCTAGAGCTCCCTGGTTGGCTCGGCTACGTCATAATCAGGGTACCCTGAAGGTTCTAGGTGCCCCGAACCTCCTATATAAGGAGGGTCATGGCTGAAGCTCCAACAACTTACAATCAGCTCTTCTGTGCTCCTACGACGCTGCGAAGATATTCTGACAAAGCGCTAGTTCTTTAATTCTTTTTTTATCTATATTATTTCTTTATATTAGCATTCTTGTACTTCATTTGTAAACGACTATTTCGAATTGCTAGTAAATTGCCCATCGAAAGCACCATGCATGCGGGCATTGGAGTAGGAGTCGCAAAAGGTTCCGAACCAAGTAAATCCTTTTGTTCTCTTTGGCTTGTTTACTTTTCCGTTGTGCTTACTCTTTCAAAATTTTTAATCGATATTCACCCCCCCCCCTCTATCGAACACTTACGATCCAACAAGTGGTATCAGAGCAGGTACCGCTCTAATTTGGTGCAACCACCAATCAGACAGGGGGTGAAACTAATTATTTTTTCTTCTTTTTCCGATTTTCAGATTTTTGAAACTTTCCAAAGTGGTACTATTACCTTTTTGGAAACTTTTCTTACATCACAATCAATCTAAATCAGTGCAACACCAATTCAGTTATTAAATTATTTTTTCCCGTGCTACTAATCCAAGACCTAGTCTTGAGACCTTCGTTTGTCTATTTTTTCATGTGTGTAGGATGTCTCAAATCGAAGGCTTTATCACAGTACGACCTCCCTTGTTCAACGAGGATGATTTTCCGTACTGGAAGAAGTGGATGGAAGTGTATCTGAAGACGGACTTCGACCAATGGTTCAACGGCACCAGAGGCTACAAGGCGCCGGTCGACAACTCTAGAATTTAACTAGAGCCGGAACAGTGGACTCCAGATATGAAGAAGAAAGATTTAATAAATTTTAAGGCCCTCAACATGCTACAATGTGGGTTGATGAAGGAAGATCTGAACCGGGTAAGACCTCATCAAAATGCGAAAGAACTTTGGGACAAGTTGATCGAGCTACACGAAGGAACGAGCGATGCCAAGGTAACGAAACGCGACTTGCTTTTAAATAGATTATTTAACATTAAAATGCAGGAAGGAGAAACGGCAAGTCACGCAAGGATCAAAGGCATCCTCAACGGACTCCATGCAATAGGACATCAAATGGAGAACCGGAACTTAATAAGGTATACCTTGAACGCTTTTCCATGCAATAATTTGTGGGCATCTATCGTGGATTCCTACAAAATTTCTAAAAATTTATCCAAACTAAAATTAGACGAGTTTTTTTGTGAATTAGAATTGCATGAGAAAACTAACGCCGGGACTGAGAAAGGTGTAGCTTTAGTTGCAGGTTCCTCCAAGGAGAGATCCAGAAACAAGCCTGAACCCGAAGAAGAGTCTGATCAAGAGACTGAAGATGAAGAGTACCTGGTGAACTTGGTAAGGAAGATGTTCGCCAGGAGAAAGAACAGCTTCAACAAGAAGGACCTGTAGAAGATCAACTCTCCAAACGAACCAAGGAACGTGACATGCTTTAGATGCAACAAAAAGGGCCACTACAAGAACGAGTGTAACGTCCGCCCTCCCTGCTAACCCTAAGGGACGGGGCTACGATACTTCATGTACAAATTTTTCTTTTTAAAACAGCGGAAGACTTAAAATAATTTTCTTAGTTTAATAAAAACTTTTCTTTTTTTTTCTTTTCATCAAATCCGAACTACACTATCATGACATCAATAACATGATATCAAAATTAGTAGAAACATAACATCAAATCACACATACGGTACTACAATTCATGATACCAAAGCATAGTTCTTTAAAAGTTTTTAAAGCAGGTTCTTATTTGGTTGCCTAGCCATTGCCACACACATCTCCTTGCCTCTCCTGCTGCTCCTTTAGCTCATCCAGCTTTTTCCTTTATCTGTGGTACAAGGAAAGTAAGCTATGAGCACTCATGGCCCAGTAAGTTCCTTTCCTACTCACTAAAACCAAAAATCATCACATGATCAAAGAATGTCTCAACATAACATGATCTCAACTAGTCATGGCATAACATATCATACTCTTTAAGCATATCATGCAACATAACAAAATCATAACTAGTCATGGCATATCATCTCTTAAAGCATAGCATGAAACATAACATAATCATATCTAATCATGGCATATCATAGTATCATCATAAGGTGGCATGGCATATCAAGCTCTTAAAGCATAGCATGAAACATAACATAATCATATTTAATCATGACATATCATAAATCATAGCATCACCACAACATGATCATAAGGTATATGCAATATGATTTTGAAAACATGTATCCGAAAAACATGTGTATGTCTCATGATCTTTAAAACCATTTCTTCTTACATATATACTTGAACATAATATCAACATAATCAGGGCCCCGGCTTGTACCACACATAGATAAATCACGTAGATATGCGCGCTTCCTAAGTATATCCAAGGTAGCAAGTCTTGAATCATACTAGGAACTAGGTCAGGATCACACAGCCATAGACCTAGGGGCGTACTAAGGAGCCCATCCCTTTATTTTTACTAGCCTGGATCACACAGCCAAAGGCCTAGGGGCTTATTAGGAGCACACCCTTGGTACAAGCCTTACAAAGTAAAGTAGCATGTATAAAAATGCATCATTTAGTCACTTAGCATATCATAGAAGTATGCATCACTTAGGCATACATTATGTCATAAAAGTATGCATCACTTAGGCATACATTATGTCATAAAAAGTATGCATCACTTAGGCATACATCATGTCATAAAAAGTATGCATCACTTAGGCATACATCATGTCATAAAAGCATGCATCTTTTCACCACATAGCATATCATGATAGCATGAATATTTTAGGCACATAGCATATCATCAAAGCATGCATATTTCTATCCACATAGCATATCATGAAAGCATGAATATTTTAAGCACATAGCATATCATCAAAGCATGCATATTTTATATCCACATAGCATATCATGAAAGCATGCATATTTTAAGCACATAGCATATCATCAAAGCATGCATATTTCTAAGCACATATCATATCATGGAAAGTATAAATCACAAGCATACATGTTTAAGCATAAGGGTGTATCATGTGATTATACTATCATAAGAAACATGGTAACATAGTTAGCTTGGGTTCTAAGCTTCCTAATCCCTTGGGTTCTTATCATGGCCGAACCCCCCTTAGATCTCAATTTAGGTAAAAACAACCTCCAAGCATGTGGAACCTAGATTATCATCACATCAATTTCATAGGAAGCATTATAAGCATGATTAACTTGGTTTCTAAGTTCTCCAAGTCCCTAAACTTCATGTGGCCGAACCCTATCAGGTGTGAAACAAGGTCCCAAATGTCATGAAAGCATGAAAACCTTAAACCATATTTATAGCATTTTTTTTCCAAGTAACATAGTAAGCATATTTGAGCTAGTTCCTAAGTTCTTCAAGCCCTTAACATATGTAATGGCCGAAATTTAACAAGTATTCATTAGGGCTAAAAGCAAGCATACAAGCATGTGAACTTGAATTAACATCATGTATAAATTCATAATAAGGCATCATACAATGGGTATGGCCGAAACTTACCCTAGCCTTGTTTTAGGTCATTAAACAACATATAGCATGAGAACTTTGGCTTTCTACTTATCATATTTCATGTAGAGTGACATGAGCATATTTAATTTTTGTTCTAGGCTTTCTAGGGCATCTATCCCTTCATGGCCAAAATATACAATGGTCCATTTAGGTCATGGAAAAATTATACAAGCATGTGACACAATCAACATATTATCATATTTCCATAAGAAGCATTTTTAACACGATTGGTTTCAATTCTAAGGCCTCTAGGTCATTTAAACCCTACTTGGCCGAGACTCATCAGTGTTTAAATTTGCTTCAAATAGCCTAAAAGCATAGGAAGTCATACAAGTGTCATAGCATGTATAAAGACAAGCATAATAAACATACATGTGAATTGTGTCTTAGGCTTCCTAGGTTTCTTTCCTTTTTCTTTTATTTTTCCTCATGGCCGAAACCTACCAATCTCTAAACTAGGTTTTAAGTGGCCTAAAGCATGGAAAACCTAAGTAAGTTTCATGGCAAAAATTACTAAGAACATCATATACAAAATTGGGTTCATAAACAAGTTAGGACCCTTGTGATCTTATATGTCATATATCATGTAACTAAATTCTCTATACCCTAATTAAGCATGAGAGCATTAAACAACTTTCATATCTTAATATCACAGAGGTCTTGAGCATGTTAAAATTTTGTTTAAGCTTTTCTAAGCTATCCATCTTATCATGGCTGAAAATCTTAATGAAAAGTTCATGAATTTCTAGCAATATTCAACATGCAATTCTTTAAGAGAACTCTATATTCTATCATATAAACATGGTTACTTAAATTTAAAGGCCTTCCTAACCCTAAGCTCTTTTCTTGGCCGAAACATATGAGTGGATTTCTTTTGGTTCCAAGTAACTTTTAAGCAAGAAAAACCAACAAAAGACCCTTAGTAATTCATGGAGGGAATCTTGTACTAGTTTGGTTAAACAATGATTTCCCTAACCTCTTTAAAATATTTTTGGCCGAAATTCTAGGGTTAGGTACTCCTCTGACCAAGCATCATATAGGTATAAAAACATGAAGGAAAACCTTCCTACATAGCATAGAAAAATATCATGAAATGAGGACTCGTTTAAACCTTCCTAGATTTGAAAGCTCTTCTTTGGCCGAATTTTTCTTAAATTCTATTCTAGGTTTTCTAATCCTCATAAAATCCGAAAAGCACATAAAACGCCTTGTACCATAGGTGAGGGGAAGCTTACATCCTTTTCGCTTGTGGATCTAAGGTGTGGTGATGGAAGAAGTAGCCTCTTCTTCTAGTTCCCTTCCCTTGATTCCCTTTCTAAGTCCTCCTTGTATCTTAGGCTTTCTTAGGAGAAAACCTTGGCTTGGGGCCAAAGATGGAGGAGAGGGGACTGAGGGTTCAGTGATGGAGAGGGAGGATGAGAGAAAATGAGAGAAAAATAAAATCTCCTCTTTACATACTCTCTTTTATGTTAAGGGGGAAGAGGTAGCAAAATTGGTTTTTGCTTTCCTTCTCCCTTAGCCCTTTTTTTTTCTATTTTCTTTTATTTTATTTTCTAATTTATTCTCATCATTCATGATGAAACAAGGGGAATGAATCCCCTTAATTCTCCTCTTTAAGTCACGGCAAGAGAGGGAAAAGAGAGAGAAAGGGAGGAAGGCAAATTGCCTTTCTCTTGCTCTTTTCTTGCTTTCTCTTCTTAGATCTTTACTCCTATCTTTATCATGCATTCCCTTTCCTTGCTATCAATATCTTCTCTCTATCCCAATTGGTTTCTACTAATTAATTCTATAAATTATAATATAAGAGGTTCAAGGTTCAATCCTTGACCTCCTCTTCTTTTTATTTCATTTTATTTCTTTTTGCTTCAACTCACTTCTTATTATTTTTCTAAGGCAAAATTCATCATTCTCTTATTTATCTTAAAAGTTTAGTGGGTGTTACAGTACCCCGTACCTCATAAAAAGTTCATCCTCGAACTTTAAAATAACTCCGGGTACTTTTGTTTCATATCGTCCTCGCGTTCCCAGGTGGCTTCTTCAAATCGTTGATTCCGCCATAGAACCTTTACTAAGGGTATTTCTTTGTTCCTTAACCTCTTAACTTCTCGATCCAAGATCTGAATAGGTCTACTTTCGTAACTTAGGTCCTCTTGAACCTGTACCGACTGTGGCTCAATCACTTGATCTGTGCTGGGAGTACACTTCTTGAGCATCGATACATGGAACACATTGTGAATGGCTGCCATGTCTGGAGGTAGTTCTAGTCTGTATGCGACTTGGCCCACTCTTTCTACAATCTGGTACGGTCCTACGTATCGTGGGCTTAACTTGCTCCTCTTTCCGAACCTCATTATCCCTTTCATAGGGGATACCTTAAGGAATACCAAATCTCCGATGCTGAATTCTAGCGGCCTGCGCCGTTTATCGGCATAATTCTTCTGCCGACTCTGAGTCGTTTCTATTCGTTGGCGGATCTTCTGTATAGCTCGGGTGGTGTCATCAATAAGTTCCGTTCGGAACCCCATTTCCTTCTTTTCACCATTTTCATACCAGCATATAGGGGATCTACACTTCCTCCCATACAGAGCTTCGTAAGGTGCCATTTTAATAGTAGCTTGGTAGCTATTATTGTAGGCGAATTCTGTCAGGTATAAATATCTGCACCAGCTCCCCTTGAAGTCCAGGGCACAAGCTCTTAACATATCCTCCAATATTTGATTTACTCTTTCAGTCTGCCCATCAGTCTGTGCTAAACAACATCTTCGTGCCGAGGGCCTTCTGTACGCACTCCCAAAAGTGCGAGACAAAACGTCCGTCTCTATCAGAAATAATGGTCTTAGGGATACCATGTAATCTGACGATTTCCTTAACATATATCTGAGCTAGTTGTTCAGTTGAATAAGTCATCTTGATCGCCAAAAAGTGTGCAGACTTCGTCAATCTGTCCACGATCACCCATATAGCATCATATCCGTTTGTCGTCCTGGGTAGACTTGAAATGAAATCCATGGAGATTTCTTCCCATTTCCATTCTGGAATTTGGACAGGTTGTAGTAATCCGCCGGGTCTCTGGTGTTCAGCTTTTACCCTTTGGCAGGTCAGACAAGTACTGACGTACTGAGCCACTTCTCTTTTCATACCGGACCACCAAAATTTCTTTTTCAGGTCCTGGTACATCTTAGTGGAACCCGGGTGCATTGCATAAGGCGTTATATGGGCTTCTTCCAGTATCTTCTTTCGCAACTCTGGATCCTCTGGAATACATAATCTATCCCTGAGGTATAATATTCCATCGTCTGCGATACGGAACCCGTCATTCTTTCCTTCTGCGGTCTCTTGTTTAATTCTTTGAAGGCTCGGGTCCCTGGTTTGCTTCTCTAACATGTTCTCAAATAACGTTGGTGTTATGGTGACGGTAGAGAGTCGTCCGGACATGGTTTCCACTAACGGATACGAAACATGTCTCAGTTTCTCGATGGATTCCCTTATCAGTTCGCTTTTAGCATTGAATAAAGTTCTAGCATACTGACTGAAATTAGATAGCTGACCTGTGACGACAGTAGAGGCGTTCGCCACGTCTTCCTGGGTAAGGGAGTAGACTCTGGCATTTGTCACAAGGGGAGGGGCTTCCAATCTTCCTTGGCTGATTGAAGTCCCTTCTATGGCAGCTTGCATCTGGTGAAGCTGTGCGGGGGAACTCCTGTTCTGAAAGTTCTACGGAGGTGGTGCCTGAGGCTGAGTTGGGCAATTTCTCGCTAGATGACCTTCCTTTCCACAGCTATAGCACTTCCTGGTGCTTAGGAGGCATACTCCGGAATGCATTTTTCCACAAGTGGTACACTGAGGGTATTTAGTTTGCTTATTGGTCGGACCACCTTTGGTGTTGTTCCACTGTTTCCTCTTTCCACCTGAGTTTCCTTTCCAGTCAGTTCTGGTATTGTGCGATTTTTGCCCTCCGGTCAGTGCTTGGTTCTTGCCCTTGTTCATTGCTTTCTGGTAGTGCTCGGTAATCAGGGCACTGCTGACTAATTCTTCTGCAGTCTACGGTCTATTAACTCCGCCGGCTACGTTCAGAGCTATCTCAGGTCGGAGCATCTTTAGTATTAACCGGACCCTTTCTTTTTCGGTACGGATCAGTTCTGGGCACAGACGTGCTAGGCGGTTGAATTTCTTGACGGCTTCGTTAACTGACATATCACCTTGCCGGAACTCAGTGAACTCGTCATAGTGCTTGTTGGTCACTTGCATATGGAAGAATTCTTCTAAGAACTCTGTATCAAAATCTGTCCACTGCATCTGGTTTATTTGTCTTTTCGCCTTTACTCGGTCCCACCACATCCGGGCATCTCCGGTAAGGCAGAATGACGCGCATTTGACCTTCTCGTGTTCAGGCCAGTCCAGTAGTTCTATTATGCTCTCCACGGTCTTGAGCCAGGCTTGTGCATCCCATGGTTCGCAGTTTCCCGAGAATGCTTCCGGCTTAAGCCTTTGCCACTGAATCAGATAGGCCTCTTGTCGGACCATCGGAATAGGGGCTGCCGGGGGTACTGGCGCGGCTGTAGGTATAACCGGTAGTGTATTCTGATTTGCCGGTGGGGTAACCGGGTTGCCTTGCTGACCCATTAAGGTAGTGATCAGCTGCTGTTGTTCTGTGATCTGATGCTGGAGGTCTGCGACTACCTGTGTCAGGTCTGGTGGAGTCACTGTCCCCTCGGTTCGGGCATTGCGTGTCCTAACCATGTTGATCTAAATAATGACAAATAGACTAGTGTAAGTGGTTATCGTTTTTAGCCAATCTAACGTACTGTTTTGTTTCTATCTATTTGTTCTGGTATTATTCCTAACCTACCGATATGTAATCCTAATCTAAATTATAACTAAAAGCATAGAATAAAGCATCTAACATAAACATGCAAAACATGAAACTAAAGCATAAACAACATAAGGAAAAATAAGGAATAGAGTGACAAACAATATAACGTAAGGAAATAAAGCATAAGCAATATAGCAAAGCAAATAAAGCATAGGCAATATAACAAGGAAGAAAAATAAAGCATAAGTCATATAACAAGAAAATTAAGCATAAGCATATAACAATAAAATTAAGCATAAACATTCTTACTTGGAGCGGCAGGTCGGAGGCTTGATGTGTGTGTAGTGAGCTGGCAAAAACTTTGGCTCTGATACCAACCTGTAACGCCCGCCCTCCCTGCTAACCCTAAGGGACGGGGCTACGATACTCCATGTACAAATTTTTCTTTTTAAAACAGCGGAAGACTTAAAATAATTTTCTTAGTTTAATAAAAACTTTTCTTTTGTTTTTCTTTTCATCAAATCCGAACTACACTATCATGGCATCAATAACATGATATCAAAATTAGTAGAAACATAACATCAAGTCACACATACGGTACTACAATTCATGATACCAAAGCATAGTTCTTTAAAAGTTTTTAAAGCAGGTTCTTATTTGGTTGCCTAGCCACTGCCACACACATCTCCTTGCCTCTCCTGCTGCTCCTTTAGCTCATCCAGCTTTTTCCTTTATCTGTGGTACAAGGAAAGTAAGTTATGAGCACTCATGGCCCAGTAAGTTCCTTTCCTACTCACTAAAACCAAAAATCATCACATGATCAAAGAATGTCTCAACATAACATGATCTCAACTAGTCATGGCATAACATATCATACTCTTTAAGCATATCATGCAACATAACAAAATCATAACTAGTCATGGCATATCATCTCTTAAAGCATAGCATGAAACATAACATAATCATATCTAATCATAGCATATCATAGTATCATCATAAGGTGGCATGGCATATCAAGCTCTTAAAGCATAGCATGAAACATAACATAATCATATTTAATCATGGCATATCATAAATCATAGCATCACCACAACATGATCATAAGGTATATGCAATATGATTTTGAAAACATGTATCCGAAAAACATGTGTATGTCTCATGATCTTTAAAATCATTTCTTCTTACATATATACTTGAACATAATATCAACATAATCAGGGCCCCGGCTTGTACCACACATAGATAAATCACGTAGATATGCGCGCTTCCTAAGTATATCCAAGGTAGCAAGTCTTGAATCATACTAGGAACTAGGTCAGGATCACACAGCCATAGACCTAGGGGCGTACTAAGGAGCCCATCCCTTTATTTTTACTAGCCTGGATCACACAGCCAAAGGCCTAGGGGCTGATTAGGAGCCCACCCTTGGTACAAGCCTTACAAAGTAAAGTAGCATGTATAAAAATGCATCATTTAGTCACTTAGCATATCATAGAAGTATGCATCACTTAGGCATACATTATGTCATAAAAGTATGCATCACTTAGGCATACATCATATCATAAATAGTATGCATCACTTAGGCATACATCATGTCATAAAAAGTATGCATCACTTAGGCATACACTTAGGCATACATCATGTCATAAAAAGTATGCATCACTTAGGCATACATCATGTCATAAAAGCATGCATATTTTCACCACATAGCATATCATGAGAGCATGCAGATTTTAGGCACATAGAATATCATCAAAGCATGCATATTTCTATCCACATAGCATATCATGAAAGCATGCATATTTTAAGCACATAGCATATCATCAAAGCATGCATATTTTATATCCACATAGCATATCATGAAAGCATGCATATTTTAAGCACATAGCATATCATCAAAGCATGCATATTTCTAAGCACATATCATATCATGGAAAGTATAAATCACAAGCATACATGTTTAAGCATAAGGGTGTATCATGTGATTATACTATCATAAGAAACATGGTAACATAGTTAGCTTGGGTTCTAAGCTTCCTAATCCTTTGGGTTCTTATCATGGCCGAACCCCCCCTTAGATCTCAATTTAGGTAAAAATAACCTCCAAGCATGTGGAACCTAAATTATCATCACATCAATTTCATAGGAAGCATTATAAGCATGATTAACTTGGTTTCTAATTTCTCCAAGTCCCTAAACTTCATGTGGCCGAACCCTATCAGGTGTGAAACAAGGTTCCAAATGTCATGAAAGCATGGAAACCTTAAACCATATTTATAGCATTTTTTTCCAAGTAACATAGTAAGCATATTTGAGCTAGTTCCTAAGTTCTTCAAGCCCTTAACATATGTCATGGCCGAAATTTAACAAGTATTCATTAGGGCTAAAAGCAAGCATACAAGCATGTGAACTTGAATTAACATCATGTATAAATTCATAATAAGGCATCATACAATGGGTATGGCCGAAACTTACCCTAGCCTCATTTTAGGTCATTAAACAACATATAGCATGAGAACTTTGGCTTTCTACTTATCATATTTCATGTAGAGTGACATGAGCATATTTAATTTTTGCTCTAGGGTTTCTAGGGCATCTATCCCTTCATGGCCGAAACATACAATGGTCCATTTAGGTCATGGAAAAATTATACAAGCATGTGACACAATCAACATATTATCATATTTCCATAAGAAGCATTTTTAACACAATTGGTTTCAATTCTAAGGCCTCTAGGTCATTTAAACCCTACTTGGCCGAGACTCATCAGTGTTTAAATTTGCTTCAAATAGCCTAAAAGCATAGGAAGTCATACAAGTTTCATAGCATGTATAAAGACAAGCATAATAAACATACATGTGAATTGTGTCTTAGGCTTCCTAGGTTTCTTTCCTTTTTCTTTTATTTTTCCTCATGGCCGAAACCTACCAATCTCTAAACTAGGTTTTAAGTGGCCTAAAGCATGGAAAACCTAAGTAAGTTTCATGGCAAAAATTACTAAGAACATCATATACAAAATTGGGTTCATAAACAAGCTAGGACCCTTGTGATCTTACATGTCATATATCATGTAACTAAATTCTCTATACCCTAATTAAGCATGAGAGAATTAAACAACTTTCATATCTTAATATCACAGAGGTCTTGAGCATGTTAAAATTTTGTTTAAGCTTTTCTAAGCTACCCATCTTATCATGGCCGAAAATCTTAATGAAGAGTTCATGAATTTCTAGCAATATTCAACATGCAATTCTTTAAGAGAACTCTATATTCTATCATATAAACATGGTTACTTAAATTTAAAGGCCTTCCTAACCCTAAGCTCTTTTCTTGGCCGAAACATATGAGTGGATTTCTTTTGGTTCCAAGTAACTTTTAAGCAAGAAAAACCAACAAAAGACCCTTAGTAATTCATGGAGGGAATCTTGTACTAGTTTGGTTAAACAATGATTTCCCTAACCTCTTTAAAATATTTTTGGCCGAAATTATAGGGTTAGGTACTCCTCTGACCAAGCATCATATAGGTATAAAAACATGAAGGAAAACCTTCCTACATAGCATAGAAAAATATCATGAAATGAGGACTCGTTTAAACCTTCCTAGATTTGAAAGCTCTTCTTTGGCCGAATTTTTCTTAAATTCTATTCTAGGTTTTCTAATCCTCATAAAATCCGAAAAGCACATAAAACGCCTTGTACCATAGGTGAGGGGAAGCTTACATCCTTTTCGCTTGTGGATCTAAGGTGTGGTGATGGAAGAAGTATCCTCTTCTTCTAGTTCTCTTCCCTTGATTCCCTTGCTAAGTCCTCCTTGTATCTTAGGCTTTCTTAGGAGAAAACCTTGGCTTGGGGCCGAAGATGGAGGAAAGGGGACTGAGGGTTCGGTGATGGAGAGGGAGGATGAGAGAAAATGAGAGAAAAATAAAATCTCCTCTTTACATACTCTCTTTTATGTTAAGGGGGAAGAGGTAGCAAAATTGGTTTTTGCTTTCCTTCTCCCTTAGCCCTTTTTTTTCTATTTTCTTTTATTTTATTTTCTAATTTATTCTCATCATTCATGATGAAACATGGGGAATGAATCCCCTTAATTCTCCTCTTTAGGTCACGGCAAGAGAGGGAAAAGAGAGAGAAAGGGAGGAAGGCAAATTGCCTTTCTCTTGCTCTTTTCTTGCTTTCTCTTCTTAGATCTTTACTCCTATCTTTATCATGCATTCTCTTTCCTTGCTATCAATATCTTCTCTCTATCCCAATTGGTTTCTACTAATTAATTCTATAAATTATAATATAAGAGGTTTAAGGTTCAATCCTTGACCTCCTCTTCTTTTTATTTCATTTTATTTCTTTTTGCTTCAACTCACTTCTTATTATTTTTCTAAGGCAAAATTCATCATTCTCTTATTTATCTTAAAAGCTTAGTGGGTGTTACAACGAGTGCCCTAAACTGAAAAGCGATAAGACAAAGGCATCCAAGAAGAAGGCTCTCAAAGTGAATTGGGACCACTCCTCCTCAGACGAATCGGAGGCCGAAGACCGAAGCACCAGAGCCACCTCGCGTTGATGGCCCTCGAAAAAGAATCGGATGAAGAATCGGAAGACGGGTCCGAACCTGAATAGAGCCACGAGCCCGTGCTCGTTTCTGAAGGCCCCGACGATGTAAATTTTTATTTCATTTTATTTCTTTTTGCTTCAACTCACTTCTTATTATTTTTCTAAGGCAAAATTCATCATTCTCTTATTTATCTTAAAAGCTTAGTGGTTGTTACAACGAGTGCCCTAAACTGAAAAGCGATAAGACAAAGGCATCCAAGAAGAAGGCTCTCAAAGTGAATTGGGACCACTCCTCCTCAGACGAATCGGAGGCCGAAGACCGAAGCACCAGAGCCACCTCGCGTTGATGGCCCTCGAAAAAGAATCGGATGAAGAATCGGAAGACGGGTCCGAACCTGAATCGAGCCACGAGCCCGTGCTCGTTTCTGAAGGCCCCGACGATGTAAATTTTATTTTAAATAAAAAATTCTTTAAAATTATTGCATGTCTGAATAATAAATTAGTTAAATTGGAAATTAAAAATAAAACACTCCTTGAGGAAAATCAAAACCTCAAGGAACAAAGCACAAAATCAAATCCAACTCAAGATCTAACACTTGAGGAGGAGAATTTATCACTAAAAATAGAAATTAACAAATTAAAAAAAATGTTAGAAAAATTTACAACTAGATCTAAGAATTTAGATCTAATATTAAATAATCAAAAAGCAATTTACAACAAAACTGGACTTGGCTACAAGTCAGGTTCGAATAAAACATTTAAATCGTTAATAACCCAACACAAACAATCAAATAAAGCTTGGGTTCCGAAAGCGTGCTTAACCACGCAAGTAGGACTTAACCAATACTACATACCCAATGTCACGCCCCGGAGGAGTCCCTGTCCGAAGAAATTTCGGCAGCATCTCCCCTGTACGGCGGACAATCTGAAACTTTCTACATATCCATATACCTCAGGCACATGCGGTTGGAATAACAACGATAATAAAATACAACACACAGGCATTCCATGCAATTTAATAAGAAATAAACAAATCAGTAATATCATGACTCGAAAACAACCCTACTCCACTACACTCATAAAACTTAAATCCGATTTTTTCCTACTCCACTACACTCATAAAACACAAATCCGACGAACTCACCTCTTCTGCCGTCCAGGCAGGCATGTAGTAGAACAAAACCAAATCATACCAAAATCCATTTACGATAAGAATCCATACAAGATTCATAAGTAAAACCAATACAAGACTAAGACATAGTCTGATAGAGATAAAAAAAAATAATAACTCGAGATCAGCAGAGGACTAGCACTACGTGCAATGAGGACTAGCAACTGGAACTGCTCCGGACAGCCTCAACCTGAAAATATCAACGGAGGAGGGTGTGAGTCCAACACTCAGCAGGTACAACTGATATGCATAATAAAGTAAATAACAGACAACATTAATCATGCGTACAGTCTCCTGAATACGAGAAGAATAAATGCAACTGAAACAAAAACGGGAGAAAACTGTACTAACCAGGACCAAGGTATAAAGGTAACAGGGTCGTCAAACCGAGGGTGTCATAATCCTGTATGCATATCAATCATATGCATCCATATAAATGCAGCAAGTAAATGCAGCAAACACAAACAACAAATGCATCATGCATATGATGCCAATGACATGGTCACCCCTGACGCTAGTCAGCCACCTCACACACAATGGTGAGTCCGAGTGGGTAGGGCTGTGACAACCGTGCACTCTGACATCACTGCCCCTGATGAGTGACCGAGTGGGCGGGATGCTGTCGGAGTACACACATACTCCTACCCCGAAATAATAAATGGGGGAGCGCAATGCTCTCATCTCCCGGTACACGATGACAGGGAGGAATCTCTGTCGGCTACCACGCTGAGTCACACTACCCATGAGCGGACCAACGGAGCCAAACAAAGTCCAACTGCCTGCCGGCTATAACGCTGCTACACTAAACCAACGGAGCCAAACAGAGCGAAACTGTCTGCCGGCTACCACGCTGAGTCACCAGACCAACAGAGCCAAACAGCAGAACTGCCACACACCTGTCTGATATACCACTAACCCATGAGTGGTGGTGTGTACAGATACATGTAACTGGCGATGTGCTCAACAATAATGGAGCAGACAATCGCACAGCATGCAATCATGCAAGATGATGCATGACACTAAACATGGCAATATCACGAATAGCATAGCATGCTCCATACATAAATATAAAATGTGTACCACAAGACAATGAATCAAATGGAAGGTACACAAACAGATAGGGTATCAAATAAACCCTAGGTCCTGAACATAATGTCTCATATGATTGTGTCACTACCTAAAAGCATGAATGATCAGGTAAATAATAACATGCAGTGCATAATAAGTAAACAAACAAACAGGTAATAGATCATGTAGTGACCAACCAAACAAATGGAAGAAACACAATCATTGCTATATGTTAAACACATTATTATGCATATCAAAAGACATAAGTCAAAGTACCCGCCTCCAATCGAAATGGTCCAATCCGACAATCAAGATACTCGTCTCGAATCAAAGTCCTATAATAAACCGTATAGTTTAGCTAAATTTAATTATAAGCAAAATAGCTAAACCAAATTATTTTTCTCCAGAAACCCTAATTAAATAGTTAATCACAGTTAACTATCCCTAATCCAAAGCTTAGGGTTCCATTCCTAACTTAACCACAAGTCGACCTAACTACACATGAACCACCAACTATATAATGAATCAAACCTATCCAAACAAACTCAATTAAGTATCTTACCCAATTTAAATCTGCACAACTCTAAAGCTTCTGTCAACAGCACAACTGGAGATCGACTTGTTGCCGCTAGCAACAAAATAAATTGCTGGATCAAGGAAACCACAACAAATCCCATTAGAAATTCTTTCCCACTGTCCAATTAAGATGAGGACATCATAAAATCAGCAATACCTAATTTTCCTTACCCAACTCGTAGCTGTGCTTGTTGATCCACACCAGAACTATGGCTACCAGCACAAATTGATTGCTGCTGGAACAAAAATGAACAAACCAAAACAGCAAATAATCAAAATCCTTGAACCTATAGAATTTCCAACCAAACTAAACCTCACCGTGGATTTGATCAAGGCAGAGGGCACTAGGGCATCGGCGTCGGCACCGTGCAGAGGTGCGGCAACGAACAAGATGATTGGGAACCCAATCTAGGGCACGGGGTGGCTCGGGAAGAAGGTGAAGAAGATAACCGGCGCCGGTGCTCGGGTGCGGCTGATGGAGAGGCTAGGGCAGAGAAAGGTCTCTGCTCGACTGTGCTCGAGCGTCGCCGGCGCTTAGACAGGGAGGAAGAAGGGAGGCGCGTCGGTCGGCTGTGGCTCGTCGAACCAGAGGAGGGGGAAAGGAAATCAGGAGGCGGCGGCGTAGATGCTAGGGCACAAAGGAAGGAAAGCGAAAAAGAGATAGAAAAAGGAGGAAACTGCCGTAGCCGGCGGTTAGGGAAAAGAGGAGAAGAGGGAAGGGCGGCGTCGGGGATGGCTCGGGCGCGCGGGTTCAACGAGAGAGAAAGGAAGAAAATAAAGAAAAGAAAAATAGAAAAGGAATTAAGAAAATAACATTTATTCGCTTAAATGGGTAGCCTAAACAGGCTTTTCCGGGCCCCGTTTTTATCCCCGTTAACTCGTCCGTACGAGCTCCAAAAAATTCTCGAAAAATTCCTAAAAATTCCGGAAAATTCCCTTATTAATATTCTCCTATTTTCGGTATTTTACATTCTCCCCCACTAATAAAAATTTGGTCCCCAAAGTTCGTTATCTATCATCAGCAAGTACTAATAACAGGTAAAGAGTATAAATGTTGAACGTTAAACTAAATCACATACCTCAAGTAAAAAGATGGGGATATCGAGCTCGGATAGTATCCTCGAGCTCCCAAGTAGCCTCCTCGTCTGAATGATGCTGCCATCCGATTTTAACTAGCCGGATAGTTTTGTTCCGCAACTGACGCTCTTTTCGGTAGAGAATCCGTACCGGAACCTCTTCATATGTAATGTCAGGCTGAACTGGAACTGGAATATTTGTCAGCACATGCGTCGGGTCGGGCATGTATCTCCGCAGCATAGATACGTGGAATACATCGTGGACGCCTGCCAGGGATGGTGGTAGTGTTAGCCGATAAGCTACCGCTCCAATCCTCTCCAAGATCTCAAAAGGGCCAATATACCGCGGAGCCAACTTACCTCTGAGGCCAAATCTCTTCACCCCTTTCATGGGTGAAACTCACAGAAATACATGGTCGCCAACAGAGAACTCTAGTGGTATGCGTCTCCGATCAGCATAACTCTTCTGGCGGTCCTGCGCCTCTGACATCTCCCGTCTGATAGTACGGACCAACTCTGCATCCTGCTGAGCTCTATGAGATCCCAACATCTGGGCCTCTCCAATCTCATCCCAGAGGACGGGTGTCCGACAAGGTCTACCATACAACGCTTCAAACGGTGCCATCTGGATAGCCGAATGAAAGCTGTTGTTGTAAGCAAACTCTACCAACAGCAGATGGTCCTCCCAAC
Source organism: Zingiber officinale (assembly GCF_018446385.1). NCBI lineage: Eukaryota > Viridiplantae > Streptophyta > Magnoliopsida > Zingiberales > Zingiberaceae > Zingiber > Zingiber officinale. Next base: position 17,615,505 of record NC_056006.1, on the reverse strand, counting down.
TGCCTCCAAAATCCATAACACATGACCTCAGCAGGTCCTCTAAAGTTTGAATGGTCCGCTCTGACTATCCATCTATCTGTGGATGGAAAGATGTACTGAAATGGAGCTGTGTGCCCAAGGCCTGCTGCAGACTCTGCCAGAAACATGACGTAAACCGTGGATCTCTATCCGAAATGATACTCAACGGAACACCATGTAATCTGATGATCTCTCGGCAATACAGATCTGCCAATCGGTCCAGGGAATCAGTCCTCCGGATCGCTAAGAAGTGCGTGGATTTGGTTAATCGATCAACGATTACCTAAATCGCGTCATGACCTCGTCATGTCCTAGGCAAACCCACCACAAAGTCCATGGTAATGTGATCCCACTTCCACTCAGGAATAGGAATCCGCTGAAGTAACCCGACAGGTCTCTGATGCTCAGCCTTCACCTGCTGACAGACAAGACATCTAGCTACAAAATCCGCGATGTCTTTCTTCATACCGTTCCATCAATAGGAATGCCTCAAATCTCGATACATACCGGTCCCGCCTGGATGGATCGTAAATCGAGAGCGATGAGCCTCCTGAAGTAGCTCCTGTAAGACCGGATGAGACTGAGGTACGCATAATCTGCCTCGGAAGTACATAATACCCTCCTCGTCTCGTGTAAACTCGGTCTGCTGCCCGGAAGCTATCTGACTACTAATGAACTGCAAATGCTGATCACCAGCCTGTGCCTCTCGGATCCTCGTCCTGATCGATGACTGAGCAACCATGGTAACCAGAATACCCTGCTCTGTAGATCCCTGCTCCTCAAGGTCTAACTCGGAGAAACCCTGAACCAAGTCTGTAATTGAAACTTGGTGGCAAGCCAAAGTCCCTCTGGACTTCCTGCTGAGTGCATCGGCAACCACATTAGCTTTCCCCGGGTGGTAGCTAATGGTACAATCGCAATCCTTCAGGAACTCCATCCATCTCCTCTGTCGGAGATTAAACTCCTTCTGAGTGAAAATGTATTTGAGACTCTTATGATCAGTGAGAATCTCAAATGTATTTGACTTCAGATTTCCGACCGAAAACCCTAGGTCAACCCGACGCCTACTGTTCCCTCTGCGGGGAACGCGTCCTCACCGACTCCACTCAAGAGATTTACCTGTTGTTAGTACGATCCTCCAGATCGACTGGACTTTTGCTCGGCGCTCGATGCTTCCGGACTTTCTGCTGGACTCCCGCTTCCCGGTTCGTCCAATCTTCCACCTGGTTCGCGACACCAGGACTTTCCACCTAGAGTTACCACCCCTAGGACTTTTGCCTGAAGCCCTCGACCCGCCAAGACTTTCCGCATAGGGTTACCACCCCCTATGACCTAGGGTTACCACCCCTTAGGGTTTTCCACCTGCTAACCGCAGCTAGGACTTTTGCCTAAGTATCACTTAGGACTTTCCTGCAAGCTCCCTGAACCTTGTTAGATAACAACATAACCTTAACTTTGAATTCCTTTGTCATTATCAAAACAACGGTTCAATCGTCGAATGCTTCCCGCACCAACATAATTGTCTTTCTTCTTCTAGCTTCTCTCCTTTATTCTTCTGCTGCATACTTCGATTTAATTAGCTCTCAATTTTTGAAAAATACTATTCACCCCCCCTCTAGCATATTTACGGTCCTATAAGTGGTATTAGAGTAAGGCCCTTTAAATTGATGAAACCACCAATCGAGCAAGGAGTTCCTTTTTGAAAGAAAAATTATATATTATTTTTTATTTTACACCTTTCGTTTTGTCCCTCTAAATTTTTTTTTAAAAAAAATCTGCTTTCATTTTCTTACTATTAATTAGAATTGATGAAATAACACTTTTCACAAAATTTATCATAATGTTTTTTTTATTATTTTATTATTCTATTATTTTTTTTCTCGAAATTAGTGAAACACTCTTATTTTCTCCCACACTACTTACCCCAAGACCTAGTCTTGGAATATCTTATTAAAATTGTGTTGTGTAAGAGAATCAATGCACAAAGAGATGTTGGGATGAAACATTCACGAACCTCCACCGTACGACAGAATATGAAAGCGTCGGATGGAGAGCTTCGTTATGATGCATGACTTCGACTGTGGCATTACATTGAAGAAATCTACCTAAACTTCTGAGTCAAATAAAAAAGTAATCAAGTTAATTTTAAATTTATTACCTAACAATATTACATGCAGAATTGGAGAACATAGAGACGCCTACAAGTTCTAGGCCAATCTAACCAAGCTTCATGAGGAGCCTTTGAAGCTGGATGAACAAGACAAAAAATGAATCCAGACTTGAGTCCAATCCAACGGAGAAGTTGACAGAATTAGGGGTTGCGCTTGAGGTTAGTATAATTTAACAAAATACCCCTATTGGTAGAGAATTAAATAATGTGTATGATAATCTAGATAATTATGAAATTATCCCTAGTATGATGCATGACAATTTAGATTTTGATCAAGTTAATCAAGAATTCGATCAAATCGACATTAGTCTTGACTTGGTTAAATAGAACATTGACCAAATCATTAATTAATTCAAAAAAAATTAATATTAAAGAAAAATTTAGAAATAATTAATTCAAATATTAAAATAATTTAAATTTAAAAGTTAAAAAAAAAAGAGAGAAAACAGATTTAGATAAAATTAATAAATACCTTAATAAATTATTTCATAATTTAGATAGTATCAATCTAGAAAATTTTATACAAAACTAAAATAATTTAATTAATAAAAATTAAATCTTAAAGATAAGAATATAGATAAAACTAATCTAATAAATTCAACTAATAATATAAACTTAAAAGAAAGAAAATATAAGTATACAATCAAACACTTTGATAAAATCAAAATCAAATTTAATAAATTCAAAATTAAATATTAAAGATAACATCTTAAAAAAAAAAGATAATCTAGCAAATTCAAAATTAATAATTAAAAATTAACAATTAATAAAAAGGTAAACATTATAGATAAACCTTTAAAGAAACATAATTCAGATAATTTAACCAATTCAAAATTAAAAAATAATAAAAACTTAAGCATTAAAAATAATCTTTTAAAGAAAAATAATTCAATTAACTTAATAAAATTAAAATTGAAAGAAAATTTAAATATTAAGTATACCAAGATAATTTAATTAATTTAAAATTAAAAACTTAAATTGAACATAAATTATAAGTAATTAAACCTTGACTAATATTTAATTAAACTTAATTTAACATAACCCAAGTTTAATAATTCAGGAGGATACATCAAATTAGTTGGGATCTTCAAAATAATAGTTTACTTTGCTGAGCAATTAAGAACTAGTGTAATTAGGGATAAAAGTTTAATTTGACAAATAGCACTAGAGAATTTTTGGATAATAGTAGGTTAGGGAAGCTCTGTCTATGCATGTATAAGAAGATATGGTTACGACCGGCTGCATTTGACTTAGTGGAACTAACTGAAACTACTCCTTACCAATCATAGATGGTTAGACCAAAGTTTTGTTATTAAGTTCAGTGGATAAGATTATTTAGAAAATTTTGAAGGCGTGGTTACTCTAATGATGTCCAGGTGACTTACTATGCCTTAAAAATTTATCCAAAGCATATCTGTTTGTTGAACTCAAAGTTAAAACTTGAATCTAACACAAGTTAAATCAAATCATAAAATTTAACTTAACTCATCTCACAAAATCATTGGATCTCTTTGTCTTAAAACTTAGTCTAGGTGAGATGAATAAGGGCTCAATTAAAATTAAAATAAATTAAATTAAATTAAATACCAATATTAATTTAATTAAACCCTAAAATTAAAATTAAATTAAATATATGTTACTTAACGTATTACATGTAAATTATTTTGAAAATTCTTCTAAAAATTCATTTAAAAATTCTTTTAAGAATTATTTTAAAAATTATTTAAAATTCATTTAAAAATCCTTTTAAAATTTATTTAAAATATTCATTTAAAATTAGTTTTAAAATTCATTTAAAAATCCTTTCAAAAAGTCTTTTAAAAATTCTTTAAAAAATTCTTTTAAAAATTATTTTTAAAATCTTATAAAAATTCTCTTAAAAATACTTTTAAAAATTCTTCTAAAGATTCTTTTAAAAATCATTTCAAAAAATTCTCTTAAAAATCTTTTAAAAATTATTTTAAAAATTCTTCTAAAAATTCTTTCAAAAATCATTTTCAAAAGTTATTTTAAAATCTTTTTAAAAATTATATTAAAAATCTTTTAAAAATAATTTTAAAAATTATCTTAAAAACTTTTTAAAAAATTATTTTAAAAATCTTTAAAATTATTTTTAAAAATTTTAAAATTCTTTTATTGTTTTAAAAATCATTTAAAAGTTAATTAAAACCTAACCTTAATTTAACTTAATCAATTTTAATTTTATTATTAATCAAAATTGTAACTTTATTTTAGTTAAATTGTAATTTATCTTAATTAAAGATTAACTAAAATTGAACCCTAACTTTACTTAACTTTATTTAATAATTTTAAAAAATTTAACTTTAAATTAATACTGACTCTAAACTTAGTTAATCCTAATTTAACGTAATTTAAGTCAAATCTAAAAAAAAAAACTTAAAGATCAAGTAAATGGAAATTAAATTATAACAAATACTTTCAATACAAAAGTTAAGTTATTTTAATCAAATAAGTATTAAATTATTAAATTTAGTTAAGTAAAAGTTATCAATAAACTATTTATAATGATTAACTATTATTGAGTTAGTAATAAATTATTTCTTAACTTAATCCAAGGTTAATAATTGATTAAATGATTAATTTAAATAATTAATAGTTAATCAAACTTAATAGGGGATTAATATGCATTTTTTAATATTCCCAACACTATTTCCCCTAAGCACTTAAGTGAAACTTCTCATAGCTAACAAAGACAATCAAAATGTCCTAGATTAAGGAAGGACCTTGAACATATGTTGTACATTTTAATATACCCAAATCCTAGTATAAATTAAGGGGGAGTGTTAATTTAAGGGGGAGAGTATTTGAAAACTCCTTTCAAAAGAGTTCTATTTCATTTTTTTTACAAAGTGTTTATGAAAAATTCTTTTGAAACCTTACCTACTCTGTAAATAAAAACAATAATATCTATTTTGAATAATAAAATTAAAATATTTTACAAATTGCATCAAAAACTACTTTAAAAAATTTTGAAAGATATTTTTTTTAAAAAAAAACTTTAACAAGTTTTGAAAAGCTTTATCAAATTCTTGTAAAAATCTATCTTTGCAAAATGCTTTGTTTTTGTTTTATTTCAAACATTGGAAAATCATTTGCAAAATACTTTGTTTTTGAAAATTCCTTTGAAAATTTTGTTGATTATTTTGAAAATCACTTTGAAAGGTCTTGCAACGTCTTTATGTAAACTATTTTGAAAACTATTGTTTTAACAAACTTGCTTTTAAAAAAAGACACTTTTGAAAACTATTTTTTGAAAATTATGCGGAAATCCTTTGCAAAATGTTTTTACAAATTTTAGAATTTTTGAAAATCTTTTATAAATTTTGAAAAAAAAATCCTTCCAAAGTTACTTTGAAATTTTTTTTTTCATTTACTCCTCCCTAACATGAACCTAAGATTTTGCCTTTGTAAATTTTTTATTTGAAAACATTACTTGCAAATTTATTTTCAAAAGATAACACTTTCTATTTGAAGTAGTTGGTTTTTCAAAAACTTACTTGTAAAATTATTTGAAGTACTTGAAGTAATTATTTGAAAAACTAAATTTGCAAAGTCCTTTTTACTAAACTTTTGTTTAATTATTTTTGCTTCATGCATTTTTTTTTAATGTATGTCAACGGGGGAGAATATAGTGCGTTAGGTTAGAAAAAGTAAATCAAATTAACTCACTTTACTCAATTTAACTTAATGCTCGCTTAATTATATATTTTTGTAACTTTAACCCGTATTATCATTACATCAAAAAGTGAAAAATTGTTGGTACATGTTACACTAATAATCAGGTTTTGATGTATGAAAAATAGGTTAAAATTAGATGTGTTGTTTGTCTAACTTTTTTACTAAGTGTGCAAGAGTTGACTAATCTGAAGGACCTGACACCAGGTTGAAATCCAGCTAGGCCCGCGGGACTCGATAGCTAGTGTGAAGTCCATATAGGTTTGCGGGATCCAATATCTAGCAGAAAGTTCAGTTGGGTTGGCAGGAGCTGATAACTGGTGGAAAGACCTAGTGGATTAAAGGTAAGTCAAGTGACTGTAGTTGGTAAGTGGAGGTAAGCAACTAGAGGAGAGATCTAGTGAAGATTCATTCCCAGTTGAGAGAACTGTAGGTGTCGGTCCAACTTAGGTCTATTTGGGAAATCTAAGTTGAGACCTTGACTAGATCCTGATCTCAAGAAGATAGGATCTAATTACTACTCTTATTTTATTAATGTTGTGCTAACTCTGTTTTGCAGGATAAACATATTTTCTGTTTCCTGGACTAACCCTTTTTGCAAGGAATAAGCTGTTGAAAAAAGGGAGTCTGGGCACCCAGAAGGGATCTAGGCGGTCCCGACACCCAGAGTTAGTCCAGGCACCCGGACTAGAAAACTTATCCAGGAGCTGAGTTGGAGCGCGTCAACTGGTCGATCCATGTCAGCATTATCTAGGCGCCCGGAGGGGTTCTAGGCACCCGAAATGGGCCTATATAAGGGTCTGCGACCAACAGCTTCAGAACATCAACTGCTATGACTTTCACTCTTGTACAGTGCTCTAAAAAAGCTCCTATGATGATGTGAAGCTCCTCCGACAACCACCGATGAAGATCTTCTTATTTTCTCTGTTGTCGGTAACATTGTTTTTAGTTCTTGTACTTAACTTTTGTAATCATTTGAGCTATTAGTGGATTACTCAACGAAAGCACTCGATAAGTGCGGGCCTTGAAGTAAGAGTCGTCGAAAGCTCCGAACCAAGTAAAACTACTTGTATTAGCATGTGATTGTCTTTTTTATTCTAGCTCCTCTCTTTTATTCTTCCATTGTGTACTTCGATTTAATTTGCTCTTGATTTTTAAAAAATGCTATTCACCTCCTTTAGCGTATTTACGATCCTACAAGTTCAAGTGGGTCAAGAAAGACTAGACACTTGGTAAAAAAAAGTCTTGGCAAGTCAAGGTTGATCAGATGCTAGACAACAGGAAGTCCCAATAAGTCATGGGTGACTGAATGTTGGGTTACGAAATTCCTGATGGGTTGAGGTCAACTAAATATTAGTAAAACATGATTTCAATCTTGAAAAGGCTAAAATTTGGGTTATCAATAAATTAGTAGGATTTGCCAATTGATTGGCAAACCCTAAACCCAAAAGTTTGAGATTTGTTGCTCTAATTGATTGACTTAATCGATTGAGCAGAGCCAATTGATTAGCAAGGATAACCAATTGATTGGGAGAAGGTTTTTATGAAAACAAAGTTCGAAATCGATGGTCAATTGATTGGAGCAATCGATTGAAGGGTGTTTTCGCAGAACATGGTAAGGTTCATAATCAATTGGTAAATCGATTAAGCCTTGTGTTAATCGATTAGGTTAATCAGTTAAGAGTATTTTCGTGTGAGAATAGAAAGTCTTAGAATTGATTGAGGCTATATCAATCGTTTGGGGTAATCAATTAGACAGTGTTTTCGTGAGAACAAAAAGCTTTTGAATCGATTAGGACAATCGATTAGAAGCTACCGAATTGATTAGTATGACTTACTAGCTAATTGATTAGATTGGTAAACAAGAGCCATTCTGTAGATTTTGAACAGTCGAGTAGACATGGTAATAGATTGGGAATGAGGCCAATCGATTAGGAGGCATCAAAGGAACCCTAAAAAAGGGGTTTTCATGGATATTTGAAGATGTCACTTCTTGAGGGTTTAGAGGAGAAGTATTGCTGCATTCCAACAAACAAGAGGCAATCTAAAGTGACAAACAAGGATCAAAAGCAAATAATTCATTGTAAAGTGTTGTGCATTTATTTTCCATTCATTTTTATTGTTGCTTGTATTTTGTTCTTGTGAGAATAGTTTGTACGATGTTTCTTCACCTTTGGAAAATTTCCAAGAAGAAAGGATTTCATAATGGATAAGATTGTGAGAGTTAGGCCCTTGGATTAGTCATCTCAAGGAGGTAGAGACCAAATAAATCGAATGTGTTAGCATTGTGGTGTGCTCAACTTCAAATATCCATTGTAAAATTAAGAAAAATTGAAGCGAGCTATTCACTCTCTCCTCTAGCCCTTTACATGTCCTAACAAATAGAACGGTCAAGCCCCAAAGCATGATTGAGTTGGCTAGAATGTGGTAGTATTGTTGTAATGGGAATGGGTTGAATCTTAGTAAAAATCATGTATAACACCTTCCCACATGCTGGCCAACTATAATTTTCTGAATTACCTCTCTACATATGACTGTGGGGTCAACTGTGTGGGGTGTTCAAGGTTAGTGTATGACCTTTTACTGCAATGAATAGAGCCGTCAATTTGGGTTGCCCGTTCCGCCAAACAAGTTAAGTGGGTTGGGTTGAAGTTTTGTTAACTCATTTTAAGGTGGATCTAGATGGGTCAATTTGCTTAGGCCCATGACCCTCACAGGTCAATCCGCGGAGGACTTGGTTTATATCAATTTATTATATTACCATCTTAAAATAAAAGTAGTATTTTTTATCGAACATGAGTATTCATTTTGTTCATGTCCATTTATATTTAAAATATATATTTTATAATACATTTGATTAAAATATACTTACAGGGAAATTGATATTATCCTTCAGTAAACATGATTCAGTAAACTTGTGCAAGGACCTAATTTTATTAGGATCAAGAGCATATAGAAATCCCGGTGTCAACACTAATATTGGGAGCCAGGACCAAAGGGTGCAACTGGCTTATCTAGCTAGTTATCACATAAGTTTGATGATGACCTCATACATTAAATGCAAAAATTATAGTAGAATGCATTGCAGCTCATCTGACAATAAGAGGGGTGGCAGTTAGTGTTAGTATTTTACATGTAAACTTCAGAGGAATTTATTAAACGATCAACTGTACAAGTATCAATGCAAAATAAGCAAATTAAGCAACGGAAATGATCTTGTGTATCCTTTGTAAATTTGCTTTGTTATTTGAAAAGACCATAAAATGCATATTTTGACTGTGTGATGTCTACTTATGTTATGCTATTCATTATTATTATGGTTGTGAATATTTTCTACTGCATTCACCAGGTAGGATAGCTCCTGGTACATGAAAGATCACCCTCGTGAAATTTGTCCATGAACATATTGAGTCATTGACCCTACTTCAGCCTGCCATCATCTTAAGAGTTTGGCATAAATGGAATGTTGGAGACAATAGTATTGATTGAAAATTTCATTACCTCTTCCCTTCTTTCTCCTCCTCTAAGATTAAGATATGAAACCATTTTTTATTTTTTTTTTTAAATTTTTGATTGGCTCATAGGTTGATCCGCCTAACTCACAGCTCACCTTGTGTTAGATTGAGGATTTCCCAATCCGCCAAGATGATGGATTAACCTGTCTCGCGTAGCCAAATGGATGGCCTGCCACCATGGATCGGCCCATCTAACAATTCTATGCATGAACTCTAATATATATATCAACCCCACAAGTTGATATAGTTGGTACTTGTATGAGTATTTGCTTCAATAAGTTTGGGGTCAATTCCCAACGGTATAAAATGACTTGTTGGATGTCAACCCTCCTCATGCAAAGGGCTATTGCACTAGGGTAAAATGTCTGTGTGACTAGCAATATTAGACTGCTTGAGTTGAGAGATATCACTTTTTACTCCAATGAACTCCAATATATCATTGTGAGAGGTATCAAAGATTACCTCCAACTTAAGGCATGACGCGGTGATAAGAATTGTACGATGAGCTTCATACAAGGCATTTCATATGCTCACGTTGTTCAAATCGTGATTTTGAACGGTCCATCATAACCCATCTGTACTTTTTGAATTTAATATGATGATTAATGAGAAATTTTTATAGAATCTGATCAATCACATCTAAAATTAATCAATTTGAAGAGTTGAATATAATTTAAAAAAAAAAAACTCTAACCTAAAACTTTTTCTTACTCTTTGTGATAACAAGGGCTAAAGTTGAAATCGCTAGCAACTTAGTTCAACATGACAAACAAAGTCCATGAAAATTGATTGACACTCCCTTAAAAAACCGTTCAATAAAGAATCAATTATTGGAAATATTTTATTTTAATTACAAATATTTTTTTATTAAGTGACACATATTTGTTAAAAGTTTATTTATGTACAATTTTTTATCTTGATAAAGAGATCATATATTATAAGATTTAAATATATATAATTAATTGAAATCTTACCTTAATATGAATATCATATCTTTTAATATGATATATGATCTTGTCCGAAAATGAAAATATAGAAAGTTGGGGTTGTGGTTGTTGCGCTGATTGGCTGTAAACCATGTTCCGCTCTGCAAAAAAAATAATATCAGTGCCGAGCTAGGGAAGCGGTCCCCGACATTAGTCCTCCAACGCTCAAGTCAGTCATCGAAATTATAGAAGAAAGTGGAACAATAGTAACACTAGCACAAACAGTAAATAATGCATATCTCCGCCAGTGCTTAGACCCCCCCTTTATATAGAGCCTTGTTGGGTGGCGTGCATGCTTCTCGAGGTGAGGGCACGTTCTCCAATGTGTTATATGAAAGGACCTGTCAAGAAAGTGCCTCTAACACCATACCTTAACAGGGCATGCATATCCCTTACAAAACAGTAGAAGCTTCCGTCGTACGATCCGTTTGTTGACCATGGCTCGTGTCAGCAGCACTATCTCTCAAAAGGATATCGAGAGATATGACAATGGTCCCGCTGCTTGGCCGAGCGGGGTAGCTGCTCGGCCGGGACTCCTCGCTCTGTCAGTCTCAGTTGCTCTTCCTTGCGATGGTTGGGTGTAGTAGCAAGCCCCTCATGATCAGACAAGTTTTCAGTCTCTTTAGTGTTCTATCATTCAGCACTAAGCATCTGGCTATCTTACCGCATTATCCCGAACTGGACAAATGGTCAGTTCGAACAAGTCTCTTGCCGATCGGACACTAATTGTCCCGGTCGACCACCGTAATGGCCCTCCGCTCAGCCACCATAGGCGAGCCTTTTGACACTCTGGCTTTGAACACCTTGACTTTAACCTCCACTTCTGTAATTGACCTGTGTTGGGTGGACCCCCCTTTATCACTGCATCACAAGCCTCCCGTTCAAGTCTAGTTGAAGGAAGCTGCAAGTCCGATTGACTAGACAAGTAGCGTCTTCGGTGGCTCCCACGTCCTATCAGACCTTACATATGCTCCAAGGTTTTTGATCGGACCGAATGTCTGTGTCGTTAGGCTTCATTTCACCAGGATGAGTTTGTAACTATCGCTCAGATCATACATCCTGAGACAGATGGTGCATCGGTCGCTCAGCTATGTGATAATCCACTCACTGTACCGATCAGGACGATAGGCAACAACACTTTGTGTAATTTCTCCCTTCACTATGCTCCCTTGGATGAGCGTCCTTTCATAGTAGCTGACATCATCCAAATTTCTTGAAAATCGTGCAAATCTCTAATCATTATGACTGAACGCACGGCCATAACTTTTAGTTAAGCCTCATTAATGTCTTCCGATAGCTAAACACCACGTGTCTCACTTTCTGCCGCCACACATTTGATGCGACAGGCGAATATCCGCTGGTGATGTGATAGGCACCTTTTCAAATTCTACAGTCAGATCTTCTCCTAGTTTTTCACAACCCTAGATCAAATGGCTCAGGGCGATCGACCGCGAGGGTTATAAACCTCACTTCGCCTCGCCGTCATCTTCATTTTTTGTGCCTTTATCTTCGAGCCTTCTTTGCGATGATTCACCTTTTCTTCTTCTCCAGCGATCGTTTTCTGTAAGCTTCTTCACTTTTTCCTTATCTGAATTCATTCGTTGCTCCTTCTCGAATCTTTCATCTTCGATGACCAGTTCTTCGCACCCCCCCCCCCCCCCCCCCCGTCCCTGGGCTCTGGTATACTTCCACCAAGTCCAGGTTTGATGGGGACGACATAGAAAATCTGAAATCCACCTACCATTTCTCCTCTGATTACCAAGTTTCCATTCCATCTGCGTACGACCGGCCACACGAACTACCAGCGGGTTTTTTTTTGTGTTTCTTTAAGGATCAGTTTACCACCATCTTTCGGTTCCCCATTCATCCTTTTTTCCCCACTGTTTGTAAATATTTCCATATTTTCCTTATTCAGCTGGTGTCGAACTCCTTTAGACTGTTGTGTAGGGTCGTAGTTTTATTCCGCCTGCACGACATTTCCTTGACTCTTCAACTCTTTAATTATTTTTATTATCCTAAATTTTCTAAGCCAGAGACCTTATTCTAAGCCCGAGTGGGCTTGGTCTTTTTTTATAAAATGGCATCCTCTAATAAGCATTGGAGGGACAACTATTTCTTTCTTCATTTTCCTGAGCGGCCAGATTTCCCAACCGACTAGCAGATATAAGTGACAAATCCCCCATCGCTCGGGAAGTATAGAAGTCGATCGGACTTTCTCAAGGCAGCTTCCAATTTGATCGGTCAGAAATACCACATTGTTGTTGGAAGGTGTCCTTTACGTGTTCGGCTTGAGCCCGATCTGCATGTGGCTTCTGTCCAACTTAGGTATACTCTTTCTTCTCTTCATCTTTGAATCTAATTGATTTTGCTTTTTTTTTTTTACAACTCGCATCATGTTAAGGGTGTGTTTGGGCAGCAAGAGCAAATTCACGAATGCGGAAATTAATGCTGCGGCTGTGGCCGAACTGGAGAGCCGAGGCCTATAGCCGGTCGGCTCCCACGAGGATCCGCTCGGTGATGGCAAAGGAGTGGAAGCGCTAGCCAACGAGGGTGGAAGAAGTCAAACTGCTACTAGTGGAGTGGTCGGTACAGCGGACCTTCCTCCCAAACGACCCTCAATGATGTCGATCACGATGGCTTCTGAGTTGGCCACTTTCGGTGAACCTCTGGTACAACGCAAGAGGCACCGTGCAGAAGGGTCCTCCCGCTCTACTAATTTCACCCTACAAACCCTAGCCCAAGCCTTCTCATGACCATCCTCTAAGCGGGGTGAGACATCCATGTCTGGTCTTCCCGAGCAAGGAGCTAAAGTACTCCACACTTCCCTGTCATCCGATGGGACACCGTCGTTATCTGGGATGCCGCTGGGGATAATTTGTGCATCGCCGGTCGTCTTCATGTCACCTCAATCCTTGTCGGCGGCACAAGTGTCCCACATCCGACCAGTCCCAACACCCCAATCTATAGGCAGAGCTACCTCAGAACCCTCTGGTCTGAGCGACCAGAGACAAATAACGACAATTATCCATTTGTCGACCGATGAGTGGCGCAGTCCGAACGACGTTGCATCCCACACCCTCGAGCACTAGATATGGATCCAAGGGTCGATCGCACAAATATGGGTTGATACCCGGGCCCGTACAACGGTCATCTCTCCAGGGGAGCTCGTGATCAGTCATACCCAGATGTCCACTGGGGTATGTACGTTGCCTTTGTACTTACTTCTTTTTATCCACTTATCCCTTACAATTTCCCTGTTGCTGCAGTACTGGGTCGAGGGCCTAGGCATGTGCCAGAGGCTTGTATTTTTGGAACATGAAGCCCAACAACTACGTGCTTTGAGCGGCGAGTCAGCGGCTTCTGAGGTGCACTTGGGGCAGCTGACTACCGAGGCATCCCAACTAAAGGTCGATCTACAAAAGAGCTTTGAGTTGATGAAGACTGGGGTTTAAGGTCATCGCTTGACCGTTGGTGTAGACCAGGGTTTAAGGTCGCCACTCGACCATTGGTGTAGACCATTTAACATCGCCACTCGGTGGTTGGTGAAGACCAGGGTTTAACGTCGCCGCTCAATGGTTGGTGAAGACTAGGGTTTATAGTCGGTGCTCAACTTTTAAGTTGGCCAATGAGCACAAGATTCTAGAACACTTGGAATTTTTATTCATTCTCTTCCTGCATCCACAAGGCATACACTTACACAAGTACATATATATATGAATTTACTCACGCACCTTTCACTTAGCCCTATAAAGTTGGAGATGGTTCGCGCTCTAAGGACGCTTGAGTTGTCTTTCATCTTCATCTTGCAGGTAGTAGGTGTTGGACTTCGTGGTAGTTTTGATGTGATCAACCAAGTTTAGGTTAGGTCCTGTTTGTCTGATCCCTGTGTCTAAGTGTACAGGAACTTAGGAGCGCAGGAAGTCGAGCGGAAGACGCAGCTAGTGAGAAGGACGGCACGGGAAGGGAGCCGACGGGCTCGGTGCGTCCGAAGGATGAGAGAGCTACAGAAGAGTACACCGGTGGGCGTGAAGAATGTGCGCGGCATTCGAGGGACATAAAGCCGGGACGGAAGACTGCTCGAGAAGAAGGCCGGGAACTGAGTTCGGGTGAGCCCTATTCCGGTTGGCCGAAATCACCCAAAGAAGCCGAACCAGAGCAAGTCAACAGGAAGTTGACTTGTCAATGGTTCGGTTGACCGAACCCCATGATCGGTCGACCGAACCCCTTTTCATCAGAACCGTTGGTGACACATCAGAAGACATGTCAACAGCCAGCCGGACTGATCGGTCGACTGAACACTCTGATCAGTCGACCGAATCGAAGATAATCCACAGACTCAATCGAGCATTTTGTTCGGGCCAACTCAGCTGGAAGACCGTTGGCCGATCGGTCGATTGAACGCAAGGATCGATCGACCGAACCTAAGCTCGATCCAGCGAGACTGCACCTGGACGGGAAAATTGGGCAGGTTCAGCAGGTTCGGTCGACCGAACCTGGGGATCGGTCGACCGATCCCTCTCGAGTCAAAACCTGATCCCGAAGATCAAGTTAGCTGATAAGCTTTAGAACCCCTATATAAAGGGGGTCTCGGGTAGCTATTAAAGACAACGAAATCGAACTACAACTCCTGTACTTACATTCTAGCAATAGTTCTGTGCTTCTAAGTGTGTAAAATGCTTCTCCGCCTTCAGAGAAGGAGATCATTCATAGCGCTTTCTTACTACCTTGGATTAACAACCTCCTTGGTTGTAACCAAGTAAATAGCTGAGTCTTTCTTTTCTGTTCATAGTTTAGTTTTGTTTAAATTTATAAATATTGCATCTATTTGAGTTTAAATTGGTTGAGGAGGGTATAGTTTCTATTTGTAGGCAATTCACCCCCCTCTTGCCAGTCCCCGCTGCACCAAAAAGTGGTATCAGAGCCCAACAGCCTCAGAGGGACTAACCGCCATCTGAAGCACAAAGATCAGGACAATGGCCGGCGCGAACATTCATCCCCCGAAGTTCGACGGAGATTTCTCTACATGGAAGCGAAAAATGGAGGTATTCTTTAAAACGGATTTTGACATTCTTATTACAATGAAATATGGTTTTGCAGCTCCAAAAGACAAAGAAGAAAACCAATGGACGAAGAAGGAGCAGGCTGATTTCGTCGCTAATGGAAAGGCTGAGTTCCACTTGCTCAGCGTTCTTCCGCCCCAGGAGGTAAATCGGATCGAAAGCTACAACTCCGCAAAAGACCTCTGGGATAAATTCCTGGAGCTCCACGAGGGTACCTCAGAAGCAAAGCTAGCGAGGCGCGACATCCTTGGGACACAACTAACGAACCTCCGGATGAACAATGGCGAGAAGGTAGTGCAACTCCAAGCAAGGATTAAGGAGCTAATAACTCAACTAATCAATCTTGGAGAAGAAGTAACGAATCGGGATTCCATCCGATACGCGCTCAACGCCTTCCCTAAAACTCCAGACTAGGCGTCCTTAGTAGATGCATATTACATCTCTAACGACTTTGAGGTAAGTAGTTTAGAAAACTTATTTTCTACTTTCGAACTTCACGAGTCTTGACTTTCAGAGAAACCAGTAGAGAAGTCGAACCTCAACATTTCCCTACAAGCCGAAAAGGACGATCTCGACTCCGAAGCATCGATCGACGAAACCGAAGCAGCACTATTGGTAAGACGTTTCAATAAATTTCTTAAAACTAATAAATTTAAATCGCAGTCGAGGAAGCATCAATACAATAGAAGGACAGTCTGATACTATAATTGCAATGAGGAAGGGCACATCAAGGATGACTGTCCCAAACTGAAGAAAAAGAACAAGGAGAAGCCTCAAAAATCGACGTCCTCTACACGCAAGAACATGAAGGCTACATGGGACGATTCTTCATCCTCCAAGTCAGAAGCCGAAGCTTTCTCGGAACTAGCACTGGTGGCCAACCATCTCCTTGAAGATGACTCGGACTCAGAGATGAGCATAGATGAAGGGGGAGGATCATCAGAAGAAGAAAGCTACAATGAAGGGGGAGCCTCACCAAGTAAGGTAAGTGAGGTACGTGCACTAAAACCTAAATAGTCATTTCAATTTATTATAGCTCTCTCTAAAGACTTAGCTAAATTAGAAAAAGAAAATACTGAATTGAAATTAAACTTAGCAAAAGCATGCCTACTAGAAATGTATGATAGTTTAAAATTAGAAAATTAAAAATTAAAAGTTGAAATTGCGAAATTGATAAATCATGATGCATGCTTAAATAAATTTTCAAAATCAAAATTAAGAATTTATGGAAAATTAAACTGGTATATTAGAAAACATCAGGGACAACTTAGGAAAGTTCCCAGAAATTATGTTCCCTCTAAATTTTTGAGTAATCCAGTAGGAAGGAACCTATACTGGATTCCAAAATCTTTACTAAATTAAAACTATATAAGTTAGAGCTTAACAGCGAGTAAATTAAACAATGAATTTCTTTATGAAGCTTTGTCTAAGGAAGTGGTTGTTGCTCCAATAACCAAGAAGGCCTAGTGCCTCGCCACGACCTAGAAGCCGAAATATCGAAATAAAATGTTTAATTAACTTTCTGATAAAAGCATTAAAATTAGAATTAAATAATGCTTTGAAAAGTTTTTTAACATTTCCTTAGAAATTCTCCAAAAATTATTTTCTTTTACTTAGAAAAATTCTCAGTCTTTGCTAAGTTAAAATCTCTTTTTTTTCAAAAGATTTTGACAATATTTTTATACCCCGTTTTTGCTGTGATCAAAGGGGGAGGATAAGTGTAAGTTCAGTTAAGGGGGAGTTTAAAAAAAAAAATTCAAACAATTAACTAACTAAATTTTGATGTTGTAATTACTTTAAATTGCAAATTTATTTCTAAAATGTTAGTTTAGTAATTTCGTTAAATTACTATGTGTTTGTTTTTACCCTAACCTGAACTTGGGTTGATGCACATCAAAAAGGAGAAGATTGTTGGACCCCGTGGTAGTTTTGATGTGATCAACCAAGTTTAGGTTAAGTCCTGTTTGTCTGATCCCTGTGTCTAAGTGTGCAGGAACTTAGGAGCGCAGAAAGTCGAGTGGAAGACGCAACTAGTGAGAAGAACGGCATGGGAAGGGAGCTGACGGGCTCGGTGCGTCTGAAGGACGAGAGAGCTGCGGAAGAGTACATCAGTGGGCGTGAAGAACGTGCGCGGTGTTCGAGGGACATAAAGTTGGGACGGAAGACTGCTCGAGGAGAAGGCCGGGAATTGGGTTCGGGTGAGCCCTATTCCGGTTGGCCGAAATCACCCAAAGAAGCCGAACCAGAGCAAGTCAACAGGATGTTGACTTGTCAACGGTTCGGTCGACCGAACCCCATGATCGGTCGACCGAACACCTTTTCATCAGAACCATTAGTGACACATCAGAAGAAACGTCAGCAGCCAGCAGGACTGATCAGTCGACCGAATCGAAGATAATCCACAGACTCAGTCGAGCATTTTGTTCGGGCCAACTCAGCTGGAAGACCGTTGGCCGATCGGTCGATTGAACGCAAGGATCGATCGACCGAACCTAAGCTCGATCCAGCGAAACTGCACCTGGACGGGAAGACTGGGCAGGTTCAGTAGGTTCGGTCGATCAAACCTGGGGATCGGTCGACCAATCCCTCTCGAGTCAAAACTTGATCTCGAAGATCAGGTTAGCTGATAAGCTTTAGAACCCCTATATAAAGGGGGTCTCAGGTAGCTATTAAAGACAACGAAATCGAACTACAACTCCTGTACTTACATTCTAGCAATAGTTCTGTGCTTCCAAGTGTGTAAAAGGCTTCTCCGCCTTCAAAGAAGGAGATCGTTCATAACGCTTTCTTACTGTTTTGGATTAACAACCTCCTTGGTTGTAACCAAGTAAATAACTAAGTCTTTCTTTTCTGTTCATAGTTTAGTTTTGTTTAAATTTATAACTATTGCATCTATTTGAGTTTAAATTGGTTGAGGAGGGTATAGTTTCTATTTGCAGGCAATTCACCTGCCTCTTGTCGATCCCCACTGCACCAACAGTAGGCTCCTGAGCGGAGCTTCTGCACGATCCTATAAGGTCCCACCCATAGGGCTTCAAGTTTGGCGATGTCGCTGACTGACTTTATTCTTTTCCACACCAGATCGCCGGCCTGGAAGGACCTCGGGATCACCCTCCGATTGTAGTTCTACTTCATCCGTTGCTGCTACACCATCAGCCGAACGACAGCCTTATCCCGAGCATTGTCCACCAAATCGAGCTCGATAAGTCTTCTCTAGACGTTTCCCTCATCGTAGAGCTGCACTTGATCGGATTCTACTCCGACTTCCATCAGGACCAACGCTTCACCGTCATATACTAGATGAAATGGAGTTACATTGGTCACCTCTTTTGAAGTCGTGCAAAGGGATCATAGGACGCTGGGGAGCTCGCCGACCCAGCTACCTCCTGCGTGATCAAGCCGAGCTCATAGACCTCTAAGGATCTCCCGGTTGGTGACTTCTGCTTGGCCATTACTCTGGGGGTAAGCCACTGAGGTAAAGGCTTGCTAAACGTCATAGCCTTCACACCACTCCCTAAGCCTCCAACCTATGAACTTCCTCCCGTTGTCTGAGATGAGCCAGCGGGGGATACCGAACTGGCACAAGATGTTCTGCCAGACGAATTTGATAAATATCTGTTTAGTTATCTTTATTAATGGCTCGACTTCCACCCATTTTGAAATATAATCTACCGCAACGAGCAAGAATCTTCGTTGAGCAGTCGCCATTGGAAACGGTCCAACGATGTCCATGCCCCATTGGTCGAACGGGCAAGACACTATGGATGCCTTCATCCCCTCGGTTGGTCGGTGTGGGATATTGTGATATTTTTGGTAGGACAAGCAAGTGGCTACTGTCCGAGCAGCATCTTCTTATAGTGTGGGCCAAAAATATTCGGCCAGAAGGATCTTTCAGGCTAGTGATCGACCACCCAGATGACTTCCACAGGAGCCTTGATGTACTTCTTGGAGAATGTACTTTATGTCTTCTGATCCAACACACTTGAGAAACGACCTCGAGAAATCTCGATTATAAAACTGGTCCCCGATCAGTGTAAATCGTTCGACCCTCTTTTTCAATAGACGAGATACTTCCTGATCGGATGGGGTGTCGCTTGATTGGAGGAATTCAATCAATGGTGTCCTCCAGTTGCTTGGAAAGGAGACTCCCTCCATCCAATCGATGTGCGCCATCAGTAAGACTTGCTTGATCGGGTGGTTTATCACGATCTGGGATAATGAACTAGCTAACTTAGCCAGTTCGTCTGTTGCTTGGTTATTTACTCGGGGGATCTTCTGTATAATGACTTCTTAGAAATTTGCCTTCAACTTCTTGAAGGCTTCTTCATATAGCTTGAGTTAAGAGCTACTTATTTCGAACGTCCCTGATAGTTACTGAGTGGCTAACTAAGAGTTCGAATGGATGAGGATTTTTGTAGCTCCGACGTGCCGAGGTGCCTGTAAGCTGGCTATCAAGGCTTCATACTCGGCTTCATTATTGATAGTCAAATAATCCAAACGAATGGACAACTGCATCCAGTCCTCCCACGGTGAAATCAACAAAATGTCGATCCCATTGCGTTGCCAAGTGGACGAGCCATCGACGTATATTTTCCAAGTCGCATCTGGCTCGGTGTTTTGGACCTCTGTTACAAAATCATTTAAGGCATGGGCTTTAATCGCCGTTCGGGGCTAATATTGAATGTCGAATTCACTGAGCTCAGTCGTCCACTTGATCAGCCGTCCGGACGCCTTTGGGTTTAGAAGGACCCTTCCCAAGGTGTTGTTAGTCATCACGATGATCGGGTTCACTAGGAAGTACGAACGGAGTCTCCGAGCGACTAGCACCAATATGTATGCTAATTTTTCAAGACATGTGTAGCGGGATTCTGTATCTTTCAATATATGACTCAAAAAATATACGGGTTATTGTTCCTAGCTGTTCTGCTTTACCAATGTCGAGCCAACCACATAGTCGGTGGATGATAGGTAGATCCAGAGCGGCTCGCGAGTTCTCGGCTTGGCCAATACAGGCAAGGAGTTGAGGTACATCTATTCATGTTGTGGAAGTCGATGTCGACCTTCCACTTGTTGCCCGATTTGGAGACCAGCACGACATTAGCGAGCCAGCTAAGGAATTGGACTTCCCAGATGTAACTAGCCTCCAGCAATTTTTCTATCTCATCCCGGATAATCAGATTTTGCTTTGTGCTAAAGTCCATCTTCTTCTGCTTCACGGGTCGAGCGTTCGGTCGGGCATGAAGCTCGTGTTAAGCCATGCTCGTTGAAATCCCAGGGAGCTCGTGAGTCAACCAAGTGAACCCGACATGGTTCCGCCATATGTAGGCGACCAACTCTATCTTCTTCTCGGTCTCCAGGTAAGTGGTGACAAGTGTGGTTGCCTCCGACCAACTTGGGTGGATATGAACCTCCTCCTTTTCTTCATAGACCAGTGTAGGAGGTTTCTCTGTGATAGTGTTCACTTCCAAACGCGGGTTCTTCCGAGCGGCCCTTGCTTCGGATTTGACCATCTCGACATAACATCGTCGAGCAGCCAACTGGCCTCCTTTGACTTCGCCCATTTTGTCATCTACCGAAAACTTAATCTTCTGACGGAAGGTGGACACCACCGCTCGGAACTCATTGAGGGTCGGTCGACCCAATATGACATTGTAGGTCGATGCACGTCCACCACAATGAAATGTGTGGTCCTTGTCCTCTTCGGCGGCTCCTACCAAGTGAAATGGCCAGGTGGCCTTGGTCGATCAGCAACACTTCGTTGCATGTGAATCCATAGAGCGGGGTCGTCATGGGCAACAACTCGCTCCGATCAATTTGTAACTTATTGAAAGCTTTCTTGAATATGATATTCACCGGCTTCCTTGTATCAACAAAGGTTTGGTGAATAGTATAATTAGCTATTACTGTTCGAATGATCAGAGTGTCGTCGTGAGCAATCTTCATTCCCTCTAAGTCTCTCGGGTTGAAACATATCTTGAGTCCTTCGGCCCTCTCCATGTTGTAGCCAACGGCGTGGATCTCGAGTCATCGAGCGTACGACTTCCTCACTCAGTTGGAATCACCGTTGGTCAGCTCACTGGTGATCATTCCTATTTTTCCCCGAGCGGTGTTTCTCATGTTCTCCTCCTCTCAAGACGAAGGCTTACTCTGCTCGGCAGAGGCTCGGGCAGGACTTGGGTTATTCCTTCGCTGGAGTTGATGATGGAGTGGCTCGGCCGTCGTCCTTTCTTCCTCCCTTCGCTCGGCTGATCGACACATGTGTCACCAATCAGGATATGGTGATCGACGGCAATATCCCCTCAGGGTTGGCCTGCTCGACACATGTGTCACCGATCAGGTCGTAGCAGTCTTGGGAATTGTGTGTCACCGACTGGTGGAAGAAGCAGAACAATGGTGTCCACATTTTGCCTTTTGTAGCTGTTGGAATGTATACTAAAAGCCTAGTTTTTGTAAACATTTATTTTGAAATAAAAGAATCACATTGGTCAATATCTGCATTTATTTGTTAAATGTAATTGTTCAATTAATTTATATAGTAGATAACATGGAGTGTGGTGTCACTCTCAGAAGATCATGTTGTCGGTTCTTTATAAATTATAAACAGTTGTTCACGACTAAGATGGAAAGGAACAAACCATCGGAATAGTCGTAGTGTAATTAAGTATTAGTTTATCTTGATTAATAAATTACACTGATACACTCTAAGTGTATTGAGTAGGACCATTTTAGGTAAGTTCTTTTTGTACTGACTTAATAAAAGAACTAGACCTTAGTTATTATGGAAGTGTATGCTCTTAATCCTAATATAATAACAAGCACATATATTTAATATTTATTTCTTTGACTTATCAAAGGGTGAGATTTAGCTCGATAAATCAATATGCCCGATAAGTTGGGAAATTATATTACTTATAGTGTGTGTTGTTGATTAAAGAAGGAATCTGTGTCCTAGTTATCTAAGTTGAGAATGTCCCCAAGAGGAGCTCATAAGGATTGACATGTTAAACCCTACAGGTGGACTTAGTCCGACATGACAATAAAGTTGAGTGGTACTACTCTTGGAGCTAGATATTAATTAAGTGAGTTGTCAGTAACTTACTTAATTAGTGGACATTCGTAATCTTAAACACAGGGAGACTAACACACTCATGATAAGAAGGAGCTCATAATGTAATTTGGGATTGGTACGGTAGTGCGATAATAACTCTCTAGTGGAATGAGTTATTATCGATGAACTTGAGTTGTGTGTTCGGGGCGAACATGGGACACTCAAGCTCATCGGAAGGCCAAAACCAATTTCTCCTCTAGGTCCCTGTCGTAGCCTCATTAAAGCCTCAAGTCCATCTAAAGAAAGGCCCATCTTGGCGTCCAAGAAGGGGGTCGGACCATTGCTTGGTGACCAAGCAATGGCTGGCCACATCTCCTCTTAAAGGGCCGGCCCTATTGCTTGGTGACCAAGCATGTAGGGGCCGGCCACAATAATTCAAACAAGGAGGGGTGTTTTGAATTTTTAAAATCTTCTCTTTATAGAAAACTATAAGTTTTAAAAGAGAGATTTTAATTTCAAAAACTTTCCTTATTTGAATTAGGCCACATGTTTTAATAGAGAGTTTTAAAAGTTTTAAAACTTTCCTTTTTTAACCATCCTCATGGTTTAGAAAAAAAAGAAAGATAAGTTTTAAAATTAAAATTTTCTATCATCATGTTAAAAAAAGAAATTTTATAAGAGAAGTTTTAAATTTTAAAACATGGTTTTAATTTTTAGAACTTTCCTTTTTTAACTCCTACTTTAGGAAAGAGAGCTTGTGAAATTTTATAAGAGTTTTTCTTCTTATAAAATTTTATAAAAAAATTAAAATTCCTTTTCCTCTTATGGGGGTTGGCCACCCTTACTTGGTGCCCAAGTAAGGTGGCCTGCCATGTTTAAAATTATAAAATTATCAAATTTATTTTTGGTGATTGATTCAATCAAGAGGAAAGAAAAGAAAAATTAAAAGGGAAAAGGAAAAGCTAGAGGAAGATTTTAATTTTTGTAAAAAAAATTTCCTTATTTGCCTTGGGCAACTAATATAAAAGAAGAGGTGAGGAGGCTTCATGAGACACAATTCTTATTCTCTTGCTTGGAGAACCTCAAGTGGCCGGCCCTCCCTCTCCCTTCTCTTTTCCCTTTTGCTCTCTTCTCCTTGGTGGTGGTGGTGACCGGATTTTAGAAGAAGAGGAAGAAGCTTTTGGGTGGTGTTCATCTTGGAGGATCGTCGCCCACACGACGTCCAAGGCGAGGCGAGGAATACGACAGAAGATCTTGAGGTCATTAGCTTACAAAGAGAAGGTATAACTAGTAGTTTTCTTCCGCATTATACTAGTTATTTTCTTTGTAAGAATTCTAAATACAAGAGGCAATTAGATCTAGTTTATCGAATTTATTTTTCGAGTTTGTGTTTTTTTCTTTTTCGAATTTGTGATTCGATTGTTCTTTTTGGTTAACTTAGAGTTATTTAAGGAAATTAAATATTAGTTTTCCTTAAAAGGCTTTGTCTAGGCGGTGGTGGTTGCTCCCATATCCAAGAAGGCCATGTGCCTCGCCATGCAGTCCTGGAAGCCAATTTTGAAAATTAATATTTAATGGAATTAATAACATAGGTGGATTTGAATCAATAGTGTTAAGTTCCGCTTGCGATTCAAATCTAAACTATTAAGAACAGATAAGTTAAATTTGGAATCAATGATGTTAAGTTCCGTCTGCGATTCCTAATTTAATTTCTAAAGAACACAATAAGTTATTTAAGGAAAGGTTCGACACTTATACAAAAATTTTTGTACAGTGGAACCGGTACGTTTTCCTAAGACTAACCAACAGTAGCCTTTGGGTGATCGGCTACCACATGCTGCATGGCATGCATCCTGGACTCGTGGTGTGGCTGGCCTCCCCCCGATCGAGGTCCTTTGGGAGGTTAATGGCTGCTTAGCGAGCGCCGCTCGGGCGCTGCTACGGGTTCAGCTGAACCTCCCTTCTTCTGGCCGCATGAACTTCTTCAACGTTTATGTACTCTATGGCCTTCCTTTACAAGTGGTCGAAGTCCCTCAGCGGCTTCCGAATGAGCGATCAGAAGAACTCCCTTTTGGTGATCCCCTGGGTGAAGACATTCACCAATATATCTGAGGAGACCGCTGGGATATCCATGGCTACCTAATTGAAGCGTTGGATGTATGCCCTTAATGCTTCCCTGGGCCCTTGCTTTAGTAAGAACAAATTTACGCTAGTCTTCTGGTGACGACTGCTAGCAAAGTGGTGTAGGAACGCCGCTCAGAAGTCCTTAAAGCTGCGGATTGACCCATGCAGCAACCTCTTGAACCACCGTTGTGCTGACCTGGAAAGAGTAGTGAGAAAGACCCGACACTTCATCCCGTCGGTGTATTGATGAAGTGTGGCCGCGTTGTTGAACTTGGCCAAGTGGTCATCCGGATCGATAGTTCCATTGTATTCTCCAATTACCAATGGGGTGTAGTGCCTCGGCAGAGGGTCGTCCAAAATCCCCTACGAGAATTTTTTATTAATCAGCTCAAGCGAATCATCGTCCCTTGGAGCCTTCCCTTTCCTTGCGTCCCGAATGAGCGCATCATCTGAGGAAGACCCCCGATCCTTATCCGTTCGGCCCCGTTCCTCCGATGGGGTCCTGAATAGCGCCCAATGGAAGGGGATCGGCACATTAGGCACTTCCCCATACATGTCGGTCGGCTTCTTGTTCTTTCCTAGAGCGGATATTTGGTCTGGTCGGTCTCCGGGTTCAGCCTGACGACCCGCGGCTGATGCTGCTAGCTCCTACGCTTAACGCTCGGTCAGTGCCTGTTGTTGCTGTTGCTCCACTATTTTTGCCGCTCAGGCTTATATCAGTATGTCGAACTCCTCTTGCGTCAGGGTCACCGTGGTAATTCGTCCAGCATCCTCCATCTTCTTGTTCGAATGCAAGCTAAATTCCCACTGACCGACATCAAAATGATCTTGTCCGAAAGCGGGAAGGTAGAAAGCTGGGAATGTGGCAGCTTTACTGGCCGGCTATAGACTTCGCTCCGCTCTGCAAAACAAGTAACGTCAGTGCCAATCCTGGGAAGGGGTCCCCAGCGTTAGCCCTCCGACGCTCAAGTTAGTCACCGGAACATTGGAAGAAAGCGGAGCAACAGTTACTCTAACGCAAACAATGAATCTCGCGTACCTCCGCCAGTGACGGACCCCCCTTTATATAGAGCCCTGGTGGGTGACATGTGCACGCCTCGAGACGTGAGCATGTTCTCCAGTATATCCTATGCAGCTACCTGTCAGGAAAGTAACTCTGACACCATACTTTAACAGGGCATGCATATCCTTGACAGGACAGTAGAAGTTTCCGCCATACGATCCGCCTTTTGACCATGTCTTGTGTCAGTGACATTATCTCTCAGAAGGATATCGAGGGATACGACAATGGTCCAGCTGCTTGGCCAAGTGGGGTTGTCGCTCGGCCAAGACTCTGCTTTGTTGATGGTCAGGTTTTGTTGCTTGGCCGAGCGGGGTAGCCGCTCGGCCAAAACTCCGCTCCGTTGATGGTCAGGTCCCGTTGCTTGCCCGAGCGGGGTAGCCGCTCAGCCAGGACTCCGCTCCGTTGATGGTCAGGTCTTGTTGCTTGGTCGAGCGGGGTAGCCGCTCGGCTAGGACTCCCCTGCTCTATCGACCTTAGTTGCTCTTTCCTACGGTGACTATGTAGTAGCGTGATCCCCCGTTAAGACAAGCTCTCCAGTCTCCTTAACGTCTTGTTGCTCCACATTGAGCGTTAGATTATCTTATCATATTATCCCGAGCCGGACAGGTGGTCCGCTCGGACATGTCTTCTGTAGGTCAGGCACTGAATGTATGGACTGGTTGTTACCTTCGTCCTCCGTTCGGCCCTTTGACAACCTGGTATTTACCACCTTGACTTTGACCCTCACTTTGATAGTTGACTCCGTACCATATGGACCTCCTTATATCACCATATCAATATTCATGGTGGCTGAAAGGCGAATACGCTCGCCCCCAGCGCCCCCGCCAACCCGTAACAGGGCTAACACAGAAGAGGTAAATCACGGGCAGCTACTAGCCTTTGGAATAATGACTAGCACATAAGGGAGACATTACCTCGGCTTTGTCGAAATTCGAATCCTAAACTTCATGATGGCAATATCTCATGACCGTATTAATATTCATGATGGTAAAAGGCGAATACGCTCATCCAACTGTATTAATATTCATGCACTATCGTGAGGAGAAATGATGTTAATGGACTTAGTTTGAGTTGAAGGGTTCACGTATAATGTGGCAAACATAATTCCTAATAAAAACTTTATCTCTAATCCATCAATTGATTTCAATTCAACCCATAGATATAATCACAAATGAACTAATCTAATATTTTTAGGCAGAAATTAAAAGGAAATCCTTTATCATCGTTTTTATCAAAATAACATTTTTTAAAAGCATTAAAATAGCATTCCAACATATTTTCATTTCAAAATATCGCTGGAACAAAATTACTCCAATTTGATTATACTTATTATACACAGAATATTATCTAATTAAAATACTATTATCAAATAGGTCAAAATTATTTAAATTTGATCAAAATCATTTCATTTTAAATTAGTTAAAACCATTTTAAAACTATTAAAAAACAATTATCATTGTTACCATAAGTGTTGTAATAATTTTGAAGTGATTTTCATCAAATTAAAATAATTTGGATTAATTAATATTTGAATATAAAAATGTTATGTAAGTAATTTTGATTAAATTGAGACAATTTACCCAGTTATGATAGTAGTCACTCCACATTATATTAATTATATTATAGCTCTTATAAAAATGTGGAACCGTCACATCAGCCCCTAGAGCCGGTCCTATAGATATGGAGGGAGGTAAATGCAGGTACACAGGTGGAAAGTGTATGGCGGAGACGTTAACCCCAGACAGTGACATCCCAAGGATCGACCCCTGGATCTTTCAGCCACAGAACCATGCACTCCCCATCTGTGCTACGCCCTGGGGACATATTATAGCTCTTATAACAATACTAATGAGAGACCAGATTTTCTGGTCAATAAATAAAATAGATCACTTATAATTGTTGTGGAATCATGGTTATAATCCGGCTATAATTAATTATAATTTTTTTTTATATTCATCGTCCTTCATATTATAGTTTAGATCGAAACGGATGATCGGAAGTCACTTGAAATCCATCAATAATGGACAAGTGGTCAGATAACCTATCGCTGAGTAGGAGATGACCTCTAGGTGGTATATAGTTATCAATGCTGATTTAAATTATAATATAAAGAATGATTAATCTAAGAAAAAATTATAATTAATTATGATAAAATTACGGTTACGATTTGATTGTAATGATAAATGGTCCATTCTCTATTTGTTTTCTTTTTCAATCAGATGATCTGTCTTCCACTAAATAAGGGTGTCTTCAAAATTTAAAAAAAATACGTTGGGAGCAATATTTTAACTTTTTAAAAATACTTTTAATAAAATTAATAATAAAGACATTCTTTTGATTATTATTATTTTTTTTATTGATTGTTGATAAGCTAACACACAATAGCATGTCAAAATAAATATCTAAGAGTCAATATCAAATTATTTTAGATTCCTTTTTTAGAAAATAAATTCTCCTATTCATGTGGTCAACATGTCAACTTTTACGGAAAGTGAGTTGAAAGTCCCTTTTCAATTCAATATATTAATGTAAAAAATGAATATTTTTGCATGTTTAAAAAATTGCAATTTATGTCGTCACTAATGATCCCTGCAAGCAACAATATTTAATTTAAGTCATACACTAACCATGAAGCTTTGCTTTTCTAAACTTCCAACTCACATAAAAAAAATATTTATGTGAACTTTTAGTATTTTTTTAAAAAATAATATTTAGAGGAGATTTGGTGCACATCTCATTCATGTGACCTATTTTTTTAAAAGAAAAAATGGATTAGTTTAACAAATTGATTAATAATTTATTAGTCATGCAAACCTCATTGCAAGTCATGCATATTTTATGTTCATATAGTATTCTTGATTTATTTAGTTAATGAATATACAATTTAGAGTATTATGGCTTGAATTTTATTATATAGAATAGATCTTGTTCATTCCGTTTCCTTCGAGGTGTGGATGGAAGAAGGAAAATAATCCATGAGAAATGAATCTGCGTAGCCGCCGAGGAATAGAAAAACAAAGAGAGAGAGAGAGAGAAAATTCTATGGAAAGCCCACAGAAAAGAAGAAAAATGATGGAAAAAAATAAATAAAAATGACCCGAACGAAGTTGCTTGCGACTTGCGTTCGCACGAGGCGGTCTTGTGGGGCCGCACAAGGAAGCCGTGTAGGGCCGCTTGCAACTCACGGCCGCCTGAGGTGGGCAGTCGACCAGGGCCATCCTTGTGGTGTCACCCTAAGCCAGGCTTGACCGTATGGTCCTGTGCACTCGGTCGGTTGCACAAAAACATCCGCTCCTCGTGAGGAGACCTTATTGTACTATAATGTGTTCGATATATGTGGATAGAAAAATAGGTGAAGAGGGAAGAAGTTTCATTATAAATGGAATTTTGTTAGAAAAAAAATTATTGGAGAAGAAAATATGGAAAAAAATAATATGGAAGAGGAGAATCCCTATGTGGAAAAGAAGGAGAATAAAACAAAACTCAACTTGCTTCATTCATGAAAAAGAGTGCATATTTATAGGTTTATTGGATAAGCATCAAACTTAGATAATCATGACATTTTTATTTTTATTATTATTATTTTATCTTCACGAAATTCTTGTTCCTATCATGATTATCACCTCATCTATTCTATCTCCACAAAACTTTATCAAGAACTTTTATATCTGAAAAAATAAGTTTAATTTCCAACACCCCCTCTTAAACTTGATTTTCAGTTACCTCATAAATGTCTCGTAAGCTTCTAAAGCGTAGTACTCTCTCACTTAAATTTTCACTTGAAGTTGATGCAGATGAATTTCCTTGAGTACTTGGTGTTGATGTTAGTAGTGGAGTAGTAGGTTCCTCTCTTATTTGCTCCACCCTTAGTTGCTCCACATCTTCTTCTTCAAAGTACGGGAAGAAGTTGTAATCTTCATTTCGAGATTCCTAATTCCATTCTTCTTCTTCATTAAATATGACATCTCGGCTGATGATTGTCTTCCCGGTATCTGGATTATATAGCTTATACCCTTTTGAGTTAGTATCATAACCAATAAAAATAAACTTCTTACTTTTATCATCAAATTTGCTTCTTACTTTATCAGGCACATGAACGTGGGTATTTCCAAAAACTTTTAGATGAGAAACCCATGCTTCCTTCCGCTCCACGCTTCTTGTGGTGTCTTGCCCCACACACTCCTTGTTGGTGATCGGTTGGATAAGTATACTGTACATGCAACCGCTTCTGTCCAAAGTTCCTTTGGTAGCCTCTTGCTTTTGAGAATGCTCCTTGCCATGTCAAGGATGATTCGATTCTTTCTTTCTGCCACTCCATTTTGTTGAAGGGATCTTGGAACTATCAAGGATCGTCATATTCCGTTGGTTTCACAAAATTCTTGAAATTCCTTTGAGATAAATTCTCCTCCTCGATCAGAACGCATAGCTTTGACCTCGAGACCGCTCTCCTTTTCTATGGTAGCTTTAAATTTCTTGAATATGCCGAAGACCTCCAATTTTTGCTTCAAGAAGTATACCCAAGTTTTTCGAGAAAAGTCATCTATGAAAAGAATGAAATAATTATTCTTACCAAGTGAACTTGGCTTTATCGAACCGCAAACATCTGTATATAAAAGTTCAAGAGGCTTTTGAACTCTTGAACTTGACTTCTTTGGAAAACCTCTTCTAAATTGCTTGCCACGTAGATATGCTTCACATACTTAATCAGGATGTTTGATGCAAGGTAGTCCTCTCACCATCTCTTTCTTTGAAAGCAGTTCTAGTCCTCCCAAATTGAGATGTCCAAATCGAAGATGTCATAGCCAAGTGATGTCTTTGTAACAAGCTTTGAGACAGTTGACAACATCATTTTGAATATTAAGTAAGAACATTCTATTTTTGACATAGGCACCTTAGCAATTAAGCAACCAATATGATCTTTCAAGATGAGCATACCATCTTTTAGATGAATATCATATCCTTTTGCCAAAAGTTGTCCTAAGCTTAGGATGTTGCTCTTCATATTTAGCACAAAGAAAATATTTGAGATAAATTCATGTTTTCTATTCTTCAAAAGGATGAGAATGTTACCTTTGTCTTATACCTCAATCTTTGATTCATCTCCGAAGGATACATTACCACCAAGTGATTCATCAAGCTCTACAAACATGTTTCTTTTCCCACACATATGATTGCTTACACCAGTGTCGAGATACCAAATTGTATCTTCTTCTCTTTCATTATCTTTATACGCTAGCAGTAGGGTGTCATCTTCTTCTTTTCTTTCTTCCATATAATTTGTGTTGGACCCCGTGGTAATTTTGATGTGATCAACCAAGTTGGTTAGGTCCTGCTGTGTTTGATCCCTGTGTCTGAGTGTGCAGGAGCTTAGGAACACAGGAAGTCGAGCGGAAGACGCAGCTAGCGAGAAGGACGGCACGGGAAGGGAGCCGACGGGCTCGGTGCGTCCGAAAGACGAGAGAGCTGCGGAAGAGTATGTTAGGACCAAAAGTAGCTAGAGGGGGGGTGAATAGCTCGTCGCGTTCGCTCGGTGCTCGGCGTTGCTTGTTCCTTCAAAGATGTGCAGCGAAAAATACAGAAACAAACACACAACGCTAACACGGTTGGTTTTACTTGGTATCCACCTCACAAGAGGTGACTAATCCAAGGATCCACACCAACACACACACCCTCCACTAAATAAAACTCTCCTTTATGGTAACTACCAAGGGCGGAGAAGCCCTACAAGACTCAATACAAGAAGAGAGGGAAAGGATACAAGAAATACAAGCTTACAAGCTTACAATGAGTACAAAACCCTAACCCTAGCTTCTCTTCTTGGCTTTGATCCGCCTCTTGACTTGGAGAGCTTCCAAGATCCTTCAAGAACTGGCGATCTGAGCTTTGTGAGCGCTGTGGAGGAGTTGGCGAGAGCTCTGGAGTGAATCGGAGAAGTTCTGCTGAAGGAATCGCACGCCAACAGCTATAAACGACGCCAACGGTCGGATCCCGATCGATTCGAATGTTCCCAATCGATCGGGGAGGCTTTGGATCGATCCATGGATCGATCCAGAGCGCCTCTGTGCTCTGGAAACACGCCTGGATCGATCCACGGATCGATCCAGCGCTTATCGCGCGAAGCAGCCGCGTCCCAA
This sequence comes from Zingiber officinale, assembly GCF_018446385.1. Taxonomy (NCBI): domain Eukaryota; kingdom Viridiplantae; phylum Streptophyta; class Magnoliopsida; order Zingiberales; family Zingiberaceae; genus Zingiber; species Zingiber officinale. The sequence continues at coordinate 17,583,691 of NC_056006.1, read as the reverse complement.
TCGATCCACTGATCGATTGGGACCTCTGGATCGATCCACGGATCGATCCAGAAGCTCTCTGTTCGCTGGGACAGGTCTGGATCGATCCACTGATCGATCCAGAGCCTGGATCGATCCACTGATCGATCCAGCACTTGGTTTTTGTCCAAAACCAAGTCCTAAACCTCCAAACCAACATCCGGTCAACCTTGACCTGTTGGTATGTCATGCCTAGCATCTAGTCACTCCCTTGACTTGCTAGGACTCCCTTACCAAGTGTCCGGTCAATCCCTTTGACCCACTTGGACTTTTCTCTGTGCCAAGTATCCGGTCAATCCCTTTGACCTACTTGGATTTCTTTCATGCCAAGTATCCAATCAATCCTTTGACCTACTTGGACTTCCCAACACCAGATGTCCGATCATCCTCGATCCATCCGGATTTTCCCTGGCTTCACTCACCGGGACTTTCACCTAGCTTCACTCACTAGGGTTTTCCATCCGCCTAGCTTCACTCACTAGGACTTTCACCGGCTTCACTCACCAGGATTTCCAGCCTAGCTTCACTCACTAGGACTTCCTTCTGCCTTCACTCACTAGGACTTTCACCTGGCTTCACTCACCAGGACTTTCATTTTGCCTAACATCCCAGTTAGGACTTCCCAGTCAAGTATCCAGTCAACTTTGACCTACTTGACTCTTCTTCAATCAATATCTTATTGTCAAACATCTAAACCCAAACCAAGACTCAGCTTGGTTACCCGGGTCAACCTTGACCTGAGGGATATTGCACCAACAATCTCCCCCTTTTTGATGTTTGACAATACCACAATAACACTTACAATCCCATATGTAAGTTAGGCTAATCCCATAGCCTCCTTCTTCATGCCACTAGGTAATGAAAGCATAAATTAAGCTCTTCATTCTCCCCCTAAGAGGGCAAACTCCCTCTAGGTAATGAAAGCCTAACTTACTCCCTTTCATGAGTCCTTTCATTCTCCCCCTATGACCTTCTCATAGGTAATGAAGGACTAAGCTTAACCATACATTCTCCCCCTATTGGCACACATCAACCATCGTTGGACACACATCAACCTATGCTCCAATTCTGGGCACACTTCAACAAATCCATTTGTTGAAGACTCTCCCCCTGAAGAGTTGCTCATCGTTGTTCACAACATCACTCGTTGTGATCAACACGATAATGAAGGTCTCATACCCTTCATTTATCCTTAACTTCTCCCTCAATGTAGACAACTACCCAACCTTGAGCATTATCTACCACTCGAGTGTCCACTTGAAATAATGAGGATATCCACTCCCCATTTTTCCCCATTTCAAGTTTAAATGCTCAACCTTGAGCAAGTCCACAATAGAAGGTTAACCACCTTCCAAGGTTCATGAAAAATAATTTTCATGTCTTTAAAGAGTCCCTCCCCCTAAAGACATGGTGGTAACTTCTGTCATTGCACCAACAATGACTTGGAATCCCTAAAACATTAGGAAACCCAAATTTAGAAGTTTTGAGGTTCAAATATTCAAAATTTGAAACAACCTCAACCTAAACTTCTACTTAGTCGTCGTTAACCAATCCATCCTTGTTTTCAACATGAAAACACCCTTTGTATGTATACAAATGTATTTAAGGGGTTTGGAATGGTTACCTAGACTAAAATAGATTCAAAGATGCTGAAATCAGGCCTTCCCAGCCAAAATCAGCAACTTGGATCGATTGGAGTTGGGTTCCAATCGATTGAACCTTTCTGAATCGATCCACTGATCGATTCAGACTCCCTGGATCGATCGGCTGATCGATCCAGCAAGCTTCTGCTCGCGGGAATTGCCGTTTGAATCGATCCATGGATCGATTCATGGAACTCCAATCGATCCATGGATCGATCGGAGCTCTGATAGTTGCTGAAATTCCATTTCAGTCAACTTCAGAAACCCCTAGAAAATTCTACAAAAATCTAAAAATTATGAAATTTCGTGTAGACATAATTTAGGGCATACTTAATCATGGAAAAATAGCTTTCTATGAAAATACATCATATTTTCAAAGATTGACACAAACTTGAAAACCTGTAAAAACTTTAGTGTTTTTCTTCAAGTTTGTGTCTAACTATTCAATGGTGATTACTATCAAAAGATAGCCTTCACCAAGGTTTTCCAAAAACATTTTAAAAACATTTTCAAAACCAATATCCCATCATGTTCCTTGGGCATAATGCACATGACTTGTACATTAGCTTTCCCAATGATGAGAAAACACATAACTATGTGTTTTGATGAATTTAAAACTCAAAGGAATGCACTAAGTCAACATCTTGAGCTTTGTTCATCATCCTAACATCTCACTTGTATATAATATGCACTAAAACACATACAAGTCACCTTAGAGGTCTTTGTGAGATGTAAATTTTGGTTTTTGCCCTAATCTAGGGATCATGCATATCTATCTAGGCATTTTAGAGATATTAGACATCCACCCAGGATGTCACTTGTTAATAAGTGTCGTTAAATGCCATTTGTCCTTAATTACAATGAATTAAACTTAATGCATGATTATGTTATGGCATACGTCAAAAGAAAATAATTTTCAAAAGAAAATATCCTATTGCTACATGATGTATGAATGTCATGACATGGTATGTTTTGGATTTTTCATAATAAAACATGAATGCAAAAATAGACATGATGTCATGGCATATGATGGGCAAACAATCATGGCAAGATTTAGCATAAATAAAATATACCTAGATTAACTATCTAAGTATCCTTAAAGTCTTAGCTAAACTTACACCTTAAACCTAGATTGCCCTAAAGTACTTCAAGAAAATGCCAAAGCCTAAGTTTGCATTTCTTATTCCCTTGATTAATTTATGCCAATTAAAATAAACATGTCCTCAAATGTTGGCATATTCCATTTTTCCTCAAGAGTAGCACTTTTAAATTTAAGGCCCGGATTGCCTTAAATTGCCTAAGAACATACCAAAAACCCAACTTGATAGTTCTTACGAATTTTCCAATATGTGTCATTTAAGATTAAAATCAATTCTTCCACCATTAGGCACATTTTACTCTTTCAAGGAGTAATCAATAATTCCATTTCATTTTCAAAGGTTAACAAAAACCTTGAAAATGCTCCTTGAGTGTCAATTTCCTCAAAGTTGGGTTAACTACCCTTCTAATCGGAGTTGACACTCTCTAACCCATCTATGGGGTAGAGAAGATGCTCCTAGGAACCCAACACCTATTGGTGCTCCTTGGATGCTCTAGGTACTCACTAGGGATAACTTCCCTAGATACCTTCCTAGTGACCTTGTTGGGCTTCTTAGAAGCCTTGGTCACATTTTCTAGGTCAACTCTAGGGATAACCTCCCTTGTGACCTTGTTTGTGACTTTCTTAGACTTCTTAGAAGTCTTAGTCACATTTATTGCAAAAATACTCTTAGGGAAGACTTCACTAGCATTTTTGGCTTGACCACTAGACCTAGGGTTTGTTCCATAACTATATGGAACTCTATGGTAAGAGGGCACATCCTTCTTAGCCTTTGGTTTGTATCCCAAACCTCTATGGCCATTAGATGACCTTTGTGCTCCTAGACCTAGGCTATGCTCATTTTGCCCTAATAGGATATTTTCCATCCTTTTTAGGGTCTTTTCCATTTTATCAAGTCTTGACCTCAAGACTTGATTTTCTATCACTAAGTCCTTAGTTTTAGATTTTTCATTTGATTCATGAGCATATTTATTTTTGGGCTTGTATCTAAAATCTTTAGAGTTATTGCCCAAGTGTCTATCTACCTTCCTAACCTTAGGTTGGGTAGTTTTGGCATGTAGGGCCACATGTTTTTCCTTAAGGCCCTCATGCTTCCTATTCTTATGGTAAATCGCATTAAAATGATAAAAATTTGACCTAGCATGCTGTTTACCATTTTGCAAGGGAATAGGCTCAATGAAAGTTACCTTCCTTTTTACCTTGGAGGCTCCCCCTTGACTAGTGCCTCCTTGAGCCTTGACCATCTTCTTCCCCTTGGGGCATTGACTTCGGTAATGCCCCTTTTGTTGACACAAGAAACACACAATGTGCTCCTTGCTCTTCTTTGTCCCGGGGGTGGTCACCTTGGGCTTCTCCTTGCCCTTTTGTGCCACTTGGCCCTTCTTCTTGGCCAAGTTGGGACACTTGCTCTTATAGTGCCCATGTTCCCTACACTCAAAACATATTATATGATTTTTATTATTAATTGAAATATTTATACCTTTGCTTGTAGGGGTGGCATCTTTTTCTTTGGATCCGGAGGTAGAAGCTTCCTCTTGATCGGACCTTGATTCTCCTCCATTTGATTTTTCTTGACTTGTGGAGGTAGAAGCTTCTTCCTCCTCTTCTTCTCTTGACCCGGATGTAGAAGCTTCTCCTTCTTCTTGATCCGGTGTCACCAAGGATTGCTCCCCCTCAATCCTAGAGGTGGAGGCTTCATCATCTTGAATATGAAACAAGGAGTATGCTCCCTCCTTGTTCCCTTCGTTGCATTCCCTTGAGGATGAAGCTTCTTGGATTTCCTCTTCTTCGGAGGTTGAGTATCTCTCAACCTCGGAGTCCTCCTCTTGGTCTTGCTCCAAAGAGTCACCCTCTCTGGATTCTTCATGATCTTGTACAGTGGAGGGGATCTCTTCATGAAGCTTAGCCAATTTGCTCCAAAGTTCATTTGCATCTTCAACTTCTCCAATTTTGCAAAGAATGGTGCTTGGCAATAAATTGACCAAAAGCTTGGTCACTTTGTCATTTGCCTCGCACCTTTGGACTTGTTCCGGGCTCCATTTGCTTTTCTTTAGAACTTTGCCCTTTGAATTTCTTGGAGCCTTGAAGCCTTCCATTAGAGCAAACCATTGCTCTATCTCCATCATAAGAAAATTTTCGATTCTTGATTTCCAAGAATCGAAACTCGTAGAAGTGTATGGTGGAGCCACCCTTGTGTCAAATCCAAGCCCATCTTGGAATTGCATCTTGAAGTTGAGCTTGATAAAATCTTGAACTTGAAGAATTTGCTCCAACTTCTTCACCCTCTAGCTTTTCTTGTTATGCTTGACCCTTCCGGCGATGATTCCGGTGAAGAGCGGCCTTGCTCTGATACCACTTGTTAGGACCAAAAGTAGCTAGAGGGGGGGTGAATAGCTCGTCGCGTTCGCTCGGTGCTCGGCGTTGCTTGTTCCTTCAAAGATGTGCAGCGGAAAATACAGAAACAAACACACAACGCTAACACGGTTGGTTTTACTTGGTATCCACCTCACAAGAGGTGACTAATCCAAGGATCCACACCAACACACACACCCTCCACTAAATAAAACTCTCCTTTATGGTAACTACCAAGGGCGGAGAAGCCCTACAAGACTCAATACAAGAAGAGAGGGAAAGGATACAAGAAATACAAGCTTACAAGCTTACAATGAGTACAAAACCCTAACCCTAGCTTCTCTTCTTGGCTTTGATCCGCCTCTTGACTTGGAGAGCTTCCAAGATCCTTCAAGAACTGGCGATCTGAGCTTTGTGAGCGCTGTGGAGGAGTTGGCGAGAGCTCTGGAGTGAATCGGAGAAGTTCTTCTGAAGGAATCGCACGCCAACAGCTATAAACGACGCCAACGGTCGGATCCCGATCGATTCGAATGTTCCCAATCGATCGGGGAGGCTTTGGATCGATCCATGGATCGATCCATAGCACCTCTCGCAGACCTGCCGATCGATCCACGGATCGATCCAGCGCTTATCGCAGGCGCGTCCCAATCGATCCACCGATCGATTGGGACCTCGATCGATCCACGGATCGATCCGAGCTCGCGGGGACAGGTCCGGATCGATCCACTGATCGATCCAGAGCCTGGATCGATCCACTGATCGATCCAGCACTTGGTTTTTGTCCAAAACCAAGTCCTAAACCTCCAAACCAACATCCGGTCAACCTTGACCTGTTGGTATGTCATGCCTAGCATCTAGTCACTCCCTTGACCTGCTAGGACTCCCTTACCAAGTGTCCGGTCAATCCCTTTGACCCACTTGGACTTTTCTCTGTGCCAAGTATCCGGTCAATCCCTTTGACCTACTTGGACTTTTCTTTCATGCCAAGTATCCAGTCAATCCTTTGACCTACTTGGACTTCCCAGCACCAGATGTCCGATCATCCTTGATCCATCTGGATTTTCCCTTGCCTGGCTTCACTCACCAGGACTTTCACCTAGCTTCACTCACTAGGGTTTTCCATCTGCCTAGCTTCACTCACTAGGACTTTCACCTGGCTTCACTCACCAGGATTTCCATCTGCCTAGCTTCACTCACTAGGACTTCCTTCTGCCTGGCTTCACTCACCAGGACTTTTCTTCTGCCTGGCTTCACTCACCAGGACTTTTATTTTGCCTAACATCCCAGTTAGGACTTCCCAGTCAAGTATCCAGTCAACCTTGACCTACTTGACTCTTCTTCAATCAATATCTTATTGTCAAACATCTAAACCCAAACCAAGACTCAGCTTGGTTACCCAGGTCAACCTTGACCTGAGGGATATTGCACCAACAGAGTACTCCGGTGGGCGTGAAGAGCGTGCACGGCGTTCGAGGGGCGTTAAGCCGGGACGGAAGGCTGCTCGAGGAAGGCCGGAAATTGGGTTCGGGTGAGCCCTATTTCGGTTGGCCGAAATTATCCAAACAAACGGAGCTTCGGAAAACAAAGTGAAGAAGAAAAGGAGTCAAAAGAGGCTGGAAGTTACTGTAGCAGAAATTACTGTAGCAGAAATTATTGTAGCAGGAACCTTGAAGGCGCCTTAAACACATTGAAGGCGCCTTAAACACACTGAAGGCGCCTTAAGCAGACCAGTTTGACTGTTTGCGCTGCGGATAAAGTTTTATCCGCAGATCGAGTTGGAGGCGCCTTGAACCCTGTTGGAGGCACCTTGGACTCTCGGGATAAGATTTCCAGGGCCTATATAAAGGCCCCTGGAGCTAGGAATTCAATAACAACTCAAGCAATCAACTGTATACTCATTCCTAGCAATAGTTCTACGCTTCCAAAGTGTAAAAGACTTCTCTGCTTTCAGCAAAGGAGATTTTTCTACTGAGCTTTTTCTTACTGCCCTGGATTAACAACCTCCTTGGTTGTAACCAGGTTAAATCCTGTCTTCTACTTAATTTCTATTTCCTTGCTTGGTTTAATTTTATTTCTGCCTTTACTTTATTTACTATTGCATTAATTGAGTTGAAATCCGAGGAGGGTAGTTTTATTTTTGTTTACAGCAATTCACCCCCCTCTTGCCAGCCTCCGCTGCACCTACACTTGGTATCAGAGCCGGACCGCCTCAGAAGGACTAACCGCCGACTGAAGCACGAAGATCTAGACGATGGCCGGAGCCAGTGACTACCCACCTGCATTCGAGGGGGAGTTTGCTTCATGGAAGCAAAAAATGGAGGTATACCTTAAGTCTGATTTTGGTATTTATTTAATAATGAAATCTGGTTATGAAGCACCAAAGAAAGTAAACGGAGAAGAGCTCGAGAAATATATCTGGAACGAGAAGCAACGTGATGAGTCGATGGCAAATGCGCGGGCTGAATTTCATCTTCTAACCACAATACCAAATGAAGATCTCGACAAAGTCGGAGAGTACAATAGCGCAAAAGAACTTTGGGAAAAGTTCTTAAAGATCTATGAAGAGTCCGAATCCAAGGTAAATGCCGCAACAGCCCTAACAGCCGAATTCCATCCTGAAGCCACAGAAAACTCATCCCAGATGAGCATCGATGAAGGGGAAGAGACTTCGGAAGAAAGCAACTCAACAGGGGGAGAATCAACAGCTGACAATGTAAGTCAGGTATGGTGTCCACCTTCTGAACAATTAATTACATTAATCGAGAAGGTACCTGAAAATTTTTGCGAATTAAAAATTAAATCTTCGAAAGAATTTTCTGGATTGGAAAAAATTTTGTCGAACGAATCTTTCCAATTAAAAACACCGTCGAAATATTTTTTACCAACTATTTTGTTGAAAGAATTTCTGAAACTAAAAATATTGCCAAAAGATTCTTGTGAGTTACAAAATAATTTGTCGAACGAATTATCAAAAGATCTTTTATCAATTATTTTGTCAAAACAATTTTTCGCATACTTAATATTGTTTTCCTTAAATCTAAAAAATTATGATAAACTAAAGTGGAAATTTAGATATCATAATAAGGTTAGAGAAATGGCAATAACTTGAGAATGAATTTTGTTTTAATAATAATAAAAAAAAATTTATTTTCGCCTAAGTTAAAAGCCTTTTCTATAATTCTAAAAAGTAATTTAACTTAGAATTTTTTTAAAATATTCTTCTGAAAAATTCAAAAATTCATTTTACTAACATTTTTTTGGAAAATTTTTTAACTTGAAAATTTTTTTGTGGAAACTTTTTGACTTGCAAAATTTTACCTAGAAAATTTTTCAAAATTTCATTCTTACTTGGAATATTTTTGAACCATTTATTTTACCTAACATATTGTTAGATAATTCTCTCTATTTTTATTAATCCCGTTTTTGCTGTGATCAAAGGGGGAGAGAAAAGTACAAGTTTAGGGGGAGTTAGAAAAATTTTAAAATTTAAATTTCTTTTTCTATTTTTTGTTGCAATTTTACTAATTGCAAAAATTATACTTAACTTGTTAGTTTAGTAATTTTTCTTTAAAATTACTTTTTATGTCTATTTTAACCCTAACTTGAACTTGGGTTGATGCACATCAAAAAGGGGGAGATTGTTGGACCCCGTGGTAGTTTTGATGTGATCAATCAAGTTGGTTAGGTCCTGCTGTGTTTGATCCCTGTGTCTGAGTGTGCAGGAGCTTAGGAACACAGGAAGTCGAGCGGAAGACTCAGCTAGCGAGAAGGACGGCACGGGAAGGGAGCCGACGGGCTCGGTGCGTCCGAAGGACGAGAGAGCTATGGAAGAGTACTCCGGTGGGCGTGAAGAGCGTGCACGACGTTCGAGGGATGTTAAGCCGGGACGGAAGGCTGCTCGAGGAAGGCCGGAAATTGGGTTCGGGTGAGTCCTATTTCGGTTGGCCGAAATTACCCAAACAAACGGAGCTTCGGAAGACAAAGTGAAGAAGAAAAGGAGTCAAAAGAAGCTGGAAGTTACTGTAGCAGAAATTACTGTAGCAGGAACCTTGAAGGCGCCTTAAACACATTGAAGGCGCCTTAAACACATTGAAGGCACCTTGAATGGATTGTTTAAGGCGCCTTGAGCATGCCAGTTTGACCGTTTGCGCTGCGGATAAAGTTTTATCCGCAGATCGAGTTGGAGGCGCCTTGAACCCTGTTGGAGGCACCTTGGACTCTCGGGATAAGATTTCCAGGGCCTATATAAAGGCCCCTGGAGCTAGGAATTCAATAACAACTCAAGCAATCAACTGTATACTCATTCCTAGCAATAGTTCTACGCTTCCAAAGTGTAAAAGGTTTCTCCGCCTTCAGCAAAGGAGATTTTTCTACTGAGCTTTTTCTTACTGCCCTGGATTAACAACCTCCTTGGTTGTAACCAGGTTAAATCCTGTCTTCTACTTAATTTCTATTTCCTTGCTTGGTTTAATTTTATTTCTGCCTTTACTTTATTTACTATTGCATTAATTGAGTTGAAATCCGAGGAGGGTAGTTTTATTTTTGTTTACAGCAATTCACCCCCGTCTTGCCGGCCTCCGCTGCACCTACAATTTGCTCTTTCATATACTTTATTCTTGGGAAATCTACATTCTTTTGCATAATGCCCAAATTTGTCACAATTGTAGCACCTAACTTGATATTTATCGTACCTCGAGTTTCTGTACCCTCTTCCACGTCCTCTTGTTGAATGTTCTCCTCTTTCATTGTTGTTGTTGGAAACTCATCCTTGCTGATTAGGACGGCCTCGTCCATATCCACAACCTCTTCCACGTTGACTTTTATTGTTACTGAAGCTTTCATCTTTCTTTGTCGGTTGAAGAGTTGTCTTTAGTAGTTGTTGAGTAATTTCTTCATTTATCTTCTTCTTTTCTTCATGGGCTTGTAATGAACCCAGGAGTTGCTCAATCGTCATGACTTGTAGATTCTTGGTCTCTTCGATGATGGTTGTAATGCTATCAAATTTAGAATCCAATGATCGAAGAATTTTCTCAATAATAGTTATTTCTTCTAGTTTCTCACCATTTCTCTTTAGTTGATTGGAAATGGTAGAGGCTCTAGAAAAGTAATCGGATACTAAGTCACCTTCTTTCATACGAAGAGCATCAAATTGACTTCTTAATGTCTGAAGTCGTACCTTGTTTACTTTTTCTTCTCCTTGATATGAGATTTGGAGCTTTTCTCATGCTTGCTTGGCCGAAGTTGCACTTGAGATTTTCTCAAAATCATCCTCATCTAAAGCTTGATAAGTGAGAAAAAGAGTCTTCTTGTATCTCTTTCTTAAATCTTTTAGACTGTCTTTTTCAGTCAGAGTTAGCGTCGAGTCGTCATGTGGCTCAACGTAGCATTTTTCTACAACCTCCCAAACATCATGAGCTCCAAGAAGCACCTTCATCTTGATACTCCAATTGTTATAATTACTCGCTTTGAGTATTGGAACTTGGAAGGGAACCATACCTCCATTAGTCATGGCTCTGATACCACTTTGTTAGAAAAGGAATTATTGGAGAAGAAAAATATGAGAGAAAATAATATGGAAGAGGAGGAGAATCTCTACATGGAAGAGAAGGAGAATAAAACAAAACTCAACTTGCTTCATTCATGAAAAAGAGTACATATTTATAGACTTATTGGATAAGCATCAAATTTAGATAATCATGACATTTTTATTTTTATTATTATTATTTTATCTTCACGAAATTCTTGTTCCTATCATGATTGCCACCTCATCTATTTTATCTTCACAAAACTTTATCAACAACTTTTATATCTAAAAAATAAGTTTAATTTCCAACCGCTTTAGTTTCATATTGAGAATTTCAAGGTATTTTGATTGATTTATATTAATTCACATGCTTTAATAAATGCATGGACTCACGTGTGGGTCTGCAGGGGAGTGTAAATCTAGGATCTGAATTGCACTGAACCAATTTGATTCGTGTATAAGCACGACCTGTGCGCACCGAATGCCGAACCGGTTCGAACAAAATTTGCTCAAGTGGAGCAATCAACATTTTGATACATAGAAAAACAATAGCAAAAGAAGCTCTCCATCTACGATCCCCTTCTTCTCTATCGCCCGTGATCTCCTCTGTCGTCCATGATAATAATCGAGTATCTCTCAGTTCATCGTGACCATTAATTAATTAACCTAAACGTTTAGATGTGAAACGCACAAAGCGATAGCGTGTTTGGTTGTGCAAGGCAACAAAAATAATTTTAAGAAAGAAAAAACGTATGTATATTCCTTTCGTGTAATTTCTTCTTCAATATTGAATCGAAAGAAAAATAAAGAAAGAAATATTCTACTTATCAAAGATTGATACTTTGTGTTTTTTGTTTTTCCAAAACTTGGTTTTTTATTTTTACAACAACAAACAAATAAAGATAAATTGAGAACAAGTAAATTATAAACTACATTAATTTAAAAACGTGTTCAAATATTTTATCTCCAAGACGCTGCTACATTATCCAATTTTATAGCAACTACAATTATATAGTTCTAAATTTAAAATTGGCCTGCAGAAATGACAAAATTGATGGAATATTTAAGAGTACTTATCTAATTTAATAAGGAGACTAATAGGATGAGGCCTTTTTTAGATTAAAAAATTATTAAAAAAGGGGCCTTCTAATTTTGTCCAATAAAATATTCTACTAAAATTTAATGAATGTTTCTAGAAAACTTAAAAAGGAAATTTTAAGATATCCTCGGTGGATACGGAGAGTAATTAAAAAAAAAATATTGATCGCCAATAGGAAATAAAATAATAAATCAAGGGGCGTCCGCTGGAATGCAGTAAATCCAGGGCGTCCTTCGTAAAATGTTGCCTTTACTCGACCCGTCCGATAGGAGCAAGTGCGGACTGGAGCTGCTATATCTATCGCGCTCCTCAGGACTTCGTCGCCCAACTCCGCCGCTGGCTCTCTTCCTCCTCTCGACGGCGCCGCCTCCCACCGGCTTCTACGCCCGCTTCGCTGGCGCACGGTGATCCTTTCTTGCAGTTGGCGATTTCGATTTAGTGCTGCGTTCGAGGCGTTATCGTCTGGAATCCGTAGATCTGTCCGCTTTGTTGCTTGTGTTGAAATAGGTATGCCGATTTCTCTTCCTTACTTCTCTAGTTCTTTGTTTCATGTTGTTTTTTTTAGGTTTTCGCTTTCCTTCTTTATTCGCTTCAACCTGTTTCATCGACCTCTATCGCCCCCTTTTTTTTTTATACTGATCATAATCGAAGGGGGAAAATGAGTTTTTGTTTTTGGTGCTTCTGATAGTGATCAGGGCGATTAGCATGTACCATCATGATCTCTTCCCCTGAAAAGCTCACTCTGGCAAAAATTTTTTGTCCTGGATCCATATTAGTTATGTGCTATAGATTTTCTTCTTCGGAAAGAGATTATCCTGAAATATTGATACCCATATCAGATTTCCTTTCCTTTCTGAGGCATCACCTCCATGAAAATATTAGATTTTTTTTTTCCTTTTGATTTGGTTGATATGTTTTAGAAATTCCATCTTTCTTTGTCCAATTTTTATCATAATTTTATCTTTTTGATAAATAGTTTGTCTGGTTCTACCATTTGACCCATCAAAAATTAAAACAAAAACTTTGTCAGTTCATTCTCTGATGTGATCCTGTGTCAAAATTTCATTTCGAATGTCTTCTTCCCAGTATATTAACTCCAGAAAAATAGTTTAGAAATTCAACCAATCACATCCACTGATTGTTTAATTCCTGTATTGATTTACTACATTAGAATTTTGTATTAAAAAAGAGGGAAGTGAAAGCAACCTTGCACAGGGTTGGTATTTATTTTCTACAATATGAATTTTTAGCTCATACGGTTCACAAAAAAATGAAGTGAAAGCAACCTTGCATTTCATTCAATGATTATCTCTAGGGTTTAGTACTTGGATGCTGATGCTTCAGCCAATTGCATGTGCAAATCCGTCATAGAGCACAAAAATATTCTGTATTTTGACATTGATGAGTACTCATTGAGCTAATAAATAATATGGATGCTCTGGATAAGCTTCAGACCTACCTTTGTCACTATTGTTTGTTTATGAACCTACTCACCAGAATTTGTTTGCCATTGAATTGATCATCCATATTCATTGGTTAATGTCTTTTTAAAGCAATAAGACATGGATGGAACTTGGATTTAGTTTGTTGTGACTCATCTGTGGTCCACCATATTCGACCTTAAGCGATTGCGATTGCTTTTGCTACTCGCCGACAACTTAGCCGCTGTGCCTTCCACAAAAAAGACAAATGCTTTCTTCTTATCTCATCACTGTCCCCCACTTCTATTCGAATTGGCTGTGTGTGCCTTGTAGGAAACTAGCTTATTGATTTATGATTGTTGCCTTTATGTTTTTCAGGATTCCTAAGTGTGAATGGAAGCTGAATATGTTCCCGAGCCCTTTAGTACTGATGCTTGCATGGTCAGCAGCACGATGGACAAGCCTCGGGATGGAGATCCACCGGCTTGCAACACGCAAGACGACACTGCCCCGGTGACGATGATGAGTGGCTGCTTCGACTGCAGCATCTGTCTAGACTTGGTGGTGGATCCGGTGGTCACCCTCTGCGGCCATCTCTTTTGCTGGCCTTGCATATACAAGTGGATGCAAGCGAAGAGCATGTCCAACCAGCAGTGCCCTGTGTGCAAGGCCTTCCTCTCTCAGGACACCATCGTGCCACTCTTTGGCCGAGGCAGAGATAGCGGTGCCAAGGTGGCTTCGGGCGTCCCGCTCCGCCCTGCCATGAACTTCAACCGCAATAACTCAGCTAGAAATTTGGCACCAGAATCTCAGTTTCGTCACCACGTCAACGATAGCATTGCCGACAATTCTTCACCGCTGATGACCGATATTGGTGGTTTAGCGATTGCGGTACTCCCCTGGTTTCACAGTCGTCAGTATGCTCTAACACTCAGTGGCAACAATCCGAGGCTTCAAAGGCAGCAGTTACAGGTGGTGAACTCGCTGCATCAGATTTGGGTCTTCCTCTTCTGTTGTGCAGTGGTGTGTTTGCTGCTGTTCTAAACCCTTAAAAAAGCTTGTAAATAGGTTCGATTCCATGATGCTTAAACATTGGATAAAAGTTAGCATAAACTAGCTAATGACCTCTGTAATGAATTCAGAAGAGGAAATATATATATTTTGAAAGTGGAGTTTTAAGATTATATAAATTATATTTTAAATTTATTTAATATTTATCTCCGTAATTAGGAATCTACACCGCACTAGGAGTGATGACGCGGCTGAAAAATCCACCTCATCTTAGGGAGCAATAATTGTCGAATCTTTCTGCTATTGATGTCCCCCGGTGGACGCGGACATCTCATCTGCGAAAAAAATAATAATAACGTGACAAATGACTTACGCTCATCTCTGAAAAATCTCAAAAGTGAAATTTTTTCTATTTTTAAGGTTTGTCATTATCATAGCAAAATTAAAAAAAAAATGTCACTTTTTTTTCATTATGCAAAAACTTTTCTATAATTTTTTATGATTCCAAGCTAAACAATTCACACCTCTTTAAAAAATTCTTTAATTATTTATTAATGGATCACTCTTATATCATTTAATTTATTAAAAAATAATATTATAAATTTATAAACAAGAAATATAATATTAAATAATAAATTATTATAAATAATTTATAAAAATAATATTTTATTGATCGTACTCGTAGCATGTCCAAATATGTTTAATCAAATCGGCACAAAGTTAATGGCGTACTTGATTATTATGTAACTCGTAATTTTTTCGAAGGTATTCTTGAAACTCTTGGGTAGAGTCTTGAAATATTTATCTCGGAGGATTTTCTTCATCATTCTACCAATTACTTATTACATCCTTTCATCCTCAATAATCATATTGTACAAAATAATATACGTATATATATGATATCTTTCAAATTATTTTTATACTAAAATCGTCTTAAACCTTTGATCATTGTTCAACAAAATTAGAGTACTCTAAATATCTAAAACCTCCATTATAATTTGGATCATTTGTAACCAAGGTTGAAATGGATTAAAAAAAATAATAATGGAAAGATTTTTGGGGGTCGGATGAATAAGGAAAATTTAGAAGAGAGAATTGATGTATATAATCTAAAACCAATCCAACCGTTAGAAAAAAAAATGATTAAAAAAACTGATAGAAAAAAAACGTTAAAAAACGGCAAAATCAACGGTTAGAAAACAACGGTAAAAAAAAACCACAGATGCATCGGTTAGAATAAAATTGATAAAAAATGTAAAAAAAAAAAATAAACGTTGACTAAAGTGATAAAAAACAAGACTTTGAAAAAAGTAAATATTAATAAAATCATATTTAAAAATTATTAACTTTTTATACTTGGCCCACCATTCCTTAAAAATCTGGGTACCCAGGCAAAAGTTTTAAAAAAGAAAAACCTGACCATGATGGTGGAGAAGATATCCTAAAGATTAGGTGCTCTGGTTCAAAATTTTTTAATTAAAAGAGACCGTATTTATTCATTGGATAGATGAATTAAATCTCATTTATTAAACAAGTGAGATTTAATTTATCCAATAAATGAATGAACAAAAATCAGGACTCCAAAATTCTAAGGCATCTCGCAAATGGTGAAGTAGGCTTTTTTATGTGGCCCCACGAAAATGTGAAGACAGAGATTAGAAGTTGGGTTGGCGCTGATTTTTTTTGAACTTTTTTTATTTTTCTCTTTCCTACGGGTCATTAGAAATTAAAGAGTTGGATTTGATTTTCTCTCTTCAATTTTAGTGGAGGCCGCATAAAAAGCTAAAATCTTTTCTCACCATTGAAGATGTCCTTACTATTGGTGACACATAGAAAAAAGAAAAATACTGAAAAAAATCCACTGTTGTAGATGTCCTTATTGGGAGTCACCTATCAAGTTCCTGACTCTAAATTATCATAGTCCTAAAAGTAATATAATAGAAATAAATAAGATGATAAAGAAGGGAGTAAAGCATATCTGATAGTAGAGACTCCCCTCCTTTAACTTATAGAGAAATCCAAAGAATGAAGAGTACATCTCACTAAAGGTCTTATCGTTTTCCCTCGTTCCCTCCATGTTAAGGTAATTGTTAAAGGTATAAATGAATTAAATTATTCGTGAGTTATTCGAAACTTGATTCGATAAAAATTTATTTAAGTTCATTTAATAAGACTCGTTAAGATAAATAAATCAACTTTAAATTTCATAATACTCGATTCTTTAGCTCGTGAACATGTTCGATTTTTAAATAAAAAATAATAATTTTGATATTAAATTTATAAATTTTACACTTTACTTATTAAAAAAAATATAAAACTATATTAAATTTATTTATTAGAATAAAATTTAAATTTTAATAAGAAAATTAATTTTCTCTCATTATATAATTTAATTTTTAATGAATATTTAAATTTATAATTTATATTTATTAAACTCGTGGTTCAATAAAAATTTGAATAAGTTCGTGAGTCATGAATATATTCGTTAAATAAAATTCAAATTTGACTTAATTATAAATGAATCAACCTTAAATATTCTAGAGTTCGGCCCTACTGGACTCAATTCGATTATACCTCTAATAATTATCGTGTCGCTTTATGTTACAGTTGTCATGCTCATTCATATGCCAGATGGTTGGACAGCAGTAAGTCAGCATGTCGGCTTGACAATTTGGTAGATAGCCAAGTCGGACCATCTCGGCAGATTGGATACTGATGATATCTGCGTTGATCTAATCATAAACTCATCACAATCACATGGTCACTGCATATCTACATTGATCGAGTCTTTGATTTGACCACGTAGCCCTGCCGTCCCCACCACATCAGTCACCTTTAAAGTCTGGTGCAATCTGGCGGTCAACAGCTTGACCATCAGCGCCGACATCAGCATCCGATCCAACACATGCGTATTTACGCTCAACCTTTAATTTCGTGAGCTACTATTTTAATATCCTGATCATTATAAATAATTACATTAACAGACATATTTCGAAATTTTTTATTCTTCAACTCAGTGTAACAACAGTGTCCCTTATTTCAGTGGACAAGTTATATGATGACCAGTGCCTAAGATATATAAAGAAAGATAAATTATAAAGTCGATTGTCAAGTAGTTAAAAGGTGGCATCAAGATTTAATCCCTCCATCCATCCGGTGGATGTATTTTGTAGGATTTGTATTTGATTTTTGATGGATTGTTTGTTTATATTGGAATGGAGTTTGAGATCCTTATTGTATTCCATTCATTCTTTGCTTGTTTGTTTCTCTGGTTGTTTTCTATTTGAACAATTCATCTAACTAAAAATAATAAGTTTGTTAATTTTCAAAAATAAAGATTATAAATAATATTTGTAGACAAAATTGATAAATTATGTTTATCAATAAAATTCATATAAACTTATAGATAGATAAAGAAACTCTCATAATGAACAAACTCACTAGCTGTCAAAATAATTTTAAAAATGTTAAATTTTTAAAGAATCAAATTCGAGTCGAGAACTTAGGCTAAGTTTTAACCCGCTTAAGTTCATTAAAAAAATAAAGTTAAACTTAAATCAAGCTCAACCTCACACTAAAAAAAATCATGATTTTAGACAAATTTTGTTACCGATTTTTTTTAAAAAAAATCACCTTAAAAAATATTTGTAACGACTATATTTTCATGGCAAATAGCTTGTTGTAGATTTTGCAACAAAAAACTTAAATTCATTGCAAAAGTTTGCAACAAATCATTCGTCGTAAAATTCATCCTCGATTAGGGACAAAACTATTTTCATCCCTGATTAACGATGAATTTTTTTCATTCATGATTGGAGATAAAAAATCTCTTCGTCCCTAATCAGGGACGAATTCCCTGATCAAGGACATCTCTGTTTTTTTTTATTATCTTTTTTGCAAGCTTGACTCCGTTCTTGTTTTTTTTTTAGCATTTCCTTTCATTGGTAGAGTTAATTATTTTTTTTAATTAAATAATTCTAAGAACAAATAAAGAAATCTAAAGAGATAAATAATAGATCTAATCAGATATGTTTGTGTCGTAAATATGATATCACATAAGAAAACATAATAGAAAAAAAAACTTGATTGAAGAGTATGTTTTTGTTGTTAGCGTCGTCGATTTGATTCATGTGGAAAAGGATGCAGCAAAAAAGGAATGTCTTTCAAACGGATTAGAAGATGACGACGTTAAAAAACTCTAGGTAAATAAAGAACCAAAAGTTCTATTAAAATTATCCTAAATCCTTGAGAATCTCTCTTTTATATAAGAATCAAATTCATTATCAACTCATAGATAATAATAAATTGAGTTAAAGATTTTACACATTGAACCCACATGCAAAAATCTGAAACCGAATAATCTTAACTCAACTGCTTGTTTGTTTCCTATCTACATAATTCCCATTTGCTCCTAATTTGTTGCAGCAGAAACCAAATCTGTGTGTGGTCATTCCCAGGATGCGCTAGTTTTTCTCTTTAGAACATCATTCTTCCTTCTAAACTACGGTTAGATTTATATGAATAGAGAAGAGATGGAAGAGTGAAGAAACTTTATTTTGAATGAAATTTTAATCATATATTAAGAGTTTCAAAACATATTGATTGGAAGGATGCAGTTTCAAATATGTTTTAAGGAAACTGTATCCTTCGCAGACCTCGGTCCTCTTCACCAGTCCAGTCGCTCTGTCCACTTGGCCACTCTACTCGCTCAGGCTGCTCTATCTTTAGACCGCCCTGCCTTTACTTGCTCGACCACTATACTCGGTCGGCTAATTTGCCCAACCGACCACTTGGCTTGAGCTACTGCTCGATCGGACTATCCGATCGGTAGATCTATCCAGTCGGTCACTCTATCTGATCCGTGAATCTATCGTCTGTCCACTTGGCTACTCTGCCACTTAGCCACTCGACCTGATCAACCACTTTGCTACGCAGCCATTCGATCTGATCAAATGTTCTGCTGCTCTGCCGGTTGTATATTTAAATTCGGTTAATTTTCTATAATGTTCGACAGATTGTCCAACAGCTGCTGTCTGTGCCTCTTCGCCTTCTCTACGACATTTGCGCTTGCAACTCCTGCAGTTCTAGAAAAAGGCCCCATTGGAAACAATAGAAGTTATAGAACTTTGGTTGAATCAGTTGAGAAGTATGCTCTGAGGATACAAATTCACTAGGGGGTTCATTGTAGCTACAAAAGATGCATGGCAATTAAGGCAGAGAAGAGTGTGATTAAGCACACTCCGAGATGCTGTATTCCGTACCTGTCACAGGCGTCCAAATTGCTGCACTTGCAGATGGCTCTTTGCTCGTCTTGGAGTTCATGCCAAGAATGTCGGGTCTTCGTTTCTCGCTATCGACTTTGCTTTGTGACGCAATACAAACGTCGAGGGTCGCAGTTAACTAAACTAAGCCGTTGAGAGTCGCGAAGAGAGTTTGGTCTCCAAGGCAAATTTCTTGGCGCCGATGAGACTGTTTCTAGCCAACTTCTTCTCAATGATCTCTTTTGCTCTGAGGGCAAATTTCTTGGCGCCGAGTAGGAGAGGGGAAGGACGGCAAAGAAAAAGAGGGAAAGGAGATTACTAAAGGATATCGGCATGCTTCGTGAGTTGGAGAGAACCGGCAATGATGGAGGCTTTTTTGTGCGAGCAGGATGGGAGAGATTGAAAATTTAGAGCTAGGAAAGATATTTAAATCCCCGATTTCAACTACAAATCTAGGATTCATTCTTGATACAGTGATGAATCCAAGATTTGTCCTTGATTTAGCGACGAGTATATATTTATTGCTGAATTTACTAAATCAGCGTTCTTCCACAATTTATGTGTACAACGAATTCATAGTTTGTTGCAAAATTCATATTCAATGCAAAACAATGACGAATTTTGTGACAAACTTTGTCATTGCTAATTTTGTGATGAAAAATTATTTTTGTTGCTGTTTTGCGACGTCACTATTTTCGTTGATGATTTGTGATGAGTTATTTTCATTGCTAAAATTCATCCCGATTTTTTTGTAATGCCATAAAAAAAATCAAGTCAAATTTGAATTACCGTTTCAATAACTTTGTCTATTTTAGGCTTGACTGGATTAAGCTAAGCTTGAACAACATAAAATTTGACTTAGTTTAGCTCATTTGCAATCCCAAATAGTTGTAGCTCATCATGGACCAGAGAGCAAGAGTAGGCATTTGTGAATGCTTTAGCAACCTACCCAATCTGATTGCAGTGAGTGGTGTTGAAGTCGTCACTAATGTGCTTGAGAAAATTATTGAAGATGTGGAGGATGTCAATGCCATCAAGTACGGTAGAGCCCCTCTATCTTTTTTTTCTTAAGATGTCCGGAGTTCGTTAGACGGTTCTTCTTTTGATTCATCTACTAGATAATTCTGGAGTACAACTTATGCTAATTAATATCATCTCTACTAGATTCGAACTCTGCTTCACCACCCCATGCACCACACTACCTTGCTACCCGTCTTCTTCATATGGCAGTGATCATAGCAGCAAAGGCAGCAGCAGTGAGAATGGTGGGCATGCACATGAAGATCTTGGTCACTGTGGAAATATCATGGACGGAGAGAAGACAGTCCAAATTTTTAGTGCATCAAGGTCGTTTGATATTGTTTGTTAATAACTTATGAGGTTGTTTCTTTTCATTGTCGGTGACCGTGGATCGATCGAACTGAAACTGGGTACATTTGAAATACTACAAACTGTTTGCATATTGGCTTATGGAGATGATTTCCACTGATCATTATGAATACAACTGGATAATTGTTGGGTGTCTTTACCCATTTCCTGGATCACTATTGTGCAGAAATCAAATGGTTGTCTATGGTCGGTAGCAAGCAGCAGTTCTCGACTAAGAAAGATCAGAGAACGACCGGCATCCATGACATCTTAGGTGTTAGATTTGTATCAGGAACAAGGTTTGAATCCTCTGGGATTCATTCCCTTGGGAAAAAAATTCTCCCACTTAGGAGGTTGCTCAGTATTAACTCTTCTACAAGACCTTGGGGAGGACAATGGAGGGCGCATCTGGAGTTAGCATTATTACTTTTGCATCACGCAAGTGCGGGGCGGTGAAGATGGATCAAAGCCTCAAGGGCTGATCACTGATCAGGATATTGCAAGTACCAAGAGGCCTATCAAGCAATTTTCTTAACCATCCAATGAACCTTAAGATTAGACTTCCCCATCGGCTGGGTTGAAACTGAACCAGGCTTGAAATTTGAATCAGTTCAATAGGCTAGTTACCCATTGCTGATTTAGAAATAAATTGGTGGTTCAATCATCAATTCATTATAATGTATTTTAAAAATCTTAATTTTTTAAATTTTATTTTAGTTTTTTCAATCGTATAGGAAGCACTAGATAATTGAACCTGATTTTAATATCGATAAATTGTTCAAAGTTAAACTGTGTTATAATCTAATCAAGTTGACTAAGTGTGGAGGTAGCTCAACTAGAAAGTCCTAGTAGATTAAGTTGACTGGATGTTAGGTAAGACAAAAGTCCTCGTTAATACTAGGCAAAGATAAAATTCCTAGTAAATCAAGCTAACTGGATCCTACGTAATAGAAAGCTCTAGAAGGTCAATTGGATTAGACATTAGGCAGAAGACTTGACTGATCAAGTACACTAGGTGGGAAGTATAGACAGATTTGGAGGATCTGATATCTAGTAGGTCGATGGGTCTGGAGGACCAGACATTGAGAGAAAGTCCTAGGAGTCGGAGGATCGGATGCCAAGCAGTAAGTCCAAATAGATCTGGATGATCAGATGTTTGGCAAGTCAAGTAAACTCTCCTGAGAGGAGTAGTTGAGGACGCATTCACTTGAAGGGAACAGTAGACATCAGTCTGATATAGAATTTCATTGAAAATCCAAAATTCAGGATTAGACGGTCTCGAGACTATCAAATTAGTTTATGTTTGCTTTGATATTATGTTTGTGTGCTAACTCTGTAATGTAGGCAGCCGAAGCAAATAACCTGTACGAAGTTTCGGACACCTGGAGGAGTTTCCAAGTGCTAGAAGGTTCCAGGCGCCCTGGAACAAACTCAGGGGCCTGGAATTTAGGCACCTTGGAACATCCAAGGCGCCTTGGTTCCCAGAGCCCTGGAACATCTAGGGTGCCTTGGAACATCCAGGGCAACTTGGTTCTAAGAGTCCTGAAACATCTAGGGAGCCTTGGATTAGAAAATTGTAAGTACCCCATAATAGTTTTGATGTAATCAAGTCAAGTCAAGTTAGGTCCTGTTATATTTTAGTGTCATGTGTCTAAGTGTGTAGAAACTTAGGAGCACAAAAAGTCGAGCAAAGGATGCAGCTAGCGAGAAGGACCACACGGGAGAGAGTCGACAGGCCTGGTGAATCCGAGGGACGAGGTGCTGCAGAAGAGTATGCTGGCAGACGAAAAGGAGGTGCACAGCATTTCCGAGGGACGAGAAGTCAGAGCAGAAGGTTGGAAAATGGATTCGGGTGAGCCCTATTCCGGATGGTCAAAGTCACCCGAGCGAACAGAGTGCACTAGTGGACGAGAAGGAAGCGCGCGACAGTTCTGAGGAACGAGAAGCCGGTGCAAAAGGTTGCTCGAGAAGGTCGAAAAATGGGTTAGGGTGAGCCAGCCCTATTTCGGATAGCTGAAATCACCCAAGCAAGCAGAACTGGAGTAAGAGCTCGGACCAAAAAGTCAACAGGAGGTTGACTCATGGTTCGGGCGTCTAGACCAAGTCCAGGCACCTGGACGGTCGAAGCGCCCGGATCTGGTCCGGGTGCCCGGATCACTTGGGCACTCCTGGGGCGCCTCACCCAGTGGGGGCCGAATCGAACCCGTCTGACTGCCCGAACCAAAAATATTATCAAAACGCGATGTGGTGTGATCCGTTGTGAAGTGGATAAAATTCTATCCACGTCCAGGCGCCTGGAACACTTCCAAACGTCCCAATCAGGGTTATAAATACAACCTTGATTCCAGAAGCTAAACAACACTGAAAAATACATAGAAGAACAATTATAAACGTTTTACCTTGAGTTTAGCTTTGTAATTGTGAGCTTTGACTGTTGTAAAAGGCTTCTCCGCATGAAGAAGATTTTAGTGGGTTTTCAACGTCTTGGATTAGCAATCTTCTGATTGCAAATCAGATAAAATCTCTATGCCTCTTTTTCTTTAATTAGTTTATTAATTTCTTCTATGCAAGTATTTGTTTTAATAAAGCTGTAAAAGTTCAAGAAAGGTATTTCTATTTTTAGATTTCAGGCAATTCACCTCCTCTTGTCGGCAACCAAGGGACCAACAATTAGTATCAAAGTAAGGACGCTTCAAGAGTACTAATCGTCGATCGCAGCACAAGAAATGATCGGAGCTAACATCTACCCACTAGTATTTGAAGGGGAGTTCGCATTTTAGAAACGTCGAATTGAGGTATATTTTAAAACCGATTTCAATATTTTACTAATGATTAAGTATGGTTTTGATATGCCCAAAAGCAAAGAAGGAAAAGAATTTGAGGAGCATCGATGGATAGAAAAGCAGCGCAATGATTTTATGGCAAATGGTATGGTTGAGTTTCACTTTCTGAGTGTTCTGCCTACTTAGGATCTTGACAGAATTGACAAATACAAGAGTACAAAAGAACTTTAGGAAAAGTTTTTGAAGCTCTATGAAGAACCAAAAGAAATCAAATCCAACTCCTTAATGGACACCGAGTCGTCGTCTGAAGAATCCGAGACTGATAAAATTGTCAGGACAACTCTTATAGCCGAATACCTACTTGAAGACATAGAAAGCTCATCCCAAATGAGCATCGATGAAGGGAAGAGTCTTCGGAAAAAACAATGTTAAAGGGGAGGAACATCAGAAAAAGACAGCTCTGCAGGGGGAGCATCAGATTCTAAGATCGACAAGGTAAGTCAGGTACGATCTCTACTTCTGGATAAATTATTTAAATTTATAAACATGTTATCAAAAAATTCTTGTAAATTAGAAATAGAAAATAAAAAATTATTAAAAGAAAATAATGAGTTAAAAGAAACTCTAGCAACTTGTCGATTAGAGGATTTCGACAAACTAAAAATAGAAAATAAAAATTTAAAGGAACAAATATAAAATTTTAAAAATTCTGTATGTTTTACTTTTATTTCTTCAAATTTTAGAAATAATTCAAGACTTAAGTGGTATCCTAGATATCACAAGGGTCAAATTAGAAAGTGTTCATCAAAATATATGCATAAGAAATTTTTGATTAATTCTATTGAATTGAATTTATACTGGGTATCAAAATCATGTCTAAATTAAAATTTTTTTGTATGATCTAATTTTTAGTTGAATTAAAGTTTTTTTTGTCTAATGTTTTCAAATAAATATCTTTGTATGATTTCTATTAGAATTTAATTTTTCTAAGAAAGAGAATTTCATCTAGAGAAAAATTGTCAAATTTTTTTATCATTGCATTATTTTCTATGATTTCTTATTAAAAAATCGTAGTTTTTTAAAAAAAATATTTCGTAGAGTTATTGAAAAATTTATTTTTTAAAACTTATCATATTCTCTATCCATGGAATTTTTTTAAAAAAAATTTTATTATTGTTATTGAATTTTATCTAAATTATTTATCTAAATACTAACTTTTTCAAAATTATCAAGAGATAGGTATTGAAAATTCTTTTTTTTTTTGCTCTATTACACTATTAGAAAATTGCTCATGATTTTTTCTTAAAAAATATTTTTAAACAATTTTTAAAATCAATTCTTTATTTAGAAAATAATTTATTTCCTCTTTAAATCAGTTTCATAACTTTGTGAAAATTTTATCACAACTTTTGGATATTTCTCTGTTATAAAAATTCTTAGGATTTTTAACAATTAAAATTCTCAAAAAAAAATTCTTTCAATAATGTTTTATAAATTATAAATCAAGATTTTCCAAACTTAAACTTCTTGTTTTTTTTATAATAGTCATCATATTTTATCCCTTAGACTTTGTTTAAATTCATTTCAAATTACTTCCATAAGTATACCCTCATTTTTAATGTGATCAAAGAAGGAGAACTAGAGGTTAAGCATAGGGAGAGGGTATATTTTTTAATTTTTGTACAATTTTTCTTATATGCAACATATGTACTTGCCATTTTTATTACTATCTATATTTTTTGTTTACCCTAACTTAACTTAGGGTTGCTCACATCAAAAATGGAGATTGTAAGTACTCTATAATAGTTTTGATATGATCAAACCAAGTCAAGTTAGGTCGTGTTATGTTTTAATGCCCTGTATCTAAGTGTGTAGAAACTTAGGAGCATAAGAAGTCGAGCGAAAGACGCAGCTAGCGAGAAGGATGACACGGGAGAAAGCCGACATGCTCGGTGTTAGAATTGAGGGATGTCCTAAGGCAATCCCTTTACAATTTTTTCTATTTATTTGATAAGTATAGATTCATTATTTGAGTACATATTATATGTTTGATTGTCTTAAACTCATTAACTAAATGACCGTAATATAATTCATAGCATGAGAGAATTTGTGATTGGATCATAATTAATAATTATCTCTAAATGTACAATTATAAATATATTGAAATTTTCCTAGTTGTTGAATTGATGCATTTGTACATCATCAATTCTGTAAGACTAGCACGGGTTATACTCCTTGGTTCGGCCAAGTAGTTGTTTTCTCACTGGCCGGAAACATTGGAATGTCGAGAGTTAAACGTGGATGCTGGTTATGGTGAGTAACTCGTTGTAAGACTACATATGGTTCTCTACATATATATATAGATATGTCTATGAAGTTCTTACTGTAGCATGAGTGCAAGTTTCCTCCGACTTGAGGTATGCAAGTCATCTTGGTCATGGAGACTTATACTTTGACATCTTAAGTAAGCATCTCATTGAGGTGTGGACACGGGATGATTGGGTATAAGTTGAAGTGCCCGAAGGTGTTTGGATAGCCAATAGAGGATTCACCATTCCTTGCGAGGAGACGTTACCCTATGGCCACTCGTTAGGATTATTACTCAAAGTCTTTGGCCAAAGCATCACATGTTAAGAGTGCGAGATTCTTGTACCCATGTATGAGTAATTCGAATTCGCGGAACGAGGAAGCATTCCTTGGACTAGGTGTGACGTAGTCAGTCTAGTGAGGACAAGACACATAGACTATGTCCTGAACCAAGTGGGTATAAGATGAGTGAAAGGAATGAGGCACGACTCACTGTAGCGGCTGAAGGGTTTAGAATTAATTCTAAGATCAATTATAATTTTCCAACTAATTGGGGATCATGATGTACTACTAGGTGTCACTCATGATCGTTCTATAATTAAGTAGTTAATTATTGATAACCAATATAAACCGGGAACCTATTTGGTCACACGTACTAATGAGTCTCTAAAAGACGTAAAACAAGTTAAAGAATAGGATTTTTAGATTAAGAGATAAATATTTGGTTGGACCATACATAAGACAAATATGGAAATATTTGTCGCAATGGAAGCGTGGATGGACCACATCTCTTATGGGAGAGTTGGACCATATTTGATTTAATCATGAATTAGTCATGAATTAACTTGGTTTAGTTGTGAATTAAACCAAGGGGTTAATGAGCTAATTTTTGGTTAAGGGATAATGGGTTGGATTGGGCTTTCTAATCCAATTCATTAATGAGAGTTATATACTGATATGGTTGAGAGAAAATTATACACATGATTCATTAATTGGCTTGTAAGGATTTTGGAAAACATTAACCAAATTTCTCTTCTCCTCTCCCTCTCCCTCTCCCTCTCCCCTCTCTCTTTACCATCGCTAACAAGGGGAAGCCCTTCCCCTTGTTGTCATGACCACCACAAGGAAGAAATATCTTCCTTGTGTGCTTCTGTTCCTCTTCCTCTTGATCCCTCTTCTTCGCTCGTGGCTAGTAACTTCCGAAGAACAGGCTTGTACTCAAGGAGTTGTCTTGAGGAGCTTGGCATGGATATGAATAGAGGCGAGGTTCGATAATGTCGCTACGGTTGATGCCCTTCTCGTTACAGGTCATCCGTAAGGTACACCTAGCATAAATTTACTTTCCGTAAAAATTTAATTATGCGATCATTTTTTACATGTTATATATCCTTGCATATGTGTGGTGAGTGTAATGTAATAATTTATGAATTATTATTGTTTTATTTTTCGCTGTGCATGTTTACGAAATGTGTTTTAGCACACACTGCATCGAGCATATCCCAACACTTAGTGCATCCGAGGGACAAGGTGTGGAGGAAGAGTACGCTGGCAGATGAGAAGGAGGCGCGCGGTATTTCCGAGGGACGAGAAGTCGGAGCAGAAGGTTGCTCGAGAAGACTGGAAAATGATTTCGAGTGAGCCCTATTCCGGATGACCGAAATCACCCAAGCGAGCAGAGTACGTTGGCAGACGAGAAGGAAGCGCGATGCAGTTCCGAGGGACTAGAATTCGGAGCAAAAGGTTGCTCGAGAAGGCCGGAAAATAAGTTCGAGTGAGCCCTATTCCGGATGGTCAAAATTACCCAAACGAGTAGAACCTGAGCAAGAACCCGGACCAAAAAGTCAATAGGAGGTTGACTCATTGTCTGGGTGCCTGGACCTGGTCCAATCACCCAGATCACTTGGGCGCCGCCAGGGCACCTCTCCCACTGGGTGCCAGATCGAACCCATCCGGGCACCCAGAACCCTTCTGGGCGCTTGGACCAGAAATATTATCAAAAACGTGACGTGGCGCGATTCATTGAGAAGTAGATAAAATTTTAAATGGGTCCAGGTGTCTGGAACCCTTCCAAGTGCCTCAATCAGGGCTATAAATATAGTCGTGATCCCAGAAGCTAAACAACATTGAAAAATATAGAGAAGAACACTTATAAACGTTCTACCTTGAGTTTAGCTTTGTAATTGTGAGTTTTGACTGCTGTAAGAGGCTTCTCCGTCTTAAGGAGGTTTTAGTGGGCTTTCAACGTCTTGGATTAGCAATCTTCTGATTGCAAACCAGATAAAATCTTTGTGCCTATTTTTTTAATTAGTTTCTTAATTTCTTCTATACAAGTATTTGTTTTAATAAAGATGTAAAAGTTAGAGAAAGGTATTTCTGTTTTTAGATTTTAGGCAATTCACCCCCTCTTACCAGCAGCCAAGGGACCATCAAAAACTTATCAAATGGATAACATGTGACTGCATCAGATCGGATGACACTCATTCGAGGCACTCTAAGTCATTTGAGGTGCCCTGGATGCACTATAAATACAATCTTCGACTAGCAGCTTCATATCATTAATTGCTACTCTTCTTCTAAGTGCTACATGCTTTAGAAATACTGTTATGATGCCAAAACGTTGCTCCAACACTGTCACTTTTTTCGGTGTTGATATAGTTTGTTTTCTGTATTTCATCTTACTTGTACTTTGTTTTATAATGACGATAAATGTGCTACCACTCTTAACCTTTTGTAAATGATAAATTGATAGTGGATTACTTATTAAAAGTGATAAAAATTTATGAGTCTTGAACTACCCGTCGTTGGGCTATGAACTAAGTAAAAAGAAATCGTGTTAATATTGTATTTGATTTATCTAATATAGAATTATTCTATCTTTAAAATGTAACAGGTGAACTAGGTGGTTTTAATTTTTTTATACCCTAATTGAATAGATAGACAATTTAAATAAGTTCACATCTGTTTTAATTTTTAATTTTTTCACATTTATAACTTTATAAATATTTTTTTAGAAAAAAAATATATAAATAATAATCTCAAACCGTCGTCATGAACCATGAACCATGAACCGAACTGTCACTAACGGTTTCGAACCCTAAACCGAAATCACTTTTAAAGGTTAAAGTTAAGAGTTAGAGATGTTTTTGAACCGTCGAACCAATTATTCCGAAATATCAAACCATCAGTTCCGAGCAGTGGTCCGGTTTACTTCAGATTTCAAAAATGTATCAAACAACCATTGTGCAGCCTGCTGGTGGTCCTCTCATTTCAGCATTAGGTACTCCAGTCAATCTCACTTTTCCTGGTTTGCCACATTTTGCATACATCATGAGCTCCAGTTTCTCCCAGTGAGCATTCCTCCGGCACAGCCTTGCCTCCGACATCAGTTAACAGAAAGTAGCAGTTCATCCTGTCGAAAGGAAGTAGCTGCAAGGGATCTATTCTGATTATGATAGTTGTCTTAGGTGCACAACACTTTCTTCTGAGGCATTATAGATCTTGAAAAGCTTGCATTATGGATCCAATTCAGTAGTTGTTTTGGCAGTTTCTGATAAAGTAAATTCCCTAATTTTCGATACTCTCTCCTTTTGCACAGACATGAATGTTGAATGCGGCCCCCCAGCAGATCTCTTAGCTAGACAGCACATTCCCTATCTGAAAAAAGATGACAAGCCACAAAGCTGAAAGGCTATCAAGATAGAAAAGCGTGGTAGAAGTTGGAATCACAGATAGGATCCTAAGGCAATTGGGAGGGAGTTATGTGGTGCACCATCGCGTCTGTCTTTTTCGTGCTTCCTTCGATGTGATCTCGTGCACTTTCCTTCCATCAGAAGGCTTCGTCGATGAATATTCTTCTCCCAATTCCTTGTGAATTGTTGGTTCTAGTACAGCAATATTTGTCTTTCCAGCTAAGCAAGAATGTGCTGTGCTCTTCGCAAGTTCCTAAGCTGGGGAACCTCATTTAAGTTTTCCGCCGTAAATGTCCATAGCTGGTGATGACCCGGTCGATCCATTCACTTTTCTTTTTCTTTGCCGCTTGCTTTAAAGGAATCTTGTTATATAAAGGAATCTTCCCATTAGTCTTGGAGCCAGGAATCCCTCAAACTTCAGAATGAAGCACACAAACCTTGATCAAGTTGCAGGGCTTCCTCTTCGATTAGTCAGATATGGAGCTGAAGCTGCTGCAAAATTTGTTGCTGTTTCAGAGCTTAATCGAATCTGTCTTCATTCTGATTCTTGCGATGGCTCCCGATACAAACAAAGTAAACTCATCTTTCTACTTGAAGCTATTCTTAGAACTTCCATTCTGTTGGAGAAGCTAAATCTATAATTTCAAAGTGCAGAATTGGATTCGCCATTTGCCTGGATGAGCAAGCTCACTAAAAAGGCAGACAGCTATTTGAAAGGCATCAGAGATCATGGTATGTAATTTATTTCATAGTTTGAAATCTCGTACTGTAATAGGCAAAACATATCATTCTAATAAATCACCGAAACTTGTTACCACTCAGCACCAAAGTTCAAAATCTCGAGTTATGTTATAGTTTCGGTCTTTGACTAAAAAGATATCCATGGTGCCAATAATCGATTGGAGGTTAAAGGAGGAAGGAGATGAAGCAAGGGAAGGAGACATTGTTTGTGTAGAGTTTTAACGTTTGACTGGAAAGATATGCATGAATTGGAATGCTATGTTTTAGTAATTTAAAACCATGTTCAGCATAGATAATATCTCATTATTATATTTCATCTCCTTCCTTCTTTAACTTCAATCCATTACCGGCATCATGCTTCGACATTCCATTCAAAAATTAAAACTTGGCACTGCTAGAGATTTTGAACCTTAATTTATTTATTTGTTTATTTAAAAAATGGAATGCAAGAACCAAATCAAATTGAACTAGAACTTCGATTTTTTTTTGGAAATTTCAGTGAGTTTAGGGTCCAAGATTTCAGAGACTGTTAAGGGAAAATTGAGCTTGGGAGCAAAAATTCTTCAAGCTGGTGGAGTCCAGAGAGTTTTCAGACAAAGTTTCACAGTTGAAAAAGGAGAGAAGCTTCTCCATGCATTCCAGTGCTACCTATCAACAACAGCCGGTCCTATTGCGGGCCTGCTCTTCGTTTCGATAAATAAGATTGCTTTCTGCAGTGATCAATCGATCAGAATCACATCTCCGGAAGGAAGTTTGGTACGAGTTCCCTACAAGGTACTTGCTTGATCAATCCTACCTTGCTAGGGTCTTAGGACCTTGTGAAACTTAACTGATGAATTGATTTCCCCAGGTTTTGATTCCACTGGGAAAGGTGAAAAGAAACAATCTATGCGAGAACTCATACAAGTCTAATAAAAAATACATCCAAATAGTGACCGTTGACGAATTCGAGTTTTGGTTTATGGGCTTTCTCTGTTACCAGAGATCATTGAAGCATTTGAGAAGAGCAATTTCAGCATCACAACTAGAAGATTTGCATTGAATTCATGAAAGAGAGTTGGAAGCTAACTGCATCCTACTTTGTACATTTGGATGAAGGAAATGTGCTTGGTAAAATTTTAACTGAACCGATCTATGTTCAGAGCAATATTCACTCTTGTTCTTAAAGTAGAGTTGGTCTTTAGGTTATTAACTTTGATAGAAAGATATAAGGAAAAGAAACATAACATATAAGGACAGAAGGACCAAACATGATATTGTTAGATCTACTCTTCCAAGTAAAAGTACAATGCCATTTACTCAATTGAGGGGATTATGGTTTCTTTAACTCAAGTCGGTTCAACATGTCAAACAATTTTGAAGGTGACAGACACTAATTGTCTACTTAATGGAATTTAGGTAAAACCTAAGAAGAAATGGTCAAACAGATCGACATCAGTGTTCATCCATTGATTAGTCAATAGTCAGCAGTCAATGCCAAAGAATCAACAAGTCTGTTCACTAGGGGTGTCAATTCGGGTGGGTCGGGTCGGGTTGGGTCGGGTTGAGTTTTTTTTTTTTTTTTTTTAACCCAACCCGAACCCGACCCGAACCCGAGTTCAACCCAAAACACCTCAACCCGAACCCGAACCCGACCAACCCGATCAACCCGAACCCGACCCATATAACCCGAAAATCCGATTCAAAACGACTTTTTTGGGCTATTTTCCCTATAATTCTTCACTTTTATCTCAATATTCCATCATTATCATACAAACATGATATTAATATACATAAAAACATCTAAATTTTTAAAATAAAATTTGATTTAACTCTAAAAAAACCCACAAAACCCTATATTTAAGCCAACCCGGGTCAACCCGGGTCAACCCGAACCCAACCCGACCCAACCCGAAATTTTTTTACTCTCCAACCCTCCAACCCGAACCCGACCCGAACCCGAAAATGCCCAACCCGAACCCGATTTTTTTCGGGTCGACTCGGGTTGGGTCGTCGGGTCGGGTTCATTTTTGACACCCCTACTGTTCACGAAGACTACTCTTTTGGCTTTGCAACAAAGGGCATCACAAAACCATGAACATTAGGTCAATGGAACAAATATTTAGGTAATAAAATGGAATACAAGTTTGTTGGTCCTCCAACTTAATTTAAATCACAAACTAAACGAGCTAAATATCGACAAACACAGTATTCCACATGAACTCTGAACAATGGCAGGAAATAATCTTGTAACATTAGTAAACAAAACTATTAAGAGAATAGTACCCGAGCAAAAGATTGAAAGATGATTCTCAATGCTATCAAACACCTCGTCGATCACCTCGAGTCACTAGCCAATCTTATCAGCAACACCAGTTCAGAGAGGCAGCCCTGCATTTGAAGTAAAACCTGAAAAACCCAAGAAGCAAAAGTATCAAATACAAAGGAGGCTTGTGAATTAAATTTAGAAATTTGAATGGCCATGTTTCAGATAAAAGCAGAAAGAAAACAGAAGCAACAATCAATTTTCTGGAATCATTCTGTAACCAAGTTTGAAGGATGAATCACACAGTAAATACCCTAAAAGCTTGATTTTTAGCAGCAAAGCAGCATCCTTCCAGTAGAAAGATTTTACTGAGTCGAAGAAGAGAAGACGATCACTCTTCAACTACCGGCGTCGGCTAGTGTGGAATCGGATCTGCTGGTGGTTTTTTTTTATGAACTCGTCGAATCGCTGGGTCAACTCGTCGTGACCTACCGGTGGTGGAGGCGGGTCTAGTGGCCTATAGTCCCGCCGCGACGGGGCAGGCGACGCCGCCGCTGTCCGAGACGGCTTGTCCATTATCGCCCTCCAAGTCGCCTCCATCGAGTCGTTTTCTACGCCGGCGATTGCCAGCGCCGCGGCCAAGTCTTCCTCTTCCTCCACCGTAGCTCCTCTATCCGACTCCGGTTCAGCGCTCTTCTTGATTGAAGACACGGAAGAGGCGGTGGACCTCTCGACGGAGTCCACGGTGAGGCAGGACGCGTCGGACTGGGACGACTCAGCGAGATCAGGCGACGGAGATTGCGAAATCTCATCGCTCCAGATGTCGGTGGAGGGCTTACGATTGATGTTTGAAGAACGCGAATTGTCGAAAGATTTGACCATTTCGGGATCCCCAAACTCCTCCGCGGACCATTGCTCTCGCTGCTGCTTCTGATCAGAGAGCTTCCAAATGACGAGGATGATGAAGTGGATAGCGATGAAGAGGAACGGCGGCCGGATCCAGGAGAGGAAGGCCGCCCGGGGTCCAGGTAGGGAAGAGGCCAAAGCGCCTGCGGCCGCAGGGACGGCTGCCCTGGCGGCGGCGCCGACGAAAAGCACGCCGAGGAAGAAAAAAGCGATCTTGAAGGCCCAAATCGCTGTCGCATATCCACCTGCTCGCAATCTCCATCGCGGATTCGCCATCACTCACTTTCTTCGATTCAAATCTGAAGAAGAAGAGAGAAACTGGAGAGTGATTTGCTGCTACGCGATTTATATCATCGAGACGCACGATAAGGAAAAATTTTAAAATTAAGCAATTCGTCAAAATTTTATTTTATTTTCACTAAAATTAAGTGCGAAATTAAAATAGCACTTTACCATTCTTTTCTATTATAAAGGGCAAAAATATAATATTATTTTTTTTATCAATAAAAGGGATCATCCCACCAGCTTAGTCGGGGACCGGATCCTCTAATTTCCTTATCCTAATTTATTTTTGGACCAAGATAAAAAAATTGGTGGAGGACAATGGACCCCCACCTGTTAACAAATGGGAGTCATTATCTCACATCAATGTAAAAATTAGATCATGAATTGATCCAACTTTTATGGATCAGAGGATCCGTCAAACA
This sequence comes from Zingiber officinale, assembly GCF_018446385.1. Classification (NCBI taxonomy): domain Eukaryota; kingdom Viridiplantae; phylum Streptophyta; class Magnoliopsida; order Zingiberales; family Zingiberaceae; genus Zingiber; species Zingiber officinale. The sequence continues at coordinate 17,549,517 of NC_056006.1, read as the reverse complement.
GATGGAGGTCAGTCCCTCACAGGCATTAAATACAATGCCAAACAGATTTAATATGTTTAACAATATTTACTTTATAACAAGTAGCATTTGATAATATTTATAATTTTAAAGTTGAGGATTTAATCATATTCATGATGATACATTGTAGTAAGTATATAATTGTAATTGTTAAACCTCACCTAATATTTATATTGTAATAATTATAAAATCGTAATTGATAATTCTAATTCATGATTTAATGCATATGACAAGAGCTTGAGGGCATTTGTGTCATTTACCTTTCTTTTGATTATTCTACTAAAAGGGAGCTATTTTGATTTTTGACTTATTATAAAGATACATTTATAAATTATTTTTAAACTCAATTTGATAAAAGTTATATACATATAGCATTATTTATCAAGAAACAATTTAAATAATTTTAACATAGTTAGTAAGAGATTTTTTTTATATAAAATGTTATATATAATATTTTTGATTAATTAAACTGATTTATTTCACCATGTTATATCAGCTACCCCATAATTATTACAATATCACTGAAATAAAATTATTTCAGTGATATTGTAAGTGGCAATACAAATATCCTTGAATTATTCGACTAAGTTAGGTGCACCAGCAGCTGTTTGGAGCTTGCGGATACAATCATGAGCCAAGCAAACTCCTCCTCCAATTACTAGCAAATAATGAAGGTCGAAGAAACATGATGAGGCATAAGAATTCATTAGTCGCTCTCATACAGTGTGCCAAGCATTGCACCAGCCTTATATCATTGCGATATAGTTTAATTAGTACTCCCATATGCTCAAATAGGAAAATATTTAAAAATAAATAAATAAATGAGAAAGTCGGAATTTAAATTTGGATATGAATTAGAGAGAAGGTTTAAAATTATCTTTTTTTCTTTTAAATAAAAAATAGTTAAGTAATGGAAAGAGCTTGCTAAATTCTATGTGACATCCCATCATGATGAACTGACAAGTAAAGAAACAGGAAAATTTGGTAATCAAATCTTGCCTAACTAATAAAATAGATATTTATTATTAATTATTGATTTAAATAAAAAAATATTTATTTTATTATTTGATTGTCTTATTTGATAAAAAACTGAATACCCATATAAAATATGTTGTAATTATGATTTTAGTATATAAAATTATTATATATATATATATAACAACAATAATCAAGCATTTTCCTATTAGGTGGAATCGGTTATATCAATCTTTTTATACCACTGAGCTCTATCTCCTATTATTGTTGAATCAAATGAGTGCGATAGAGGAGGGTGAATATCGCGCTATCTAAAACGTTTCTTTTAGAAACTAAAGTTGTGCAGCGGAAAGTAAAATGAAAGACTAGTTCGTTTATTTCGTTCGGAGTCTAGGTCGACTCCTACTCGAAGGCCCGCGATCCTTGACCGCACCGATGGACAATCCACTATAACCCTTCTTTCCAAAATCCTCGAAAAGAAGCAGATCATACAGATACAAAGATATAAGATAGTAACAATCCTACTATCTTATATAAATTTAAATGCAATATAAAAATATATCGATGATAGTAAGTAAAGGTTGAAGCTCGGTCGGTACTTCCGGATGGAGTAGCTTGAAGAGTTGTAGAAGACTTGTAGCACGGTCCGCTTGCAGAGATGAGCTTTGAGATGATCAGAAAACAGTGTGCAGCCTCAGACCTCAAGCCCCCTTTTTAAAAGTGTCTTTGAGGTTCGGTCGACCGATCCCTCTGTTCGGTCGACCGAACCAGCTCCCTTCCTTCCTAGCTAGAGTCTGACGCTGGCTCGATCTTTTGCATTAACTGTCATTAACGGTTCAGTCGACCGATCCCATTTTTCGGTCGACCGAACAGGCTCCTTCCCTGTTCGTCGAGATTTGCATTTACTGTGCCTTTAATGTTGATCGTTCGGTCGACCGATCCATGGGTTCGGTCGACCGATCCATGGATTCGGTCGACCGATCAGCTTAATTTCCTTTTGCTTTTAATCGTTGCTGACAGAACTGATCTGTGTTGAGTCAACTTGGTTTGGTCGACCGATCCTTACGTTCGGTCGACCAATCCAGCCGAACCTGCAACACAGAGTTAAACAAAGTTTCCCTGCAACACAAAGGTTAGCACAGTAATATATATAATGCATGAGTAATATAAGACAATAGACTGTCTTGATCTCAACTTGGAAACCTTCCCGGTTTCTTCAGTTGGATCAACGACCTTAGGTTGTTCCTTTTAGGAACACAACCTCATTGTCGCTCCTCCAGTTGCATACCTCAACTTACCTGCCAAACATTGGTCCTCCAGACCTGTTTGGACTTTGCGTGCTCAGTATCTGATCGCCTGATCCACTAAGACCTTTCCTGCAATACTATATTATCCAATAGCAATAATAATGCAAAATACAATGGTAAACCTAAACCTAAATTTATCGAGATCCGCTGGTCTGGTCGACCGCGCGCGGTTGACTGAAAACCATCCGATCAACTTTGCTTGGAGTTCACTCCTCTAAGACTTCTCGTTACCTAAGGTTATCTCCCCCTAGATTTTTCATCACTTAGCTTCACTCACCAAGACTCAGTATTCGGTTACCCAGGGATCAAGTCCTCTAAACATATCCACCTGGCTTCCACGATATACCAAGATTTTCGTTGTCTCAGTATTCGGCTATCCAGGGACCAGGTCCTCCAGACCTATCCACCTGGCTTCCATGATCTACCGAGATTTCCCTTGCCTAGCCTGCAACTAGGACTTCCCTAGATCAAGCTCCATATTTAACATACTTAAACATATTTATCTGACATTAAAACCTTAGAGGTCGATTGCTCCAACAATTATATCATCATCTATATTTAAATAAATTTTATCTTATTTTATTGTTGCTAACTAAGTCATTTTTGGTCTTCCTCTTCCTCGTTTGATATGCATGTTTATCATAGTTTCACATCACCTAACTGGAGCATTTATTGGTCGTCTAAGTACATGTTTATACCATCTTAAACGTGTCTCTCGGAGTTTTTCCTCAATAGATGCAACTCCGACTTTCTCTCCAATGCTCTCATTTCTTATTTTGTCTATCCTCGTATATATGTCCACACATCCACCTTAAAATCCTCATCTCTGCAACTCTGATCTTCTGCTCATGTGCTCGAGTCATAACCCAACATTCAGCTCCATATAACATAGCAGGTCTAACTACAATTTTATAGAATTTACCTTTAAGTTTAAGAGATACTTTATGGTCACATAAAACACTCGACGCTCCCCTCCATTTCACCAATCCTACTTGTATTCTATGTAAGACATCTCTCTCAATCCTTCCATCGTTTTACAAAAATGATCCTAAATATTTAAATCTCTTGGTTCCGGCAACTCATCCTCTCCTATCTTAACAATTGTTTCATTACTTCTAACATTGCTAAACTTAAATTCCATATATTCTGTCTTTAATCTACTAAGCTTAAAACTTTTTCCTTCTAGTGTTTTCCTCCAAGATTCTAGTTTAGCATTTACTCCTTCACGTGTTTCATCTACCAAAATAATATTATCTGTAAACAACACGCACCACGGTACTGTGTCTTGAATGTGCACAGTGAGTTTGTCCATAATTAGTGTAAAAAGATAGAGACTTAGAGCTGCTCCTTGATGTAACCCTATTTTTATTGAAAATTCTTCAGTTACTCCGCTTGAAGTCTTTACTTTGGTCGTTACATCCTCATATATATCCTTAATTAGTTCAATATATATTACGCTAACACCTCTCTTTTCTAAAATTCTCCATATAATCTCTCTTGGGACTCTATCATAAGCTTTTTCTAAGTCAATGAATACCATGTATAGATCTTATTTTTACTCACGATATTTTTCAATTAATTGTCTAAGAAGATGTATAGCTTCTATTATCGACCTTCCAGGCACGAACCCAAATTGATTTTCTGTCACTGTGGTCTCCTTCCTTAATCTTTTTTCTATTATTTTTTCTCAAAGTTTCATAGTATGACTCATTAGTTTAATACCCCTATAGTTTGCACAATTTTGTACATCTCCCTTGTTCTTATATAAGGGAACTAGAGTATTTATCCTCCATTGATCATGTATTTTTTTCGTTTTCAATATCATGTTAAATAATTTTGTAAGTCATTCAATACCTTGTTTCCCTAAGCACTTCCATACCTAATATCATCTGGTCCAACAATTTTTCATTGTGAATCTCATTTAAAGTTTATTTTACTTCTGAAGTTTGAATTCTACGATAAAAATTAAAATTTCTATGCTCATTTGACCTACTTAAATTACCTAAGTTAAGTTGGTCACCTAAACCTTATGAAAATACCTCTTCCACCGCTCTTTTATTTCTCCATCGTTTACTAATATCCTATTACATTAATCTTTAATACATTTTATTTGGCTAAGATATCTTATTTTCCTTTCTCACTTTAGCTATTCTATAAATGTCTTTTTCCCCTTCTTTTATATCCAATTTTTGATATAATCATTCAAAAGTTTTATTTTTTGCTTCACTCACTACTTTCTTGGCTATTGTATTTTTTTTAAAGGTTTTCCTCGTTCTTACAAATATATAATTCCTTATAAGCTATTCATTTTTTCTTCACTTTCTCTTGTACTTTCTCATTCCACCACCAAGATTCTTTACTTAGTGGTGCATGTACCTTTGACTCACCGAGTACACTATTAGCTACTATTTTCAACTTTGATACCATCTTATCACATGTTGTATTAGAGTTATCGTATATTTCACCTAATGCTTGTACTTCTACCTTCTCCTTAAATATATTTTGATTCTCATCCTTTAACTTCCACCACTTAATTCTAGGAATCATATATATTTCCTTTCTATTAATACTATGTTTGAGGCGTATATCCAACACTACTAACCTATATTGGGTAGTTAAGCTTTTTCCAAGAATGACTTTGTAATCTTTACAAATCTTTCTATCCTTCTTCCTAACCATAAGAAAGTCAATTTGCGATTTATTATTTCTACTTTTGAATGTGACTAAGTGTTCTTCTCTTTTCTTAAAAAATGTATTAGCTAATATAAGGTCATATGCTATCGCAAAATCTAATATAGTTTTTCCTTCCTTCCAAACCCATAACTCTCATGTACTCTCTCACATTCCTCATTTTTCCCTTCGATATGCCCATTTAGATAACCTCCTATTAAAATCATTTCATTTGGTGGAATATTTTGTAATATTTCATCTAAGTCCTTACAAAACCTTGATTTGGTAGCTTCATCTAATCCTACCTATGGTGCATATACACTAATTATGTTCATAGTTTCTTTCGTCACTATTATCTTAAGGGCTATAATTCTATCCTCTTTTCTAACTACTCCTACAACTTCATCCTTTAACAAATTATCTACAATAATACTCACTCCATTTCTTGCTTTACTCTTTCTAGTGTATCATAACTTAAAACCCGAGTTCTCTATCATCTTTGCCTTCTCGACTGTCCATTTTGTCTCTTGTACACACAAAATACTAATTCTTCTCCTAATCATCATATCTACTACCTCCATTGATTTACCAGTGAGAGTTCCTATGTTTCAGGTTCCAAATCTTAGATTATTAGTTTTCCTATCATATTTGTTCTTATCCAACCTATGGTGTGAGAACTCTTGCCTATTTAACACTACACCCAAGTTCTCATGGAGATATAGCGGTCCTTGCTGAGACATTACAGTCGGACCCTGTAACACAAATTCTTACATATTTAGCACTACACTCGAGTTCTGGAGATGTAGCGGTCCTTGCCGAGACGTTACACCCTGTAATGCATTTCTTCCGAGGAACAACCTAACATTAGCACAATAGTTTAATGGATCCATTCATTGAATATTTGTCATAGTTTTAACGCTGGCTGACAATCTAATGCAACCCTCCTCCTTTATCTGGGCTTGGGACCTAGGGTTTACTACACCATGCGCCTATGACCTTTGTACCTGCATGTACCTTCCTCCATATCCTTGGGACCGACACTAGGGGGTCGCTAAAGTAGCGGATCTACCTTTAATTGTTAATCATTAATGTAGTTTGCTGACATTATAAATATGACAGTCTTATCCAAACAGTTAGTATACTAACACTAAATAGAGACATTTTATATAATATGCTGCAAAAGGTTGGAAACCGCCAACCCAGCGGCCCCCTCAACCCGGCCCCACAAGTATGAGAGGGAGTAAATCACGGTGAATACGGGCCCAGCTATGACATGGCGGTCTCAGGTGTTTAGCACGGACAGATATTGATGTTATCGCATTTGCTGCCGCAGACCCTCGACCTCTTGACTCATGCTGCAAGAATTCATGTCATAACCGGCTGATCCCGCCCGTGGGGGCGACATTTTATATAATATGATTATATAGGATGTGATTTTAGAATCTTTGTTTAAAGTATGGTTACAAAGACTCAAATCAACATTGTTAAGATGATCATATGTAGATCAATCTCAATCTTGAGTAATTATAGACTCCTTGTTTGTATTAACATATCCCTTGATTTGTTTGTTAAAATTTGTTTTAATAATAAGCGTACTACTTACATTTTGGAGACTCGATTATACATTCAGCTGAGAATATGATTTATAGATACGGAATCCATAATTTTCAAAATGATGTTAACATGATTCTCTTGAGTGTTGATTCTAGCACTAAATAGTTTGAATGCTCTAATTCATAATTAAATTATGAATTAGTTGTTCACTAGTGAATCAATGACACTTAAGGTTTTAGATATAAATAGAGAGGTAAACTAGTAATTTCACCCAACTCTATTTGTGGTAGCAAAAGGTGGAATTTATCACCTCAACGGTCTCACACAGTCGACCCCACCACCATATGTGAGGAGGTAAATAGGAAAGTTGTAGATGACTAGTGTGGGGGAAGACCTTTTCCTCGGCTTTGCCAATTTTGAATCCTTGCACTATTGTAGTAACTTTGTCTCACACTAGCCAACTCAAACCCGCCCCGGGAGCCACCCAACTCTATTTGTATGATAAAAAGGTATAAAAAAAGAACTCCCCAGCTCTATTTGTGGTGGCAAAAGACGACTACGCTCACCCCCAGCACCCCCACTAACCCGTCCTAGGACCAATACTAAGGAGGTAAATCACGGGTGACTACTAGCTTTTGGAATAATGACTGACGCATAAGGAAGTCATTTACCTCGGCTATGCCAAGATTCGAACCCTAGACCTCATGTTGGCAATATTTCATGCACTAGCCACTAGACCATCCTGAGGGGACTCCCCCAGCTCTATTTGTTGTGGTAAAAGACGAATATGCTCGCCCCCAGCACCCCCGCCAACCCGTCCCAGGGCTAACACGGAGGAGGTAAATCACGGGCGACTACTAGCATTTGGAATAGTGACTAGCACATAAAGGAGGTATTTACCTCGGCTTTGCCGAGATTCGAACCCCAGATCTCATTGTGGTAATACCTCATGCGCTAGCCACTAGACCCATACGAGGGGGCCATAAACGAAGAGTTGATCAATATGTAATGTTGTATTAATGGACTGTTTAAACATTCAATTATTCTCAAGAATATAATTCCAGGTTTTAGTGGAATAAACTTGGAGTTAATAAATTAGATAATTAATTAAAAAGATTTAATTAATTTTATCTAAGTTTATTGGAGCTTGAAATTATGGATAAACTATCTTCGTGTAATCATAATGGACACTTTTAAATAATTAATTTAGATTTATTCTCACAAAATTTATTAAATAATAAAATTACTTATTATTTAAAAGGATGAAATATCCTATTTGTAATTTAATTACAAATAAAATAATTTTAGAAATCAAATATTTGACAATTGATATTATTTGGAAGGGAATACATGTAGAGATTTTGGAAGAAAATCTCTCGCCGACTTTATATGAGGCGTCCTTCTCTCTCATTATAAGAAATTTTTTGTGAAAAATTCGAGGATAAATTTGTTAGAAAAGTTTTTTAAGATATACATTGCTTTAATTTTCTCTCTACTATCCTCATTTTTTATCCTATCCATTCTCTTTTATCTATATATATCTATTTTAATATTTTCATCTCTCTTACTCTTATCTTTTGATGTATTTGCTTTGTATTTACACTACACTAAATTTGACATTCCGTTATCCGTAGCATGCATTGAACGTTGTACGATTGCAAGTTATTGAAAGTCATAGAGCATCGACAACGCACATACGATTAAGAACATTCATGGCATGGACTGCGCGCTTTAATTAAGAATATTCATAGTACTCTCTGTGCGTTGTAGTACGATGTTAACCATATACATCAGTATTATATAATTATCACTAATATTTATTAAAATATATAATCTAAATTTAAAATTTAGAGATCATCACTTAAAATAAAAATATTTTTTAAAAAAAATAATCAAAATACAAATATATAATTTTTTTCACCTAATAAATTTTTAAGTCAATTTTACAAATGAAACACTAATAATAAGTTGTTTACATCCAAAGCTAATAATATAACATTAGAAATAATTGAAAAGAAATCTACTCTCACAATTAACTTGAAAAGGTTTAATGGTGCACATGATTTTCTACCCTCCCTCTCTTAGAGTCATTACACGTCGAGGAAAGTATTATTCCGATATTATGTCCTATGAATACATAAATAGCGTACTTCTTCCATGTTAGGAATGCATCAAGAGGAACCTACAGCAAGCAACACAATATAACTATTACTAGAAACAATTGTAGATTTATACAATCCAAAAGTAACAAAATCATTTGGTAAGACCAAATTAAAAACACTATAAAAAGTTGTGCACTTAGAGAAATGATGTAATATAATGCGTAGAAAAGATAATAGTTTTGCCGTTAAAAGCACAAAGAAAGTGAAATGAACAAGAAGATTAATTAAAAGGATTCGAGGAAGTTTTACATAAAGATGAATCTATAAAAAAAACTAGTCTTTCTATTTCGCATGCATACATTCTCAGTTGGAAGATCAATTATTCTGGATGGAAGGAAATCCAGTGATATTATTCTCAGGACTAAGACCAAGCTATAGAATTGCTTGATTTCTGAATTTGTGATGGCAAAGTGCATTAGGAATCGGAGTTCTATTCAAATCAGAATCAGAATCAGTAGTTTTTTTCTGGCAAACTGCTGTAGACGGCTCAGAAGGAGCATGCACTTCAATTTTTTTATCTTCTAATGGCTTCACCTAGCAAGAAGAGGTATTCTTACTTTCATTAGCCAGGGTTTCTTGTAAAAGATTTTTATCCACTTTCAAACATGTTAAATCAGATACAATGCATAAATTCCAAAGTGGAAAAAAAAGGGCAACTCAATGCACGATGCTCCCGCCATGCGGGGTAAATTTCAAAGTGGAAAATGTAAATAGCATTTTGGATAATCCGGCAGTTGTAAGTTTAAACAAAAAAAAAAAATCAAGCAAAGATCACAAAGATATAAACAAAGCATTCATGCATAAAGATACAAACTATATAACCTTGTAATGTTTGGTACCATTTTTACAAAAGGAAAAGCAACCTAGTAAATGTCGACATGTTCTAAAAACTAGTTCATACCTGATCTCAATTTCCTTGGAACAAGTGCAGGATTAACAGAATCACTCTCCTCAGCAACCTTTTGAAGCAAAGGGCCAGGTAAACAAACACAAGTTAAATAGAAAAACAAAAAAAGATCAAACCTTTCTTTGCAGCAGCAGTTCTTTCTTTTTACTAGGAAGATTAGTGGCACATGTTGCACTAAGCATTGATCGGAAAGAACCAAAATCCGCTACTTCAGAGCTTTTGAAGAGGACGACAGTGCGGAAGATGTAACATAGGTGATATGGCGGATATAGGTGACCTCCATGTAGAATCAGAGAGTCAATCCCCTTGTTGGCGTAAGGTCAAAGTATAATATGAATTAGCCGGAGCAAATTGCCGATCGAGCGATTTTGCATGGTAAGTGAGGTAAGTCGTTGTAGGAGAGTGATATAGTGAAGACGAGTCCCAGTTAGGGACTTAGGCGTTGGTCCAACTTAGATCTATTTTGGAAGTCTAAGCTGAGACCAAGATTAGATCCTAGTCTAAAAGACGAGATCTAATTAATAATGCTTATAAATTGTGTTAACTCTATTTTGCAGGTTCTATTACTTTTTTCTGTGCACTAATATGTCTCTACTAGAGTTAGAAACAAAAAAAACCTCGGAACAGCAGGTCGAAGCCTTTGCGTTGGAGGCGCGGAGGCACCTTAGTGATAAGGAGGCGCCTCAGTGCAGAAGGTGCGGAGTCGCCTCAAGTGAAAGGAGGCGCCTCCCCGCACGGATAAGGATTGCGGCAACGAAGGATAAAACCTCGGTGAACCGATGTGCCTCCAGTGGAAAGGAGGCGCCTTCACACGGATAAAAGTCGTCGTCTTCGGTGAAGATCAGATTAACCGGAGGCGCCTCCAAGGGAAGGAGGCGCCTCGGATCAACTATAAAAGACAGTACCGAGCTCCAACCAAAAAATCAACTTCTTCCCGAGCTACTACGACTCTTCTACTGCTCCGAACGCACCGTACTGCTGTTGCGCTACTGCTCCATGACATCCGATAGTTGCCGGCAGACCGACACATGAGCACGTTCAGACTCTATACTCCTAAATGTTGGTAATGATTTTTTTTTTACATCTTTCATACTTGCAAGTTGCAAAAGGAAAGTATAGACGATTACACTTTCCCATTTTTCATACTTGTACTCGATTCTCTTTTCCGGCAGCTCTAAAGAAGCTTATAGTGAATTGCCCATCGATACAGTCTGAGAGATCGTGGGTCTTAGAGTAGGAGTTGTCGAATGCTCCAAACCAAGTAACTGACCGAGTTACGTGTTCTGCTTCTCATGTTTTTGTTTCTTTCTTTTCGTTGCACTTTGTTTTAAATTATTAAAAGACTCTGTTTTTTTAACACACACGTTATTCACCCCCTCTTATATGCGCACTGATCATGCAAATGATATCAGAGCGAGGTTGCTCAGAATTGGTGCAACCACCAATCAAGCAGGGCGTTCATTTTTATTTGGTTTCTTTCACTTCACTTTTTATTTCGGGTTTAAGTTTTTCGAATCAATCTGAATTGATACAATTACCTCTTCAGATAAGTTTCTCATTTTGATTTTTTTTCGAATCACTCTAAATTAGTGCAACACCTTTTGTGCCTTCTTTTCATTATTTTTTCTGTTCTCCCACACTGCTAATCCAAGACCTAATCTTGGAATATCGTCTTGTTTCTTACTTTTGCGTGCGAGAAGCAAATGGCCCAAAGTGAAGGCTACAACACCACACGCCCTCCACTCTTCATTGGAGATGACTTCCCGTACTAAAAGAAGAGAATGGAAGTCTACCTCAAAACGGAGATCAACCTTTAGTTCTCCATCTGACTAGGATACAAGGTGCCCATAGATGAAGTGACAATAATATCACTTAAACCAGAAGATTGGAATCCAAACTAGAATAAGAAAGCACAAGTTGACTCGAAGGCACTAAACACCATGCAATGTGGACTGACAGAGGAATAACTCAACCGGGTCGGACCTTTTGAGAATGCAAAGGGCCTTTGGGACAATCTGGTCGAGCTGCACAAAGGCACCTGTGATGCTAAGGTAACTAAAGATTTACTTTTGAATAATTTGTTTAACATGAAAATGTAGGAAGGAGAAACGACAAGTCAGCTTCATGCAAGGATTAAAAACATCCTTAATGGACTTCATCTGATTGCCCCCGAAGTGGAAAAAAGTGATATTATCAGGTATGCTTTAAATTCATTCCCTCGAACTACACTGTGGGCATCTATAGTTAAAAAAAGGGCAGCCCGATGCACGAAGCTCCAACCATGCGGGGTCTCGTGAACGATCCATTGTACGCAGCCTTATCTTACTTTTTGCAAGAGGTTATTTCCAGGATTCGAACGCATGACCTTTTGGTCACATGGCAACAACTTTACCGTTGCGCCAAGGCTCCCCTTCAAAAGGGCAACCCGGTACACGAAGCTCCCGCCATGCGGGATCCCAGGAAAGGATCCATTGTACGCAACCTTACCTTACTTTTTGCAAGAGGCTGTTTCTAGGATTCGAACCCGTGACCTTTTGGACACATGGCAACAACTTTACTGTGGGCATCTATAGTTGATACTTATAAAGTTTCGAAGAATTTATCTAAACTAAAATTAGATAAGTTATTTTGTGAATTAGAACTCCATGAGCAAACTAATGTCAAACAGGTTGAGAAGGGTATAGTTTTTTTCACAAGTTCTTCAAAAGAGGGAAAGACCAAGTCCAAACCTGAGCCTGAATTTGACCTTGACTGAGATAAAGAAGAGCAGCTTGTGAACATGGTGCGGAAGATGTTCACCGGAAAAGACTTCAGCAAGAAAGACCTTCAAAAGATTACCAAGACAAACTCCAACAAATAAAGTATCGCTTGCTACGGGTGCAACAAAAAGGGGCACTACAAGCACGACAAGTCCGAACACGAGTCAAGCCACGAGTTTGTATTCGTTTCCGAAGGTTCCGATGAGATATATCCAAATCTGTCTGCTAAAATTTTCAAAATTGTTGTGCATGAATAGGAAATTGTCTAGATATGAAAAAATAAAATGAAACACTCCTTAAGAAAAATCAACACCGTAAGGAACAAGTTAATTCCCAAATAGAAAACACTAACTCACACAAGCCTAATAAAAAATACATCCAAATAGTGACCATTGACAAATTCAAGTTTTGGTTTATGGGCTTTCTATATTACGAGAGATCATTGAAGTATTTGAGAAGAGCAATTTCAGAATCACAACTAAAAGATTTGCGTTGAATTCATGAATGAGAGTGTTATGGATTGTGCGCGATCCCATGCAACAAAAAAGAAGTCCATCAAATATAAGAGATACACTCAGATAGATATAGAAAGAATGATGCATATCAAGAGAATTGATTCAGCTATAGTAATTGATTTTTATTTAAGTCAAGTATCTTTTATTTTTAATAGGATTGAGTCTAGTATCTTTTATTTTTAATAAGAATAAAACTTTTCTTATTTAGTATTTGTTTCCTTCCTTGGTCAGGAAGGAACGCCAGTAGTTATATTTAAATGGTTGGAATAATACACAACAATAACAACAACCAAGTCTTATCCCACTAGGTGGGATCGACTATATAGATCCTTTTACATCATTGAGTTTTATCTCCAACTATATCATCATCTATTTTAAATAAAGATTCCTGAATATTTGCTATAGTTTTAACGCTAGCTAGCAATCTAACGCAACCCTCATCCTTTATCCAGGTTTGGTACCGGCTATGACTAGGTTGTCATGGGTGGAGTTAAATGGTTGGAATAATACAATAAATATTATGCCTGAGTTTATAAAAAAAAATTGAGCCCCCTAGATCGAGAGATGCTCTAATCCCAATAAGCCTCAAATTATCCCTACCACCATAGGTCGTCAAGATTGTAAAACAAAGAAGACAAAGATTGATTCCACCGATCAGTCGGTAAACCATCCTATTATGCGATCCATATCCAAGAGTCATAACAAATTGTTATCAAAGCTCGCCGTAATAGGTGACTCACAAGTACTTCAACAATGCTTTGATCCTTTTCTCAAAATTTACCAGGAGGACAAAGTCGCCAATGAAAAACAACAGTAGCTCATCCACACTCAACTAGACGAATTGTCCAAAGGCTTCTCTAAGCTACACTCGCACAAGAACCATCCAGGTGAAGAGAGCAACAACCATCCTGACCCACAAGGGCACCAATCGAAAGGGTACCATGGCCATGAGGAGGGATCCTCCTCATATATACCACGGTATTCGAAACAGGATTCCCCACGTTATGATAGTCAGTTTGATCTTTTGGGATGACTCAATCGATGTGACCATTTTTTAGCCATCAATGCACTCCGTAGGAAGAAAAAGTTGGCCTAGCCTCGTTCCATCTTGAGAGAGATGGTCAATTATGGTTCATCAAACTAGAACGTGATATACCTCATAGTTAATGTGAGGAATTTAAAGATCAGTGTAATCTGAGGTTTGGGCCACTTATTCGCAACCACAAATTGGGCGAGCTTGTCAAACTTCAACAATCATGATCCGTGGAAACTACCAACGAAAGTTCGAACAATTGGCGGCCCGAACGAGTTCCTTAATATCATAACAAGAAGTTCAAATATTCATTAGTGACCTCCAAGTTCACATCACTGTAGAAGTTGAACTTCACCACCCAAAAGATCTCACATCAGCTATGAGTTTTGCTCGTCTTTATGAACACCACTCTAAACGATTTGAATCTACTATCAGACTGTGATGCACACCATCCAGCCACCGAAGCAACAATTTATCAATGATTAAATCGGGAGGAAATGGAAGAATGACGTACCAAGGGCCTTTGTTTTAATTGCGATGAAACTATACACTCACGATCACCGTTGCAAATGTCTTTTCCGGCTTAAGGGATTAGAAGATTCTGATGAACAAGACCACATCGAGGATGTTGAAATTTCCCTCAATGCGATCACAGACACTCACACTCCTCAAACCATGCGTCTTCATGGGAAGACACAGTAGCTATCATGGAACATTACCCATCATTTGTACTTGTGGACAAACCCGTTTTTCAGTGAGGGAGTAATGTTATGGACCGTGGACAAGCCCATGCAACAAAAGAGAAGTCCATCAAATATAAGAGATATACACACTATAGATTTAGAAAGAAGGGTGCATATCAAGATAATTAATTTAGCTATAATAATTGATTTTTATTTAAGTATAGTATCTTTAATTTTCAAATTGATTGAGTCGAGTATCTTTTATTTTTAGTAAGATTGAGTCTAGCATCTTTTATTTTTAGTAAGAATAAAACTATTCTTATTCAGTGTTTGTTTTTTTCCTTTGTTAGGAAGGAACATTGGCTAGAATAATGCAATAAAGATTATGATTGAGTTTATATAAAAAAAAACTCATAGATCGAGAGGTTCTCTAATCCCAACGAGCCTCAAATTCTTCCTACCACAATAGGTCGTCAAGGTCGTAAAACCAAAAAGACAAAGTCTAATTCCACCGATACTGTCTCATTATGTGCTCCATATCCAAGGGCATAACAAATAGTTGGAAGTTAACTTTATCCTACTTTGTACATTTGGATGGAGGAAATGTGCTTGGTATATTTTTAACTTCTACCAATCTCGATTCAGAGCAATATTCACTTTTGTTCTTAAAAGAGTTCGTCATCTTCCATACATCAGTAAATAGTGGTTTAGGTATTAACTTTAATAGAAAGATATAAGGAAAGGAAACATAACATATAAGAAAAGAAGGACCAAACATGATATTGTTAGATCTACTCTTCCGAGTAGAAGTGCAATGCCATTTACACAATTGAGGGGATTATGGTTTCTTTAACTCGAGTCGGTTTAACATGTCAAACAATTTTGAAGGTGATAGACACTAATTATCTACTTAATGGAATTTAAGTAAAATCGAAGAAGAAATAGTGTCATCCATTGATTAGTCAACAGTCAAGTGGGTCGCCCGGAGTCCAGGGAGGGAGGCAAAGCGCCTGCGGCCGCGTGGACGGCGACCCTGGTGGCTGCGCCGACGAATAGCACGCCAAGGAAGAAAAACGCGATTTTGAAGGCCCAAATCGCTATCGCATAACAACCAATTTTGATTTGCACTAAAGCGTTAGCCGAAGAAAACAAGGGGTGTAAGATAGATTTTTGTTAATTTGAATATAATGATATTTGTAAATTTTTTTTATAAAATTCATGGATTTTATAATTTAATAATTATCTAATATTTCCATCAAATATGTTACCCAAAAAAAGGAAAAAATTATTTTCATATTTTTTAAAAAATTTAAAAATTATACAAAAAATATTTGAAAAAAAATAAAAGTAGGATTCTTTCATGATCATTTTTATCCTTTTCTTTTTTATTTCATACATTTTAATCAAACGAAGTCATTGCTAATTTTTAGTCAAAAAGACGCTCATCCTATCGGCTCCTCGTATAAAATGATAAAGTTGCCCTCAGTATCTTTGTCACAAATATTAAAAACAATGTCAGACGGATTTGACATGTTCAACTGCATTCACGTTACAGTAGCATAGCTTTCTTAGCTACTACAACACATAGCTGATCAAAAATATTCAAGTTTTAGCAGCTACGATTTCATTAATGTTGGTGTAATCATCATTGGGTTAATTTGACCAATTTGACTAACCTCTAGTTGATTCAAGCTTAAGTTTCGATATTTGATAATATATGAGAGAGAAATCAAATAGGTCAAGAGAGTACTGGATACTTATCTGGGAAAGTTCTAACTACAAGTTAGGCAACAAAAATTTCTAACTGAAGATTAGACAATGGAAAATCCTAACTACAGGTTAGGCAGCGGGAAGTCCTAACTGAAGATTAGGCAATGGAAGTCCCAACGAGGCTAGGCGGTGAACAGATAGTGAGTAAAGTTAGGTAGTGAAAATCCTAGCGAGGCTAGGCGGTGAATACATAGTGAGTAAATCTATGTAGCAGAAGTCTTAGCGAAGGTACACAGTGAAGACCTATTGAGTAAATCTAAGCAGTGGAAGTTCTAGTGGGGTTATGCAGTAAAGACATAGTTGGGAATTAGACAATGAAAGTCCTAGAGTGGCATAGCAGTGAAAACCTAGTTAAAATCTAGGCAGTGGAAGTCCTAGCAAGACTAGGCAAGGAAAAGTCTATATTGGTCAAAGGTTGATTGAACATTTAATGATTTGAATCCCAACAGGAGTTGACACGAGATGAAAAGTCCAATGGATCAAAGGTAGACCAGACACTCGGTGAAGAAACTCTGGCGGGTCAAGGGTGATAGAATGCTATGTAACGATAAATACTAATAAATTATAGATGACTTTAGGGTTGGGCAAAGGAACCCTATACTCGATATCAAAGTTTAGAATTGGGCAAATGATTAGCTTAATCAATTAGCCCAAGGCTAAACGATTAGCTTAATCGATTAGCCTTGGGCTAATCGATTAGGCAGATTGCCTCATCGATTGGAACTCGTTCCTATTGATTATGCTGATTCACTAATCGATTGGGAGGTTTTCACGAAGCACAGTAAGGTTCTAAATCGATTGACTAATCGATTAGACCTTATGTTAATTGATTAGGACAGTTGATTAAGGGAGTTTCATGTGAGAATAGAAGGGCTTGAAATCGACTGGGGCAATCAATTTAGGCTCCACAAATCAATTAGGGTAATCGATTAAAGGTTGTTCACGAGAGCACAGTAGATGTTGGAATCAATTAGGAAATCGATTGAGAGATTCTAGCGAAAACAAAAAGCTTCTGAATCGATTGGGTCAATCAATAGAAGTTACCAAAACAATTGGTATGACTCACTAATCAATTAAATGAGTGAAAAAGAGTTGTTATGTAGGGCAATCCTAATCAATTAGGAGGTGTCAAAGTAATTCTAGAAAAGGTGTTTCATAAAGATTTGAAGCAAGAGTTGTTCACACCAATTCTTAGGAAGTTGAGGAAGAAGTACTACTATATTTTCAACTAAACAAGAGATCAATCAAGCAAGATTTTTATTGTATTGTGTGTTTACTTCTTTGTTCTTGTTATATTCTTATTTCGAGCTTATACGAGACTTCTCCGTCTTTGGAAAATTTTCAAAGAGGAATTTTATAGTGGATGAGATCGTGAGAGTCAAACCCCTGTATAAATTTCGTTGCTAATTTAGCAACGAATTCAAAATTCATTGCAAAAATTTATAATAAAATTTAGGGATTGGATATCTAAATTTGCAACAAATTTAAATTCATTGAAAAATTAGCAACGAATTTTGAATTCATTACAAAATTTACGATGAATTCTTAATTCGTTACAAAATTTGCAACGAAAATAAAATTCGTCACTAATTTGTGAAAAATTTGGCGATGAAAATTAAATTCATCACTAATTTAGTACTGAATTCAAAATTCATCATAAAAATTTGTTATAAATCTTAGGATGAGAATCTCTAAATTTGCAACAAATTAAATTCATTGAAAAATTAATGACGACTATTGAATTCGTGGTAAAATTTGCTATGAATTTTTAATTCGTTGTAAATTTACAATGAAAATAAAATTCATCGCTAATTTGAACAAATTTTATGATGACAATTAAATTCATCACTAATTAGCGATAAAAATATTTGTTATTAATTTTGCGATGAAATGTTTTTTTTTCGTTGCTAATATTGTTGTAGATTAGCGACGATTCCAGTTTTACTAATGTTGTTACAGATTTGCAATGTCTTTTTTTTCGCTAAAATTTTCGCTAAATCCATGTTTTTTTTTTTTTTGTAGTGATTTAAGTTTTCCTCCAAAACTGTCCATAGCTGACGATGAACAGGTCCACTTTTCTTTTTCTTTGTTGCTAGCTTTAGAATGAAGCAACCTTTTGCTTTTGTCTAGAGTACAAAAATTTTCTGACGTTCCATTCTGAATCTTACAATGCCGCAACTTTTCTCTTTTGTCTAAAGTACAAAAATTTTCTTCTGGTTATATAAAAGAATCTTCCCCATTAGTTTTGGAGCCAATAATCCCTCAAACTTCAAAATGGACACAAACCTTGATCAAGTCGCAGGGCGTCCTCTTCGATTAGTCAGATTTGGAGCTGAAGTGGCTGCAAAACCAGTTGCTGTTTCGAAGCTTAATCGAATCTGCCTTCATTCCGATTCTTACGATGCCTCCCGATGCAAACAAAGTAAACTCATCTTTCTACTTGAAGCTATTCTTTGAACTTTCATTCTGTTCGAGAAGCTGAATCTATAATTTCAAAGTGCAGAATTGGATTCACCTATGGCATGGATCCGCAAGATCACTAAAAAAGCAGACAGCTATTTGAAAGGAATCAGAGATCATGGTATGCAATTTATTTCATGGTTTGAAATCTCATACCGTAATAGGCGAAGCATATCGTTTCAGTACTGGTAATAGGTACTGGTATCTCCTTCATTCTTTAACTTCAATCTATTACTAGCACCATACTTCGAAACATCAACATATACTAAAACAATATCATTGCGTTCAAAAATCAAAACTTCCGTACAATTTGAGATTTCGAATCTTGACTTATTTATTTAAAAAAAATGGAATGTGAGAACCAAATCAAATTGAACTAAAACTTTGAAATTTTTTGGAAATTTCAGTGAGTTTAGGTTCCAAGATCTCAGAGACTGCCAAGGGAAAATTGAGCTTGGGAGCAAAAATTCTTCAAGCGGGTGGAGTCCAGAGAATTTTCAGACAAAGTTTCACAGTTGAAAAAGGAGAGAAGCTTCTCCATGCATTCCAATGCTACCTATCAACAACAGCCGGTCCTATTGCAGGCCTGCTCTTCGTTTCGATAAATAAGATTGCTTTCTGCAGTGATCAATCTATCAGAATCACATCTCCGGAAGGAAGTTTGGTACGAGTTCCCTACAAGGTACTTGCTAATCCTACCTTGCTAGGGTCTTAGGACCTTGTGAAACTTAACTAATGAATTGATTTCCACAGGTTTTGATTCCACTGGGAAAGGTGAAAGGAATCAGCCTGCACGAGAACTCACACAAGACTAATCAAAAATACATCCAAATAGTGACCGTTGACGAATTTGAGTTTTGGTTTATGGGCTTTCTCTGTTACCAGAGATCATTGAAGTATTTGAGAAGAGCAATTTCAGCATCACAACTAGAAGATTTGCATTGAATTCATGAATGGAAGTGTTACGGCCCATGCAGCAAAAGAGAAGCTCATTGAATACAAGAGATACACAAACAAATTTAGAAAGAATGATGTATATCAAGAGAATTGATTCAGCCATAGTAATCGATTTTTATTTAAGTCGAGTATCTTTTATTTTCACTAGAATTGAGTCGAGTATCTTTTATTTTCAGTAGAATTGAGTCTAGTATCTTTTATTTTTAATAAGAATAAAACTTATCTTATTTACTGTTTGTTTTCTTCCTTTATTTGGAAGGAACGTCAATAGTTGTATTTAAATGACTGAAATAATACAATAAAGATTACGACTGAGTTTACAAAAAGAAATCAAACCCCCTAGATCGAGAGGTTCTCTAATCCCAACGAGCCTCAAATTATCTCTACCACCATAAGTCGTCAAGATCGTAAAACCAAGAAGACAAAGATTGATTCCACTGATCAGTCGGTAAACTGCCCTATTATGCGATCCATATCCAAGGGTCATAACAAATTGGTATAAAAGCTTGTCGTAATAGGTGACTCACAAGCACTTTAACAACACTTTGATTCTTTTCTCAAAATTTATCAAGAGGACAAAGCTGCCAATGAAAAACAACATCAACTAATCCACACTCAACTAGAGGAATTGTCCAAAGGCTTCTCTAAGCTACACTCGCACAACATCCATGCAAGTGAAGAGTGTAAAATACAGCAAATTAAATAATAATGTTATTTGATAAATAATCTTAAGAGAGTTTTTAGGAATATTTAGAAATTTTTTGGGATTTAATCGGAACTCGTATGACGTATTTGGAGGGAATGCATTTATAGGCTTGGGAAAAGCCTGTTTGGAATACCCAAAAGCGGGAGTTGATTGAGGAGTGTACTTAGTGTTTGATTAAGCAAAACCCTAAGTTCATTTTTCCTATTTATCCTCACCGTCCGATTCCCCCTCTTTTCCCTTCCCCTCCTGATCCTCACACGCCGATTCCCCCTTCCTCTCCTTCTCCCCTCTCGCGACGCCAACCCTTTTCGGCTTCCCCAATCGGCGCCGCCCTCCCGACACCTCGCGCTTCCTCTTCCCCCACGCATACAAAGCCTTTGGCCAAGGGATGCCGAGCCCTCTCCCTTGCGTCGTCGCCTTCCTTCCTTTTCTCTGATCTTGCGCCGCCGCACGGAGCACCGCCTCCCTTCTTCCCCGATTAGCCGGCCACACGGGTAGAACCTTGGCCAAGAGAGGAAAGGCCGAGCCCTAGTATCGATCTTTCCTCACCGTCGTGCGCACAGATTGCCCTCCTCTGCTGCGATTTGGCAGCACAACAGCCACCCCCGAGCCCTAGCTTCGATTCATTGTTGCCCCTTTCTTCTTGGTCTGATTCTGCTCGTCGCCGTCTCCCTCTGCTCTAAGCCGACGCCACCATCTTGACCTAGCGCCAGTAGCCACAACCACAAGATCTTCTGATCCGGCCATTCCCTTATCTATGGAGTTATGCTAGACTTCTTTCTTGGATCCAACAGGAGGCATCAGCAGTGAATTTCCGGCAGAAACAAGGTAACGATTGGAGGAGTTTGGTTTGGGAATTTTTGTTTTGACTGTAATTGACATGGATTAGTTTGGAATGTGTGTGGTTGTTCGATCAACCCTTGTAGCTCCATTCTTAGTTCCAGCAGCAGCGCCACCAGGTTCACCCTTTCCAGCAG